>NC_080669.1:27762047-28430797 GCF_027579445.1 Ammospiza nelsoni | reverse complement strand
GTTTTGCTTAACGGGTTATGGTGTTAACGGTGTTAACGGGTCATGGTGAAGCTCAGAGCCCCAAGTTCATCACACCTGGCTAACACACGAGTTATTCTATTGGGAAGAGCTGTAATAAGAATGAGACTGTCAACGTGTGAGAAAAAAAAATATACATGCATCTATATATACATACATCTATATACACATACACATCTTACATCCTTAACTCTTCAGTGTCCTTAAAAGAATTCAGAAGCAGATTTTTTCTCAAGGTAAGCCTGTCACAGGTGTAGATCCCATACAAGCTGGAAGCCTTTTGATCTCAGAGGTTTCTTTTGTTTCTCAGCTGGCCTTTTGAGTGTTATGGAGCATAGCCATGAGAACATATCAAAAGCAAAGAAGGGTTTGAACTGCAGACACAACCATCAAAAAAACTAACTCTGTACAAAACCTGGGAAAATCCAGAGAGATTTCCTAAAACGAATTGCACAAACCAAACACCCTGCGGCTGAGGAAGTTTCTGCTGTACCAATGCCTTATGAATCCACAAATATCACGGCAAAGATGGTGTATTAACTGCTGCTAATGAGTGCAAACATGAGTATAAACACTGGGAAATACAGTTGGTGTTTAAAAACAAACAAAAACCAGAGTGAAAGAGAAAAACTCTCCCCTCCCTTTGCAGGACCTGTCTGGACAGGCTGCCAAATCCCTGCCTGCAGCAGGTCCCCATGGGAGCCTGATCCCAGCCACTTTTCCCCATCCCTCTCCAAGGTGGGAGCTCAGACACCCTGCCTGTCGTCACTGGTTCCCTCTCTGCCACCACCTGAGACGAAAGTGAGTGCCAGAGGGAAGATTGGGGGATCCTTGTTCTTTCCCTGGTGTCTGCTGCCTGGGTGATTTAGTACCTCCACTTTTTTTTGGTCCTGGCTGGATGTTAGACCTGCTGTTCTCTATAGGATATTATTCATTTCTACTTGCAAATGTTTTTTTCCTCCTTCATGTTATTACAATTATCCACTGGGTTAGATGAAAAACTGTTTTCTCCTTGTACACTGAGGAAACATCCCTTTCCCAACAGTTTAATTGCTACCCCTACAACTGACTGAGGTTTGCTTTTGTGGATTTGAGTTGTCCTTTCTCCCCAAATTCATCCTGTGGATGCTTGCATTGTCTTTTAAGGGCATTGTGACTTGCCCCTTTTTTTTTTTTTTTTTTTCTTTTTTCCTCCTCATTGTCCCCATGATAGGGCAATAAATTTAAGGAACGCTATTTTTTTTTCCCCTCTACTTCTGCCATAATGACTCATACAGCTCCTAATTCTATAGATGGTGCATTTTTCATCCCCTAAGTAGGACATTCCTGACAACTCTTCTCCTTCTGATAGCAGACCACTGTGCTAAGCAGCAATCTGTCATCTGCTGCTTTGGGCAGCCATCCTGAAGAAGTGCTCTTGCACACGCTGGGAGCAAGGACAGTGATGTGCAACTGTTGGGATGTATCCTACATGGGGTTTGTCACTCGTGTTTCTGAGCACCCTGGGATGTGCTGGCCTTGCTGGGGAGATGCAGCTGCTCAGGTTTGGAGAATGCTGGGCTGCCCTCAGACTTGGATGCACCTGTCAGGGAGATTCAATTGATAAGGACAGGGATAAGCCCATGAGTCAAGTGGTGCTGGGAAGTCTGCAACAGGCACTGGAAAGGAGCCTTGCCCCTGAGCACTGCACTAATGGCTTAAACCACTGCCTGAGAAAAGATCAGATGTGACCTCACCTGAAAACATGTAAGGTACCAAGAACTCATTTCTCGTCACCCTTTAGACTCTATTGCCTCTAGTAGGCCTCTGGTCCAAAATCTGTGCTCTGTTTCTTTCTGAAACCCCTACAGCTGCCCAATTACATGATGGGCCACCTATGGACATGCCTGTTTTCATGCACTTCTAGGTCTTTGCAGGCCAAAATTCTCTCTATCACTTTCTTACCATAAAGTTGTTGCACAGTTTTGGTAGATTAAAACCATCAATCTAATGAGATCTAATTAGAAAAGGAAATAATTTTAATATGTGTTGAATGAAATCCCTCTCCCCTATGTTATACATTTCTAGATCTACTGAACCCAGTTTTCAAGTTTCTCTGGTTTATTTATTTACCTTTTTACTATTTGACAATTTAGCTGAGAACACAATGTACTTCAGACTGCCTACCCGTATTAAAAATCAGTAGATTTTTCGCCCACGCTTTTCTTCCCCTGCTTATTTGCAGAGCAGATGCATACTATTTGCTTAAATCAAGGCTTGCAATTCCCCAGAACATCAAAAGAGCAGCCCCTATCACTTTGGTTGCTTTCATTATTGCAGCTTGTCTCCATGATCTCCACTGCATTCTTACTGCAAAAGGAGGTCTCTTTATCACTTCCCTTCCTTTCCTTCTGCTCTTAGTGGAATCTGCCTTAGCAATCAGAATAATAATGATTTATCTCCAAGGGAATGTGAATGCAAGCCAAGTTCCCTTGGTATAGGGAAATCAGTTTGGTATTGTTTACTCATCCCCTGTGGATTCACCAGATGGCATAAAACAGCATAATCTGGATTCTGTGCTCAAAAGAGAGAGAAGGCTGGAGCTGCAGGAATTGGTAATGTGAAATTAACAGGAACAGTTCTGATCTTTTTTTTTGAGAATGTGGCATCTCTTTCATCTTTGTCATAGAAGATGCAAGGAACCAAAGTTTATTGTAACACACCTGGACCCCTAAGATGTTAAGTAAACCATTTTAGCATGGTCATTTATGAGTTATTTTGGCTGCTCTTCTAATAACTGCATCCTCTGGAGAGGATGCTTTTCCTGGGCTGGGTTGAAGGTCCTGAGCAGGTCAGCACAGAAGAGGCAGTGGGAAGTGAGGCATTGCAGCTGTTTCCTTCTAGGCCAGCACTGCTTCAATTCAGTAAATAGAGGATTTAGGTTTCTGTTCTTTAAATATCCCAAGCATAAATTATTCACTCAAAATACATTTGTAAAAGAAGAAGCACTAGGAATACAGAAGTGGAAAGCCTTAGCAGAACCTGAACCTGCTACAGCTTTACTGACCACAGCACAAAGCACTCAGTGTAGCTGATGTCCCAGCCCTAAGGGATGGAGGTGATGATCTAATCATTCTTGTCCATCTTGTTGCTGCAGTTTTATTATTTGAATTCTTTTCAGGCCAGATACTAAACAGACATAAGCTTTTCTGTACTGAATCCTGCTGCACTGATTTATAGCTGCTGAGTGTCTGGCCTTTGAGAACTGTTTTAACCTCTGGAATATTGATTTCTCCTTTTATTTTCCCTGGTGCTGCAAGTAAGCCCCTTGGTCAGGACCCTGGTTGTGCCATAGGCAGAAGTGTGATGGTGCCATGATTTGTAAAAATGAGTGACCAAAAGGGTGAAAAGTTCAGCAATCTTAGCTGCAGCACTGCATAATCACTGTAAAAGGGGCCACGGCCTCAAAAAATCACTTGACAGGAGTGTTTGCTGGGTGGGACCCATTCTGCTGCAGATGAAGGACCAGAGCCAGAGGTGAGGAGCATGGGAACCCAGAGGAGTGGGTCAGAGGACGCAGAGCAGGCTTGGGGCATTGATGGGAAGGACTTGAGGACTCTTTTGGTAGCTGCCCACTCAGGAGAGCAGCTTTTTGGAGCTGCCCACTCCCTCACTGGTCTATTGCCTCTGACCCTTCGTTCCCACTACCATTGAGCACCGCATCCATGCTCTCTTTCTCCCCTTCTCCCTGCTGCTGTCCTCCTTTCAGGGCAGGTTTTCAGCTCATCCCCAGCTGTCAAGGCTCCAAGGTCCCCTGGGAAGTGTCTGTGGAAGACAGCAGTTGAAAAGATTGCTCATGGCAGAGGACGGTCTAAGAAGGTAGAAGGAATTGTGAAGATCGGGAGCATAAAAAGAATTTGCAAAGCACCAGTGGTGCTGATCTGCCAGCCAGGTCACTTCCCAGAAGGCTTCTAGGAGAATGGTATATGCTGCCCCCCCAAAGGTGAATTTTGGTTCTTTAATTCTTCCTGGTTCTCAGAGGGACAGTGCCAAGCTGCAGCTTCACTCCTGAGATACCCAGGAAGAGCCATTGAAGGGAAAGGAGTAGGCAAGGGGCAGACCACTCACTGCGCCTTCATGCCAGCAGCTACAAGAAGGTGTTGAAAACTTTTGGAGACCCAAATCATGTATGGGCTTACCATGTGACAGAGCCATCAGTATCAAAGAGTCTGGACCAGGAGCCCCGTCAGACCCCAGTCCTTCTTGTGACCTCAAAGATGGCTGGCCCAGCCAAAGGGGGCGTCTGTCAGGATAAAATGTGCTCTCAGTTTTAGCTAGGCCTGATGCAGATCTGCCTTTCTTGAAGAAGCTAATTAAAGTGATCGAGTATCTATCATCTCTACCCACACACACACACTCTGTCACAAGTGGTTTGCTTCCTAAAAGGAATATACACCTGCCTATGATCCAGCATTCTGGAGGAGACTGTTGCAGGAGCAAGTTTACCTTGGGTTGTGCCTCCTATGGTTATCTGTGTTAATAACAGTGGAATTCAGAGCTAGGAGTCTACCTGCTGCCTGTACCCTTCTGTGTCCTCATTTTGTAACTGATGAATAAAAAAGTGAGCTTTTGCTTGATTTCAGTGCTGAATTTTTGTTCCTAACTTATAAAGGAGGAAAAAAACCTGGAAGATCTTATGCATTCCAACCAGTTTTTGACATTTCATTAGGCATATGGTGACATACATATTTATATGTGAGCACAGTACATATTTGGGTATTTAGCTGCCAGGGAAAGGGTGTGATTTTGTTCACATGCAATGGTTGTCCCGCATGTTAATATCCAGATTTAAGTAATGGAATATCATGATGACTTTGAAAGACATACATGGTATCTGCAGCTTGGTTAACCATCACAGAAAACCTGCTCTTCTCCCTCTGGGGAGAGTGTGCCAATGGTGCAGGGCTCACAACCTTCAGACATCTTTTGCACTGTGGTTTTCCCAGCTCCTTCTGACCTGGTGATCTTGCAGGAGGGGGGTTTGCTGTGCTAAAGCTGATGCAGTGGCACATCTGCATCTGCTTTAGTTGTTTCCACAGTCTGGATCTGGTTCCTGCTGCAGATGTGGGCAGCAGGTCCTTCCCCAGTGCTGTGCTGACTCGCAGTCCATGGCAGTGGGGCTTTCCGTGGCCAGCAGGCTGGTGTGGCGTTCCTGCTTTTGCAGGGCACAGGGTGGGGAGGCTGCCAGGCAGCACTGCAGCACTGGGGCTTGGTGGTCTGAGTCAGCGCCTCCCAGCCAGCCTGGCACTGGGAGCCTGGGAGGGCAGCCTGCCTCCAGCCTGGGATGCAGGCACCTGCATGCAGGTAGTCTTCCATCCTCTACTGCTTTCCAGTCTTGGTGCTTTCACCAGCGTTTCCTGCCCCCTCACTGGGGCCTCCAGTGTCTGGATGCACTCAGCTACATCTTTTTTATGGCCTTTAATCTGCAGCAGAGAGCAATGCCCTGCTCATTCTGGCTCACTTGTGCTCTTGACGTTTAAGTGCGTGAGTAATGAGGCAAGTGAGCCACTGCATCGGGGTGAGCTCTGGCTGAACCGTGGCAGTGCAGGTCTGAGCCCTAACTGCAGGGAAACCAGTCCTTACCACCTGGAGCTCTTCCAAGCACAGTGGGTTCCAGTTGGTAAAGGGCTCTCTGGTTTAGCAGTAACCCAGGGAAGGCTGTGAAATAATCACTCTTTGGCACTTTCCTTTTTGAAATTCCCAATTCTCACAGAAGCCTGTTGTCTATAATGAAATGCAGCTGGGAATCTGGAAATACCTCCTCTAATCTCCTCCCCTGTTCTAATGTGCCCCCTAGCAGAAGAAAGTCCAGAGAGGCAGGTAGCACAGAGCATTGTGCCAGTTATACACTCCCAAAAATTTCCCCACTGCTTCTTGTATGGCAGCCTTCCAAGCTACTAGTACCACGAGACTAATGCAAAGTGATCCTCCTTCCTGTCTGTTTTGAAGTTAGGGGTGGATTGGTTGTTTTTATGGGTTGATTTTTTGGGGGGAGTGGTGGGGGGAATGGGTTTATTCTGAACTGTTTTGTTTTTCATATTTGTCTGTATATTGACCTGCAACAAATCTCACTTTAATTTATCCAGATTGGATATGGATAAAAAAAAGAACCCCAACCACTTCTTCCCACCCTCTGTTACTCTTGATACCTGTAGTAATGTCCTGTTGGCATCAGCTGCAGCTTGCTGAATGTACTGTTTACTCCCAGGAACTGCAGAATGTCTGACAAGAAGAGAGAAAGGTATTCACCAGCTATTTGTTCAGTTACATTGTTACCACCAAACCAGTGCATGAAAATCATAGTACAAAATATTATGCAATTAATATTTCTTTTACTCCCCAATAAATTGTCTTTCTACCAAAGCACTTATCAGTAGACTGGCTTGGTGTTAGCTGATGTCCTCTCAAGAGAGCTGTTATCCTCAAAATGTGCCAAGACCTATTGGTTTCTGTTGCAGGTACATTATTATACCACCATTTCCATGCAGCCAAAATGAAATAACAAATGCATTGGGAAAGACAGCTTGATGTGACTATCTTATAGGTACATTTTATTTTGTAAGTATGTCCACAGGTTTCAAACATTTTAGACTAGAGAATGAATGCAAACACAGCTAGAAGTGGATCGCACTCAGAATTGCATTATTATAGGACCTCTTTCCTATAATTAAACCTTTTCTATAACATTACCTATAAAAAAAAATACTATATGCTTATTCCATTTATGTCTAGAAAGCAAAGATTTATGGCAGCTGTGACAACCGTAAATTATGTCTTCCAAAAGTATAACTGATTTGTATACCCAGAACTGTGGAAAATCTCACTAACATAGTCAATAATCTGATCAGCAAAAGGTTCATACCCAAGCCTAAAAGCAGGAGGAAGAAATCTGCTCATCAACTTGTGTTGATGGTTTCAAGATTGCCTTAATTATTTTCAGTTCAATCCTAAAAAAGGCTGAGAATTTTCAGCTTGCATTAAAATCTGAGAAGTCAGTGCTCAAGGCTGTGCAAGAGCAGGCCTGAGAAAAGAACAATTACAAGTGTTGAATGCCAAATCCCTCGCTGCAATAGCTGATCTGGGATTGAACCTGCTTGCACCACACATCGGTTTGGCTACAAACACAGTAAAGCAAAAGAGCTTGTCAAGACAAATGTGCAGCAATATGCCATGTGAGAGAGGCCAAAGTACATGTTAAAACACATCTTTCTGGTTGCCAGGAGCACAGCATAATTGAGAGTGCTGTAAAAAGTCTTGCTAAACAGGTCTCTCTGATTTTACACTTAAATCTGGCGAGTCCCATGACTGGGCTGTTTGCTACTTTGTAAAATGCAGGGTCTATAAGTGAAATCTGATTTCTCCTCTCCTTCTTGCCTCCAGACCGTGTCTTTTACATGTTCGAAAGCAAACATACATAGCTCATTCTGTACTACTTGTAATTCCTGAATGCTCTGCTTGTATGAAATCAGCTCCTCCAATTCCAGTCCTGTGTTCAGCTGCCATCCTGGCTGTTTTATGAGACATGTCAGCAGACAGGGCTACCTGGCTCTCTGAGACATCCCTTTTGTCTGCACAGCAGCAGTTGCATGCACCTGGAGAGCAGTGTTCATCCTCAGAGCCAAGAGCAGGTTGCAGCTCCTCCCATAGGCATGTCCATGTCAGCCACGGGTCTAGTTTCTCACAGGGAGTGGTTTTCCCCCACACTTTGCCCAAAGTTTTGGTTCTTGCAAGGAATTGACTTGACTGGGATAAAAAAGTGATTTTCTTTACTAAAAGTCCTTTGACATTAATATCTAATCCAGAACAAGAATGAAAAGGGGGGACATAACACAGGCCTACATGTAAGAGAACCAGGCAGCTCCATATTCTGGTCTTGTGATTAACATCTCCTGTACCATACACAGAAACATCCTATGGAGTGAGGTCTGCAGCTCAAGTCTCCCAGATTTTATTACTAAACTCAGGTCTTGCATTTCTTTCTGTATTGTAACTAGTCTCAATATTGCACCGAGAGGCACTAAGTTGAACTGTTTTTCAGAATAGAATTGAGGATGGTGAATTCTGGCAGCCCTGACCCAGATGTAGCCTCTGGAGTGACATTTCACACGTATTCAGTGCTCAGTGCTTGCTTCTGTGCCTGTATGAAGAGGGTGTTTTGCACTGGCAGTCTGAGGCACCAAGGACTCTGTTTCAGCAGCTGCAGGACATAACATAAAACTATTGATTTTTTTCAAGGGTCGAGTATTTTAAAATCATTGAAGCACTTCAGTTCTGCATGTCTTTGCTGCATCTAGCCCACAGCCTTGTCTTTGCAAACTTACAGTTTTCACAGAATGATTTAATTTGCTAGGTAAATTATTAAGTAAAACAATTAATTATTTGTACAGTCACAGTCATTCGGTAAACAACTCTGAGTTGAAATGCGCTTGGGAAAACTCTTATGTTTCTGTAGGTGCTTGTTTTCTAGTTTTCATAAGATTAGGTAACCACAAAACACATAGAGTAGGTGTATTATGGGCAGTTCAGCTCTGCTGGGGTGCAGGGCTGTGCATCCATGCCACAGGGAAAAGAATATAGCCCATTCAGATGTTTCCAACCAAAACATGTGTTTATAAATTCTGATGTGTTATTCTTAATAGTCGACTAAGTTTTCTTACAGTTACATCACTGAAGCATGAACTGATACTAAGAACATCATTTTCACTTTACATCAAATGGAGAATTTGCCCTCAAAGCAACATATTCCTTGCCTAAAGTGTTTGTAGTTCTGTGTCCTGCTTAAATGTCTTTGCCATTTAGAGGAAACGTTTATTTTCCATTACCTAATTTCAGGTGTTTTCTAGCAAAGCCTGGCCTCTATGTAGAATTGAAAGGTTGCCTTAACTCATGGTTTTGGAATGAGGAGGCCGATTTCTGATTTCTGCTCAACTCACTAACAGTTTCACACCTGGAGGTTTAGTTTCGTTCACTGCTACCATTCTTAGGGACTGCAGAAATATGCAGCAAGCAGAGCTGGAGTACTCCATCTGCTTTGTGAGAAGAGGCATAGCGATGCTGATGGACATCCCACCATCAGGAGTGCCATCAACAAGCACCCTTTCCTAATCAGCTCTTGTGCCCTAAGGACAATGTGCAATCTTCAAATTGCTCTGTGGAAATGAATGCATTTTACCACCATCAGCGCCTCCTACTTCGTGTTAGAAATCATCTGTCGTACTCTTGACAGAGCCAGCCTGCTACAGCATTGAAAATGTGTGTCAGCAGGCCTGAAGTTAGTGTAACTAACAGTAAAAGCTTATCTCTCTTTCACAAGGAAGCTGAATTAAATGGATAGTCTGGCACTATTGGAAAATACATAGATCTCTGTGGGGTTCTTTGATGGCTGCTTGAATCCTCTCTGTTTGACTGAGTTCAGAAACACAGATCTCACAGACCTCTGCAGAGAGAGAAAGGACAGAAATAGACCGCATGTAAAAATAAAGTAGTAATTTCCACTGTCTGTTGGTTACCCATTCGTGTGGTCATGACCTATTTCACAGGCACAAATTTCTGTAAATAACCTACTTCTGTAGGCAGGTTACTGCCTGAAAGGTCTGACTGGAAGTCAAATGACTATCTACCTCCATCATTGGCCAAATGAGTGACCAATAGTCTCTTGGCCTTTCTGTAGGGTATTTCATCCCTTTGTAACACAGGAATAATAATAATGATAAAGATGATGATAATTATACTTGTTTCCTTTGTAGAAGCCCTTTTAGATCCAGTGATGAAAAACAGTATCCAAAGTTAGAGATAGTTGTTTCTTATGGTTTGAAAACAATAATAATTCTTCATATCTTTGAAGAATCAGAATATTTGTAGCTTTAGGGAATTACTTTCAAGTAGAAATCCCCTTATTTATGACACTGTTTTTCAAAATGTATCCATGTCTTAGTGACAGAAGCCAGGATGTATTTGAGGGCATAGCTAGTTTAATCCAGTGTCTAATCCAAGTGCACTTTTAAAAAAAATGTTGGTTTGAAGTATTAGTAATTTAGGAGAAGCAGAGACCTCAGACATGCAAGAAAGAAGGAGGAAGTATTGAATACACCTTCAGACTGTTTATAAAGACCATAAACATATCCCCTATATGCCATGTGATTTTGACCTTCCCCTTTCTGGCAGTGTCCTGGTGTTGTGCTTTGCTGTTCTCAGATCCGAGGTTCCTGCAGCAAGGTGAGATTAGACGAATTCCTTGGGACTGCTCCTCTTGTTGGTGGAGGACCATGGCAATGATGCCGCTCAAACAAACCCAGCGGGGATCGACCGCTCTCCTCTGCAGCTGGGTCCTTATGCCCCTCCTAATCCAGGGCTTAGTGCAATGCTTCCTGAATCTATAAGTGGACTACTGGGGGAGATAGCAAGGAAATTGGGCAAATCCCAGCCAAGGGTGAAAGTCAGTGAGGGCATTGGTTTGCTCCCTTGTGGTAACAGCAAAGGCAGGGCTTATTTCCATGCAGCTGCATAGAGGGATGCATGCATCTCTCCTTGGATAACAAGGAAGCCCTGGAGCAAGATAGGGGATGCAGGAAACAGTACAGGAAACCATGAAATAAGTCAGTTTGGAGCTTAAGGGCTCCCCTTCTACAGGATTTCAAGGTGTCAGTTCAGCATGGCCCCAGCCCTGCCTTCATGCTGCCTCAGGCACCTGGCTGTGATGGGGAGGGCCACCAAGAAAGGCAAGGGATTTGAAATGGCTTCTCTGTGGAAGAGACATTTTAGTCTTTGATGGATGTATGAAAGGTATGAGGATACGGTGATGATTACCTTCTGCTCCATTAGTGAGTGACTAGGGAGGATATTAAATGGCAGATATTAAGCTTAAACATTTAAATGTCTGCAGGATTGGATAACTTCCAGGAATTGGCCAAAGAGCTTTCTGAACCATTAGTGTCGACACAATGAAAAATAAAAAATGGAACACCGAAGACATTGAAAAGGATTGGAAAAAAGCCAATCTTTTAAATGAGTAAATGGAATGAGTGGGGCAGTAAATGCTCCTGAACCTACATCCATCACTGGAGGGAATGGAGTGGCTGGTACAGGATGCAATTGACAAAGTGAAGGGTCCTAGCCTCCATCACAGGTTGATTATAAACCAATAGTAATTGCTACTATACAAAATGGTGGCAGCCCCCCCACTGAATGAATTAACTGGGGAACTGTGGAGTGCAAAGGCAACCATACATGGGAAACTGTTGTCCATTTGCAGCTGAACCTGAAAGAATCTGCTGTACACATGGCACCCTTCAACACAGCGTTTCTCTGAAAGAAAACCCTGAAATTGTCACAAGTCAAGTGTGGGATTGAGTTTTTTGCTTGGTGTAACACTAAGCAGTGATACCAACAGATTAGCTAAATATGTTGAGCTAGGGTGTTTATCTGTCACTGAAATGTATATTTCAAAGCCACCAACTGGCAGATCTTGAAATAAAGAATATAAGCCACAAAGGAGGCTGTGGAGTGTTGTGGTTCCTAAAAGAAAAGGAGAGATCTATGAATATGCCTAACTGAACTTAGGCCCCCTGTGCCATGCTTTGCTGGGGATATCAAATATGTTCCTCAGAGACAGAAGGTAATATACTTAAATGTTCAAGTCTGTCTGGTCTCACTCATAAAGAAGGAAACTAGTGCAGTCGAGTTCTGCCTCCCACTGCTCCATATGTAAGTGCGTGTCATGCATTTTTAGAAATAGATAACTGCTACTATGTGTTAAATACTACTCTATAGATGGCATGAAACAGCTAAAACTGTTTTAAATTGGGTTAAGACAGTAATTTGTTTATTCCTATGATACTATTCCTGCTGTAGATTCAAGACCTACAGCAAATCAAAAATCAAAGCTGAACAGCCCTTCCTGTTATGCCATGGACAAAGTACAACTGAGTCTGCTAGTGGCTTAGTTTTTATTTGCCTTTTGCTATTGCATAAAAAGATGAACACTCCTTTCAAGGGATAGCCCTGAGTTTGGGATCCAGGTGGTCTGGTTACATGTCTTCCTCATAAGCTTTCTTTGTCTGAACTGGTCCAAACAGCTACAAAATAGTTAAGTCAGACTCTTGCAAATTATTTAGTGTATGTCCTTGGGCTGTCTGCAATTCTCATTTAACAAAATTATCTGAATTCATTATAAGAAGATGAGTTCTAATGTTGTGTGAAGGCTGTTACGTCTGAGAGATGTGAGCAGTGCACCTTGTTAAGTAACACAAGGGACTTGACTTCCAGGCTCAGGTTGCCTAAAATAAACTCAACATCTCATACATTCCCACCTAACGCTCCCCCCGCCTCTGTCCCTAGACAAAGTCAGTCTGTGTTCATGCGGTGCCCATTTGTGCACTACAGCTGCAGACCTCACATTAGATGGGTGACGAGGAATTGGCTCTTGCTCCTTGTTTGCCAGCAGTGGACTCTGCAGTACTTGCAGAGCAGGGCCCTGGTGGCCCAGGTGTCAGTGTCACGGGGACGTGGAGTAGGGCATGGCCACCCGGTATTCTCCCCCAGCATCTTTCTTGTGGCCAGCATTGACTGGGACTGTGGCTGAAGGAGTGAATTCAGATTAACTCCTTCTTGCAGCTTGGCAACACAATGGGCATTTTGAGGTCACAAATATTCTTGAAAAGCACCAAAGTAATTGTGAGGGGGTGTAAAAGCACTAGAAGTGGGGTGTAAAAGCAACACAGTTTTTGGTGTGGCAGCAAATGTGATCTGAAGAATCAATGCAGGTTTCTCACAGCTTTCTGAAGGTTTCTTTGTGAAACAATGGTGTGACATTTGGAAGCATATTAGTGCCGTTAGTGCATATTAGTGGTATTATTTTTTGGTCATAAGCCATATGCCAGAGATCTTCCATAGGACCAGCATGCAGCCAGCAGGGCTGTGTGTGGACTCTGGGGTACACTGTACATTAAAATATATGACAGGACCCAGACCATGTTCTGTCATGAGGAACATGCTGTCAAAGGGTGGCCTCAAATTTGCAAAAAGAGAGCCCAAAATATTTTGTTTCTGCTTTGCTGCTTGAGAGCCCTGAATGGGAAAGCAGAAGTCTTTACATTATTCACTTCAAGTGTGATTTCCACCCCACTCCCCCCGCCCCCTCTTTTTTTTCTTTTGGTCCAGCCGCAAACTTTATTCTCAATTTCCTGAATACTGATGCAAGGTCTGTGCTTCGCAAATGGTGCATTTACAGTGTGTCAGCCAGCTGTACAGGCAGGAGTAGGGACGTGCAGCTGATGGGCTTACCACGGAAATTAGGGGGAAGGGAATTAGAGCATTTCTCTGGGGAGTGGAGAGGCTCCAGTGAGAGTGTAATGACCCCTGGAAGAGGCTGGTGCCAGGAGAATTGGTGCGAGCATAGGCGCGGAAGGAAGAGTAGGCGACCCGAGGGACTGTGTGTCTTGCTGGGGGGAGGGTGAACAAGTGTGAAACTTGTTTTTGCTGCCTTCAAGTGTTGCAGATGTTCCTTTGCTGGGATTAGATGCTGGGAAAAGAGCAATGTGTAAAACCTTCAGTTTTATTAGTTATTAATATTATCATCACAATCATCTAACTGTTGTGTAAAATTGCAAATATTTATTCAGCTTTTACTCTAGTATATTTCAACCAGACTTGTGGGTTTGCAAATTAGTGAAATCATAGGATCCATCAGACATTTTACAAGCACAAATGCGATGATAACATCTAATTGCAGGGATCTGAGACTGTCTGACTGCAGATGGGATGCTATTAACCTCTTTCTGTCTGTACAGATGTGTCAGAAAATTGTCAGGACACTGTTAAAGACATTCCAAATCTGTGTGGTGTAGCAAACCATTAGGTCCTGACTCGGCAAGGATTTAGTCTGTGCTCTGTGCTTTAGTCTGTGCTCTGGCCGATGCATTTGCAAACAGTCCTGTTGCAAGAGTGCTTTCAAGTCACTTCTGTGTATAATTTAACCCCGGCACAGAAATCGCTGAAGGAGCAGCATCCTGAAAAGTAAAAATTATCTTAATATACCTCATCACAATACATGGAAGGTGCTGGAATACTAGCTATATTTGATTCTAAATTGTGACGGTACTGTGTCAGTCAGACTGACATTGTGGGATGGCTGATTTGCTTCCATAGCAGTTGTTTGTTCTTTAATTTCCAGTAATGATCACTTTCGTGCTTCCAAAGTCCTGGCTGCTTTCAGCTTTCAGTGGTAATACCTCCTGTAGGTGCCTGCCAGAGGAATCCTCAGCATAAGCTTTGCTCTCTGAAAGTCAGGGGCTTTATAGGTGAAATGGGGAACTTTTTTCCTTATTTCCTATTGGTCCTGCAAAGCATTGTTTAGGCTCAGGTTTGCAAAATCTATCCTATTTTGACCACCTTTTATGCAGACGGTAAATTAATAAAAGAGAAAGCGATGTAATTTATTCAGAAAAGTGATGTCAGTGGAGACCTTTTAGGTGTGTTTGGTGTAGCAGTGACCAGTAAGCGGACGTTCAGTCTGGTTTCACCGTGAGACACGGATGACCTGCCCGTCCGTGGCTGTAAGGGAAAACCCGGCGCTGATGGAAGCCTTTCCGCAGCTCTGTGCAGTCGCTTGGGGAGCTGCGCCCGGCAGATCTGCAGGAGCGAAACCCGTGGGTGACACCTTGTGAGCAAAGCCGGGGAAGCCTCGGCTGCCAAGCTCCTTCCTCACTCGGAGCTGCAGGTGCCAACCTTGCGGGAGCAGGGCTGCCTCTTTTTGTTATTTGTATTTATCCTGCCTCGGCCAGGAGGGCTGGGAGAGCAGCACTCGTGGAAATGAAGGTGTGGAAATGAAGGCTACCGTGACACCAGTGGGAGCCAGCGGTGGGGAGAGCCGCAGCGGCACTTTGCCTGGCTGTGGCACCCACTGAGGAAAAACCAAGAGCCCGTCTGTGGTTACAGTCATCCTTTTCTGATGAGTTGCCTGGCAGTTTAGGGTTAGAACAGTTTTTTCAGAGCGGTCTTGCCTAGCTGGTAATGATATTCGTCATCCTTCCTACACAAGGCTGAAAACTGCCAGTGGCAATGACTGTTATGTGCTCTGTTTCACCAAATACCAAGGCCCACACACACACAAAAAATAAGTTTGGCTTAAAGATGACTTATTTATTTATTTTAAAATTTTAAAATTTTAAAATTTTAAAATTTTAAAATTTTATTGTCGGTCTATATATTTCTTTCACTTCCAGCTTTTTTTCCCTTAAGCTATGAGGGTCAAAAAGCCTTAATTCAAAATACAAAAAGCTTCTCTCCACTAGTATGAATCCCGGAACTGGAAGATTTAAAATTGCAGAAAACATGCAGGATTTCAGCCAGTCTGCTAATCCTGTTTTGCACATGTGGAACTAGGCCAGGCACAAAGAGCTTTACTGTTTTGTCCAGGGTTACATATAATTTCATACAGAGCTAGATGTGCTGATGTCCAGATTACTAAACAAGCCTTCCTCTTCTGAAAAACAGAGATGACAAAATTCTTACAGCATATTCCTCATTTCAAACCACAATATGAAGTTACTTGGCCACCACTCTCTTTAATCCTTACTAGCAAACACCAAGGTATATGTATGATTTCTGGGCTTTTCTTCAGTAATTGTCTTATTTTTTTACAGTTGCTTCTATGTTCTGAACAACAACTGCTTGTCACACAGTGGTGTGCAATGGAAAAGATCTCTGCAACAAATTCGGTCTTATTATTGTTTTATAAATGTCATTGTCAATGTCCCCAGACTTTCTTAAGCAGCTGGGAGTGGGCCACTTCTCCAGATGCATGTACCTTAAACACTGACTAGAAACAGAGTTAAGTTGAATAAGTGGTAAGTGAGGTTCACATCTTCCTCCTATTGTATCCACACAGACCGGAGCTAAGGGAAACTATATTTCTAAAAACGTGATGCCAGTCTTAGATTTTGAAATACACATTCAGGATCCCTCCCAGAAAGGTGGGAGACACCTCGTGGCGTGCTGAGGGTTTGAAGACATACCTATTTTAACCACTAGAGGTCCGTTTCACACAAGTCCTTTTCAGAATAGAGAGAGTATTCCGTATTAGTACCAAAATTTTAAACCCTTGCATGCTAGAACAAATATTTCAACTATTTTAAGTGATAAGATATTTAAACTATTTTAAGTGACTGGTAGGAGATATCACCTGAAAAGATAACATATATTTTTTGTTTTCTGGTATTTCTTGCAATAACAGGTCAATCTTTTTTTCTTCTTTTAAACACTCATCAATTCAACAGATTACTAAAGAGTACTAAACAAGAAGATACACTACTGTGTATCTGCTGGTAATTTGATTACTTATTTCTCACTCCTAGTAATTTGATTACTGATTTCTCACTCCTAAATAGGGAGGATGAAGTCACTGCAAGATAAGTGACGAAAACCCACTCTGGCGTCCTTATCTTTTTCTCAGAATGTTTGGTGGCACAAGTCAAAGGAGTTTGCTAATGGCCCCTCTTTTCTATATTAGACAAATTACAGAGACAGAGCCCCATACTGGGAAATGAAACACTATGCCCTAAAATGAATTATCAAATGAAGAGCTGTGAGGAGAGGAGCCACAATGCAGTAAGTTTGTCTGTGACTTTGAAGAAGCCTTTCCAGTCAAAGATGTTGTGCATGGCTTTGGGTACACAACTACAGAAAGAGTCTGAAGGGTAGGGCTTGGTGGGTGCAAGTTGAAGGGCCAAGATCTTATTCCTCCAGTATGTTGGTATTTGTCCCTCAGCTTCCACTAGGCCTGTACCCCAAACTGAATTGTCGCCAGTGTGAGTGTCTAGAGAAATCTCAGTCTTTCAATGCTGCTTTTCTAAAGCTCAGCCCAGTTTGCCTGCTAGAACTAAGCCTTGAGAGTCCAGAGTGAACATTCTGCATCTGTAGAACTGAACTGAGCACCAAATGCAGTGCACTGTTCTGCCTGGGCAAACCCAGGACCAGGGGCTCCTGCCTTCTGTTGCTTTTGCCCCTATTTTTTCAGCTGGCAGAAAAATCTTTGCTCAGTGTTGTCCTACATCCCAGTTTCCATCCCTGTCAGGGCTGTCAGAAGGTCTCCCTGGGCATATCTTTGGTTGGAAATACAGGCCATGCTTGTCACTGTCTCTCTTCAGGCATTACCAGCAGGGAGCTCCACTCCTCACCCAACCACAGTATGTGTTGCACTTGAGAAAGTCCCGCTCAGACACTCTGCTTCTCCTGCTTATGGCAAGTCCCTGGGACTGGGGAAGCTGCATTCTGGTTCCATGGGGAGCAGCCCTGCATCTTTCACTTAAGGCTTTTTGATGATGAACAACATCAGATGTCAGAGGCTAGGCATAAGTCACTGCTGACAGAGCTTATGCTGTTGGTGTAGATACTGAATTTTTAACTGTCAGTAAGAGCGTCTGCCTGATGTCCAGGGTTATATACAAACTGACCGGAAGCAGAGAAGTTCTAGGTGTTCACACTTTCGAAAACAGTGTCATACCCATGCCCCAGACAGTAACTGATCACAACACATGCCTCAAGAATAGGCTACCTGCTACCCCACTTCTTATGTACACCATCTGTGCCCTTCCCTACCACACTTTTGCCACACCAGATGAACAACTAATGTCTAGATGGAAACCCATGATTTAGGTTTGAACTAAAATCTCATACTCAGTAACTGAGGTATCAGGCTATATGGGGAAATGGCAAGGAATTAAACATAGCAACATAAGAAAATAAAAACCAACAGAGCAACAGTGACAGCTTAGTCAGGTTGCACACACATAATTTAATTAAATTAGTTAAAGCTATCTCAGTGAATTTCAAGATGGACAATTAACTAGTAAAACGTGATAGCAAGGAATAAAAGTCCTGCAGTTCCTTCATACTTAATAGCTTTCCACTGGCCTTTTGTCCTATACAGTGTGAAACTGCATCTGAATGTTATGTTGTATTTCTATACATTCATCAAATGTCCCCACTTGCTTTTTGTAACCTTATCCATCAAAGAGTGCAACTGGATTTCACTTTATGGGCTCACTTCATGGCTCACTTCTCACTATGATATTTGGAGCATTTGATTAACAAGATCTCGAAGAGGAAGTCTGAACTTTTAGATACCATTACATAGTAGTTTAATTAATGTGCTTCTTTATATCTAAAGAAAATACCTCTGCTCATTTTTGTGGGTGGAAAGGAAAGAGAAGAATTGTCCATTTTCTAATTTTAAGCTTTTCTAATTTTTACTGTCACAAAGATTGTTGGTTACAAACAATCTTTGATGTTGCTTGTGAGCAAGGAAAATTAGCAGTGAAGAGATGTCTCAGCAAGTAACTGAGGTCAGTAAAAATTTTTTATATTCTTACCTTTCATTTGTTTTAAAGAAAAGGGTGAAGGGAAGGTAACCCTGTCCTCATCAGATCTCATTTCTTACCTGTTTAGATATAAGCTAGTTTCATAGATTTTCTTTCTAAAGGCAAGAAAAGGCATATGGAAAAATTCAGAGTTGCACATTTAAGGGTCTAGGCTGACCATCCAAATTTTCATTCTCCAGTTGCCCATTCTGTTAGACCTACAACAGAAGACATCAAAGGATTAACAAAGGGTCAGAGTATTTGCTCAGATTGGCACATCTCTGCTGAGATATGAGAGGCTCTTGACATAGGGCAACACATCTGTAAGTTACAGAATCACAGAATCACAGAATCGATCAGGCTGGAAAAGATGTCCAAGACCATCGAATCTAACCTTTGACTGACCACCACCTGTCAACTAGACCACAGCACTGGGTGCTATATCTAGTAATTTCTTGAACATCTCCACAGTGATTCCGCCATCTCCCGGGGCAGCCAATTTCAACATTTAACAACTGTTTCTACCCTGAGTTTAGCTCAGCTATTAGCATGGCACTAATAACACCAAGATTGTGGGTTCAATCGCAATATGGGCCATTCACTTAAGAGTTGGAACTGATGATCCTTGAGGGTGCCTTCCAACTCAGAATATTCTGTGAAGAAATTTCTCCTGGTGTCCAACCTGAACTTTCCTTGATGCATCTTGAGGCTGTTTCTTCTTATGATTACCTCGTAAAGAGGCTGATCCCTGTTGTAGTGCGTTTTCAAGTTTCTCTTATGTTCCCCCATTTTATGTATTGTTCCCCCTTGGTACCTTGTAAAATGGTTCTTCCCTCCCCAGTTTTCCCGCCACAGCTCTCCTTACAGTTATGTTACTATGGTTACCCCTGCCCCCCTCAGCTGTCAATCTCTCAAGTTATGTAACTTTCCCTCCCCTATTCTACCATATAAGTAAGTTTTTCCTCCTCCCTGGGCCCAGTCAATCACCCCCCACTCCTCCCAGCTTTCGAGAACCTTCTTCTCTCTGGGGGTTGTAATTGGCTGGGGTGCCGGGGCTCCTCCTTAACTTTGTGTTTATTGGATATGGTTGTATGTCAGTTATGTTATGCACCTCCCTATATGTTTTCCCATTGGCTAGCTGGGCTTCCCTCCCTTCTCCACCCCTTACCCTTAAAACCTTGCTTCTCCCCTTGTTCCTTGCCATTTGCTGGTCGGTGTCCTCGTTCTGTTGGTACCTGCCATCCTTCAATAAACCAACTTTAACCCCCAGCAAGTGGTCACTCCCTTTCCTCGTCTCGTCCAGCGCATATAATCCAGTCCACGATCCAGCCCAGCCCGAGGCCACGACGCCAAGGGGGCTGGCCTCAGATGCAGCGGGGGCGTCGGCCGATACCTCTCTAGCTAGCCGGACTTTGGGCCTCATACGCCCTCGCGCAGATCCCTACCTTGCTGCCCTCTCCTGTACGCAGTTGTAGAGAGTGATTATGTCTCCCATGAGCCTCTTTTTCTGCAGACTAAAGTCACCCTAAAGGTTGGGCAGAGAAGGGATGGAGAGCAGCCCTGTGAGAAGGGCTTGTGGGTGCTGGTGGGTGAGAGGCTGGACATGACGCAGCCATGGGCACTCCCAGCCCAGAGAGCCAAACGTGTCCTGGGCTGCATCCAGAGCAGCGTGGGCAGCAGGGGAGGGAGGGGATTCTGCCCCTCTGCTCTGCTGTGGGGAGAGCCCACCTGGAACCTGCATCCAGCTCTGGGCTCCCAGCACAGGGAGGAGGACATGGAGCTGTTGGAAAGAGTCCAAGGGAGGGCCACTAAGTTGATCAGAGAACAGGAGCACCTCCCCTATGAAGACAGGATGAGGAAGTTGGGACTGTTCATCATGGAGAAGAGAAGGTTTTATGGAGAGCCCACAGGAGCCTTCCAGTATATGGAAGGGACTACTGGAGAAAGGATCCTTTGCCAGGATAGGACAGAGAGTAATGGGTTCAGACTGAAAGAGGGGAAAATTAGGGTTAGATATATAGAAGAAGCTATTGATTGTGAGGGTGGTGGCACTATTTACTGTGGGGCACTAGAATAGGTTGCCCAATTCAAGGCCAGGTTGGGTGGAGCTTTCAAACTGATCTGATGGAAGGTGTCTCTGCCCATGACAGCAGCAATGGAACTAGATGGTCTCAAATTCCGTTCCTAAGCAAACCATTCCGTGATTCTGTGACCTGCCTTCTTTGCGAATTACATTTCTTCATGCTGCAGAATTACCTGTGAAATGAATATTTCTGACACCACTGGGGCTTAGGGAAGATTTTGCTCTTTTTTCCGTTTAACAAACAGACAGCTCTTCAGTGATCCTCTTAAGCACTTGATTTTTAACATTTCTGGGCATGTCTACAAAATATCAGTACACAACAAAAAAAAATTGCTGATTAAGTTATGTAAAGCTGTTAAAAAATTCACTTTGGCATTGTGTGGAGCCATTTACTGGGAAAACTAACATCATAATTCAAATTTCTCTTTAATGTCATCTGGTTGGACTGGAGAGATAGCAAAACAAGGCTGTTTTTCAGCAGTTTTATTCTGCTGGAGGAGAGGGTCCCATATGCAGACATTAGCAGACATGGCAGAAAAAAAAAAAGAACTAAGGTAAGTAGGGATTAAAAACAGCTATATCATAAAAACCTCCCATTTTTTATTTGTAACTGAGCCTTACTTGAGATTCATTTTGGCATCATCTGTGAATTGGCATCTGTGAATTGGCAGCATCTGGAAGACAGCGCTGAATGTTATATGAATGGAGAGATAGAATCTGGGATTTTTTATTTGCCCCCCTTTCTTCTGGCTTGAATTAGTAACAAATATAATTTTTTGTGTCACTTATGTAATTTTCCAACCTTCCATCTAAAGCTACCCTATTAAGTAAGATTTCCAGGCATTCCTGGACAAGGTGTGTGCTCAGGAATAGTAAATCTGATGCTGCAGACTTCCTGGCACACAGGCTTCAATTGAACATGCATGCACAATCTGTCCAATTTGGCCAGAAAACATAGTATGTACTGAGCAGGGTGTTACGCAGCCGTGGTGCATATGGGCTGTGAATGTGTCTAGGATTACCAGTCACACAGCAGCCAGTCAGAGCTGCTGTGAATGCACAATAAGCTTTCAGTTGCTGGACTTACAGACACACAGAAATCCCAGGAGAGAATCCTGAAAAATCCTGCCCTGATAAAATTCTGATCTGATGGAAAGAAAGCATTGCCAAGAAAACCTGGCTTTCAGCAGTTCTTAATGAAAAACAAAAAGAAAAAAAAGAAAAAAAAAAAGATTGTCATGCCTCCCAGTATTTCTGACACTCATGAGCTGGGGTGTTGCAGAAGGTTCCCTGATGTGTAATCAGCTATCCCCCACAAACTGATTTACTGCTTTGGACTGTCCTTCTCAGCTCCATTTGGATGTGAATCATGCAGATTTCAGCACAGGGCTGGGGAGGAAGCTGCTGCAGACGCTTGCAGCTCACTATAGTCTGAGTGTTTGGCTTATTTTTTCCTTTTTAATGCAGACTAGAGTGGGTCCCTCAGGAGTGTAACAGTGGAGATAAGCATGAAAAGAAAAACATCTCCTGTCTGTAACTCCATTAGTCACTCCTGGTGGAGATGGTCTTGTCTAAAATAAAAAACCCAAATATGCAGTGCTACTGCAAGAATGACATTGAGGAGCTGGAGTGTACCCAGGAAAGGGCAATGGAGCTGGTGAAAGGTCAGGAGAAGAAGTCCTGTGAGGAGCAGATGAGGGAGCTGGGGGTGCTCAGCCTGGAGAAAAGGAGGCTCAGTGGAGAACTTATCACTGTACAACTGCCTAAAATGAGAGTGTAGCCAGGTGTGGGTCTGTCTCTTCTTCCCAGTAACAAGTGATACGACAAGAAGAAACAGACTCAAGTTGTGCCAAAGGAGGTTTAGATTGGATATTAGGAGAAATTTGTTCGCCAGAAGGGTTGTCAAGCACTGGAACTGGTTGCCCAAGGAAGTGGTCAGGTCACCATCCCTGGAAGTATTTAAAAGATGTGCAGATGTGGCCCTTAGGGACATGGTTCAGTAATGAACATGACAATCATGGGCAAAGGGTTCAACTTGACGATCTTAAAGGTCTTCTCCAAACGAAATGATTCTATGGTGATCTATATGTGACTATTCATCACATGGCTAGATGAATGCTGTATCTAAACAGTAAACAGATCATTACTGTAGAGGAAAAAAGGCTTGAAATTGCTAACTATTTCCATTTAAGTATTGTATTGAAAGCAAACCTGCTGGGGAAAATACTCAAAATTAGTGCAAGAAGTGCTTTTGCCCTTTTTTAGTGCAAAGCCTGAAAAGATGACAGAAATAAAGGCTCTGTGCTCATCTGCACAACAATCGGGCCTATGCAAACAATTAAGTGCTCTCCATTCTATAGCCTTGCAGTTATATTTGTGAGAATACTCAAAAATTTTTAACTATATAGTGGAACTCTTAATTGAGAAGACTGCTGCTTCTAGTACCAGAGCTTTTTTATTAAGCAAGGCTTGTGATATGCATGGTTGTTTGTTTTTTTGTTTTGTTTTGGTTTTGGTTTTTTTTTTTTTTTTTGGTTGGTTGGCTTGGTTTTGGTTTTGTTTTGTTTGGGTGGGGTTTGTTTTGTTTTGTTTTGTTTTTTTAAGAAGAAGCTATGAAAAGCCTTACTTCACTGCTTTCCCCGTAAATGAAACATCCTTGTTGCCTACAGATTGTCGATGTTTGTTCTTGGCTGGTGTCACTTCTGTGGCAAAAGTTTCACAGAAAAAAGTTTATGTCCAGAGGAAGCTACCTGGTTTATGAGGTGTGGGGATCAGCAGTATCTGTTTCAGGTTCAGTAGAAAGAAATTATATGAGGATTAGGTAGGTGACCTGTTGATCTGCTAGAAATTCAAAATCAGCTTGAATTTAACCAGACAATTTGTAGAGCCTCCTAAAACTTGTGTTCAGTAGAAAAGTTTTTGATTTTGTTTTTGTTTTGTGAGATGCCACACCTGGAGAAAGCAACTTGCTGGGTGATTATAATAGGTCTGGAAGAGAGGAGAAATGGATGGAGGACTGGAATGGGAAAGGGAGATGGAAATGGAAAGGGAGAGGGAGATGGATTTGGAAAGACGCTGAGGAGGGAGTACTCCATCTGACTGCAAGGACTGGTCTGCCTTGGTAAAGAGAGTCTTTCTGATGCAAAGTCTGGATGTGCAGCACAAGCCAGGGGAGCACTAGGCAGTGTAGGAGCCCCATGGCTGGGGTGTCTATTACCATGGCTTGCAAGCTTTCTCTGATGTGGAAGGTTTGAGTCTCCTCTCACTTAGGCCAAGAGGTAATGTCTGTGAGTGCTGCACTTCAGCTGGAGACACACTGCTATTTCCTCTGCAAAATGACAAAGTGTATGTTTATTATCAGCTAGACAGCTGCAACGCTTTTGCACTTTTATCTGTTAAATTCTGCCGGGTTCCTTGCCTTCCTTGGGATTGAATATATTATCTCCCCCTTACTCTGTCTCTCACTTTTTATACTGGGGGGCTGGTTTAGAACCATACAATCATCAAGGTCGGAAGGGGCCTCTAAGATCATCCAGTACAACAACCAACCCAGCACTACTACTGTAGCTCTAAACCACTAAACCACATTACCCAGAATCAGATCCAGGTGTCTCCTAAGAATCTCCCAGGATGGTGACTCCACCACCTCCCTGGGCAACTTATTCCAATGCTTAGGCACCCTAACAGTGACTTTCTTTTCCTAATATCTTATCTGGTTCTCCTGTCTCAGCTGAAGGCCATTTCCTCTGGTCCTATCACTGCAGGGACAGTACAAGTGACCAACTCCCACCTCACCACAGCCTCCTTTCAGGGAGTTGCAGAGAATGACACAGTCCTCCCCGAACCTGCTCTTCTCATGACTAAACAAACCCACCTACCTCAGCCATTCCTCATAAGACACGTTTGATAGCCCCTCCATGAGCCTTGTTGACTTTAACTGGACAAGCTCCAGCACCTCAATGTCCTGGAGGAGTCAGAGGGGCCCAAACTGGACTCGAGGTGCAGCCTCAGCCACGCCAAGTCCAGGAGGATGATCATGTCCATTGTCCTGCTGGCCACACTGCTCTGGTTCAGGCCAAGATGCCACTGCCTTCTTGGCCACCTGGGCACACGGTGGCTCACACTGAGCTGACTCTCAACAAGCACCCCCAGGTCTGCCCAGCAGCTCCTAAGCCAATTTTCCCCCAGCCTGCAGCGCAGCAGGGGTTTGCTGACACTAAAGGGCAGCACTTTGCCTTACTGAGCCTCGGGGAGTGGTTCTTGACCCACTGACTGAGTCTGCCCAGGTCTCTGTAGAGCCTTCCTGCCCTCAATCATGTCTGTGGATCAGGTAACACACTTTAGGGGATTTCTTTATGTAGGATGCGTCAAAGTCTACTTTGTTGGTTGGTTGGTTGGCTGTTGTTTGTGCTTACTTATTTTCATTGTTGTTATTTTGGGTTTGGAGTTATTTGTTTGGTTTTTTGGTTTTTGTTTTGTTTTCGGTTTTGTTGTGGGTTTTTGTTTTATTTTTTGTTTTTGTTTTTGTTGTGGGTTTTTGTTTTGGTTTTGGTTTTTGTTGTGGTTTTTTGTTTTTTTTTTTTTTTTGTTTGTTTGTTTTTGGTATTTTGGGGGTTTTTTGTTTGTTTGTTTGCTTGTTTTTTCTCTTCCTGTGTCTCCGTTGTAAGCGTTCCGGGCCCGGGAGCAGGAGGGGAGCCGTGTCTCGGAGCCGCGGGAGCCAGCAGCGATCCGGCCACGAGAGGTCAGCGCAGGCTTTGCACAGCTCTCCTTTCCACACCTCCTCTTCTGTGCCAGAGGCCTGGTGTCGGTACTGTGGCTTGAAATAAGCTGGATCAAGTACCTAGTAATGAATGCTTCACGGCCTTCAGCACCATCTGTGCTAGGAGACCCGGGAATAATGGGGCAAACTGAAAAGTGTGATGTCAATAAGCCCTAATTCCAGGGTGCAGCATCATTAAGCTGAAACTGGAAACTTGCATGTCAAAGGATTAATGTGTTAATAAGGTTCCATATATCACTTTATTATCTAAACATTTATATATATTTTACTATTGCATATACATATACACTGTTCTCCACTCCGAGTTACTTTGGCTTACTAATTCAGATCCATGTCAAGTAACTTTCACTTTTAATGTAGTGAGAAAGTCATCAAAGTCATAGCTGATATCAGCATCTTTCAAAGCTGTGAGTCAGTTCTGGATTTTCCACCTATTTCATCAGAAATAGGCCCTTCAATATTTCTAAGAGACATACCACTTAATGTATCTTACCATTCAAGCTATTCTCCTGCATTCATCCCCATTTATATGCTTAGAGAGGAAAAAAAAAAAAAACAGGAAAAAGAAAGAGGCAGATGTATGAAGGGTTTTTATCTTTTGAGAATGAACGGTACATGGTATGTACACTATGCTAATTCCAGCAATGGAGACAATTGCACTTGCCTGAGTACAGGCCAGGAGATAGTTTTCTGGAAACTTCTCACATCTTTTTTAGAGAAAGCAAACTAAGAATTCATGCCCTTCTTAAGCAAATTCAGACTGACAGGTCACTGGTTTGGTTTCCAAGTCTTTGCATGTTAGTCAGGTAAAAAAGATTGTGAGGCTTGAGAATTGGTGTTTACAATGAAGAGTTTTCTCCCCAGTACTGACAGCTCTGTAGACAGCAGAGAAATGTTCTTAGAGAGGCTGGATGTATCTGGCAGACTATGCCTATGCTGTCACTAATCTAAAATGGAAACTCGCTAAGTGATTACTGCCAGGTCGAATGCTGTCACCTGTAGTGTCACCAGGGCACTAGTGTCACCAGGGCTAGAAACAACTGGAAGTAGAAACACGGCAGCTCATTAAAGTGGCTCAGTTTGAGAGGCATTTTGGAAACTGTATTGCTCAAAGAGACTGAAACTGAGCAGAGTATAGCATATACAGTCACAGATAAGACGTGCTTCATCCAGGACTCCCAGTGAAGTATTGGAAAGGACATCCCCGGGTTTCAACACACTTGGATGGGGACGATGCGGCTGCAGGCTAGTGAACAGCAAGGGTGACAAGTTAGAGAGGTCAGCATGTGCAGCCCGCTGGAGTCGGTCCGGATAGGTCGCAGTAGCACAGGTTACCCCAAGGTGGCTCTCCACTACCTCTGTGATGCCGCTTGGGGCTGCTCTGAAGCGGTGACTCGCTGGAGACAAGTGCTAACCGTGAGCTTCAGCCCAAGTCACGCTGAAGGGACGTGAAAAGTGAGTTGCCTTTTAACATTTAGTCTGTCCTCATTCGCAGCGGGAAAATGTGGGGTTTTTTTCCTTGCTTGGTTTGTTGACAAACAGGTTCAAATCTGAGTTCAGCAATCGCACTCGTTTCCCTCTGAATTAATTTTGAACACTGTCCAAATTTTTAATAAAGGTCGACTGAAAAAAAAAAATCTGTTTTCTCACACCACTCCCCCTCCCCAGGATCATAGGCCAGTACAGCCTGCAGAAGGATTACCAGTGACCTTAGAGCAGGTCTGCACCGGGGCAATCCTGCAAGGATGAAATAAATCTACACAGCCTCCCTGGACAGGGAGCCTGCTTCGCTGTTGACTGTTCTCAGGGAGAAAGGATTTTTCTTACATCCCATCTGAGCCTCTTGATTTACACTCGGCTCATTGTCTCCTGCCTCTCCACTAGGCATTTCTGTGGAGACCCTCGCGTTATCTTCCAAATGATCGCTCCCACAGGTTTTGGGGGCTGCAGTTTGCCTTCCCCAGGCTGAGCAGGCCCTGGTCCCTGAGCCTGCAGAGCCCTGGACCCCTCGTGCCCCCCCTGCCCTTGCTGCAGTGTCTCGGCTGTTTCCCGGCTGGGGGTGCCCGAACCGGACAGACGGCATTGCTGCTGTCCCGTGAGCGCCGGGCACAGGGGGATTGTCACCTGCCTCACGGGCTGGCCCTGCTCCTGTGCACACACACGCACGGGGGGATCTGCTGCAGACGGGCCACTGCCCAACATCACCAGATGACTGCCCAGTGCAGCCCCGGGCCCTTCTCTGGAGAGCTGCCCTCAGCCCTGGTTACAGGACTATCCCTTCGCGGCGTTCACATTTGAAGAAACCATATTAATAAAACCTTTCGTTTATTTTATTTTTTTAATTTTTTTTTTTTCTCCCGCACTGTACAGATTTCCCGTTCCAAGTCTTGGACGCAAATCGCTCTACTAGCTCCGGTACCGCCGGTATCGGATACCCGTCAGCTCGGGCCCGGCACCGCCGGCTCGGGCTCGGCGCGTGCCTGCGCGCCCCCCGCCCGCCCCACGTGGCCTCCCGGCACGAGCCGCTCTTTCCCGCCCCCCCGCCCCGAGCTTCCTCTCCGGCGCGCGCCGATTAGCATAATAAAGCCGCCCCTTTCTCCCCCGCCGGCCAATGGGAGGCCGGCAGGCGCCCGCGAGGGCTATAAGTAGCGCACGCCGGCCGGCTGTCGCTTCAGAGCGCTCTCGGCGTGCGCAGAGCGAGAGCTGAGGGAGCCGCGGGACTGTGCGGATTAACTGCTATGACTCTGGAGGAGATCCACGGACAGCAGCCCATGCCTGCGGGCCACGACTGGTACGTGAGGGTGGGCAATGGGGATCCGAGGAAAACGGGTGGCGGATGGTTTCGGGGCGGCGGTGGTTGTGTTGGCGGCACCGCGCTGACCCTGTGTCCTTTCCCGGCCCGCAGGATGCAGGGCGCCGGCACGGCCCTCCACGAGCTGCTGGTGTCAGCGCAGCGCCGAGGCTGCCTCACCGCCGGCGTCTACGAGTCGGCCAAGCTGATGAATGTGTAAGTACGGTGGCGGGGCCGGGGGGAGTGTGTAAGTCAGCCTGGCGGGGCTGCGGGGCGGCCGGCGCCGACCGCGAGACTCATCAGGCTGCTCCCCTCTTGCAGCGACCCCGACAACGTCGCGTTCTGTGTGCTGGCCGCGGATCAGGAGGACGAGGGGGACATCGCCTTGCAGATCCACTTCACTCTGATCCAAGCCTTTTGCTGCGAGAACGACATCGACATCGTGCGGGTGAACGACGTGGCCAAGCTGGCGGCCATCGTGGGGCCCAGCGAGGACTCGGGGGAGCCGCGCGATCTGCACTGCATCCTCATCACGGTGGGTGTCCCGGGCGGCCGGCGGGCCTTGCTCCGCTGCGGGTGGGCGAGTCCTCTGCCGGGCACAGACAGAGCGCTTGGCACGCAGCGAGTCAGCTGAGTAGTAGTTGGAGGAGGAGGAGGCAGAACTTCTCGTAACTGGATTTCCTCGGCTGTCCGCAAGGGCAGCATCTCTGCTTCCGGTCTTGTCTGTGTCAGGACAGAAACTGTCTGGAAGTGCTTCCAGTCCTAAGCTAATGCTTCTGTAAATATTATGATGACTTCAGGTGGTGCGCAGCACTCATGGTGTGCAACTTTTTTCTTTTTTGCAGAACCCGAATGAAGAAGGCTGGAAGGACCCAGCTCTGGAGAAGCTGAACTTGTTTTGTGAAGAGAGCAGGAATGTCAATGACTGGGTGCCAACTATCACCCTACCTGAGTGACGGTCACCTGGTGCACTGGGGAGGCTGAAACCTTTGTTGCATTCTCAACGTGCTGTGCGTTCACCAAAATGTGCAACAAGCTGCTGATTCCATGGATTAGCCTGGTCAAGAGACTGGATTAAAGTCCCTCAGACTGGCATGCAGTGGGCTCTTACAGAGGAGAAAGAGGAAAACAGCTCACTTCACCAGTGAGCCTCAGCAGGCTGCAACCATGGAGAGGCTGACATACCATGGAACTGAAAGAAGTATTGCAAGTTTGGTTGTGTGCAGCTGTTTCAGAAGGGAGAGGGAAAGTTGAGGGAAGTGGGCCAAAACTTTCCAGAAGGACTGATTAGAGTACTGTAACTAGGAACTGTTGGTGCTGTCTGCAAAACACAGGAGAAAGTATCAATATTTATGGAGTATTGGGGATTGTTTATTAAAACAAATGCAGATATTCCAAAGCAGACAGACTTCAACAGGCCTCTTGGGTCACTCTGCAGATCTGTTTTAATACTGCAATAACTTTTATTGAAATATTTGCTGCTATTGAAGCTTTCATAATAAATTTTTGACAATTAATCTCTGGGAGTGTCTTGCTTGCTGGGTGTGGGGAAGCATGTCACTGAAATATCGCTGATGTTTTGCTTGTGTGCTGTAGTCAAAGATCTAACTCCAGTAATGGAGTTATTGCTCAAATACTTTCCTGGGCTGGCTGAATGAAGTGCTGTGCTGTCCAAGTTGATAATTCAACCTTTTACCCTCTTGCAACAGCTGCTTATCGCAACAGCTTGCAAGACAAGGGAGTTGCATGCCTAATGAGCTCACTTATTGTAATAGGAGGTCTTTGTAGTCTGCTGGAGGAACACAATGCATGTTAGAAACATGGATTTTTGGAATACAGACCTCCAGTAAATTGCATCATTGATTCTTAAATATGACTTAGATGCATTCAGAGCTGACGTGTTACCACTTGACAGAAGCGGCTTAAACATGATGGGGGGGCTGCAAAACTCCTTACATGTCAAACACATCTAACATTTGCTTTGATTAGAATGACATCATTAAATCTAAAACTAGCAAATGGTGAATAAACATCACATCTGCCACAAGCTGCTCTCTGATTGCCATATGCTGTAACAATAGAAGCTGTCAGTCCAGGAGCCAATTTTGCAAAACCTAATTGCATGACAACACCAAATTAAGTCCAAAACAATTTAAGGATGGTGTGGCCTTTTTTAGAGATTCTGTCATGAAAAGTTAATATGGGTGGGTTGATTTGGCCCTATGTTAAAAGGGAAAACATCACCCCATTTTTGTGCACAAACTATGCATGTGCTCCAGGACCTGACATTAAAATGGCGCAGTAATAATCCCCTCTCCACAGAGCAAGAAAGCCAAACTACTTACTTCCTTTATAGGCACTAAAACCACTCAATTATCACAATTGCATTTCCTCTGGGCTGGCTTGCAGTGATTGACAGTAGCACTTGCTGAAAAGTGGTCATTTCCACTTGAGCAAGGAAGCTGCTTGCTCTCAGTTTCATTGTTCCTGATAAGGGAAGTTCAAATTCAGCTGCAGCATTCCTGGAATATGCTTCCTTGTACAGGAGGTATCTAGCAGAGTTTGGCCTTTGTTACTGTGTCATGAGAGGCTGTGGGTTGGCAGCATAACCAGAGCTTAGACCGAAGTTAGCACTATGGGGGCCTCAGACCTCTGCAAGTATTCGTTTTTGCACTTAAGATACAGGAGTTTCTGCACAGCCTGTTTTTCTGCTTAACCCACACTCAGCAACTGGTGTCTGTCTAGGACTTTAAGAAAAGTCACATGGAGAAGCAAGAGAATAAACAACTCTGGCAGCTGTGATAACAGAAACTGCCTTTAAGGCAGTGGCCTTGATGCACAGAACATATCAAGTGTGGGTGCTTTATTAGACATTTTTATATTTTTCTCTTAGCAAATGCGGATTTTTTCATTTTACAGCCAAGAAACATATTTCTGTTCTTTGCTTGCGGCCTAATCAGTACTCAGAGCCAAGAACAGATTAAAGTGGACTGTCCTGAATTCAACTTTCATGTGAAGTGTAAGCAGTACTTTACAGCCTTGAGTGGTATAAACGAGCCTGAGAAGACTAAAGGAAGTTCTCACGCATGTATACAATTCCATAAATCATTAAATGATAGCAGAGAGTAGGTGTAACTGGTCTGTTGACTGAGACAGGAGGCATTGATAGTGGTACCAGGTACCAGCTTTTATGGAAGGAGTGTACTGTGCAGCAAACAATGAAATTAGTGGGGCAACACCAAAATACTCTTGTGAGGATGTTTCCTCTAGTCTCATAAAAGATGGGACGGCGACCTTCTCCTTCAGCTTTGTGAAACTATAATCTGTGCCCCATGAGAGGTACACATTTCTTATTTTACTGACCTCTACAATTCTCCTGAAATCCCTTATTGATCACTGCAAATAATGTAATGCATTACTGTAATGCAAATTGTACAAAATCGAGTTAGCCTGCAAGAGTTATTAATACAGTGCTGCAACCAAAGGCAGCTCTGACGTGCAAGTTATGTGCTGCTGCAAGTATCTGTAATGATCAACACTACTTAATGTAGCAAAAATTCAGCAGCTGGTATCTCCATCTCTACATGCTCAGATATATAACTGCACAAAGAGCACTATACATTTGTTAAAGATGGAGAGTAGGCTTGGGTACTATGGGCTGTAGTGGGGACAGCTGGTCGGGGGGTGGTTGGCTCATCAGATGTGCAGGATGTTTTGTCAAGTACCTGGGAGATCTGGAGGTTGCAACACTGGTCTCTTGTGTCTGTGAGCAATATGCCCTGAGTACTTTGCCTTCCCAGAAAACAGAAGTACGCAGGAGAGAGGCACTGTGGGTTTCCAGAACCACTGGGAGCTCTGCCAAGGTGCCCCCCTCCCAGCTGTGTTGCATAGTCTGCACAGGCTGGCTTGTGCTCTGCCATGGTGGCCCTGCCAGGGGGCTCTGGGGAGGAGACTGATGTTATTAGATGTTAATAATAAAGGTGGTTCTTCAGGACACAATCAGCTGAGGGACGTGGCAGAGGTGCAGGGCGTGGAGTGGAGTTACAGATTGATGGTGCTTCTGGCTTTACTTTCCTCCAGGATCTTCATTTGTGTTCTACTAGGTGATAAACTGTGTATTTCAATATTGTCATCATAGCTTTGATGTTGTGCTAACCACATTTCTAGGTCCAGTTTTTAATGAAGTTGATGCATAAAGTTTAATTTCAATTTTTCTGAGCAGTAACTTTGCATTTTTTCTGTGTATCTATTTCTAATTGTAACGACCGACAGGAATTTCCCTTCATATGTGGTTTCCTTCTCTTAATGGTGTTTTCTTCCTGTTACACTTCTGTGCATCTCTTTACCTTTCTCTCATTGTGGTTATAGATAGTTATCTCTTCAGATGCCTGACAGTTTTACTTTGTGCTATATTAACTGCATTATCATCTTATCGGGATATATGTATGAATACTGGCACGCAGTTGTTGTAAACAATGCTTCCTCTTTTCCTCTGGAGTAGAAAATGCAAAAAGGAAGATAATAAAGGGAATATTATGAAGAGGAAGGCAAACTACTTAATGAAATAAAGTTTGCATGAAGTCTGTGCATATGCTGGATGATATAAACAGTGTTCACAGCTGTGGATGCTCAGGGAAGCAGCTTAGATTTCTGCACACTGGTGAAGTTTTAGTTATATGTGGAGGCTGTTTGAAATAATGTGTGTTCTGTAAGGAGAAGGTCTTTGCAAAATTGCTAGTGTCAGGAAATGCCATAGCACTGCTGTCTGGCACACAAGGGAGACCTGGCTCCTCTCAACAAATGTATTAATGCCAGCTCTCAGATCCCCTGACATCAGGAGGAGAGAGCAGTGTGTGCCTGTGGTGAAACAAAGCAAGTGTGCAGGCAGTACCTTACAAGTGGAAGCAAATGCCATCACATGTGTGTGCAAGAGAGATGTGTGGAGAAGGCTGTGTGATCATTGTATTCCTTGTAGGGCACACATTGTGGACAGCTGGGCTCATGACTGTGGTCCACAAGCCTTCATTCCCTGCACAGCGGCAGTGGCAGAGCCCGGGGCTGGCAGAGGGATGGAGCTATACAGGCAGGACATACACCCCACCAGAGCTATTCTTTCCACAGGTTTTATGAAGACTGCTTTTCATTCCTGCTTATTCCTTATCCATTTCATCATGGCAGCTGTGATTTACTCACTTAGTAAAGTCCAAAAATGCAACAATAGGATATTGAAAAAGCTGTGTTACTACTTCTTGTAAAATTATTTCATACTGACTGAGTGAATACTTGTATTATTCTGCATTGTTCTGCAATAAGATAGTATTATACACAACCTTCTGACTATTGGAATGTATGTGAAATATTGATTTGAATGTATCAGTATCTTTAAAAGTATGGTCAGATCCCATACATCATAGGTACAGTGGTTATAGTATCTCCTCCAGTCTTCCATTGCACTACCATATGATCATTTTTCCATGCTTATTTTCTTTTCGTGCCTGAAAATAATACAAAGTCATTTCCTTCTGTTATTTCTTTCTCTGTGTCAGCTCTCTGTAGAGCTGACTTTACTTTGAAATCATGACTTTGCAATATTAGTATCAACACACACTGCTAATTCAAAATTAATTTGTTCAACTGGTTTTTTGTGTTGGTTTTTTGGGGTTTAGTTTGGTTGGTTGGTTGCTTTTCTCCCTGGGATTGGAGAGATAGCTATAGAAAATAACATGAAGTTTAGTTTCTGTTTTTATATTGCCTCTGAGCTACTACTGGCAAGAAAAAAAGCTACCTTTTTTGAATATTATTTCGGCAAAAGCTGTTATAACCCTTGTAGGAATTCCCATGTATTATAATCCATTGCAGAACTGACAAAATTTAACAAAGAACATATAATATGGATTGTAATATCACAAGGGGTTTCTGTCCCATTCGGCCTTGAATTAAAGTATTCTCAGAGTGGGGAATTTGAGTTTTGCTTCCTATTCCCATTTTGGGGGTATCTAATCTGAAGAACATAGCTTTCACATCCTATTGAAGCCAGCATGAAGCAATGGTGCTTAGTGACTTCTGTTTAAATGCATACATAGCTAAGGCCCAAAGTTTCAAATTTGTATTTCAGAAACAAGACATGTACTAAGTGCATTTAGATATCAATATGCTCAACTGTAAGCCTAGAGCCAAAACTCTCCAGTTTACAGCTAAACTTATTTAGCTGTATACCCATAAACTTGCCTTGACTGAGGCTTTGCTCCTCTGCTTAGGAATGTGTACTGTAAGGGCACAGCTGCATTAAATGTTTTAGCTTGGATCAGTCAAGGCTGGAATGAATCTGTGGATCTTCTCCTGCTAGCCTGCTTTGGTTCACACAGCAGAACAGAGTGGGACCATGCAATCAGGATTTCTTGAGGAAGAAACCAAACCAGGACACATACTCTAAGGGACCACCTAATGCTTTCCAGCTGCCATTGCGCATTCAGTTCACGGGACCACACTTGAGGTACATACAGCACAATTATTTGCTGATTAAAAGTAAATAGGCAAGTCTTGGCAGTCAAAGAAGAGAAGTACGTTGGCCTACTTTTCACAAAAGAAGTGATTTTAGTGTAGTACACATACCAATTTGTTTTAAACAATTGCATGCTCTGAATTAACAGGGTTAAAAATCTGCTTTGGCAGCAGCTTGCTGAATTTAATTGTTTCTGAGGCAAGAACGATGAATGGGACTATTTCTAGAAGTGGTTGCCAAAGGTAGTTTTTGTAATAGGCCAGCACTGCCCAACTGGCAGCGTCAGGACAGCTTTGCCTGGCCTGGTGCCTTTGTGCCTGAGGAGCAGGTGGCTTTGTGAGCCACGCGTGGAGCTCCCGCCCGCTGCTGTGCCGCCCCACAGGACAGGCCGCACTGCACCAACCCTGTGCTGGCCAAAGCTGGGCTGTCCCCTGTGGAGCCCCACAGGACAGGCCGCACTGCACCAACCCTGTGCTGGCCAAAGCTGGGCTGTCCCCTGTGGAGCCCCACAGGACAGGCCGCACTGCACCAACCCTGTGCTGGCCAAAGCTGGGCTGTCCCCTGTGGAGCCCCACAGGACAGGCAGCACTGCACCAACCCTGTGCTGGCCAAAGCTGGGCTGTCCCCTGTGGAGCCCCACAGGACAGGCCGCACTGCACCAACCCTGTGCTGGCCAAAGCTGGGCTGTCCCCTGTGGAACCTGGCCGCTCCAGCTGCCGCTCGTGCAGCTGGAATTTCTGCACAGGTGCAATGGAACAAAATAGCTGCTGATGAACCAGATGACATAAGGATGAATACCCCAAGAGAAAACCTTGCATTAAGATCCAAATCCCCGAATTAAGTTGTAGCAATGTCACAAACAATTTTTAAAATATAGTAAGTGCAAGGTGATGCATCTCATTGCATAGTAGGAGATTTTCACTACCAAGTGAGAGGCTATGGGATCTTACACCAGTGCCACAATTGGTCTTGTCCTTGGTCTTGTATAACATTTCTGTGCTTTATGTTTGCCTATGTTTAAAGCAACCTGCTTACTCTAAGCTATTTTTCCAGATAAAGGAGTTAATGCAACAAAAAATTGCATAATGTCAGTGGGTGCCTCTGTGCTGCTGAAGGCATGTTTATGGTATGTGAGGAGTGAAGCTGTGTGTGGTTAAAAATGTAAGGATGGTAAAGCACTTCCCTTTTTCTGAAGTATCAGTTGCATTTTTTGCTAATGCTCTCTGTCTCACGTTCTGCTGTGTTTCTGTAGTACTATAAAAACAAATGTTTTATAGTTTTTCAAACAATTTGAGGATGAAGAAAGCAATAACAAGCACTGCATGGTTTGTACTAAATTACCATATTTACTGGAGCTACCCCTGCTGCAGAGAGGAATGATAGAAAGGCTGTACACAGCCTATCTTGTCTGGGATTGGAATCACTCACTCCCACTGATACCAAGCTCAGCCTTGCACAGGTCACTGCCTCACAAAGTCATACCATATTGTACAAGTGTAAAACCAGGTGCTTTTGATTGTGTTATGGGGCCACAGGTAATAGAAGCATGCTTTCTGCCTATTAAATGGGATGACAGAAATTGTTCCAGGTCTCTCCAACCATCTGGCTATCAAGTCTAATTTACAGCAAAGGTAGATTGCATGGCTCTCTGGAAAGAGATGTTTTCCATTTCTGAATCTGGTTTCTTGATTTAAGTAACTTTTTAAAAGTGATGCTTGTTTGCTTTTATAACATATAAATCAGCTTTCAGGCATATAGCTATTCTCCATGGCCTGTAACACATGTGAAAATACTGTTTAATTGGGAAATATGTTGTGTTGTTATCCCCATGCTAAGGTACATCTTGAATTTTATAATATTTTTCTTCTCTTCAAGATATGTATAATATGTAAAATAATTCCCAGTTTAGAGCTAAGCCCTGAAAAGCACTGGGGGAGCTGGGTGGCTAAATTTAAAAAAATAGATAAATAACAGTAGCGCTGAATTATGGTAGTTGTACTTGTAAAATAATTTGGACGTATTTCCAGAAGAGAAACAGTGCATTTGACTAAACATAGTATACATATCCCTGTAGGGTGTATGCAAATCCCTTCTCACCCCTAAGCATTGGCTCATACACATGTAGGAAGAAGATGCAGAATGATTCAAATCTGACACTATATAAATCAGTTGGTGTTTTGTCTCTGTGTGCTCTGCTCCAACTCTTTCAGAAGAAAATTTACCACTAGAATGGAGTTCCCTGGTTTTTCTCTCTCAGCCAACCTGCCTGTTCCAATGGAAGAAACAAACCAACAAATTTGATACTGTGCTATGAAGGTCTGCCCGTGTTGCACAGTTCCCATGGGGCAGGTCACTTAGTGGGAAAACAACAGCAATTCTCAGAAAACTATGCAAATGGTTTGTGTCTTGTGTTGTGTTTTCAACAGTTGTCAGTTCACTTGGTGTCTAGGGCTCATGGTTTGGCATCTGACATGCAGGAGCCAACAAGGTAGCACTGAATTTATTCCAGCAAGAAAGGAAGGAGCTGTGCAAGAGTAGCTTACCAAGCAGGTGAAAGTAACACAGCATGGAGCTTTTCGGTGGTATAATAAAGTTTTGGTGTTGCTAATTATTCTATATATAACCACCAAGAAATACATGTAGCTCTGTATTTGGTTTGCCAGAAGAGCTTAGTGGTGTTCTACCTAGCCTGAATGCAGAAGAAGTAAAATTCCCTTTTAGGGAAGAGCAGCTATAGATAGATGGCTAAGTGGGAGGCATCAGGTATGGAAATGGTCACTGAGTTTGGTGGCAAAAAGACACGTCTTCTGCCTATGATTGCAGGACCAAATACTTTATATGAGGCTCCACAATGAATACTTGAACCAGCTGGACCAGAACTCTTGAAAATAACCAAGTCCTACAAGGTCTATAAAAGATGCTGTCCAGATAGATAGCAACAGCTCGGTGTCCTGTCTGGTGCCAAACCTGCTGCATGTGCTCATAACTTATTACATACTCCAGAAAATCATCTTTGAAGGAAGTATTTTTGAATGATTCAGCTTCAGAAACAGAATCCAGCAGCGTGCACCATCAGACTTTAAGGCAGGCATCCAGGAGAAAACAGGCACAGAGCTTGTGGACGTTACAACAGCCCTACTGCATCATGCAAGTTACATGTGAGCATCCACATGGACCTGCAGAATAACATGATGCTTTGTTTACGTGGTAAATATTTGACTGGCCTTTCTGTACCTTCACCTGAATTACTAATAACTTACTGTAGTGTGTCATTGAAGCAAATTGCAGCATAATTATGATAATAAACCCATGCAGGCCAGATCCAGGAGGACCCTGTGGAGAAGATGCTGGAGCATGCTCTGCTGCCAAAAGTGCTGACATTACTGTGCAAGCCTTGGCTGGCTGAGGACATTTTGCAAGAACTGGTTCCCCACCTCCCCCTTAGGCCCACAGCTGCAGACACATCCGTGCAGATTCCCTGTCCAGAAGCAAGTTACTCCAGTCTCTAGGGGCCTGCCTGTAAGATTTGGGTCCTCTTGAGGTTTCTGCAGTGCCTCTTTGGCAGGGGCTGAAGCTAAAGCAGGCTGGGGTAGGAAATATGTCACTGCTGTCACTTTCTGAGAAGCCAAAGGTGTAGTGGTCTTGGACGTGTTTTGGACCCAGGAATCCCAATGTGGCCAAACCACCCAGTCCACCCACCCTCCTGCCCCATGGGAAAGGAATGGGCTTCTTCTCTGCCCAGCCTCCCAGATCTCCTCATTGCCCAGATGATTTATCTATGCTGAGACAATTGCTTTTCTGCTAAAAGTGTAGCATGGACAAGTTCCCCATTACTTCCTGAAGCCATGAAGAATATCAGAAGACTAGTGGGAAACTTCAGAAGCAGCAGTTCCTTCCACAAGCTGAAGATAAAATTTCCATTAGTGATAAGTGCAGAAGAAAGCAGACACCTGATTCAGCTTCTGCAGCAACATTCTAATCTTCCACAGGCATATGGTTTACTGAAATGAAAACTGAATATAATCCACAATTGAGCTTACCAAACATACTTACATAAAGCCTTTCACAGCAGCAGCGTATCAGCTGGTAGGGGCTGTTTCTAGAAACTAAGGTTTCTTTGTTTCTTAGCAGCAGATGATTTCCTCTCCTGGGGCAATTATGTAGCCTAATTGCCTGTAATAATCATCCCTGCTAGAAGTGCCTTAATACCAGCCCTTTTCCTTTTTTGCACTTCTTACTGACTTTCTGCTTCCAAGTAGCAGAGATTGACTTTACACTGTTAGAAAGCACAGGCAATATTTAAGAGTATATGTTTTTTTCTTATCTAATGCCCCTCTTTGATGCAGTTATTGGTGCCTAAACAATTATTAAAAAAATCATTAAAGGAGAAAAATTATAATGTTAATTTTGAGACCTATTCCTGAAAGATAAATTGTCCTTCCAGTTGCTTACAGTTGTTTGGGGTGTATTTTTATTTCAACACTTTGTTGTACTTATTCTTTTTGTAAGATGCCAATTAGATGTTATGTACCAATGATGGACTCTGCTATGCTGCATTACAACAAGTTTTAAAAGTAAACCAGAAAAATCCACTAAAAAAATCATAGGGTCCTGCTGGACATTGGCAGGATGGATTAGGGAATATATCTTTGTCACTACTGACTTTCCTGGTTTCATTTAGATGTTACCAGGGCTTTCCTTCTTACAGATAATGTTGTAGCAACTCCTGATCATTCATAAGTACCTTTTCCAGCATTTATATTCATTCTGAACAGTGAGCAATATAGCTTGATTTTTGAACAAAGTTCAGCAAAATACATAACCGCAGAGGTTCAAAATTAAGGTCTATCCTGCCGTCTAATTTTTTTTTTTCTCTTGCTGACAAAGAGCAGATGTTTAGAGAAGGGCATCAGGATAGGGCAAGCCCACAGGGATCCTTCCCAAATGTGAAGCTCCTAAGAAACTTTCAGCCCAGGGAACTTCTGTGTCTAGCACAGTAGTAAAAACATATGTTTTCAACATAAATTATTTTAAAATTCAGGTGCTGGAGATAGATATGTAGTAAGTGTGTTGTCAAAATCATAGTAAAAATGTTCTGGAAATACAGAAAAATAGAATTCCCAGGTGAAGTGTAGAAACATATCTGACAAGGAGATTTCTCTGCTCTCTGCAATCTCTTCTATAGATCCTTTCTTCCCCATTAGAGTGAAAGTGGAAGATGCATTTTCTGTTTGTTTAAGGGCAGAGGTATCATTGGAAGAGTCCAGTAGTTGTGTCGATGAGTATGACTTTTCCAAAAGAGGATTGCAGCCTTCACTATTAATGTAGTCTAGAAGCAAGGCCTTTTATTCTGTTTAAGTTATACTTTAGAGTTCAGTCGGGGCTATACTGCCTACTAAGGAAGAAATTATTGCTGTTCAATGTATGCTTTTGATAGTCGTGTTTTGATAATTATTTAGTGCCTCCTGCTGCCACTCATGAAAGAAAAAGTGCAGCCATAACCACCTTATTAATGCCGAAGTTGAGTAATAAGGTTAAGTGGTAATTAATTAATTAATTAATGCAGCAACACTTAAACTGCAGGAAGAGAGACAAACTTTATTTGGAGAAATGAAAGAAAAAAAAATATAACCAGAAATCTCTTAGAAACATGGCAAGTGAAATCCTATGTGTGTGTCAGGAAAAGGTTGCTTTTGGTTTTGTTGGGCAGGGACTGCTCTCTGTGGGATGCTGGATGCTTGGATGAATCCAAGATGAGAATATGGGTGTGTTCAAAGAAGAGGCTTAAATATCTTGCAATTTAGAAGTTAAAAAGAAGTACAAATGTCAATTCTTGAGATCCAAGTTCCAGTCCAAGTGTTTTCCAGTGTCACCTAATTTCACCAGCTAGAGGGTTGTATTACCTTATACAAGCTGAAGAGAGCCCCGGGGTGCAGGCTTTACACTGCCTAAAAGCCACTTTGGCGAGGTGATCAAGCGGCTCTCAGCCTCTTTGTCTACTGATCCATCTCAACATAAAGAGCTGTATCCACACAGGCACTCGTTTCTCTGGTAGTGGTGGGACAGAGGTCAGAGGAGGATTTAAAGGCAAAGGCTGCAACTTGTTTCCTGAATTCTGAGCTCAACCTGTGACCTGAGCAAAAAAGCACAAGACAGATGTTGTCTGAAACCAAAATTTTACCTGCAGCAAAATGCCATCTCTGTTAGTTTTCAAGAACACTTTCATCTTTAGGTGTTTGGCTAAGACAGTACTATTTCATAGATCCTTGGTGTTGTAGCAAGCAGGGAACGCTGAACATTCAGGAATTCCAAGCTACAGAACAGCTGACAAAATTCTGTCAAAGAAAGCTGAGTAACCAGAAGGGATTTTTCCTCCAACCCAAATCATACAACAGAAGTAATGTTGGTTTGGGCCCCATCACTTTACATGTACAGGAGCACTGGTTGTATTAGTCATTGCTTGTGGCTTGAAGAGAGACTTGAATGAAACTGCACAAGAATTAACTCTAAGTTGGCCCTTTTGTGGGGAGTATCATTCTGTTGCTGTCACAAATTCCCCCAAACAGAAAAACTCTTGCCCTTTCTCTGGGAACATTTCATTGCTTGACCAGGCATAAACAGAACAGGTCTGGACATTTGAAACTGCTGAATTTTGCATCCCCCCCAAGAGAACCAGAAAACCCAGCATGGATTAGGAGAACCTCTCCTCTGCACACAGTGTTATTGCATCAGGAACATGCAATAACACTGGAGAAATACTAAATTTTTTTAGAAGCTTAAGGAACCACGAGGCCTATTTGAATGTATTTATATAGTAGGATATTGTTAGAAAGTTGGAGAGGAAGAGAAGCCTCTGAAAGCAGTTTTTCAAATTGCCACCCTTATATAATTCACAGAGGTGCTGCTGCTGCTTGAAAGGAGGGATATTGTGCTTACCTTTAACAGGAAAGTATAAGCATTGGACCAAACTGCTGTGGCGGTAGCTCTGTCCAATTCAATGTGGTGAGATGAGAACTAAATTTGTCACTTTGTGACTGTCTCCCTTGGGAGGCTGCTCAAATGCTTTGGAGTCCTTTGGGATTTATCCCACCCTTGACTTTCCCTGGTATTTGCATGGTAATGAGAACTGTGACCTCAAGACTTTATAAGCATCATGCCAGTGCAGCTCATGCTGCTGAAGGATCTGAAACACACCTATGCCAAAGGATACCCTTTGAAAGCTGGGGGCATGGTGTAGCCAAGATACATCCCTCATTGCTGGGTAGGATGAAAACCCCTCACTTGTGGTTTAACTGTCTTCAGCTTTGCTTGGCTTCTGTTCCTCTGGGAAAGTGTTTCTATGTTTACTTTTGGTATGTACTTTTAATTAGGGGCACAACCTAGGTCTTCATGTTGAAATATTGGATTCCTTTATGGAGGCATTGTGTGCAGATCCCTTCAAATACAAAGCACTACAAGAAAGCCCACCTTCAAAGGCACCTACTGATTTTTCTACAGTGTGTGAAAGAGGAAGTAGGGAAGTGAGTTTCAGATTCTACAGCCAAACCTGAACACATCTTTTTGTAGGAAAGGGAATACTGCTCTTCCAAGACTTATGGTCTACCTTTTCTACCTCAATGATGATTGTAATACAGTTTTAGTTTTTTGAGTGTATGTGGGGGGCTGAAACTCAGCATGGCATCAGTGCTGGGTACTCTGCATTCCTGCACAGTTACCTCAGCTGCTGTTCTCTCCCTCTCTCTCTCTGTGTCCCCAGCCAGGACGATTAGCCAACAAGTCTATCTATCTTGTAAGCATGTGGGCTGTCGCTCCAGCTATGCACACTCACCCACGCTCACAGTCATGCAGGCTGAAAAAGACAAAGGCATGTTTTCCTGGCATGGCAGTAATGCAGTCAAAATTAAAAATGAAACAGGGGAGAAACATAAAACTGAAATGTAGCCATTGAGCATCTGATTGTGATTCACAGTTTTCTTCAAAGAGCCTGCAAGAAAATACAATAATGATGTTTGGGAAGCCATTAATTTATAAATTTAGGGACTGTTTACCCTTTATAAAAGAAAAGTGTAGGGCAGACGTGCTCCATGTGCTGCACGCAATAAGACATCCAAGAGCTGAAGATGAGCAGAGGCTGTGAGTTGATAAGTAAGTAGGGAACCCCGAATGTTCAGGAATGCCACCCAGAGGAGCCAAGAGCAGATAAAATTATGTCAAATAAACATGATGGGTTTTTTCCCCTCCTGCTCAAATCATACAAAAGAGGCAATGGTATTTTGGTAATCTTATAATTTTACATGTACAGGAGAACTCATCTAGAAGTAGTCCAGTCTAGAATTGCAATGGGTGCCAGGGGTGATCAGTGGAGACCAGCAGCCAGGGTAAACCTCTTGGCTGTAAGGTGGTGCTCCTTTGTTTAAAGGTGCATGGTCAAAAGTTTAGCAGAGCTGGTTGTTGTTGTTGTTATTTTTATTATGATTATATCCCTGCCCAGAATCTTACCTTTGTGTTGCTTACTAGTTGTTTATAGAGGGATATTTTACCCACAATGGAAGGGCTTTTTCCCCCAAAGGTTTTGGAGGACTTAGCAAGGGCACAATGTCCTGGCAAGTCTTGGTAAAACATAAATAATTTTAATTCCACCCTTGTGCTTTCCTAAGGATATTGCTGTACTTTTTTTCCCCTTGTGAACTATTGGATATAACTTTCTCCAGTGTCTCGGAAGAGAAGGATTGGATAACACTTGTATATAGCTTGCCTTAAGAACATGGATGCTGTGAAGAGAAATGTGTTCAGGCTGACTTGACTTTTTGAGAATCCTAAACAAAATCCTGGGTCACTGCAATCTTTCTGCAGAAAAAGACTTCTGTGAGCCAAAACCACCAGCCATATTGTCTTTAGGGTAAGCTGAAGGCAAACACAAAATGACCTTTCTTAAAAAATCAACTGCTCAGTGGATGATGCCTGCAGGTCAAGGTCTGGAGCTCATGATAATTTTTTCATCTCTGTTTTGGAAGCCTTCAAGCAGCAAAACTGGAGACAGCATTTCAGAGCAAAAGCATACTTGCAGATTCTGATATCCTTCTTTAACTATACTCTGTGTAAAGGAATTAAACTTTTGACCTTAAGAAGAGAGTAGTGGTCCACAGCTACTTTTACTATGGGCCAGGTTCATTATCTCATCTTAAGAAAGGAGAAATGAGGAAAGTAACTTCTTTGTGCTCTGTCTTTTGACACAGTGAGATGCATGTCATCTTAAGTTTTTAAATTAGTTTGTGAGGGGGAAATATCTCTACTGGTTATGTTTAGAAATTAATTTTGTATGTATTATTTGACCTTAGAAAGAAAGACAAATTGAGATCCAGAACACTTTTCTCAAATATCACAGGCCTACAATTTCTATAATTTTTCTTTAAAGTTTCACCGGAGAAATGTATTAAAACTGTGAGGGCACTGCTAAAGTGAAACTAATTGCTAAAAAAAAAAAAAAAAAAGATAAATGATAAATCTAACTGTGCAATACTGAAGGAAATCAACCGGCAGAAAACAACTTATGCTCTAGGGATGCTGTTCCTCAAAGGAAAGAAGAGCAACAGACAACTAATATGCATTTTACTAGGAAGGAGTTTTTGAAAAAGATGGTTTTAATTCTGTGTTTAGCAAAAATCCTCAGGGAGCATGAAGCCAATTTCTAAAACTGACAACAAACATTTTGTAGGAATATTTTACTTGTAAGAATACATAAATTAAAAAAAAGTACTTACAATGACAGTTGAAAGAATTGTGAACCTACCGGTAATGGGTCAGCGAATGTTCACCTGGAACATGTCCGTGCTCTCCCACTTCCCTCTTCCCTCCCATCCTGCTTGGAAAAAGGCTCCATCGAGCATTATTGTAAGAAAAGTAGCATTATTGTGCAAAAAAACTCCCCTGTCCTTTTCCTTCGGAGGAGGGGCTGGTCTGCAGTTAATATGTGTTGAAGGGACGTATGGAGCCAATGGGAAAAGTGTGGTGGATCTCATTTCCACCATCCAAAGCTTTGGACATTTGTCCCAGTCTTGGCACGCAAGGATGAGAACAGCCTGAGTCTGAGCGTCAGCTCTGCCATGCAGGGTCACACCAACAAGCTGGAGCTCATGGCAGCCCCAGCTGATGGCAATGAATGTAAAACCTGTCCCTGAGGATGGTGTGACCCCCCATGCAACATTGTGAGCTGGGGGCTGATAGTCCAGAGCAGTTTCTGCGCAGAACGGGTGATGAGGGTGCTGCTGGCAGGCACATTGAGCGGGCCATCCAGCAAGAAAATTGCACCCTGGCCTGCTTGGGTGGATGTGGATTTTTCCTCTCTTCTCAGCACTGGTGGGGCTGCAGCTGGAGTCCTGCGTCCTGCACATGAAAGATACCGATAACTTGGAGCAAGTCCAGGCAGTGAGGGGACTGGAGTGCTTGATCGATTGCTGCTGTCAACTCCCTAATGGGTAGTTGTAGAGAAGATGGGAACCAAGCCCTGCTGGGCCCTGCACAGGAGGAGGAGAGGCAAACTGCCACAAATTTCAGCAATGGGAAATTGGAGCAACCTGTAAAGAAAAACAGTTTTTTTCCTGGTAGGTGTTTGGCACTGGGCAGGCTTCCCATTCCAGGAGATATTCGGAGCTTGACAAAAAATGGTCCTGGTCTCACTTCAGAGTTTACAAGCCTTGCTTTGAGAAGGATGGTGGACTGGATGCCTTCCAGTAGACTTTTCAAATCTAAATTTTACCCCATCTTTTTACCCATAAACTACCCATTAGCTTTCTCATTCTGCAGGTGTTCTCAGGACATACTTCTTTCTGGACCTTGATACTCAAGGGAAATTCAGCTGCTTGGTCACTACTCAAAATGGACAGAGGAAGAAAGCCTTGTTAGATCACATCCTCCTTTGCCAGCCTCCTGGAGCTGCCACAAGTTAATTCACCCTTTTATCTTAGCTCCCAAATGGCTTGCAAAGACATATTTAAGGCCAGAGAAACACAGATCAGGTCTCAGTGTCACTGAGGATCAGGTAACAGAGCCTGCTAAGAGAAGGAGCTGGTCAAGCATTGGAAAATTTATTTCAGGTGTGTAGCCACATAGGATACACTTCTCTTGGCTTATGCTGCTCCCACCCACTGGGTGACTGGAGAGTGGTGAAGAGCAGTGACTGCTCTGCAGATGTTCAGAGAACATCCCACACTGTGCTTGTCTCCCGCTGCAGACAGCGTGTGGGTCTGCATGTGCAAAAACCATTAAAAATCTTTTGTGCCCTAAGCATTCCCGCTTGGATAAAGCTGTCTTGGCCCCACATGAAACCCATATGCACTCTGCTCTGTTTTGTTCAGTGCTTGCTCCTCCCTTCCTTGACATTGTCCCCTGATGCTGGCTCCTGCCAATGCTTGTCTGGCTCCAGGACGTACTTCCCTTGGCAGAGCCCCTGCAGATGCAGACATGGAGCTTTTGCAAAGCCCATACCCCATTCTTCTTTCTCTGTCTCCTCTTGCATGCCTTACTCTTAAATCATTTCACATTTCCATGGATGCTGTCAGTCCCAGACAGTGCAATGATATTACATGTTATAGTCTGGGGTTCCCAAAATGTGCTCAAAAAGCTGCTCTGTGTGCTGTTTTCTGCAGGAAAACATACGTTGCCTTTCTTGAGTCGTACTGGTCCATTACACCAGTTTTTATTTGGCTCATTACAATTCTAGACACAGTTGCACTGATCTGCACTTATTTATACATAGCAAATTAGCTCAGATTGTTGACTTTTTCAGCACAAAGCATGCCCAGGACAAATCACAAAAAAGTTGGTTTTTTTTTTTTTTTTTTTTTTTTTTCTGAATAAACTCACAAACTCAGTATTTTGATATAGTTCAAAAAAATCCCAGTAGTTCTCAAATGTCAGCAGAGGCAGAAGTTTTTCAGAGTGTTCTCCCTGAGCCAGTGATTCCTTGGTCAGGTGCTGGATCACTCTATGGCTGTGTTCCTCCTCTTTAAAAACTGGAAATCATGCAATCACAGAACAAAGCCCACATGTCTAAGGTGAGTTTTTGCTATAGTAAATTGTTGATGTAAATAATCTGAGTCACTTAACAGCCAGGGCTTTGTCATGTGAGCCATTTATCATATTCTTGTGAATTACCAAGGCGTAGCCAGAAGATAAGTTCAATTCATAAGCAGGACACACTTGCAATATCTTTTACTGAGGGTAAAATGCAAGCCCAGTGAAGAAGATGTCTGTAGGGGAGAAAAAAACCACAGCAAAATCATGGATTTAATGTTTTTCCTATGTGGCAGGTCACTGAATTTTGCTCACTGCTACTGTGTATCTATGGATTCATTTGCCTTTTCCCTTGCAATAAGCGATAGAATTTCAGGGTATGCCCTCCTCTAATCCATCTTTCCCACATTTCCAAATATGACCCCGTTTCCTTGTTATCAACAATCTTTCAGGTTTCTGGAGTAGCATGTAATTCTGGAAACTCTGCATCTTTGATCTTCAGTTCTACAGCACTGTTTGGGGTCTTTTTATCTGTCCCTGCTCATAGACCTATGACAGACACACAGAGAAGTACAATATGACAGTGCTTGCCTGCTACCAGCATGTGAGAAATTCCCTACTGGCAGGAGGATCAAGAAAATAGGAGATCCCTTTGCAGTTCTGGCCTGTGCTGTCTGTGTCCTACTTACACAGCTTGAACCTATGCAGGAACATCAGTAATGTTGTGCTACTGAAGATGGGAGGCTTATAACTTAATAAAATCTCATCTTAAAAGTGAGATTCACTCTGTTCAGGTTGCCTGTAGAAACCTCTTTGTGATATGCATTCTGCTCAAACACTTAAAAAGTTTGCTAATTGCCATTAGAGCGGTGCACAGACATAAAGCTGATCCTCTGAAAGCTGTACGTATGAAGTTAAGGGGAGGGGCAAAGGAAAGACTTCTGGCATAATGTTGAACGGGCTTTTCTGTCCCCCTGCTATGTCACTGCTGGCCCATCTTTGGGTCAGAGGTGAAAAAAATGTGAGATGTGGGAAGTGATACTCTGAAGCAGGCTCCCTCCATTTTCCTGCTGGGATTTTCTGTGGGGCAAGAGGTGCATGTTTCCATTCAGGCTGGCTTCTCTGAGCATGCAGGCTGCTGGGGAGTGCAGACCTGCTCCATTGCCCAAGGGGAGCTGCCCCACAGGCAGCCCACCACGGCCCCTTCTCCTTGCAGCAGCAGCCTCTTGCACAGGCAGGCATGCATCTCAGCAGCAGCCAGCTCAGTGAGAGCACAGTGGTTCAGGAGTAAAAAGGCTGGTTCCAGGCAGTCACATGAACAAAACAATGCATAAACAAGGCCTGCAATTACTTAGTTGACTCCCTTCCCCAAAGATGAGCATAAATACATATTAGAGCAAAGCCGGACTGGTAGCTCGGTTATTTTTTCCATCCTTTGGCCAAAGAGTCTGTGGCAGCTCCATTTGGATCATGTGTCCTCAGCATTCCTGTGATCAGTCATCAGGACAACATCTTGAAACAAGTGGTAAGCTGAAGCAAGCTTTATGGAGAGCTGCCAGTTTTTCTTCCTTGATGTTGTTATTTCAGCTCTGGCTACTTTTCCTGAGGAACTTTCCCTTCAAATGAGTGTCTGAGATGTGATGGCTAAATGCATCAACTGTAAGGCACATATACATGTGCAGTATTTGAATCAGAGATGTGGAGTAATTGTTTCACAACCATTTTAGGCTTGTATGAGAATTGTCAGGACATAACTTTTCTCATCTCATTGATAAATTTGCTTTCATGAAGGTAACTATATGTCCCATCTGTTTTATCTTGCTTTGTGATTTCCTTGGCCTTGTCTGTAAGCAACACCTTCCATAGTTTAAATTTCAAAAATTTACATTTCAAAAAGCATCCACCAGAAACCAGAGTGTAACCTTGAATTTCCAGAAGAGATACACTTGCCTAGATTTCCCTGAGATCATCTTATTTAGCAAAATGAAAGTTGTTTTTTATTAATGTCCCAAATCCTTTTCTCTCCCTTTTGAAATTTATCCAGAGCACTGTGTCACTCTGTGAGCACTGCAGTCAGGCTCGTGGCTGTGAAACATTGCTTATTGGGACAGTGGGACTAACAGATTTTGGAAGCATTGTGCAGGCAGATGGCAATTCCGGGAGTGGGCTGGCCCGGTGACCCAGGCATGCTGGTGTACCAGCTGGGCCAAAGGCTGTGGGTGACAGGAGCTGAGCCATAGCCAGCTGCGTGAGCCCCTGTAAGGAGAGCTGGCTGCCCCACACCACTGGCCCTGCCGCCAAGGCTTGCACAGGGCCCCTGGTTGCTGCCAGCCACCTCAAGGCTCTCAGGCTTGGCACCGCACACTCCCTTAAGGAGGCCCAGGTTTGTTTGCTTTTAAGAATGTTCATTCATCAGATTTTGGAAAAAGACGGCAAAAGGTGAAAACACAAAACAAGGCAAGCAAAGGCTCAGTGTGATTGGAGTACTGCGCTGTTTGCAGAAGGTCCCAGGTCCCTGTGCAGCTGCTGGTGTCACGGCACGCCCAGTGTCCTCTGCTCTGTCCCTGACCCATGGCTGCACCAACATGAGGTTGTCAGGACACCACAGCTGTGTAGGAGGCAGTGCCAGGCAAGCTTCAGAGCCTTTCGTGTATTTCGCTTTTCTACTGTCAGCCCCTCACGCTGTCACTATCTCCAGGTAACTCAGAAAGCCTCTCAGCATCCTCCATGAGTGCTCAGTGCTATCCTTTCCAGCATGTGCAAGGGCACAGCTTCTCCACTGTGCAAAGTGTGTCATGGTGCTACAAAAGTATCTCAAGGATGAGGCCCATGGGATGTCCACCAAGGACTTTACCCACAGGCACACTATGGCTGTTCTTTAGAGTATGTCTGCCAGGGCACAGACTATCCTGTTTCATTCTAAGTGTGCCTTCTGCTAAATTCAAGTTCGTGCTCATATCCCAAACATTAATTAGTACCTTTATTTGCACAGACACACCTGACCTCTTTCCAGCTCTTCATAGGCTGGGGCACACTGCTGGAGGAGGGGGCAGCGCTGTCCTTCCCACCAGCCAGCCCTGCTGCTGCCTGCTCCTGCAGGACTGCTGCTTGCCCGGTGCTCTTGTGGAGAAGGCAGAACCATCACCTCTGCGCTGCTGGCACACCAGCAGGCCCAGGGCACACAGACAGAACCTCCAGAAACACTCCTGCCTTGAGGAGGTCTGGTGAGGTGTGAGGAGGAGCCTGGCAGTGCGTGCCGCCCGTCTCTGGGTTTTCACCTCCTGAGTCAATGGAAGCTTGCCCACCAGCTAGTTTTGGAGGCTGTGGACCCATCTAGATTCACTGGTGGTGGCTTACTGAGGCAGATTACTGAGGATTGTGTGACAATTGTCTTAAAGCATAATTTGCTTAGAAGCCAACTAGGAAAAGCTCCTGATGACTCGTAGCAGGCATTGAGTCATACCTGTAAGTCATCTCCTTTTCCAGACATCCTGACCATGCTGAAAGCCTGCTGAAGGGAACCTTCATAATCTGTTCAAATGGCCTGCAAAACCAAATACCAGGGACAAAACCCTGGCTAACCAATGGAGCTAGGAGTGTGTTAGTAGTCCAGGCTTCCTTTGCTGCATTTTGTCTGTGGGCAGAGCAGGGAGTGGGTACAACTCCAGCAGTGTGCAAATCAGTCCCTATAGATGGTCCATTTACAAAAAGTCAGCTCAGCCACGAGGAGGGACAGGTGGTCTTTGGAAGTCAGGTTTTGGTAGAAGTAAATACAAGAGAGGCAGGGGGCAGGGGTAAAGAAAAGGGTGGAAAAATGGTCCTTATTTTCATCACAGTATGAAGAATAAGCACAGAGGGTGAGACAGTTCATAAGTCAATATGATACCTACAAAGCTATTCAGATTTTATTTTGCAGAAGCTTAACTGTTTGTACCCTGGACTTGAGGCTTTGGTGGGAACAGCAAGCATCCCAATTTTACATATTCTGTGGGAACATAAAAAGAAGATGAATCACATATTTTATGGGAACATAATGGCATTTAAGTAGACATTCAGTAAGCTTTCTTGGAGCAGTTATATTTATCACTTATCTTCTCTTTGCTGGAGACCAGTAGTACTCTAATAGAAGGTTATGTCTGAACATTTGATTTTTAAAATTTGGTTATAAAACTGTAAGAGAAATTCAAGACTGATAAAAAGTGAAATTTTATTTTACTTTCCTTGCAGAAATTATAATCCAAGAAATGTCTCTTCTAGGTCATGCAAAAAAGCAATTTCTGACACAGGATATATGTGTCATCCCCACTTGGGGAATTTCTAATAAGACCACACAAATGAATGTCTAGAAATTATTTAGAAAAGAGCATGGACTTATATTTCTCATGTCCCCAGTGAATACTCTATTCAGTGTTATTATTATTCACTGTTCTTCATCAGGTGTCTCAGTCTTGTAAAACTCAATTTCTCTTGCACGCAGCTCTTCCATGTGTGTTCTGCTTGCTAGACATTCAAAGCCTTACTTGCTAAGGTACAGTGTGTTTCATGGTCACAACATGGGGCTGGTTAAAAATCATCAGTCTCCACATGCTGTGTGCTTTTGGTTATCCATTTCATCCAGTGATTATTGAAAGGTTTTATGAAGACAGTATAATGAAAGATTACATTATTACAGCCACTTGCAAATGCACAGGTCGGTCTGCAAAGCTGAGAAACGTGTGAGGTGCAGGTACCCAAAAATTCTGTAAGTACCCAAATTTTGCAGGTACCCAAATTTTCAGTAAATGAGCTCAATCAGCACAACAAAAAGTCTGTCAGCAGCTACATGTGATCAGCCTCGAGAGCTCTATCTTTCCCTGGAATGCAGCAAAAGCTTGCATATTTTTACATGTCTCTTCAGCTTAGTGAGCATGAGGGGTGCCACTGGTTTCACCATGTTTTCACGTGGCAAATAATGACTTTAAACAGCAGTCCTAGTACAGTACAAGTCTGTCTCAGGCAGCATCACAAGCCCCAGTGGCTCTCACTGCTCAAAGTGAGAGAGGTTAAATGTCCACTCACTTATTTGACAGGTCAAAGCCTTTCTTTGTAAACTGTTTGAGGTGAGAGGTATGTCTCATTCTGCAGTTCATAAAGAGCTGATCTCTTTTGGAACAATGTTAGCTAGCAGTGTTGTCTGGTTTTGATTGGGATAATGCTGTCACCTCTTTCTATCAAGAGAGCTCCCATAACTTACAATTTGGTATTCGGTCTAAATGGTTATCTTTACAATCTCTGAATGTGTGTTTTGCTAATATGCACTTCAAAAACGCACAGATTCTGAGAATGTCCAAAATGCCTTCTCAGCCAAGTAGTTTACTGGCATGGTCTTGAAAAACAAGGTGCAAAGAAGAGGGAATTCACTCCCTTCCTTGAATGGGTGGTGTGGGAACTGTTGGGAGTTGCTGCCCAGTTTCTGCCACAAACTGGTATCAGCATCCCAATTCATGATTTCCAGCCAAAACAAGGGCTGGATCATTAAATATTTTGCATTCTGGACTTGCTGCAAGGTTTGTTTGCTCACTACATGCTACCACATCTTGACACCCTCCAGCTCACCTGATATGTAAAGGGAGGGTGTTTTGTCTCAGCCACTCTGGGCTCCTCCTTTAACTGCCAGCTGGAGCGAAACACATTTCCTCAGTGCATGTCAGGTCTTAGTTCAATACCTGTTACAAACTGCCTAACATTTTCTGTTCCCTTTAGAGATAAATGAGTATGTTAGGGCAATTATCTGTTGCCTAAGACTGGACCATTGCTTCATTTTGGCAGTTAACTATGATATTTCAAATTTTACCTAGTTCCAGCACAAAAGGATCCCTGCAGGTTAGCCAGATTATGCACATTAATTAATTTCTTCATAAATGGCTTTGATTAAAATCTCAGAGCCTTCTTTCCTCTTTCATGTTAGCCACCAGAACCTGGCAACGCTTTCAGTGAGTATACAGCCTTTATCACAACATATATGTGAGTTAGGCCAGTTATTCTGAGACACTCACAGAGCAGCACACATCCCATTTGATAAAGTTCACTACCATAAAAGGGCATTTCTGAAAATCTATTTCATTGAGAAGAACATCCAAATAGGTGGAAGTCGTGCTCCACTATAAACACTCTTTTGTGAATCTGTTTAAATACAGTAATGTGGTAGCTCTAATTTTATTCTGTAGTGACAATGCCTGTACAAGTCTAACATGGCGTTGTTTCATTTGTACCTGTCTGACAATTGTCTGATTATTCAGACTGGGTATAATTTATTAGCTTTATTTTTCTTTCCTTCTTAGCACTGTAATCATTGCTTTTGCAATTTTATATTCTGAAGTGAAGGGTGGTAAAGGCTTACTAAAATAGTTATGAGATCTAAAGAAAGCATCTCACAACTATCTTAGTATCTAGTATCACTGGAAATTCACAGCATGTTTCAGCAGGAGTCTCTCAGTCCTGAAGAAGCCATGGTACTGCAATGACCATGCTGACCTTAAGTTTGTTTGTCTGTGTTTTGGGGCAACTGTTGATGTTCCTAATTATCATGGCTAGCCAAAAATCTTGTAGAAAATGTACAAGCTGAAAATTTTCTGTATATATGTGAGGGAAGCCATGTTTTATGTAGAAACAATGTCTGTTTCCCAGATTGCATCTTCAGGATTTCTGGTTATCTTACACAGTGTGGCAGGTGGAGGGTTGAACTCTGTTGACTTGGTGCCTTTGCCATGTGTTATTTTGGGTGAATTATGCTAAAAGCAGCCTGGTCAACTGACTCCGAATTAGCATCCTGATAGCGAGACAAAGATTTGGCAGATAATCTGCTAGGATGATTTAAAGACATATGAATGGGAGTCATATCACTTTACACCATAGAAGTCCAGTCCACTTTTGTGCAGTTAGTTTCTTCTAATGTATTCCTTCTTGGAGTGTGTTTATGAAGTTTCCTCCCTTGGGTAAGGGGATGCCCACCAAAGATAGTCCTCAAGGCTAGGAGAAAGAGACCTGCCCACAAGTGTTGATACAGGTTAGTTACATCCATCTCTATTTAATGATTGTTTCTTTTTGCCAGCTTTAATACAATTACTTTAATACAACTGCATTAATATGGGCCACTATCCTATCCTATCCTATCCTATCCTATCCTATCCTATCCTATCCTATCCTATCCTATCCTATCCTATCCTATCCTATCCTATCCATCTTTCTAGCAGTTTTAGCTTCTATACTGTGTGTAGTAAATAATTCTGATTAAAGTCTTTTGTCTAATCATTAATAATTCGTATTATATAAATACATCTGATTTGCCATCTTTAAATCCTGCTGGACAAAGTTTCTTAAGCTGTTGCAAAGTCTAGGGGTAAGGCTGGATCTAACTGCACCCAGGCTCATCTCTGAACAGGAGTTTGGAGTGCAAGGGAGTCCTTGTGGCTCAGCAGCATGGCTTCTCTAATAAACTTTGTGTGAAGCTCCCACTGCACTTGTGACACCTTGACAATGTTATGCAAGCTTTGAGCAAAGCCTGTAAAAGCACTTGGAAGAGAAAGTGAAGGGCCTTTGAAAAGGGACCTTCCAACTGCCATGGGAGGTAGTGATTTTCCTTAAATTCCATTACTGCACAAGAAAAAAAGCAACTGCTGGAGCAAGGAGAATGTCAAGGCACTGGAACCTGGTGCATGATTTTCTGGTGTAGACTGAGTGGCAATATTTGCAGGGTAGGCAACAAGACACACTGCTGTCTCATTCAAGCCAGCCTCCATCTCATATTGAGCTGTTTCCAAGGGCAACTCTTCTTTTAACCTGTATGTATAAGCCCTTTAATCAGCCTGAGAGAAAAATACCAATGCATTTTTCTGTCACCTACTGTGACCCTTCTGTCACCTACTCTTGGTTTCTAACTACTACCTCAAATATCTGCCTTTACAAACAACCTAGGGCAGAGATTGTAACAAAGTCTTTGCCACATATCCAGCTACACAGATGCCTTACCCATCTTGTCTGCATATGAATTCCATGAGTACATGCCCAAACTGAGAACTATAAAGTTCTCCTCAAGGCTTGGGACAAAGGCTCGTTTCTCCCTTATTCAAGTGTTCCTGTGGTCTCCATGGCTGTCACTGGACTACTTATGGAGGCAATACTGCATTTGTTATGTGTACAACTTGTTCTTTGGTAAGTCTGGTAAATAGCTATATGCTGACTTTTGCTGTATTTTGTATCTTTTTAAAGGCCTTTTTGATTGTTGCTGATGAATAGATGATTATTATGACTTACATCTTGTACACTTAAGGCATGTTTTTAAGGGACAGAATAGTAAGCCAGTTCACCTGCTCTCTGGGCCAAGAAAGACTCACTTAGCCATGCTCATCTGAAGAGGTGCAAGAATATTTTCCACTAACACAAAAGTCTTCTTAGAGGTTGTGAAAACCTTGGTGGGTAGCAAAGTCAGATTGATTGATATTTCCTTGCAAGGAAGACCACAAATCTGGTGGCATTTATAGAAAGAAAAGTCTCACTGACTATTCCCACCAGTCTACCATCTCTGAGTGCTGGATTTCTCCCTGATATGTTGCTTATGGGGTGCAAATCTGGGACTTCATGAGGAAATGACTGTGGCTGTGGTGTCTAACTCACTTCCAAGGACTGTCAGCTTGCAAGGAAGCATTAGTGTTCCTGTGCATGCTGTTGCCATGGCAAGCCTCAACAATCACACCTCCACCAGTAGAAGTGGTGATAGCATGGGCATGCTCAGATGGCCCACCACACACGCTACACCAGTGATGTTAGGATGTTAGAGTGCAGCATTAATGCAGTTGTTAATAGGAAAGGGAGACAAAGCTGTCATGGCTGTTTTGAGAGGGGGAGATAGCTGCATGCTACAGTAGCATGGTAGGAAGCATAAACAGAGAGATGCTGTGGACTGAAGAGAGTGAGAGAAGGAAGGCAAAAATGAAAATGAGGGTTCAGTAGTAATTCCTCACAGGATATTGTTGTCTCTTCTCATAGGAATGGAGAAGAAGAAAGTAACTAGCAGGCTACTCACTAAAGGGCCCCTGAGATTTTTTTAAGACATCCCTGTGTTAGTTTACAGGACAGGCAGCCAGCATAAAAAGTGGATGTGGTTTCAGTGAGGAGAGCTAATCCAAGTGAGAAAAGAACAATGTTTATTCAAATGCCATGAGTGCATGACTACGCAAGTTCACAGGATGAATTTCCCAATGTCTTGAGAGCAGTACTGAATAAAAGCACCACTGCTTTGGTGTGACCCCAGTGAGAGCCTTCCTCCTGCCACAGCATTAAAAAGTACTGATTCAAGCATTGCACTGCTGGCCTGCAGGGAAGTGTGAAACTAGTGCTGGCAAGAATCCCGAGATCCTCATGTTCCTTGTGAGGCTGCCCGGGGTGTCACGGGCAGCAGGAGAACAGCTGAGAAGTGCTTTGCACACTGGCAGCCCAGTGGCGCCGGGCCTCTCCTGCCATGCACTGCCCACCTTTCCCACTTCTCTGCCCTCCTTGTCCTACAGGCCATAGACTCATGCAAGAGGTGTAGTGATATTTTTCACTTGTCCTTGACCTCTGGGAGCAAAGAGCTAGCCACAAACTGGTCAGACTCTTGGGAGACATAGTTTAAAAATTAAAAGCCCAGACTCAGCACTGACTGCTATGCTTCCACTCTTGCTTTTGCTGATTTAAATCAGAAGCAACTTTACAGAGGAGAAGGATGCTACACCTTCTAGGAAATCAGAGGCTGCTCATTTGGTTACTGATCTCTTTAGGCTACATCCAGTTTCTCATCCTTTTGGCCAATGTACTTTTACTAGAGATTGGAAGCTGGGGAAGAAATTAAGACATAAAAGAAGGAAAGGGATTATGATATCAGATCTATGTGACAGAATTAGTAATGAGGAGATAAAGAACCAGTGCCCATTTTGCTGAAGGGCTATTTCTGTGCAGCAGTTGAGCCTTCACCTCTTGTTCTACTGATTCATGCATGGTCCAGCCCCTTTAGAGTGATCACAGAGTCAGTCCTTCATGAAAGTTGTGCTCTTAATTTATTTTTCCCCATCAGCAAAGCATAAAGGGCAAGGCTTGCATATTTTTTTTTTCTTTCCCACTAGTTTCCTGCTCTCCCAGCATTGCATTCTGTGCTGTTGCTGGCAGCACACCATGTTATTGCTACAGCAGACCAAATGCAAACTCGCCAGCATTGTTGTTTATTATTTAATCATATTGAGTACATTCAGCATTTGTGAAGAGCTCTGAGAAATCATATTCATATTTATTAGTTTCCACTAATTTGGAAAATACTTGAAGCTGACTTTACTTGTTGGCGTGAGAGAATTATACCATTTCCTTCTAGTCTTGTACTCTGGTGAAATCTTAGTCTCTCCCTGGGTAAATGACAAAACTTTATCCAGGCAAAATGCCGTGCCCAAGAGATGAGAGTGGTGTGCTGGTAGGAGGGGCATGGTGGGGGGAAAAGTGTGGGAAGGGGGATGGAGGATGGGAATAAGTTAAGGCAATATCCTGATAGCTAGAAAACAGTAACGGTTCTTTCCATGAGCATCTTCTTATTGCCGGATACAAAGTGCTGATAAATAAACCCCCAACGACAGCAATGCTTGCAGAGAGAAAACAGCTTCCTGCCTCCCACAGTAACTGATGATTAGGACAGCATCTAGTTAAGATATTCAGCTTGGCTTTTGCTCATCTAACACTGCACAGTCCTGTTTATGTACAAATTGTCCTGTCTTGTTGCTTTCTCTTTAGAGCAAAAGAGGTTTCAGGCAGCTGAGGGAAATGACAGAAGTAATACTGTGAAAATTGCACAATTTACATCATTGTTTGTCCCTTTCCTCGAGAGCCCTGTGAAAACAACGGCTGCTTATGATCATGAGAGGAAGAAAACAAACCTTGGTTGCCTTTTCTGGGAGCACACAAGGAAGTTGGCACTTGATTAGCAACATGCTGCAAAATAACCCTCTGCAATTACAGAAGGTACTGGCCACAGACCATGTGCTGCTCAGGGTGCTGGGGCAGCAGTACCATCATCATTCACATCCCAATAACTGTTTCCAGTGCTGACTTTTCAGGCACAGAATACACTGCAAAAGCTGGAATCCAAAATACAAAGGACTCTCCTTGTTTTCCTCATTGCAACCTTCTCAGTGTGGCACCCCGGCATTGGGCAGTAGGTGCTGAACTTTCTGTGTAAGCTGCATGATTACCATGCGTTTGGAAGCAGTTTGTAAATGTAAATTTGGAGGTCAGTCTCTCAATAGCTACACTAACACCCTTTGAAATTCTGCAGCATTAACTGTGAAAGCTGCCACTCTTCCCACTGTCCTCGTGCCCACTCAAGGGTTATCAAATGGAGAGAGGAGGCATCCATAGCTCTCACCCCTGCTTGGGGACAGCAGCCAGGGAGGAGAGCAAAACTGTTTTCAAGGAGCTTTGGTCAGGCAAAAATCTCATCCACTTGAGTATACTCATACAGACCTTGAATTAACCAAATATACTCAGAAAAGATAGAGATGTGAGCGGTAAATTGACACACAGTTTAAACAGTGTTGCCTAAAAAATCACAACAGGTGATCAGTCACTTCTCAGAGCCTTACCAGTATGAATTTTTCACCTTCATGAGATGGGTTCTGCAAGGAATCTTCATTAGCTCTGCCCTGACCTTCACTAGAGTGCAGGTGCATGAGCTGATTTTATGGACATACAGATGCACATATTTACAGACGTAGATTATTGAAAGATCACCTGCAGGTATGTGCACATTTTGTAAAAAGGCACAAGTATGCATGCAGTGATTTCTTTAAAATGGTGTGTGGGATCCTTTTTCGCAAATGTACTGTTACATGCAAATTGCACTAGCATTATGGGTAAATCTGTTCTCAGAGTGGAATAGAAGAAAAACGCACAGGACTTATTGTTGAGATCCACAGATTGTCCTGCAGACCAAGCACAAGTGGAATTACAGAACTATTGTCTAGAATTATACAACCAACACTGAATGGTTTGGGTTGGAAGGCACCTTAAAAATCATCTAGTTCCAATCTCCCTGCCACGGACAGGGATACTCATCACTAGACCAGGTTCTTCAGAGCCTAATTCAACCTGGACTTAAACACTTCCAGGGATGGGGCATCCACAATTCTTCTGGGCAACTGCTCTTGTTCTTCACTACCGTCTGAGTAAAGAACTAACAGCTAATCTAAACCTGCTCTTCTTTAGTTTAAAACTATTGGCTCTTGCCTTGTCACTGTCTGACCTTATAAAAAGTCCCTCCTTTTCCTTTTTATAAGCATCCTTTAGGTACTGGAAGGCCATAGTTAGGTCTCTTTGAAGCCCTCTCTTTCTTCAGACTGAACAGGCCCATTTCCCTCAGCTTGTCTTAGTAGGAGAGCTATTGCACCCCTCTGATCATCTTTGTGATGTCCTTTGGATTCACCCTAACAAGTCCAATTCATTCTTGCGCTGAGATGGATGCAGGCTCCAGGTGGGCTCTCCCCAGAGCAGAGCAGAGGGGCAGAATCCCCTCCCTCCCCTGCTGCCCACGCTGCTCTGGATGCAGCCCAGGACACGTTTGGCTCTCTGGGCTGGGAGTGCCCATGGCTGGCTCATGTCCAGCTTTCATCCTTGATAAAACCCCAAGTCCTGCTCAGCAGGGCTGCTACCTACGGGCTGTTCTCCCAGTCTGTGTTCATACTTAAGATTGTCCTCACCCAGGTGCAGCACCTTTTACCTGGACTAGCTGAACTTTGGGAGGTTCTTGTGCACCCACTTCTCATTTTTTTCCAGGTAAATCCTCTGGAAAATTGCTTTATTTCTGCAAATTGTGATTCTCAGGAAATTATATTCTTGAAGATGAGTAGTCTACTCATACTGGAAGTGGATCGAAGGCACTTAAGAATTATGCTCCAAAAAAATGATAGGAGCACAGTTTGACATTTGGAGACTAGAGCCAGAATAAATGTATCTCCTTTGGTTTTATGTAATTAGCTGAAACACAAGAACATGGCAAACACTCTCTCAAACGCAGTTTTACATAATAAGATTGTTTTTCTGGCTTTAGAGTCTACTTACCACAGGTGGAAATTAATTGCACCTTATTTCACCCCGAGTAGCCTCATGAAAAAGCATTGCAGGGCAGACAGTTATGTTGACCTTATTGCCTTGTTAGAGGACACTTTGGGTCAAGGTAACCTTTATTGACAGAACACATTTTAAAGTCCTTGGCAGTGACTGATCTCCTTCAGTCCACTGACCTAGGACTGCATTTTAAAAAAGTGAACACCATGTCCCATAAACAAGAGCACATGTGAAAGGCATGCCTTTGTTTGCAGTCACTGCTTCCAGAGCTAAAAGTGTAAACCATTCTCGTGCACAAAGGCTGCAAACAGGGATTTGTCTAGAAACTCTTAAAGACATACATAGGACCGTGGCTACTTTTGTTAGAAATTCTTTGTATATCTTAGTTTCTGTGAATCAAACCTTGTAAATGCTTGATTTAAGCTTTTCAGATTGTAAGAACAGAATGACCTAAACAGATTTCTGGGTTTTTAAGGCGGGCTGTGTGCATCTTTGAACAAACACATCCACGAGCAGTTCTTGACCTTCCTCCATGTTTTTAAAGAGACTGCAGAGTTGTGAGATGTGGCTCATCTCCTCTGTCTTCAGCATTTTTGCCCTTTGCTCTCCAGAGAGGTGGTGCACAGTGTGTACGAGCAGTCACAGCATTGCCCCCTGGCAGCTAGCACTTCTGTCAGAGCTCACAGGCTAAAATACACCAGCAAAAGAGCAGCAAAAATGCTATGGCCTGTGCCTCCTCCTCAGACAGAAGCTCTCTATTGACACTGCTAGTGTGTGTGTTGACTTTGCCTTGCCTCTTGTGTTTGCTGGCATTTGGGAATCTGCTGCTGGGTCAGAGAGCAAAGCTGCTGTCATTGGAGGCATGAACTCACCCACAGTGACGGACAGAGAGCCCTGTGCTGGGAACACTCTGTCAGAGACAGATGGCCATTTTTCACTATTCCCCATATCCCATGAGTTTCCAGTGGCAATCAAAGTGTTTGCTCTTCAGACCCTACATTCTCACTATTCAGAGAATTAATGTTGACATGAAATTATAAGATAGGGGGATGTAGGTACAAGGCTGTTTAAGCAGCCTACAGCTCCTGGCAGTGAAGGTTTGAATCCCTGAGTTATTATGATCAGCAATAAATATTCCAGTTTCATAACAGAAAGATAGAAAGACCTTCAGGGGCCTGTGTAAAACATGCTTGAAACCAAGCAAATGGATTGCTGCACATATGCAGTTAAAAAGTCTTCTGTGAAAAGATTGCAATAAGTACTGGTTCTCCACTTGTTGAATTAGCCAGCTTTCTGTAGCAGGTTTAACACCCTTTGATAGCTAGATCTTTCCTTGCACAAACTTTGTCTTTATGCAGAAAATGGTAGTCCACGTGTCTAGAGCATCAGCTGGTTGCAGAGCAAGACTTCTTACAGGTCCTCCTATTTTTCTCTCAATTTTCTGACAAGCTTTGAAAATGATAAGCAGTACATTTGAAAATTAGGATGGGCAAATAACACTGATCATGGCACAGGACAAAGCCTCTGCAGATGCACATATGAAAGCTTCACTTTCCCACTTTGCATCTGTTTCTGGAACTAAATCTCCCTGTTTGTTCAATTGTTTACTGTTTTTGTAAATTACTGATACTTGAGGATGGGTTGTATAATCATCTGCTTCTGTGTAAATAACTAGAAGAGATTTTTTGTCTTTCCTTTGAGAAGGTACCATGGTTGTCAACAAATTCATGCAGAACAGGTGACTCAGCACTCAGAAGGTTATATTTGAGCATTAGGTCCTTCCCCTGTCTGCTTTTGTAGGCATACAGTAGTTGTGTTTGCAACTGAAAAGTTAGAGCTAACCATCTCTCTACCTGTACAAATGAATCTGGCTCAGAAATGTGCTTCATGGCTGGGTCTGAGCTCAGACTCAGGACAGTGTTGGTGACTTACCCTGTCAGTGAGCCTCATTCAGCTGTGGTCTCTTCAATGGCAGAACCAGTGTAAGCAGATGCCAGTCCCTGCCCTCTGTTTTTGCCACTAAACACCTTATGCCACACTTAGAAGCCCCTTACAGCAGCTGCAGCTACACAGGAGTGAACACAGTGATGCAGGAGTGGATCAGTCTTCATTGGATCCATAAGAAATCAAGATAAAGACCGTAGCACAGCAGTGGTAAAGATAAAACAAATCAAATTAATTTTCATAATCTTTTCTGATGCATCCTTTTTCCATGAAAAGAGAGTTGCAGCATGGATAATCTGAAGGCCATATAGTGTGAAATGAAAAGAAACTCAGGTGAGTATTCTTTGGTACAGAGAAGGAAAAGATTATTGTAGAAGACCTAAACAACACTGCTTTGAATATTGCGGGCTTCTTCTGCATGCTGCATTGCAGGTGTCCCCCCCCTTTAATAACCTTACTGCTGTCAAAGAGCATTCTGTGTAGTGTGAGTGGTCCAAAGAGGGCCTGCACAAAGTGACTTGCTAGCAGGATGCTGGCTCCTTCTCCTTGTTTCTACCTCTGTAACTAAAAGTACTCTCCACAGTTCCCTAAAATTATTTTTCCATGGAAAAGATTGCAGCTGCTCTTTAATCAACAATTACATGCATGTAATCAACAATTGCATACATAAATTGGAAGGGAGCACAGGCCATAAAGACCAGAGGACATCAGTTTGTTAAAGGCCTGGTCTGTGTGTCCTGCACTCACCTGGGACCATGCCAGGTTGCTCAGTCACAAGCTTAGCTCAGGCTGAGGGAGTTTCTCCTCTGTAGAGGGAAGAACTTAGAACTGCACAAAAGCATTGTAAACAAGTTTGAGAGAGACCCAAACATAACCCAACAGATGCTTATAAAATAACTTTTGTTGTGATGCTCAGCAGCCTCTTTTGGATGACCTTCCCCAGAGTGTCAGGCGACTGTCAAATTTAAACAGGTTTCTTCATACACTTGTCCCTGGGCCACATCTGGGAGAGGGGAGAGTGTTGCCTCACCTGGTAGTTGTCAGGCCCCTAATCAGGAGCCCTGATTGCCAGAATCATAACTTCACAAGCTCTGGGGATTGTAGTATGGCAAAACTGAGGGGAAAAAAAGGTGGGTTGTGTATTTTTTTTTGGGGGGGGGGGGCGTTTTGTGTAGAAGCGAAGGGAGATGACCCATCCTCTGATCAGCATCGAACTCTGATTTATTGATCCAACATGCACATTTATATCTGTCTTAATTAAGTTCACACACCAACCCCACCTTTTGTTTTCAATACCTGTGGTTTGTTATTGAGACCAAGACTTGTCTTTCTCATCCTGTTATGAACGGTTCTCAAGGCCTCCATGTTTGTCACTCTGCTTTCCCACAACTATCCAAGGACAAGATATTTACTTGTTATCAAAAAACAAGGCCTGAGAATTCTGCTGTTTACAGAAACGTGCCTCAGAATTTTGTTGTTTACAGGAACAGGCCCAAGAATTTGCTGCTTACAGCTGCCCCTTACTTTTCAATCAGCTGTATATGATTATGGCATGTCTGAACAAAACTCTATAAGCCATGTCTGAGCAAAATTCTCCAACATTTTTTTCCCCACAAACTTAGTAAGGAAAAAGAATGCACTGCCTCTGTGATGCTTTCTAGGGCTTCTTTCTAGCAGGACTTTTGTCCTTGCTCCCCAACTGGAGAGAGCGCTGTGTGGGCTTGGTGGCAGGGGCTGTCAGGGAGCTGCAGAGGGGGGTTTGCTGGGGCTTGGCACATGCCACAGCACCTGGCAGCCTGCAAGGCTGGGCTTCCACCAGTGTCCCACCCACTCCTCTCAGGTATGACATGCTTATGAGTACGAGCACATGAAGGAAAAGAAAAACCTTGGCTAGCAAAAGGTAGAGAATTTCCTCTGAAGCCAGTAAAGCCAATGAGCACTTTTAAAAATCCAGCGAGGGGTTAGGTGAATCAGCTGGTGCCTGACTGTGTCTAATGACCTGGAGCACAACAACAACTCGTGCACAGCCGCCAGGTTTCTGCTGTCATAAGGCTGAGAAGGAAGCAATGCCTGCGTAGTCTGGCACGACCACGAAGAGGACAAGAGAGTGTGCTTTCCATGCCATCCTGACGTCTGCTCCCCATACCATCCTGATGTCTGTTCGGCAGAGTTCGGGAATGTCGGAGCAAAGGCAGCAGCAAGCAGGAAGAGGCAGAAGCGAAGAAAGGGAAGCCCTTCTGTTTTTTCAAATGTTGTGATGTGGTGGCGAGGGCGCCGGCCCCCACGCACCTGTTGCGGCGCGGCGGGGCGCGCAGGGATGCGCTGCAGCGCGGGGGAGCCGCCGCCAGCTGCCAGCCCCGACTCTGCCCAGCAACCCGGCCACGCTCCATCTGCCGCTCCGTAATGAGGCGAGCCGGCCTCTGGCACAAGCCAGCCCTCGCTCCCCTATTCACCCGCATCCCCCTTTCAGCGTCCTATTGTTCTTCCCTAATGGCCTTACAATAGCCTTGCCTGTTGCCTTTACAGCCGCAGTGAGGCCAACCGGGGAAAGTCTTAATCTCTGCTTCAAATTAAAGGGACTCCGCTGAATTAATAATGTTGCCAGGAATGCACTGCCTGATACGAGGGGATGTATAGCACTCTTCAGCCCTCAGCAGCTGTGATTAGCTGGGGCTTGAAGGGTCCTGTCACAATATTTCATCCTGCTCCCCCGCTGCCCCCTCCCCGCCGGCAGGGTTGCCACATGGCCTATCTTGTGCTGCCTTTTCAAGCCCTCTGCCAATCATGCAGCAAAGATGCCCCAGATAGGGTGACAGATGGAGCCGGGGTAGTTCGAGGCTAGACTGGAGCCTGGAGCACTCACTTATGGCTCAATTCACCACAGATTTACCACACGGAGCAGCAAGGCAGGAGAAGGATCTCCCAGCTGGGCTCCCTGCGCCGGGCAGGGCAGCCCACCTGTATCCCAGCCCCACGCAGGCACAGGCACATCCCGACGGAATCTGCTCGGTGGCCTGACAGTGAGCCTCAGGGGTGCTGTGAATGAAGAAAGAGCCTGTCCTGTGAGAGTGAGGCTCTCCTCTGCTGTGAGGGGTAGGTTTGCAGATATGAAAGGAAAAACATATGCCTGTTAGACGGTTGTCGGCATCCCCACGCCTACGCAGTCCTAAGATTCTTCTAGCCTTGAAGATAAAGGCAGTTCCAGCCTGGCAACCTCTTCCCAGCCAGAGAATTTTTATTCCAGTAACAGGAGAGAGAGCTACAAATGAAAGAAGATAATAGCTCTATTTTTTGTTTGATAACATTCCAATGTGAAGACTGAAAGATTACAGCCAAATTTATTTCAAATAGATTAATCAAGGCATATTGTTGCAAGGCAGCACAGTGTAAAATGGAAATCTAAACTAGGCAATTCCAAAGTCTGTGCTAGAGAATTCCTAGAAAAGAGAAACCCTTCAATGTCCCCACTGACGTGCATGGCATTGCAGGTAGCACTAGCTCTGCACAAGGTCCAGTTTTGCCCTTGGTGCAAGACTGAGCTCCTCTATAGCCTGCCAGCCACTGCTGAGGACACTGCCAGGGCATTGCCACCCTGTCTTCAACAAATGTCCCCTTGATGGTCACATGCATGATAAATTTTTCTCCCTGAGCAGCATAAGAGAGACAAATCCTTTTGGCTGCTCCAATCTTTGTGTTTGTCCAGCTGCCCAGTGTTAGAAGCTGCAACTCCCACATGGACAAATGTGTCTTCTGCCTTTGCTGGATACCTGGACTGCTTTGGCAAAGGCTGCTGTTGCTTCTGTGAGATCTTGTTATGCAAATTACCTAGTGCAAATTATATCTCCTGATACTTCTACATGCTATTCCTGCTCTATAAATCTCACAGAAATTTGCACTAAAAATACAGAGGCTTAATAGACTGGTTTGCATATAGAAAAAGTGAGTCATGGGCCAGCAGAATCAGCAACGAATGAATGATTGGATCTTGCAGGCCATTCTTCAGGCTCATGCTTGCAAAACCCTTATAAGCATTAAAGGTTCATGCGTTCTCTTTCTACTTGATGCCTACTGTTTTTATTTTGAGACATCTTTTTTTGACTGCATGTTGCTTCCTGCCCTTATTGGTACTACAAGGGGGTAAGTCAGGATGGCACTTATATTTGCCCAAGTGATATCAAAACACATCTCTTTGTGCTTTCTCTGAGTACTTTAGGAAAATCCTGACTGCATGCCAATGATTAATGCTGACATGCCCCACTCAAAGCACATTTGCATTTGTTGAAGATCCCTGTTCACCAGGGCAAGGCTATTAGGATCCCCGAGGTGTCTGTATGTGGGTAGGTCTCCACAATGTGGTACCTCCTTTGTTGGTTAAGCCCATTGCTTTCTACAGATTTGCTAATCTTGGAAGAACTGTCAGGATACTATGTCAGATCACTGTGGCCTCCGTCCAGTATGCAAATGCATGGATATGTTTTTGCCCACTGGCCAGGAGTGCTGTATCAAGCAGCCTGTGATGCTCACAGTGTGCTCAGCAGGTGCTAAGCGTGAGTCAGGTGTACCATATGCCATATGGTCTGCTTACAACAGTGTATCTTTCAAGTTCTTTAAATTGTAGGCCAGGTAAGATAAAGTGAGTAAAAACGCGTGTAGAGAGTAGGCTGGGGAATATGCACTAGTAACGCAGAAGTTATTCCTTATCATGTGAAATGACTGAGAGTAGTGAAGTAAACTCAGGCCTGTCCACTTGACTCCAAAAAGGTTATGGTCGCGAAAGGTTTGGGAGTGAGGCTTGTTTGTTTCTTTGCTTGGAGAGGAAACTATGCAAGAGATCTGTGCAAAAGCAACAGGTGAGACAGTTCCTTTTTAAACGCTTAGCCTTTGGGAGCCACTGCATGTAGAAATCAATCAAATTCCCATTTAATGATTAGCCAGAAGGCTGGTGAGAGGAATATATGCATACTTTAAAGCAATCTACATGGGAAAAGGAAATGAAACAGTTTTAAGTGTTTGAGGTTTTTATACATCCTCTCCACAACACATACGTTTGCAAAATGAATTTCCTTAAGAGATTCTGTGTTTTGTCAGGAGCTAATGTGAAGTACAGAGATATGATTTTTGTAAAGTTACATGCACCGTGGTACATGGGAAGAGGCAAACATATCTACAGGACCAATGGGGATTTGTAACTACTATGTTTGTGAGCTCACTTGTGGCAACTGCACTGGCAAATGGCTGCATGTGCAATTTATCATTTGTGTGCATATTTGCTGTCATTGCAGGCAGAAATTTGGCATGCAGCTGTGCTTGTGTTTGTGCAGACATGACTATGCCTTGCCTTTCTATGGTACTAAAACACCACTCTTTTCTTCATCTTAATCTGAAGTGACTGTCCCATGCACATTAAGGTAGCGAGATCACTGGTCCAGCCACGTACACCTTAGGACACTTTATACACATACATGTATAAAGTCCCTGCTTTACTTAGAAATGTAGGCCTTCCTCACCACACAGGGAAAAAGGTAAAATCGTGATGTATTGGTTGTTTCTGCCCCTCCAGATTGTTTACGCTGCTCTCTCTCCAGGACAAAACTCTCGAACGACTGGTGTGTAAAAGAGGAGAATGGGCGAACCACGTGCCAGGCTACTGGAGGCCTGTCCTTTTCATACCCTGTAATTTTGCAGGGGATTGTTTCAGCAGCTAAGGTATAATGCAGCCATCCAGGGAGTCCTGCCCTTTGAAGTCGGGTGTTTTGTTCTGAAATCAGCCAAAGTTCAAGCTCATACGTGTGCGGAGCAGCGGTGGGGGAGGCAGGGGTGGCTTTCCTGACAATGCCGCATTTCAGAGCACGTGCTACCAACTGTTGCCAAAGGCACATATATGTAGATATTACTGCTCCTCGGCCCCGGCGCTGCCTTCCTCATTGTTCAGCGCAGGCAGGCGGCAGGCCCCAGCTGACAGCTGTGCATTGCGTGTACCGCTAACAGCTGCCTTTTCCTGGGGGGAAATTAAAAGATTAGGGGGATGTGGGCACGTGCTGGCTTCTGGAGATGGAGACAATGCTTGATTTAGGGTGGAACTTGTCTGCAACGGCCGACAAAGGAGGGAGGCTGGAGGGAGGCGAAGGGTCAGAGGGGCTCTTGCTTTGCGGGAGACAAAAGGAGGGAGGAAGGAGAGGAGGAGGAGGAGGAGGAGAAGTGAAAAGCGGCTGCGGCGGGGCTCTGAAAAGGCTGCCTTGGTCCAGCAACAGCTGCTCGCACACAAGAAATTTGAGACGGTCCTTTCACAAACACAACGGCTGGCAGAAGAATAGGGAGGCCACACTTCACCAAAAATGAATCGTTTGCAATTGAAAAGGGGGACTGAGAGCTCCTAGTGTTTTTAAAGGTCTGTATCTAGAGGACTAAGAAATTATTAGTCAAAGTACACCACAGAACAGCAGAAAAGTGTGCCACAGACCAGAAGGGGAAGTAAATCCCTGCCCTGCCATTAAAAGTTTATGCAACAACTATGCACCACAATAAGCATTATGGAGGAAAGCATCCACGTATGTATTCAACTATGTATATATCAACTGTGGCATTTTGCCAGGCTGCTGGCCTTGAGCTGGAAACTAGTTTGTTGGTACGGTTGGAGCAGTTTATTTGAAATCACTATGACCTGCACCTGCTTGAGAAATGACAGGACCACTCACATCAGGAGACAGCAGAGCTGCACTGAGCGTGATGCTGATTTGCCTCCCTGTCCGATCACTGACCCAGATACTACCTGCAAAAATTCCTGCCAGGAGGGGCTTCTCATAACTTTATTAATACTTCTGTGTTGGCTAAGAAAACAAAACAAGCCCTTGCACAGGGAGTGGAAATATGTTCACACAAGAAAGGCCTCTCAGAGCCTCATCCTTATTGCTTCCCAAGGTCAGGGTATGCCCTCCTTGTGCTAGATATTAGCTTTAATTAATGACAAATAAATATTAGTGTAGTCCTTTTCCAGATGGTTTCAGCTAGTCGGTAAAGTTGGCAGGTGCTCTTTTTACTTTACCATTGCCCTCCTTCCCCATGTGGCTTTTTGGCAGTGTGGTGCTTGAATATCACTATGAAATCTGTGAGTAAGTGTTTACTAAATTTATGGGGATGGTGGTGCAGATTTTTAAGGTCAGCCTATGCAGCAGCACTCAAATTTTCTGCAATAGAGTCAGCAGCCTTTGCACAATTCAGTGGCAAGTTGTTATGTGGTTGACTTTGTGATGGCTCATGTTATGGTCAAAGAAGGAACTAACTGAAAGAGATAATGCTGTACATTAGAGATGGTAATTTGAAGAATATGGGCCAGGCAGCAAAAGAAACAAAATAGTAGGGAATTTGTGAGTGCTTTATACTTTAAGGATTACTTTGCAATTGACGAAAGCAAAAGAAAAAAAGCTGGCTGATGATAGCCCTGTAGTCATTAACGCACCTCCAGGTAGCTAAGGTAATTTACTTGAAATCTGTGGTGCTTTGAATACAGAAGAGTGACTGAAATAGAGTGGCATGCCAGTTTGTGGTGTATTGTTCATGGTCTGGTTGCTGACAGAGACGGCTCCTTGGTTCTGTTCTGTTCCATTGCACAGAGAAAAGTGTGGTTCACTGGACAGCCCACTCTTCCCCCAAACTAATTTTCTGTCTTTTTTTTTGGGGGGGGGGGGGGGGTGGGGGGGGTAAGTCTGGGAAAGATATAGAGTGGTTTAAACTGGTTGGATCACACTGATCTAAAAGGCCCCTTTTAATGGCAGATGTTGGATTGTCGCTGGTGTGACACCTTCAGGGCAGACATTTTTGTAGTCAACGCGTAGAACAGGATTACAGTCCTGCCTGGAAGGTGTAGAAAGTACTGGCATAAGTGTAAGAATTCTGTATATCATGTTGACACATCCAACATATCAGGAAAAAAAAAAATTGTTTCATGAGATTACCTTTTCGTCATCAAATAGAAGCAATTGTTTTATTTACAGCACATATTCAAGCCCTCCAGTTGCACTTTAGACTTTTCTCAGTTTTCTGTAAAAAGATTCAATATAGGTTAACCCAGGAAAAACACATACATTTTTTTCATTCGGACTATGCCTTTTTTTTTCTCCCCTGAGCAATTTTCCACTTTTTCAAAGTTTAAAAAGTGGGATTGATGCTACAATATCAGAGAAACCATATTCTACCTAATTATTATATTCTTCTCCCTAGAAAAGGACAGAAATTTAGATGATAAAACAACACGGGACCATGTCTGAAAAGATGGAATATAAAGTACAGGAAAATGTGCAAAGGATGGAAAAATACTGCACAGAGAAACTCTGTAAGGAGTTCATTTTGATCTTGTTTGAACTAGAAATGCAAGAATGTCTTTGATAATTATATAGCACAGGCTTCTCTTTAGCCAAAAAATTACAGCTGGTGAGACAGCAGCGATGGCAGTGGAAACAACCCAATGTAAAACAGGTGTAAGATGATAGTCTGGGCCGTAGTCACTGTGTAGCAAAACTTGAATCACTCTTGGGCATACAGCACAGGTGTCAAGCTAATCCTTGGCAGCTTGCCAGAAGTACAGCTATGTCAGATTTTTGTCATAGGGGATATAATCTATCATTTCAAACAAGCAAAGAAAATAGTTCAAGAATTAAGAGGTTAATCTTCGTGAAGTTAAACTTGGGAAATACTAGTTGTGGTAGTGTCCTGCCCAGCTATCAAGGGCTGAGGCTGTGCTTTGCAGTCCTTGGTGCTTGCACACTGTTCCTGTGCTGTCCTGCTCAAAGAACACACAGGCAACTTCTCAAAAGCTAAAGCAGGGGCCAGTCTTCTGCAAAACATTAGGAGGAGAAAAAAAACCTGCTTAAATAACACAAGCTGCAGAAAGGACAGGGTGAAAATTATCTGATTTAGTGGTAAGTGTAAAAAATGCAGTTGGCCAAATGCCTTGCTCTTACCTAGCAAGGAACTCCTGTCTGGGACCTTGTGTAGCAGTCACATCTCCTTGTTTGGTTACAACAATAATCACTCACACCCCACACCACCCCACAAGGAAAACCCCCCAAAAACCCAACCCGAAAACAACCTAAAAGAAGAATTCACAGAGAAAAATATGGAGAACAAAAAAACGTCGCTGGCATTTATGAGAACTCTCTTTTGCCATTTAGAGGAAAAAAAAAAGGGATAATACAACTGTTTCTGTACAAAAGTAAGTGGTAATGCCAGTTCACAAGGCAGCATCTTTTAATTGGTTGCTTACTGGATTTTATGACAGTGTGTTGTTCACAAAGCACAACTTGAACAACTGCTCACATTGTACTGTTCACCTTGTGCAATGTGAAGGGGCATGAAATGCAAGCCAAAAGCTGCAGCCTTTGGAACAATTAGTTTTTGAAAAAGGACTGAGGATTCTCACTGTGCTTACTGCTGTCTCTATACAGCAGATCAAGTTAAACCCTCAGTACCAGCAGTCCATGTTCAGCCAGAAAAGAAGGTGAGAAGTGAAAAATGGTAACAATTTCATTAATACTTCAAAATTACTATTAGGTGTTCTTTTTAGAAGAACTGTGTCAGGATGAGAGTGTTCAGGTTGGGGACTGGAACTGATGTACACATTGTACACAGCTACATTTTGTGTCTTGTCTCCGGAAGTGCTTTCAGCTACTTAACTCTCTTTGAAGTACGAGTCTCAAGTCCCCAGGTCACTTCTTTGCTTTGTTCCCAGGGCTGCCCATTAATCTATGATGATCTGCAACAGAATCTCTGTCTGATGTGTTCAAACATACTGTATGTCTGTACTTTTACTTTCCCCTTTCTAATGATACTCACACACCACACATACTAGCCTCAGATTTAAGGAGCCTGAGGTACAAACTGCAATCACCATGCAATATTTCCTCCATATGCTACTACATGAAAAATGTAGAGAAGCCTTTGTTTAACATGAAGTTAATTTTCCTATGGACTAGGTTAACTCCTTAGTAGATGACATTACTGCATTACTGCCTCAAAAGCAGTCCTGGTAATTAGGAGCAGACAGTTCTTTACAATGTGCTGCAGAGACAGCAGCAATTTATCAGAGACATTTGCAAATTGTGGCACTGTGTGCTCTTTGCACAAAAGGCACAGCTGCCTGCAGATAACATCAGTTCAGCAGCGATGGGCTCCCATTTGTTTTTCTCTCTGTCTCTTGCTGTCTCGTTTGGGGTGAATATCAGCTGGCTCAATTTGCTCAATCTCCAGCCTGGTCTTCTGGGAGGCACAATTCACTGAGCTGAGGAGCAGCGCACTTGTTTTTCTTGCTGATTTGGGCAAGCATTGCCTGAAGGGAATTCACCTACATCTTAGCTACAGGCTCTGGAGAGCTGTGAAAAACAGTTGCACACCCGTGCACAGAACCTTTCAGGGATGCCTCAGTGTCTCACATTACTCATGCTTGCAGGTATTTGCAGCCGTGGATTGAGCATTTGTTACAGCTAGGGCCATAGACACTATGAACCTTCAGCGGTGGCTGCCAAGGCAGTGAGAATTGCTTAATGTGTGGTCTTCCCTGGCTATTTCACTCTCAATATATGTCACATAAAGTGACAGAGTGCATCATTATGTGGACTTTGCCTGGTGCTGTGTGGGTAGTTACAATGGCCACATCTGTGAAGCTCCTTGCATGCTACCTTTGTTCTTTTCAGCTTGAGGAGAACACAAAACGTCAGAAAGGAGGAAAGCAAGTTGAAACGTGTGTGGTTTTGGCAGTGCAAATTATTCTGTTTTCCAGCTGGATTTGTGCATGTTTGGGATAGCATGTTGTGCAGCAGTGGCTGTCCTCAGGACAACAGAGTAGTGAACATTCAAAACAGAAAATACCAACTTTACAGCAAATCTAGCTTGATGCTACATTTCCCAGCACAGACGACAGAAGTGAGTGCAGATTCCTTCCCATTCTTCTATTCTTCTGTGGAAAGGTGAGTGGGGACTCTGGGACCAGGCAAGCACATTCCACTCATGCTGAGTCTACTGGATGCTGAGAATATGTGTTATCTGACATCAAATATCACTGCGCATGTTCACACTGGTAGCTTCTTTCTTTAAATGTCCAAAAGCCAGAATTTGGTCTGTGACCAAAACAAGCCAGCCTGGAGGGCACAATGCTGCTCACTGGGACTTGGTATCCCAGGGCAGTGGAAGGCACAGACTGAGGTCTGGCCCGGGACAGACCCGGTTCTGTGCCTGCCCACCCACTGCCACGCTGCTGCAGTGTAAACTGCACACTCACTCAAGTGCTTCTGGTTGTGTAGTACCCTGATCTGTGCTTTGAACACCCACTGTCCGTAATACTTTTTCAGTGAGTCTGGAGGAACTCTGATGACTCAGTTTCAGCGGAAACTAACTGTTGTAACTATGATAAGCATCTTTATGAGTATAGTACCTGCTTGAACTTGCTACAGGTACAACTACCCACCTCTACTCAATCCTGGATAAGGAAGAAAGATCCCTAAGAGAGAAAACCCAGTACTCATCCTGCAAAAACCAGATGCCAGTTATAACATATGCAGAGCTACTGTGCGCGGAAGTGATAAATCATGTCTGGTGAGGCAAGCTTTGGGATTTCCGTGAGTTTCCCCACAAGAAACCCCACAGTTGCTATATGACCATGGGGAGAGGGGGGGAAACCAACCCATATTCAATACTAAGGTCTAAAGAACTGAATTTTCTACTTCTGGATCATATAACACCAGTTTATATGTTTTATGGCAATGTGACAATAGGATCTGTCATCCTGTATCTACTGCACAGCAGTATCATGTCCTCAGCTTACTCCATTTCAGCAAGGTGGTGGGGTGGCTCAATGTTAACCCCCAGATGTATTTGCCAGAACTTTGTGTTGACTTTTACATATCTAAAACATTGCATGTGAGACATGCCAGTGGGCTGTGCTGCTAAATTTTTGAATAAGAAAGGAAGAAAAGAGCAGGTGAGAAAAAAACCCAAGTTTACAGTTGTGATAAGGAAAAAAATGTGTAATCCCCAGCTCTCAAATGTGGACCAAATGTACTGGGAAACACCAAACTGGTTTTCAACCTCTCCTGCTGGGAAAAGGAGATGGTGTGGCTGACATTCTCTGCATCCTCTGAAAGGCATTGATATCCTTACTCTTGTGAGTCTGAAGAAGATGAGGCCTCAAGTGAACTGCGTGTGCTGTATCATGGAGCTCAGTTAGCTCCATGTACAGCTGCTGGAAAATCCTTACTCTATCCTGACTTAAATATGACTCCTTGGATGAGCCTGAACACTTGACATGGGCTCAAACGACTTTGTGTGGGAAGACAAAACCCCCTGCCTGGGTACTACCAGGCTAGGGACTTGCCCAGGATTTTCTGACTTCATTTTCCATGAGTGCATGACCTAATAAATAAATGTATTTATTAGGTCATGCACACGTGCATATCCTGATCTCTTCCCTCAATCCCTGCCCCAGGTCAATTTCAACACTTTCTGAAAGGAAATACTGACAATGTCTTTGTAAACATAAAAAATTGTTTTCTTTCTGAAATTTTGCTCTTGTCTTTCCAGAATCCAGCGTTAAAAAAAAAGTACAGAACTCTCTCAATTTATGCAATGCTTGGAATAAAATTTCTCTCCTCTCTGGTTTTGTCAGAAGAAAAAACTTTTGTGTCTATTGTCCCAAACCTACTGCAATGTTTTGTTTTTTTCCCTGCAGAAGCTTAAACACAGCTGTGAGAAACTGTTCATTACTGGATGAGCTGTGGGTTAAATGAAGGAGAGGAAAAGTGAAGATGAGGAATGTGCAGAAGAAAAGGCACAAACTCTGTCTTGGACAATTTGGACTTGCCCTAGTCATCCTGCTGTTTGCAGCAGGCCTGGTGACCAAGTGTGTTGGCTGCATTTCAGTTTGTGTGCCAGCAGCAGTTTTGTCCCTTCCCTCTTCCCATGTGTCACCCTGGTGCAGTGTGGCAGTGTGACTATCCATGCTAGCTTTTGTGTTCCCAGTGTGTGCGTGTGTGTGCAGGTGGAGTGTGTGTGCATGCAGTGAGGTGGTGCCTGCAACTGAGCAGAGGAAAGGCGGATGAAAGTGGTTATGGGCGCTCCTCTGACCCTCCAGAATCCTGCTGTGCTGCTGCACTGCCTCGATGGCTTGGATCCAGCAGAGCTGTCCTGAATGCCCTTTGCCTCCAGTGTGTGGTGGCTTGCACCTCTGCTCTGCAGGAATGCTTCAGCCTGCAGCCCCGGGGCTCTGCTGGCAGGCAAAGCTGGAGCGCAGGAGGAAGGAAGGCTAGCACAAGCTGTCGGGAGGAGAGGGGAAAGCATACTCCGAGGTGCTGTCATGATGGCTGTGTACACTCTGGAAAAGTGGAATCAAAAAAAGTGGAAAAACTGGTGACGGGGAAGGGAGCTTGCACACTCCCATATGCAAACATATGTTTGGTAAAGCTCAGGGAATGTCAAGAACAGAGATTGCAACATTATCTGAATACAGCCACATACATATAACAGTATGCCCTAAAACAACATGAGCAATGACTTATCATTAATTACCATTGCAGACCAGGAATGAATGACTCTACATATCTGGGAATTCCCTTTTTTCTCCAGAGTCCTCCCTACATTTCCTTCAGCAGCTCAGCGTGTCCTTCCTTCACTTGCCCCAAGTACTTTTCCATGAACTTGAAAGTCCTGCTCAGTAATTGCTCTGTCTGGTTGGGCAAGGCAGCTCTGCAGAGCCCCAGGCCTGTGAGTGGTGGAGGTTTGTGGGGTGGTGCTCTGCAGCAGGGGTTGCATTAGCCGTGTTTGTAGCATGCCGCACCCTGTCTAATCCAGCGGGGACAGGCAAAGCTTGGGGCCCCTGGACAGCAGCCTCTGACCCTGCAACACTTTCTGTGTTACTAGGGTAGTAAACAAAGTCACACTAACATCAATTTCTGCACGTCAGAAATTGATGTCTCTGCTCCTGCTAGGCTGTGGGTTCAAGCCTGTTCGTTGCTGGCAGTCAGCAAACTGATGTTTTTCTTCCCACTTTTTTTACACAACTGAAAGATCTGCTACTTTTTAGCTCAGGTGCAGCCTTCTTTCAATTCTCACAATCCTCACCCGAACACAAATCCTCACCAGGCCACAACACAAATCCTCACCAGGCCACGCTGAGGTTTCCAGATTAGCGTTAATGCTTTCCGTAGGAGCGCCGTGTTTCGGGGTGGGTAAGGGAAGACCTGTTAGTGCACTGTTTTTCTTAGTCACTTTCAGAAGACACGACTGAAACTAGGTAAAGGTTCACGCTTGGACCAAGCCCTTGTGGCTGGAACTCCTCTCTTACTGTGTCAATGCCTGTGAGTCACCCTTGAAGCAGTGCAATCCTTGTTGTCAGGGTGTCACAGGATCTTGCCTGCACTTAGATTTACTGACAAATGGACCTGAATCCTGCCCCAGGTAGGGAAAAGAATTTTTAGCCACGCTTCTGGTTCACTGAAGGGAAGGGCCGATTGCAGTGAAACTGGGATGCCATCGATTTTTTTTCTGGCCAAAGGCTGAGCTCTGACATTAGTGAATATCTGCCCCAGGTGGAGGGCATGGCAGCTCCTTTTTTGCAAGTGCTGTGAGTGAGGGCAGCAGGACCTAAAAGGAAATGGTCTGATCTGGCTTTGCATTTGTTTCTGCCCAGAGCTGTGAGTCAGAAACTAAAATCTTGGTCTGGTTGTAAAACAGAATGTGTTCTGTGTAAAGATACAGCTCCCAAACACATTGTTTTTAGCCATAGAGGACTGCCTGACTAGAAAACTGAAGAGAGATTTGGGAATAGGAACTACAAGAGGAAGTATTAGTGAGACATGGTGGGTTTACCCATGTCAGGACAGTGGCAAAGGCAGGGATATTGGTTGAAAAGCAAATGCATATAGTACTAGTGCAGCAACAGTGGACATACACAAACAAAGAGTCCTTTCCATGTATGATTCAAGCAATGTAGATGATGCCTTTTCCCTGGTCTTAACAAATTGAGAGCCGGCCATGGTTAGGGGATAAGGGTTTTTACCTCAGTATTTAATAAGGACCTTTATTGATGCACCATGTCTCCAAGGTGGGATGCACTGCAATGGACACACACATATATATATCGTGTACACAATTTATAGACCTCACAAATTAGCATATCTAACAGGGATGCCTGCCTGGATGAATGGTGTGATATTCCCCTCTCCATGGAATTCCCCACTGGATGCACCATATCTCTCTCTGGTTTGCAGGTTATGTTCTAGAGAGGACCTTGGCTTCCCAAGATAATGTAGGGGTTTCCAGTTTCCTACTATGAGGCCTCTAGGATGTTTGGTCTCCTGGCCTAACAAAATACTAGGGCTATGCTAAGTTATCAGACTTAAGGAGTTGCAAAAGTATGCATGCTAAGAATACTGAGGATACATAAAATTTATATAAAAGGTATATAATAGAAATGGTAAAAAATAATCTTGGCATCGTAGAGATCTTCCTTCTTTTGCTGACCTGTTTAATACTCCTGAGCCTTCCCTCTCTGCAGTGAACTCAAAACCAGTGTGTGGGTGATGACCAGTACTGTCCCCATGAAAGGGTTCACAGAAAAGATGGAGAAGGGGCAGAGATATCCTCAGCCTCCAGGAAAACAACTACAAAATTTGAGCTTTCTTAGTAGAAAAGTGGAGGTCATGGAAGGATAAAGGGAGCTGCATATAATAGAAGAGTGCCATGATGTTATGTGGTAGTTAAGAAAAATGATCACAGCATCTGTCTTCTTCGATAGAGTGGAGCACAGGGGATATGGAAATCAAGAGTAGCCAGAGAGGCCTCTGATGTAGACGGAAAGAAAAGGGGTCTGAGTGACAGGCTTAGCAGCAGAGCATTGGACGGGTCCTTGCATTTACCTCTTAAGGTTAGAGCAATGGCCAGACCCCTCAGGGAAGACATTTGGACAGGAGAGGTGAGGCAGGTCAGTGAAATATCACTGCAGCATGGAAGATGACAGCAGAACTTCCCTAGTCCCACGCAGGCAGCATTTGACATTAATGTGGCATTTCCCCTCCTGGATGGGGCTACCCCATTGCCTGGGGAGTAAGTGCCAGGAGGTCTCTCGACTTTCCCTCCTGGAGAATGCCCCTGATGATCTGTCTGTCCCCACAGCACCCCATGCTTACTTCCAGAGTGTGAAGAGGTTGAATATGCAGTGGAGGTGCAAGGTACTGGAGAGAGAGGGGCTGGGGCCCAGGAAGTTCCATGCCCTCCCAACCTCTGCCCTGTACGCTGTGTATGTTAGCATTTCTTTCTTTTCTTTTCTTTCTTTCTCTCTTTCTTTCTTTGATTGTTATTTTTCGTTTTGGTTTTGGTTTTTGGTCCTTGGTTTGTTGTTGTTGGTTTTTGTGGAGTGTGGGGTTTTTTTTGATTTTTTTTGGTTTTGGTTTGGTTTGGGTTTTTTGGTTGGTTTTTTGTTGTTGTTGTTGTTGTTGGGTTTTTTGTTATAATTCTATTAGGCAACTCATTGTCATGTGTTGTAGTTTCCAGTTCATCCTTTGGAGAGAGAACTGCTTTGCACCAGTGAGGCTGTTTGATAACCTCAAGGTGTTCTCCGTGCCAGCCTCCAGCTCTGCAAACCCCAGTGAAAATAAAACAGTGAGAGGAAGGTTGTGTGTGGGATAAGGTAATAGAGTATTTTCAGAGTTGCTGAAACCAGCTTCCCCAGCAGCAGAAACTTTGTGAAGTTTTCTGTAGCTGATGGTTGTTCATGAGGTAATGCAATGGTATATTTATTTGTAAAAGCAGATAAAGACAAACATTTTAAAGCTCTTGTATATTAATTGTTTTGCCGAATGTCATGTGCTTCAAAGCAGAAGAGTGACTTAAGCGTCAGGTGCAGCCCTTATTAGTTGGCATATTAATTATAAATTATCCTCAAGAAGGAGAATGTGTTTGGCAAGGAGTGGCCTCAGTTTGGTCACATCCTCATCTTATGAATTCACCAGCAGTGGTATGAGCTGAGGAGAACATTAATAAAGCAGGAAGCCTCTTCTGCTTTAAGCCCCAGAATGTACTTCAAGGACATTTTTAAATCAAAATGCCAGTATGAGTCATATTTTCATCAGCCAGGCATTCATCACCAGGGTTTACCCTGAAGTACTATTAGTTATAGTTGGAAACACTACCAATTTAATAATAAATTACAGTCCTTGTGATCAAATTCTAAACAGCACAGTAATTTTCTTCAGAATACTTGGATGAAATATTATTTTCCATCAATAGGTTCCTACCTTTTTCAGAGTTAGTATGTCTTCATCCTCCTTTTTTCCATATAATAGAGCTGTAAAAATAGACAAATGCTGCTTGGTATGCCCGACTGCAGCCAATGTTTTACAAAGTCACTACAGACTTAGAATGACACATAAACTTCTACTGTTATGCAAGAGATGTTTTGATGAAACCTTTAAGAGTGAACTGAATGTTCAGGGCTAAGAAATGTTCACCAAAGAAATGACTTTAGAACACAGTTTCTTATATAATTACTTTAATAAGAGGGAACTATGGTTTCCAGCTGAAGACTAAGCTTTTAGCCACACTAGATAACATTGGGATGTTGTCCTCAGTAGTAAAGTGTGCTTGGTTCAGTGATACAAAATATTGCAGATGTGCTAAACATCATTTTGGGCTGCTTTGTTCAAGATTCAGACTCACCTTAAAATATACCCTAATAACTTAAGGGGCTTAACTAAAACTCAGAGCAAAGCCAATAAAAATTCCTAGGATGCCAGCTGAGTAAGAATTTGAAGAAGTTGATTAATATTTCTTTAGAAGGACACATTTTTTTCCCACGCAGTGGTAGAGCAGCAGCCTATCAATGTAAAATCATGGATGCCATATTCTTTGGAAACTACAGTTATCACACAGTTATTAAAAAAAGAGAAAGATTCTTTGTGGTAGTACTGAGATTGAATTTGTAATAAATGATATACATATTTGTTTGAAGTGATCTCAGGAACTACCAAGCATATCCTGGCATGATGTATTAAATTCTGCATTTCAGAGAAAGTTGAAACATACCAGTAAGAGGTTCTCCATTTCCTTTCTTTTATCACCTGCTAATGGTTTGAGGTAAGAACTTATTGAGGTGAATCATAGGAGAACACATCTCTCAAGTTGTTTTAATGTTGTTTACAGACCTAGCACTAATTGTGGTATTGATTTGCTCCCTCTTCTTTCCTTAGTGCTGTCTATATAGTCTAGAGACTGAAGAAGCAGCTTTATTTAAGTTAAAGCTTAGCTTTTAAGTGGAATATGTTGTTTATCAGAAGATCATCACCATGTTTTTTCAGTGAATGTGCTTACTTAGGAATGTGCAGATACATGGAAGCAAAATCCATGTGTGCCTTTGTTTTGGCCAACAAAGGCATTATCAGCCTCTCTTCTGCAAAAATATTCTGAAATCTGTATCAAAAGGCAGAGGTGCTAACCACATTTATTTTATGGGTTTTTTGGTTTTGTTTTTATGTTTTTGGTTTTGGCTTTGTTTGTTTTTGTTTGGTTTTTAAAAATCTCTTGTAATATATGGATCTTTGAGTAAATATGTTATTATTACTAAAACACTTGCAAAAATTCCTGATCTAGGTCAGGCTGAAAGCAGAGTGGTACATGAAAGCTTTTTTATTCTCTTTTGCACTCACATATTTCTCCATGCAACTCCCCCCCCCTTTCTTTTTTAATAGCCTTTGTACAATGGTAACTGTGCTACTTTCCATCTGAGGTGGGCCATGTCATATTTGGCCTTGTTCTACTCTGTTTGAATGCCTCAATAATGTGGTACAAGAATATTGCTAGGAGTTGCCTGGGAAGCAGTTCTGTGACTCTTTTCCCATCTTGTTCACAAATATGTCACAAATACCCCAAATGATTACATAATTGTTTTCAAGTAGATGCACAATTATAGTTCTAACACAATCATTAGATTACAATAGTTTATTATCAAGGTGTTAGTTTATAAAGCAAATATACCAGGCTTTGAGATTAAACTCCACCTTTGCACAGATTTGGGCTGTAACACTGACAGGTTAAATGCCCAGAGACCTCCTGAAAGGTGATTTGGTACCTAATGGTACAAATGAAGACTTACCTAACTTGGCCATCAGGAGTTTAACTGCTGTAATATCAGCAGCAGTGCTCTTGATCTCACATCTACTTGCAGACAGAGGCATAGTTTCTCACCACCCCTGTTGTGGAGTTGTGTCAGAGGCAGCGTATTTTACTGGCAGGACTCCAGGTGAACTCTGCTGATTAACAGGATCTGCTTCTGGAGCAGGGCACTAGCAGCATTCTGAACCTTTTTGTGCTCCTCTCAATGCCCAGGCAAAATCCTCTGTTGCACATAACATGTGATTCTCTCACACACAGTTATGTAAATGTTGTTTTTCCAAGCTTGACATGTCACGCTGCTGAGGAGAGGCAGGGGGACAAAATATGTTAGCCACTTAGCATCCCTATAAAATCTCATTTTATCTGTGAGGAATTGTCTGCTCTTTCCTGTTGGTTCATCTGTATTGCTCCAGAGTGAGGGTGGTCAGCAGAGAGACTGATATGCTCCAGCACTGCTCACTCTTTATGGGTTTCCACTTCCTTTGCATTGTTTTTCCCTTGGAGCTTAAAGTGTACAGCTTTTTTTTTTTTTTTTTTTTTTTTTTTTTTTCTTTCTTAGTTACTTGCAGCCTATTTCTACACTGATTTCAAGAAATAGGGAAAAATGCTAAATAATCACCAGAAAGAAAAGTCCTTGGTGATTTTTTCTTCATGTAATAAAATTTAAATTGCATGCAATATGTTGCTGCATAGCTTAATTTTTATATGTATTAAGCACAAATTAGATGAGTCTTTTTTTAGGACCCTCAGAATGCCAGAAGCATGCTTGTGTCCCTCACACAGTCTCCCTGGCTAAGCATAGGAGGTGTTGCAGTGGTGGAGCTCATCATCCTTGGAATGATCAGGTGCTGGGATGCTTTGCTATGACCCTCAGTCTCCTGGGCAGGCAGTGGAGAAGATGATGTGAAAAGCAGCAGTGCACTGCTGGCAGCCAGGGTACCTGCGAAAAAGAAGACCTGTAAAAGGAGTATCTTCCCAAGGACTTTTTTTATTCTTGCTTGTTGCAAGAGTCCCTGCCTGCTTGGAAAACCAGCTTCTGGTGTACAGAGCTGGAAATGTTTGCCCTGGGATAAGATCTGCAGGGCTTGGAACACAGAACCTTGCTTAACACATTAATTTTTTCTTTCATGTCATATGAAGAACAGAAATACCTGTGATTGCTGGTGACTGCTTAGGGTTCCTGTTAATTTCAGTCTACAAGTCATACTATGAGAGAACCTGATAACATCTGCCATTCCTTAAGTGTAGTATTATCAAAGGTCAAAAGGATAACAGTTTTAGCTTGGACTTCACCAAAGGGAAATATTACAAGGTCTTATATGAAGAGCAAAAGTTTCCAATCATTAAAGGGAAGAAAGAAGAGAACAATTTTAAAATAGTGTCTACAAGGTTAGGGAAGAAAAAAAAATCTACTCTTTACTTGATGTTCATTAGAAATGATAAGTAACTCTAATGGGAAAATAGGAGGTTCATCATCTAGCTCCATCAAGTAGAGAGTTTGGTCATGCCTATTTCCTCTCCTTGAGTGGTCCATCTGTGACTAGTTTACTTGCTGGTGATTGAACTTAAATAGGAGAAGTGAGTGATCTTGTGGAAGTGAACATGCTCAGCTCCTCCCCTAGGGCATGCTGAATTGTAGTAAATTTCATTTTGGTAAGAAAGAGAGCCAAAGAAGTAAGATCAACAAATCCAAACTGTACCCCACTTCAGCATTAAGACCTGCAGTGGCGGGGACAGATGTCCTTGTCCTTTGCTTTGCTGTTGTAAGAAGTTTTAAAGGTTAGTCTGGGATGGAGCACCAAGGCATCTGAACTCACTGTGGGCAGAGGCTGCAGCAGAGCAGGGGTGCAGATGACAGCCTACCACTTCCTGGAGGCATTGGAAGGACCAGGACAGGGGTGGCCCTCCAGGACCTGTCCCCTGGCAGGGACTTCCAGCAGCGATTGCTACAAGCAAGAGCCTCTTGCAGATTTTGGCAGTCTCCTGCTGTAGGAGGCCTGGGTGAGATTTGTTTCAACAGCTGATGTACGTAACCCTGAGCAGAGACACAGGCCCAAGTGACTTCTGTTTCTGTCCTTGCCAAAGTTCCTGCTTGCTTAACCCAGCAAGTGACTTTTCCTCCATGCCTTCCCTTGATTAGGCTTTACTGCTGAGACATTGCCAGCCACCTGCCAAACTTCAACTTCTTTCTCTAATCTTTCAAATTCCTCTGTAATCAGCCTTTGAGATCTGCTCATAAGCAACTTTGGATTTTTGTATCACAAAAAGGAGACTCTAACCCTCAACACAATTCCCTTCATTCAGATAACTTCAGTTGTTTGATGTTAGCTGAAGAGGTTGCTTAGCATTTTCTTCCCAAACAAGTTGCTTTTCTCTCCCTCTCTGCTTATTTTTCATAATAAAAAAATGGGCAAGTGTCACTGACAAAAGACTGAGGGTAAAAATAGTGCTGGGACTGAATTGTAAAATGACTGAGTGAGGCATACACTGGTATCTGAAGTTGCAGGTTGCCTTGGGTATCTCTTCCTGGAAAGAAGAATTTAACTTTCCCCACTTCTGAACTTTGCTCTTATGTAAGCACCGATTTCAAACAAAAAAGGAAATTCATGAAATGAGAAAACCTCAGATGTGTCGGCTGTGAAGAGCCGGAAGCACTGTTACTAGAAATCTGATGAGTGATAACAGCACAAGGGTCGAGTGCTTGGGGTAGGCGTGCTCAGTGTTAACGCTGGTTTTATAATTTCTCTGAGTGGAACTGGGGCATTAATGCTGCTCTCATCTCTGTAGTGTCTGTATGCTTCAATTTGCTCTTTCTGTGGGTCTGGAAGAGATCCTCTGTGAAGAGGACAGTTGTGCTATGTTTATTAGCATTGCCTGAGTGTGAAAGAAGTGTGTGAAATCTCTCAGGGGCTGCTTGCTGGGTCTGGGAGCTGGTGTAAACTCAGTAGTACTACTCCAATGAATCATGCTGTGCACTGGAGCTGTTTCCATGCTGGGAATAATTTATACAGATCAGGTAGAAAGTTGTGTTTTGTGTTAATTACTGACTTGTGAAGTGCATTTGGCCAGGGGATTTTCTTTTTTGTTTTTTTCCCCAAGCTGAAAATAGTTGTGGTTATATTAGGGCTGTGTAAACTTTCTCAGATTTCTCTGATCCGTAAAAATTAATTCTGTTGGCTTGTGTGTCCACAGCTGTTAGGCAGGCCCTCTTTGGCATGGATTTAGTGGTTTGCTTGAATAAACCAGCAAGGCAGGAAACAGGCATTCAAAGCGGCGGTTTACTGACAGTGAATGCTGTGGAGGGGGAAGAAGAGAGGAGTAAAGATGCAAGCTTTCCAGAAGTGGCTTTCTTGCTCAGACCTATCATCTCCTGAGAGCAGGACTGTAGTCTGTAGTTTTGGGCTGACTGTCTTGCAGTATGGGCTTTACTAACAGGCAGTTTATAAAGCTCTGGCATGGAGCATTGCACAGTCTCTGAATACAGCTCATTGGGAATAGATTTTATGTTTGTTTGCTTCTTCTTTTCTTAGTAACCCTGCCATTCACCTAGACTTGCTCCATAAAAATCAGGGACATGGCACAGTCCCATCCAAAGCAAAAAACTTCAAATATGTTGTTTGGGACTCAGAGACTTAAATCCGAACCAAACGTGACCTTCTATACAAAATTTCTGCAGGTCTTAAATTATTCAGTTTACATTGGTAGTATCTGTTTGTGTCATATGTGAGGTTTAGCTCAACTAAATAGAACAAGCCCAACAATTTTAGACAAACACAGTGTGAAATGAACATCTTGTCCATTCCATTTCTTTTTCTTTTATTGTTTGTTATTCCAGACACAAGCACTGGAGTGAAGGTTACAAAATCACTCAGGACATGCCAAACAATTATAGTCTACTCGTAGTAGAATAGCTGGGCAGTGGTGTTCATCAGTTAAACAAATGAAACAACATTTTCACTTGCACGTCCAAGTAAAAATTTGTTATAGACACTGAGATCTTGTCTGAAGGGCAGAATAAATTGGTGTCTTTTTTTTTTTTTTAATACAAATGAACAAAACAAGACTAAATTCCTCTGAAAAATTTAAAGATTATAGAAACAAACACACAAATCATTTTAGTACACTCTGTTCTTTTTTGTTTTCTTCATTACACACATAGTATCATGCTTGTCTTTACTCATAACTATTGGGCATCTACATTTGTTTTTCTCAAACAGGTTTCCTTTCAATGTAACCTGCTACACTGTGTAGATTTTTTTCCTCAGATTGTCTCTTGCACCTTTTCTAGTTTGAGGCAAAAATTTACATAACTCTTTGATTCTGTAAAGAAGTAGTTTTTGCAAAATTCCTAATGATCCCTGATAGAATATAATTCAAGTAATACTTGGATTGGCTCTTCTGCAAGGATGTAGCTGTTACTTTAATGACATCTTCAAAACATAAATGATGTGAGAGCCCTGCCTACTGTAAAGACTGTCTCCTTTCAGGATATATAGTGTCTTTGGCATTCATTAATATGCACTGGCACTTGCAGATGAAATGTTTAAATGTTTGATGGTAGACCTCTGTATATTTAGAGTAGGTTTTGTGGATGCATATTTAGCATGTAACTGAATTGTTGATTTTTGTACTTTAAAAAATGTATTTGGATAGTGCTTTTCTCATCAGTTAAAATATTAACTTTGTATTGGTATGAGAACATTTTCTAATACCTTTTTTGTGCTGTATCTTAAATCACCTTCTCTCTCCCCCATCACAGCGACATTTGATAGACATCACACTGTGTAGAGTACTTGGAGAGAGATTTTGAGGGAACTGAGTTAATAAATAGTGTCCAGGGAGGACAAATTCCCCCAGCAGAACCTTGTGGAAGAGGCTGTTTTGTGTCCACAGCTCCACAGCCCAGGAATCCAATGGGGAGGAAAAGCCCCAGAGATCCCACAGGAGGAAGGGCTCCAAACCCAGCCCAGGGTGCACTGAGGAGGAAAGACCCACCCTGTGCTGGGAAGGCAGCTGAAGATTTAGCCAGAGCTTGGACCTGGTGGTCCATGAGCAGCTTCATGATGAGGAGAAGCCCCACAAGTGCTTGGAGTGTGGGAAGAGCTTCAGCCAGAGCAACAACCTGATCTGCCACCATCACATCCACACTGGAGAGAGGCCCTATGAGTGTGGGCAGTGTGTGAAAGGCAGCAGAGACAGCTCTGACCTGATTGTCCACCAGATGATCCACACTGGACAGAAGCCCTATGAGTGTCCTAAGAGTGGGAAGAGGTTTCGGAGCAGCTCCAATCTCCTCCTGCAGAAGTGGATTCACGTAGAGGAGAGGCTCTTCTGCTGCCCCAGCTGTGGGAAGGTTTTCCAGCAAAACTCCAAACTTGTCACCCACCAGAACATCCAGAGCTGAGTGGACCTCCCCCAGCCCACAGAGTTTCTGACCCTCTGAGACCCATAGGACTGCAGGGCTGTGCTGGGCCAAAGGGGGATTTTGGCCCCAGTGGGCTTTTTGTTGCTGTTGGTGGCTGGAACAAATAAAGGGCTGCAGCCGACCCAAAAGCTGGATGGGAGGGGGGAGCTGTGCTGGGCTGGGACCCTCCCCAAGGGCACAGCTGGGTCCTGGCAGGTTAATTAATGCTGACAAGCAGAGCTGGCATGGAGGAGGATGTCCTACTGTTTATTTGCCATGGAGATGGCAAAAGCACTGGGATGGCACCGGACACATGGCCCACCACCACTGGGGTCCCCTGAGTGATACTGAGTCATGTCAGTGGCACTGAGTCCTGTTGGTGACAGGTTTGGGTGGTGACCATGGGTCTCATCAATGACACAAGACATGCTTGGTGACACTGGGTCCTGTCAGTGGCACAGGATTTGAGTGGAGTGACACTGAGTCCCATTGGTGGCATGAGGTTTGGCTGCTGACACAAGGTCCCTTCAGCGACACTAGGTCCTGTCAGTGACACTGGATCCCTTCTGGGGATACCTGGATCTGGTTGGTGACCCTGGGTCTGGTCAGTGCTGCCATCTCCTCACATCCCTTCCCACGAGGAGCAGACCCAGTCCCCACCAGTGCCACTGGTGCCACAATGTCCCCGACGTGTCCTTGGTGCAGTGTTCACACTACATCCCCTTAGCCAGGGCAAAGGATGCCAGTGATGGTGCAGCTCAGGATCAGCGTGTGGATGTCACAGGTGTCTGCAGGGATCACCACACCTCAGCCTGTACCCCAGAACCCCCCATGATCCCCCAGGGAACCCCCAGTCCCCCTCCCTGCTGTGCCCTTGTAGGTGCTGATGGCCTCGAGGTTCATGAAGTGCAGATCCTATTGCCCCCCAGCACGTGCTGCACGTCCCTTGCCATGCCCAGCGCATTCCTGCATGAGTTCTGCTTCATCATTGACATGATCTCGGAGGCAGCCTGTCGCAGACATCTTTTCATTAAAATCCTTTCATTAGGATTTCTCCTGCTGAAGCTGAGGAGTTTCAGCAACAAATTTAAACAATGGTTATCTGCTGCTGCGGAATGCAACAGGTGTGTCCGTGATTGGTCTCCTGTGAATGTTTGGATTTAGTGACCACTCATGGCGGAGCTGGGTCTCGCACTCTGTCTGAGACACAGATCTTCCTTATTCATTCTTTTCTATTCTTAGCTTAGCTAGCCTTCTGAGAACTTTTCTTTCTATTTCTTTTTAGTATAGTCATAATGTAATATATATATATCATAAAACAATAAATCAAGCCTTCTGATCATAGAATCAACATTCTCGTCTCTCTCTCATCCTGAAAACCCTTGTGACCGCAGTCACAGCAGCCCTATGGAGACACAGACAGGGACACACTGACCCTCTCCAGACCCCCCAGTAACCCTGGGGACAGTGCCACTCACCTGCCCTTGTTCTTGATGCAGCCGAGATGCAGGCAGGCGTGATTTCCATCACCATGTCTGCCAGCTTCCTCTGCACCAGCTGGTTCCGGGCCAGCAGGCCCCCAGACTGCTTCCTGCAGCCTGGGCAGGGGGGCAGTGAGGTTTGGGGTCTGAGGGGTGAGAACATATTGCTGCACTGTCTCCAGAGTCCAGGGAGGGACACCCTTAACCGGGAGGGACACCACACTGAGGTGTTGTCTTCCTGTGTGGATGGGTACTGTGGCCTCTTCACCTTATCAGTGGGATGATCAGGGGCCAGGTGGAACAGCCAGCAGTGTGTCTGGCAGCACACACAGCTCCCTCCTGTGCTGGTGCTGTGCCAGCCGATTGCCCTGTTCGTGAGGAGCCTGGCATCCCGCCCTGCAGAGCTGTGGGACAAAGTCCCTGGGACTGGAAAGCAAGACCTACTGCTGTGACACAATTTGAATACTGCTGTTTTCTGCGATAGCTTCTTTCCTAGGGGCATTTCTAAGGTGCTGTCTCAATTTTAATTGATTTCCTTAACTCTCCTAAAGTTTTATAAACTGTGATTAGCAAATCCTCTCATCCTGGCAGGCAGTGATATTGCAGCAGAAGAAACTGTGATGGTGAAGGAAGTGATTTGCCCAGGGTTACAATGCCAGTGTCAGAATCTGTGTGTGAATTTGGACTCTGCAAACCACGTCCTCCCAGTGAGGATGGCCAAGCAGAGATGGCATCTGTGTCTTAGGAACAACATTACTTTCCCAGTAGCAGGGCTGGGATCTGGGCTAAGTACATCCCAAGTGATACACTTTGCTTCAGGTTCATTTTGCCAGGGGATGAGTCTCCTTAATGTGACCACCTCTATTCCGCTTGACATGTCTTTTAAAAGAAGGAAGAAGAATGAGATTTCTCATTCTTGGCACAAAGATGTGAGTTTCAGAATTTGTCAGAAAATATCTTGTGCCCCAAACTCCAAAGATACATTTTGCAGCTGTTTCAAGAGATTAGAGCAAATGTTTTGTGGGAATAAATGTCTACTTAGATGTGGCATTTCAAATGAAACCTAGAATGTCCTCTTTGACAATTTTAGCTTTTGTCTTCCCATCTGGAAAATGCAATTTTTCAGTGGCATTAACTGCAGTTGCACGAAAGTCACTGGACTGGTGTTGACTTGCATTTACTGAAGATGTCTGGATTAATATTCAAGGAGTAGCTGAAAGTGTGGCTTTTTTTATTTTGTTGTGGTGTACATTGGTAAGATTTGTCTGGTAAGCTGTATTTGCAGACTTATTTCTGTATATCTTTAAAGATGCATTACTTTTATGACTTAAATGGGGAAAAACTCAGAGAGTGGAGTTTTCTGGCGTATCTAGCTGTATAATAAACCATGTGTTTTCCTGTTGCATGGTTATCACCACAAGTTGCTCCCCTTGCTGACACAGTGGCACTGGCAAAAGTTTTGATGTGCAGCCTTTTTTGCACCCAGCCTTTTTTTCCCTTGCCTGCTCTCTGTGTGAAGCAGCAGATCAACTCATATCACATTGAAGACAGTCAGACTCCAGCTCGGGCAGCTGTCAGATGTCTACTGGTTTTACTGGATCCAGCTGTCAGATAAAGGCAATTAATTACTCTGAAGTGGTTAAATGACAACTGTAGTCCCTTGTCCCACCTGCTGTATAAAGCTTTCTGTTTAGGAAAAATTATTTAATTAATTTGTTCTGTACAGCATAGAGAAATCTGGGGTGTAAGTACTGCTGTGCTGTGTAATTCACACAGCACAGATAATGCAATGTTCTTAGAGAATCCTTACTGGTGAGGTCATGCCATGGAAGAAAGTTAAATGGGGATGCCTCACCTCTGTTCCTGGGAAGACCATGGAAGAAATCCTCTATAGCTGTGCTGAGGCACATGGAGGACAGGGAGGTGATTCAAGGCTGCCAGCATGGCTTCACCAAAGGCACATCCTGCCTGACCAACTCCGTGGCCTCCTGTGATGGAGTGGCTCCATCAGTGGACAAGTGAAAGGGCCACAGATGTCATTTATCTGGACTTCTGTAAAGACTTTGACACATTCCCCCTTAACATCCTTCTCTCTAAACTGGAAAAGTGGAGAGAGATGGATTTGATGGGTGGACTGTTTGGTGGATGAGAAATTAATTGGACAGTCACATCCAGGGGGTAGTGGTCAATACCTCTACATTAGAAGAGGTATTGACCACTAATGGAGATTAGTGACAAGTGGTGTCCTTAAGGAGTCTGTATGGGGACCAGTGCTATTTTATCTCTTCATCAATGATATGGACAAAGGGATTGAGTGCACCCTCAGCAAATTTTTAGATTACACCAAGCTGAATGGTGCAGCTGAAGGCTGGCACACCTGAAGGATGGGATGCCGTCCAGAGGGACCTGGAGAAGCTGGAGAAGTGGGTCCATGGGAATCTCCTGAGGTTTAACAAGACCAAGTGCAAGGTGCTGTACCTGAGCTATGGAGACCCCCAGTCTCAGCACAGGCTGGGACAGATGGAGAGCAGCCCTGCCCAGAAGGATTTGGGGGTGCTGGTGGGTGAGAGGCTGGACATGACCCAGCCATGGGCACTCCCAGCCCAGAGAGCCAAACGTGTCCTGGGCTGCATCCAGAGCAGCGTGGGCAGCAGGGCCAGGAAGGGATTATGCCCCCCTGCTCCCCTGTGCCCCTACCTAGAATGCTGTGTGCAGCTCTGGGGCCCCCAACATTAGAAGGATGTGGATGTGTTGCAGCAGGTTCAGGGGAAGGACCACAGAAATGATCAGAAGCCTGAAGCACCTTCACTGTGAGGAAAGGCTGAGAGAGTTGGCATTGTTCAGCCTGGAGAAGAGAAGGCTCTGGGGAGACCTTGTTGTGGACTTCCCGTATTTTAAGGGGGCTTATATGAAAAATGGGGTGAAGCTTTTCAACAGGACTTGTTGAAAAGCAGTAGGCCAAGGGGCAATGGTTTGAAACTAAAAGAAGGTAGATTTGTTTAAGTTGTAAGGAAGAAATTATAAGTATGAGAGTGGTAAAACACTGGAACAGGTGGTCCAGAGTGGTGGGAGATGCCACATCCCCTGGGAACATTTCAGGTCAGATTGGATGGGGCTCTGAGCAAGCTGAAGGTGTCCCTTCTCATTCCAGGGGGGTTGATGACCTTAAAAGATCCCTTCCAACGGAAAGAATTGTATGATGTTATGATTCTGTGTTTTGCTATTTTTCAATATAAACATTGAATACCATGTCTGAAACCTGCCTTGAATATGCAAAGTTTGATTTTCTCAGAAAATATCTGGGAACGGGATGTCCCAGCCCACTGCCGCATCAGAGATAGAAAAGCTAAGATAATTCACACACATTTTACAGGTAGTTTCCTGAAAAATGGTGGAGAGAGGTTTTCTGTTGTGTGCTGCATCTAGCTGAACACTTGCAGATTGATTAAAATCTTCCCCTTGGAGATGACACTGCATATGAGACTCCCTGTCTGCTTCTGCTTTGAAGGTAACTGCTCAAACCTGCTTTATTTAAAAATGAGAATTTCCTCTGGGCAACATTAGAATGTAAGTGTTTTTTCTAACTCCTGAAATGTAATCCGTTTGCTTCTAGCCATCAGTTGGATCCTGCTGCTCACTGGGTAGAGGTGATGAACTTAAATGTAGGAAATGAATGTCCTGGTACCAGACCACTTGTAGTCCTGGCATTTTTTTTTTAAATACCTATTCCAAGTCATTTCCTGCTGTCTCCTTTGTTTTCTGAACCCTGACACAGAGTTCACTATAAGATGTATTCTCTAATAAGAGGTTGATTAAAGTCTCTCTCTCTGCAGGAACGAAGACAAATAGGTTATTTTCCTGTGGACCACTTCTGTCCTGTCCGTCAGTATTTGATAGCTTTCATGCCTGGGAGCTGTGCTGCTTTGGAGGAGGGTAGCTGCAAGCTGGTTTTGACTCTGGGGGATTTTCTCCACACTTCCCTGCAGAAGGAGTGAAGGGGGTCTGTGCTCCTTGCTGGAGCTTCCCAAACTGTGCAGGAAATGATTCCTCTCCCCCTTGAATGCAGCTCTCTGATGTGGGTAGGGGGCTCTTGTTTTCCTAGTGCTGTTTTGTTGCTAAGACATCTTGATAAGAGGGAAGGAGAGGGGAAGCTTCAGAAAGAACGCCACCACAGCAACAACCAACAACCAACAAAACCAAGAGTAACAGTAATTATAAAAAATCTTCCCAAGCCTTCTAATTTTTCTCTTTTAATATAACAAAAAGTCTCATGGTAGTTGTTTGTTTCCTGCTTTTTCAGGAAATAACTTGTTTGTATGCTTGTGATTCTTTATACTTGTGGCTCTTTGTACATGCCACTGTATGGTTTCTAGTGTTCTTTATGCTATGCAATTTATTATTTATCATGATCACATTTCCAGTTTTTATTCTTTTCTTTTTACACCGATTCATCAAGATACCTGTACTTCCTGTATGTTCTGTTTCAAGCCTCTTCCAGAAATACCTGCATACTGTTCAATACATAGGCTAGATTATATCCTGATGATACTGAAGTAAAAACTGAGTTGTTTACACTTCCCACTTGAGCAGAACAGCAGGTGACCTGTGGTCATAGTGCTCTCCAGTTCTGTATTAGGGAAAAAATATAGTTATTAGCATTTGGGGCAGGCAGTTTAAAATCAAATGTGTATAATTAAGGTCAGCACTGAGTCAGCCTTGAAGGCTGTGATTCATCTGTGATGCCCTGTGCCTTGCAGAGTGCAGTCCCATGTCCCAGCCATCCCTCTCTGTGGCTGCCAAGCTGAGCCCCTGTGGGGGTGAGGGCAGGGCACAGCGATGTCTGCATTTGTAAGCTATACAAGGAATATATATAAGGAATGCTCCCAGGCCCTGGAACCTGGCAATCTCTTAAATTGCTAAAACACTTGGAGTTTCAACCTCTGTCAGAGAGAACTCTCTGAGAAAATTGCCAGGCACTTAACTTGAAATTTCAAATTTGGCACTTACTCTGTGCCAAAGGTTGGCCATTCACATGCTTGATTTAATCAAGTAGCTGCAGCTACTGTCTTTTGCCTTTTGCTGGTAAATAGGCAGGCCCAATACTGGTAGCAAAGTGTCAGGAGATCTGAGATACCCTCCAATAGCATGTTCTTTGTCAGAAATGCCCACACCACAGCTCACTAACTAGTTAGGGAGATTAGGGAAAGGCAGATTGACTTCCTCATAAAATCCAAAATAAAAATCGGGCAGGGATAGGGAAGTGTCTGTTGCCTTTTGGACACAAGAGCCACTGCCACAGGGCGTGGTGGGACACAGCAGACGCAGGCAGACACAAGGTAGTGCCCTGCAGAGGGTGAGCCCCATGGCCCTCTGTGCAGGGTGGGCTGGGACCTGGCCAAGGGGACGCTGTGGGGCCCTTCAGGAGCACAGGCAGTGCACAGGCACAGGGGTAAGGCAGGTGGGATCCATGCCTTGGGGCAGATTTTGGCTGTGCTGGACATCCAGCAGGGGGAATCCAGCAGGGACACTCCATCAGGGAGTTTTAATGATGCTGCTGCCATCAGCAGCATTTCCTGTGAGCGTGCTACCTGGCTCCCTGCATCTGGGCTAACCAGGTGTCTGTCCTCCTCCTTTCCAGGGCTGTTTTGTTGACAGTGATCTCTGGTGAGTGTGGTACACTATGAGGCTGCAGTCAGTTCATCTGCTTTAATGAAGACCATCTTCCTTTGTCCTCTTCTGAGCATGTTTATCAAGATCTTTCCCATGGTGAAATGGCTTTCTTTTGGGTTTTCTCCTGCTCACCAGGGGAGGGAAGATCTATGCATGCATCAGAATTTTTCTCAGTTCCAAGTGAAATATGACCACTGGTGGAAGTCTTTTGCTTTATAGAAGTTCATTGTACGTGTACAATGCACCTGTACAATAAATACAGGATGAATACATAAAAGTGCTGGAGAACTGCAACCCAAATAAAAAAGGTCCATCCAAATAAATGGTCTTTGGTTTGGATGGGCTTTATCTGTGCCCTGTCCATGATGGAGAGTATTCTTGGTGTAATAATGAAAAGAGCAGCATCAAGAGTAATGTGGCAGTGAATGGTATGCCTTGTGGTTAGAATTCAATTTACAGTGTTTGTATTTTGTTTGAGAGGCATGAAAAAAAGAAACAGAAGGCTGCTTTGGGTATTCCAGTACAACTTGGAAAGTAAGCAGGCTACACTTCCTACCCTAAACAAACAAACAAAAATACCTGCAAAAATAAAGAGGTTTTCTATGAGATGCCACAGAAAACCAGTCTAACTTTTTTGAAGCTGAGCTATTTAAATCAAATTACTTTTGGCAATGTCATAGCTATGTATGAAACTGCCAATAAATGACAGAAAAAAACCCACCCTGAGTTAATTTTGCTTTTATAAAGTTTATAAATATGAGTAATGGTTTAAGTTGCAAAGCTCTTGCTGTTGTCAGCTGTTTGTTCCCCAGTGCATAAATCTTACTATAATTAGAAGTGTATATTTAACACATGAATTTTTATCTCATTACACTTCAACATAAGTGTAAAATCTTGGTTTTCTGTAATGTTTTGTTCCTGGAACATGTAGTTCTTTCAACACTTTCATTATAATATAATTGGTTACTTACTGTTGCAATAGAATTTCATAGTGCTTAGAAATGGGGTAAATCAATAACTTTTGAGAGAACCTCATTTAAAAACTGTCTGTTAAAAAACTTTACTAAATATGTTAATAGGCTTTCCCTAGTGGATGACTGGATTTTTGTGTTTTGTCACACTTACCTGAATTTTTCTAGCTACAGAAACACTCAATCTCCTGCAAGTTAGAGAACATTATAAATATTATCTTCTAGAAAAATAGCCTGTGAACAGATTCTGTCATGGAATGGACAGGAATATGAATCTTCTCCTGTATGGATTGAAAGAGGCTATGTTCCAACTCACTGGTTTATTACAGTCTGACTTTTTGTAAGAGGATTTCTTGGATATAACCTATTGCTTTTATTCTCTTTCCCTCCCCCTTTACTCTTTTCCAATCTTCAGGCAATATTGAAAAAACTTTTCTTTCATGTGTGTTTTTGCCAGCACAGGCACTGAACTCTAGTTTTCAATGGTTGTCTTGCAGCTATAACTGGTATAGAGACTACAGAAGGTGATATTTTGGTGGTTTGTCTGTTTGTTTTGTAGTTTTGGTTTGTTTTGTTTGGGTTTTTTCCTCACTTGGTTCATTTGCAGTGTCTTGAGTCCCAGTATCAAGCAGTGGCCTCCCTAAATGTGGGAAATCCTTCATTGATATTATATATGCTGCAGAAACACTGATAAAAACATCACCCAAGCAGTGATTCGGGGTGTACCCACTTACTGTTTAGTCTTTGTAGTATTGAGATGTTGCATTGAGAGTATTGAGCTTTTGAGATGATGTAGTGCAGCTAGACCTATCTGTCTGTGGTGCCTATAGGGACCTATCTGTCCCTTTTGGGAATCCAGATACAGTACTGTGTGCCTTCACAGGCCATCAAAATACTATAATCAAGGATAGGGGTAAGCAGAAAGCTCACTGATGGTGCTCTGTTACAAAAAAAAAAAAAAAAAAAAAAAAAAAAAAAAAAAAAAAAAAAAAAAAGCTTTTGTTCTGTTTAATTTTTTTCTTAAAATAAACATGCTTTTATTTGCTTGTTGACTGGTACATCCTAAGCAAAACTGAAGGCTTTTGAAAAATAAGGTAAATATATTAGACTGCTCTTCAAGAGGGTATTTATTAATAAATTGCTAAAAGCTTTTAGGGAGAAACTGCACTGAGCCACTAATGACTTTTCAGAATTCTCTTGTGACATTTTTCTTGGTAATAGTTTTCCCTCTCTCTTTCTTTCCTCTCCACAGTGCAGCAGTTTGTTTGAGAGCTCCCCTTGACCTTATGCCTTTACCATATTTGAGAGCCCACCACGCACAGTCTGGGGAGAAGCACTGCTAGGGGTGGCCACTCAAAGGCACAGTCCCTCTTGCTGTGTTTCGAGCATTGCAACGTGCAGGCTGCTGTCCCAGTTTAGGGTGCTCCATGCAGATGGGGAAGGGGAACTGTGAGGTTGAGTTTTTGTCTTACCAATTTCCAGTCTAAACAGGAGAGCAGAAGGTAGTGCTCTAAGAACTAGTGCACTTACCCCTGAGCAGAAGAAGAGGAAAAATGGTGAAAGAGAGCATTTTATCTCAGAGTGCAGGTTTGGAACTATTTGGAACTATAACTATCCACTACTTTAGGAGTGGATAAGCAAGAGGGAATGATAAGACCCTAAAAAACTCTGCTCCAGGTGCTGTGATAATAAACTCCAAACAGGATATGTGGCAAATATAGGGAAAAAACCCCTCCAAACCAACAAACCACAGACTGGAGACTAAAAAGTAAGTTTCAGTGGCAACAGTTCCTGCCAGAAGAGATAGCAACACACATGACACATGTAGATAGCAGGTTTTATGGACTAGAAAAAGCTTTGAAGGAAACAATAAAAAAAAATAAAAGGGAGGAGGGGGGATAAATAGAGGGAAAAAAAGACCTTATTTGATTTCTAAGTTCCTTAAGCAGTAACCACATCCTCTCTCTCTCCCAGCTGCTTTTCTTTAACCACCCAGCCAGTGTTGCTCATATGGGCAGCGCTCACATTGACAGTGAGAACTTGTCACTTGGCCATGATGAGGAAACACTTCCTCCTGACCTTTCCCTCTGTGTGTTTTCATAATTTATGGCTGCAAAGTTTGTTCAGCTGTTGGACTGGGGTCAGTGTACCACCTTCTAGTTCAGTTATGTCTTAAATCTGGCAGACCAAGGACAGACCTGATGTATGCAAGAAGCCAGGGCAGGGAACATTGCTCTCCTCATCCATCCACACAAGTGGTTTTGGGCATAAGATGAAGAAAAAGAGTCCTTAGAGCTGAGTTGTGTGCTGGCCTTTCCAGGTACAGGGAGGGCCTATGAAAAGCTTTCTAATTGCCAAAATTGTTAAAGTCAATACGCCACAACATCCCCTCTGCTCCCTTAGAAGTGTCTGCTGGAAGAAAGGACTACAACCAGACCACAGGTGCCGGTGTTGTGAGTGAAGGCAAACACTTTGAAGATGAGGGCCTGCTCCTGGGAAGGGAGAGTCTGCTGGCAGCAGCATCCCCTGGGCAGCCTCTGCTCTCCCTGCAAGATTAGCATCCTCCCTGGGAAAAGCACTGCTGGTGCTGGGGTTTGTTTTTTGGAGACTGTCAGAGGTTTTATCCCAGGTATGAGAGAGAGACAGCAGCTGTAGATCTTGCACAGAAAATCCCATAAGGATAGGACCCTGCTTCCCTGGACTGAAACTATGGATTGCTCTAATTAGTAGAAGAAGACAGTGCCAATCTGTCACCTTGAATGGGTCTTCAGCAAGTGGTGCTATTTTGCAGCTGAATTGGTTAAAGTTCCTTCCTTTGCTCTGCTAAGAGCTGAGAACTGAGTTGGCTACCCACTGCAGCTAACTTTTTAAGGGATTTGCACAAATGCCTAGTAATGCAACCAGAAAAATTGTCTGAAAGGTGACAAAATTAGATGACATATTTGTTTGCAGAAATGTATGGGAACTTAGAGCATCTTTTAGGGAAAAATATATAACATCCCCCCCTGCCTTTTGTTGTTTCTACTCAGCTTATTTTACTTTCTTGCAAATGCTTCTTTACCTCTTAGTAATTTTCCCTTTACCTTTCTCTGTTACAATATTTGGTCTGATTGTCTTCTAGAATAATAGTTTTAAAACACAACTAAGTAAAGGATATTTTCTGAATTGTCAAGGAGTGGACAAGACTGAGATAAAATTATTCAGGAATCATATGAAAAAAGCTAGATATTTTCCAAGGTTGCCCCCTTGCAAGTCAGTTTTTAAGTGTTAGTTTCAGGATCTGCTGTGTACTGCATATGGGGAGGGGAGGACTGCTGTTGTTCAAAGGGAATCTATTGGGTAATACACGTGGAAAACCCACCACAACACATCTTTTCCCCTACCAAGATGAGAAAGAGGGTGTTACAGCAAATATCACAGAAGGATCTTGCTGCTTGTATGAGACAAAAGAGAACCAGCTGGGATGCTGGAGCTTGGAGAGTGCAAGTGGCAAATCTAATTGATGTGGCATGGCAAAAAGCAAATGCCTACATGAACAATGGCTCGTGCCCTGGTTGATGTCAGAAAGTTTGCATCAGTGTCAGCACCAGTGGGAAATATGTAGCTAATTTTTTTTTTGTCAGGATGGAATCAAGGCCTACAGAAATCTGGGTTTGGAATCCAGAGAAAATGCTGTTATTTTTAGGGGAGTGGGATGCAACTGACAGTGTGCAAGCTTAGCAGTGTCCTCACAGGTTATCCAAGCACCTAATAGAAAAGTGGCTGTCATGCCCTCTGTACAGGGTAACCTTTGTTTCAGATGTACTTTTGTTAAACAGTAATTGTGGATGAAACAAAAACAAACCTCTGCATTCTCCTCTCTCTATCTATTGGTTCTGTTACATGCCCAAACAGGTAAAACAGTGCTTAGCAAGCTAGCTGCACTTTGATTTTGCTGCACTTACCCAGCATCTGAGAAAACACATAACAGTTTTGACTGCAAGGGTCAGTTGCATATTTCTGGGAATACTGCTTTGGTTTTAAAATGCAGCCTTTCCAAGTGGGTCAAGCAAAAATATCTTTGATGGAGCAAATCATTCCCAGATACATTTGTGACTGGAATTTATTCACTGCAATTTAAAGTTTTGAATAAGTTGTGTGGGATACTAGTGAAATACTAGTTAAAAAAAAAAAAAAGTGATCAAGCTTCACAAATTAACAACATCCTGAAAACTTTTGCTTCTAACTCCCTTTTTTTAAAGTAACAAGTTCCTCCCTGATATTTGTAATAAAACCCACAAAACCCCATTAATATTTAGCCCTGCTGAATAATCTTCCCACATAAGAGGGGATTTTCTCTTGTGGTTTTTTCAATAGATTCTCAGTCTGTTTTTTTTAAACACCTCTGCAAGTTTTTCTTTTAGATCTGAAGATTTTTCATGAGCTTGCAGGTGGTTTAGAAAAGACAGAGCTCTGCTTTTAGGTTTTTTCTGTTTCTAACATGAAAAAGTCTCTAGGATATTCTTTAACTAGTTTTCTTGTAACTAAGAAAATGTTTGTATGAGAAATAAAGAACATCAAAAGCAAGCAGAACAGGACAATCCCCTCCCTTGCCCAGCTGTGATGCTGTGCCTGATGCACCCCAGGACAGGGTTGGCCCTTCTGGCTGCTGGGGCACTGCTGACTTGTGTTCAACTTGCCACAGACCAGGACCCCGAGGTCCCTTTCCACTCCACTGCTCTCCAGTCTCTCATTCCCCAGTCTGTCCATACAACCAGGGTTGCCCTGTTCCAGGTGCAGAATCCAGTTCTTGTTTTTGTCAAACTTCACATGGGTGGTGGTTGCCCAGCTCTCTGCAGGGCCTCTCTGTCTTCAAGTATCATTGTCAAATTTACTGTACTTTTGAGTGCTATGTCCAAATCGTTTATGAAGATGTTGAAAAGCACAGGGCTGAGGATGGAGCCCTGTGGATCCCCACTAGTGACAGGTCACACCAGTCTGATGTCACCCCATTCACTGCAGCCCTTTGTGCCTGACCATGAGCCAGCTGCTCACCCACCACATGATGTGTTTATCCAGCTGTGGGCTGGACATTTTCTGCAGGAGGGTCCTGAGAGAGACAGCATTGAAAGCTTTACTGAAATCCAAAAATACTACATCAACTGGCTTCCCTTCATCAACCAGGTGGGCTACATTGTCAAAAAAGCAAACTGAGTTGTCAAGTAGGACTTCCCTCTCTTGAAGCCATGCTGGCTGTGACTGATGACTGCATTGTCTTTCAGGTGTTTTTCAATAACTACCAGAATAATTTTCTCTATAATTTTACCAGCCACTGAAATGATATTGCCATCCTTATGTTGAAGCTTTTCTGATAGTTTCACTCCTGTCACCAGGGATTTTTAAACTAGTCTTTTTGGTGAGCAGTGTGATTAAGAGAGTCAGCAATTACCACTTCACTCATGAGACCTTCTATATCAACAGGAAGCAAATCAAAGAGGGCAGCTTTCCTGGTTGTCTCCCGTAGCACCCGTACCATGAAGTTATCATGTGTTTTAGAAACGTTACCATGTCTTTTAGAAATCTTCTGGTCCTGTTTGTGCCAGCTGGGTGGTGCCAGCTGCCTTAACATATGAGAAGTTGAAGTCTTTCATAAGGAGAAGGGTCATTGATTTAGAGGCAACCTTCAGTTTCTTAAAGAGTAATTCATTGGCATTGCTGTCATGCCTGGGTGGCCTATAGTAAACTCCCAGTTTACTGTCCTGCTTGGTGTCTGTGGATGTGCGCTCACATTTTTGTGCAACCTGGACATTTAAGTCACTTTCAGTAACACTTAAGATATGCTTCTCAGTACAAAAAATATTATTTATACAGTTATTCAAAGGAAAAGTTCCTGGCAAAAGTAGACAGACTTTGATCAATCTGTGAATTGCAGCATGTTTTTGGAAGGGGTCATATGAAATAATGTTTACAGAGTGGTCAGTGTTTCTGTATGTTCTTTATTTTATGCTTTAGAGGTTTTGTGGAGCAATTTATCTTTTTTCTTTATTTTTTTTTATTTTTAGTTCTCTGATAGAATGAATTGGTTTCCTTTGTGAAACAATGGTGACAGGAAGAAGAGTCATCCTTATGACCTGCATCCCAGGTCCTTAACCCTCTCAGAAACTACAAAACTGAGCAGTAAGGGTCTGTTATGCCTCAACTCTGTAAGTCCTCAGATGCCCTTCCTGCAGCTTCATTCCTATGGCAAACTAAAGCGAGCTGTTCATACAGCAGGCTACAGTCTTCAAAGCATGATTGTGTAAGAATGTAGTTTAGACTTTTCCCAAGACCTCTGCCATCCCTCCAGCACTTAGAAGGGGACCAGATTTCAGGGTGACATCACTTTGATGCCTCCCATGTGAAGGAGTAGGGGAAGAGAAGTTAGGGGATTTCTGTGCTCACTGATCTGTGCAAGTATCCTGTCCTGCTTGGCTGGTCTTCCTATCCTACCCTCCTCTGCAGTTTTATTTAAATGCTACTCCTTCTTTAGTGAGAAAGTGCCATCCAGCTGGAGCAAATCATATGGACATACACCACTTGCCCAGCACTGCAGTCAACTCCTGCATTCTGCTACATGATTTTGGTTTGTTACAAGATGAGGGCTGCCCTGGTTCCTTTGCAGATATCTTCATGCCACAGCCATTTGCAGAGCTGTGAGCCAGTAATTTAACAGAAACAGCAGGAAGATGTTGCAGGGTTAAACAAAATCAATAGTACATGCTGCATAAAGACACAGTGACATCTGCACAGCCTGACTGAGTTCAAGCAGTGTATCCACATTTCTGTAAACACTGGGCTCAGTCAAGTGGGTTTTTCTTTGCTGAACTGTGCTTGCATATAGCACTTCTCCTTGTGTTCCTCCCTCCCAAGTGCCATTTAGGACTGGAGTGTTGGCAGCTTGCTCCAGGATTGTATTAGCTGTGCTTAGCTATGGCAGGTGCCCATGACCAGCTCGCTCCCTGTCAGATCAATATGACTCCAGGCACAAATAAGAGATGTCTGTTAAAGAAAGCAGCTGCATTAAGAAATTTACATGTATCTTTCAAGGTTTAGAATAATGTCAGAGATGAAGAACTTTTTATAAATTAGCTTTTTCTACTTAGGTTCTGATTGCAGTCTTTTGCTTCATACTCTGTAGGGCTGTGAAATGCTAGCTGGCATTTTGCCACAATCATGAAATGTAACTTGTCCTTATTAATTCGGTGTTCAAGGACAAGAAAGTAGGATTTCTTGGATTCACAGATCACTGGAAGAAAAAGGTACTTTGCTCTGAAAATTGAAAGGAGTCTTGGTCTTCTGGGAGCTGCCTTTAGGGAGTTGTATATTTGCAGATGTACATGTAAAGCTAGGAGGAATTTCCCTTCTCTGTAGTTAGTAGGATAGTAAATTTTTCAGTGACCTGTATTAATAAACCCTCAAAGGTGTTTGTTACTAAAAAAAGTTCCATTGATCAGCATCTTCAAAGACAAGAAATTCAAAGGTTATGACAGACTCTGTTCTTGAATGAATCATTTGCTGAAAGTTTGAAGTATAATGCAATTCCATCTACCATATTGTAATACTTAATTCCAGGGGCTAACTCACTACCTTTAATCAGACAGAGTCAAATCTTGCTCTTTCAAGAAGTGCATTTATGTTGCTAGATCCTTGGCTTGCGCACATCAAAGAACACCTGTAGCAGAGGGGAAAGGACCTGGTCTGCTGTTTTTGCCTTCAGAAGAAGACAGTAAAAGGTGAACAAATCTAAGCCATTAAGTGTGCCTGGCATTTCTGAGGACTGAGCCCCAAGCATTTATTCTTATGGGTGCATTCTACCGCTGTAATATTTTTTCATTACTAATTAAGTAATGCAGTATTAGTAAATATGTGGTTAATACCATCCAAGACTTTCAATTGTAAAGCCTGTCACAGTTTGTTATAGACTTTTTCTTAAAGGGTTTGACTGATTCCTCCTCCTTACACTTAAAGTTAAAATTGGTGCTGTCAAACTTTAAGCATAATACAGTCCTGGAGCAAGTCAGAAGTTAGGTTACATCCACATGTCTTTCACAGCCCCTGAACTTTTTATTTGGGTGATTTGGTTTTTTATGGTTTTTTTCAGGCTGTATGGAGGCTTTCTGCAGACCCATATTAAATGCATACACCAGAGGTTACACCTAGTAAGAAAGGATTGAGTGCAAGAGGAAGCCACGGTGTTTAGAGTAGGGAGAGAAAACTTACCCCATGTTAAAGTTAATACTTCAAAAGGCTGAAGTGCTATCCAAATGAAGAAAATGAAAAAGATCATAAGCCCTGGCAGGTTCAATGTCTAAATACAATTATCTGTCAAAAAAAGAGTTTGAGAAAGTTAACAGACATAATAAATCTCTCTTCAAATGCATCAAGAACAGGAACCATGCCAGAGAGTTCGTAGGGCCAAATAGATGATACAGGTATCAAAGGAGGAGTTAGGGAAGAAAAAGCTGTTGCAGAACAAGTAAACAAAACCTTCAGAGTAGAAAAAGCCAGGGAGATTCTCATCTTGGAGCTTTTCTTTGTGACAGGCTAATCAGATGACCATCCCAAAATTAAAATTATGGAGCAGTAAATGAACTGTAACATAATACTAGAAGCAGATGACATTGACTTAAGAGTCCTAGAGGTATTCAGAGGTGAAACATCTCAATGATTTTCACTGGTGTGTGAAACAGTGCAACTTGCTTTGCACTGTTTTCATAGCTGGTAAATGTGACACCAGACTAAAATTTTCCAGCATTTCAGCTGAGGTCTCAGGGAGGTAGGGACATGTAAAAATAGAGTGCATAGTAGAAAAACTGGTAGAAATGGTAAGAAAGGAATGGAAAGAGTGAACACAGACAAATAGGATGTGTTTGCAAAGAGTTAATACTAATTTGTGAAGAGGGAAGTCCTACCTCAACAACCTATGTGCTCTTTGAAGTGATTTGCCAAAACATGTTAGCTATGAGAGACCCTTTGATACAAACTACCCAGATTTTTGAAAGGCTTTTGGCAAAATTCCTTCACAAAGGTCTTTCAAATGCACTAGATGAACAGTGTATATGTACAAGGGAAAGCACAGATGAAAAATAAGCTGAAGGGTAGTAACCACGCTGGCGAGGCAGAGAATGAATGGTGAGCTCTCCTGCTGGGGCAGGGACAGTAGTGGAACTCCATGATGAGTTAGTGCTAGGATCTGGGATGTCCATGTTCCATGGTACTGTCCTTAATAAAATAATGACCACAAATGGGAAGAGGATATTCTGCTACATAAAATTCTGACCTAACATTGTACTGATACTTCTGTGTTAAGGTAGGCTCTTCTCCATTGCCTTTCAACCGGGTCGTAGCTGCTGAGAGAGGTACCTAATTGGAGGTCTATAAGACAAATGTTATGAACTTCCACTAAGCTTCTCAATATAAGCTTTTGAATGTTGGGTGCCTTAGAGGTGAACAGTAGGCGTACATGAGTCCTAAAAAGGCTCCTTGACTCTCTGTGTAAATGTTTCCTTAGAATGAGTGGCGTAACTATCCCTTATTCCATGGATCTGTAACAGATTTAGCAAAAGAGACACTCTCTCTACAGGTTCCTGTTCACGCCATTTAGTCAGAAGTCAGGTGGAATAATTTTAGGCTACTCTATATGACATGTATATATTCATAGTTTTACATTAATTGATAGTGAAGAATTTTATGAAGCTCTGAGCTGTGTTCCTTTAATATTGAGGTCTGACACATGAGGACACGCTACCAATCAGAGTGCTTTTTGGTGGGGACTTTGGTAGCTAAAGTTCTGGTTTTGTGCCAAGGAATCTGCTTGACTCATTTCATGTGTCTGCAGTGTCAATTTGTCTTGCTCTTTGTTTGATTCAGTTTTTTATTCTACTCTTAATCTTTGCTGGTGGGACATTTGTTCTCCAGATCCCTCCATCATGTTGCAAAAAATGCTCTACTGGATTGTGATGTATTTTCTTGTTATTTTGGACAGAGAGCTGTGACAACTGTTTTTGAGCTTACGGACACTGCACTCCAAAGAGACCTGGACAAGCAGAAGTACCCTAGCAGGTCCAAGACAAGGGCAGCAATGGCTGAAGTCAGTCTATACTCAGTTTATACTCAGTTAAAATATGAGTATAAACTTGCAATGCCCTGGCCTTCAGTGAGTGCTTTGCATTTCTTCAGGATGCTTCACTCCAGAGGTGAGGTTAATTTTGTACATGCCCTCTTACCTGGACTAACTGTTCATGGTTGCATTATCGAAATAAATTCTGGTGGTTTATGGTGACATTATTGTTCCTCGCAGTATTTTGATGGGAAGTTCATTATCATGCTAAATTTTCAAACCAAGATGAATCTATGTCTGATGAACTTACACAGAATATGCAAGGGATGACACTGTAACAAGTTTCTTTTTGTTTTCTGACTTAATGTTAGTGGATATCAGCATGGAAAATCATAAAGCTGAATAACATTAGAAATTTAAAAATGAGTTGGGAAAGACCTGAAGACTGTAGGCTACTCTAATGCAACAACAAAGGTATCAGTGGAATTGAAACCGTAAACTCCACTGTTGATTTTGTTTGTGTGTAGATATTAAATTACACAAAATTGCATAACAGTAGCAGTGTTATTTACAAAATTGTAGCTGTATTTGGAAGAGATTTTGCATTTGAAGTAAATTGTTTAACAGAACAAATTGTCCCTGCAAAGCCACAAGTATTAATATTGTAATGATGTTCTGATTGGATAAGCTATTGCATGTAGGTGACACGCAGCCACTGCAACAGATACTCTCTGGCTTTCTGTCAGTAACACATGGAAGGAAGAAGCTGAATAGCAGTCATAAATTTTCCTACAGAAGCGTTCTTTCTATAAAAAACAATCTACAACTTGATAAAACTCTGAGATTATTTGTAATGGAATATTACAAATATTCCACAGTTAGGGGCCTCTTCAAACTCAAGGTTCAATTTATATTTCTGTCACACACTATTTCATAAGACCATATCTGACTTTTGAAAAAGTTACTCTAATTGAGGAGCTACTGGAACAAAAGTTTGGAGCTTCTGCCATCACATTGCTGAATGTTTAAATCAGTACTGTCCACTTTTTAATATCTCACCTGTACTGTCTGTGCATTACTTCTTTATTTGAAAAGCTAATTGGAATATTTACCTTCCTCTTCTCCAGATTTCTGTCTGTCCATCTGTCTCTGTCTGTCTCTCCCTCCTTCCTCCTCCTACAGAGTTCAGGAGATTTTAAAAGGCCTGTAAAAGTCTAAGTTCTCCCAAAGTTTCCACCTTCTTCCACTGAGATTGTGTAAAACTGAGTATCTAATACCCACAAGGATCTAGCTGAACACTGCAGGGCTAGGGACAGTATTTACAGTGTTGTGCATCACAAAGGCTCTTCAGTGGCACTGCAAGACTGCTGCATGGATCTTTAAAAATAACTACAACAGTCAAGGAAAAGTTCTTTGGATTCTCTTCTCAAGTGGTTGCTACTTGCTGCTGTACAAATAACTGAAAATTATCTTTGATACTCACTTTACATTAATTTCATTACTAGAGGAACAATAACTCATGTATGAGAGAAATAAATATTGGGATACTTAAGTAATGGAGAGGATGTCTTCTGATTCACATTTCCAAAAATTCTTAGCAGGTTTGATAGGAAGAACTTAATTACTTTGAGGCATGATGTGACAATGAGTCACTAAGCAGCAGCACCCCAGGAAACCATGGGGAAGAATGATTTGGTAGTGACATAATTATAGAAACTACATGGCAGAGAGAGTTGTTTGTACCAGTGGTAAAAGTGCAAATCTGAAGAAAGGAGGAAGGCAAAAAGTCATGAAACAAATAGCAAAAATTATCAGTCCTTTAAAATAACTTTTACCAATGGACCAAGGTTTGCTGTATCATTGGCGGTTATTTTACCTTCAGCCTTTCTGCTGTGACATTGCTATTTATTTCACCTGGGATTTCAAATGTAGTTTTTTCCCGTGTCGGATCAGACCAGTATGGGAGCACATGTATGGAAGAGATGGAAAGATCACCTTAATTGACATCCTGATAAAGACCTCAGCAGTGTAATTGGAACAATGTTATGCAACATAATGTGTATCATATTTTTGATTCTCATTAGTGAGATCAGAGGATATTTACTTTGTTTACTACTCAGATTGGTCTTGCCTGCCTCTGTAACAATTCTGAATAAACATTTGCAAGCATATTTTCTTCTTTGTGGCTATGTGGTTGTTAAATTAATCAAACCTGTTTAAACAAACTTTTTATTTTAAGCAAAAGTTTTCAAACCAGATGGCCTTAGGTGAGGTGATTAAATGTTGTGGACTATTCTGCAGGTGTCTCTGCTGTTTTTAAGGCGGAGAAGCCTGAGAAGGTCTACGTAGAAGTATTCAGAAGCAGCTACTCCCAGCTGCTTTCCACACCTTTTCAAGTACTGTTCACCACCTCTTCTGCAGTGGCAGCAGAAAAACTGTACTCTGCTCAGCAAGAGTACAGTAACTGCACAACCCACCTCGATCAACAGCTTAAATGAACATGATGCAAACTGGAGTGGTGAAAATATCAGCAAAAATCCCAACTTTTCTACTCTTCCTATGGGAATAGTAGCAAAATCACTTTAGCCTAGTGTAGTGTATCAGTGCAGTTAGATGCAGAGGTTTATTTAGAACAGTCCTCTTCTACTGCCAGTTCCCCTCTATTCACCCAGGCAATTTTAATATAGAAAATGAAGTGGTTAATGGAACATTTGGAAGAATGTTTCCCTATTTACACAGCTACAACTGCAACAGAACGGTCTCCATGAGATGTAATTGGTGGAGGAGGCCAGCCTGGAAATGTGTGCTGCTGTTTATAGTGATTCCAGCAGCTGGAAAGTGCCTGTGGAGCCTCCAGAGTGCACAGTGCCAGACCAGCATACTGATCCTTTTGTCTGTGTGTCCCTGGGCTGGTGGTGTGGCCTGAGATACTGCTTCTCTCCTCGTCTAGAAGCTAAGGACTTCATGGAGCTGGCATGAGACCAGGGGGAGACTGAGCCATCATTATATCTATTAATGTTCTGAGAGAATAAATGAATTCAAACTTGTGCAGGACAGTGAGGTCAGGGAAGGTATCTTTCACCAGCCATGTTGAGTGTGGAGGTTGATATGGCTCTTTTTGAGCTGCTGAATGTACTGTGGACATCAATGTTCACAGAATTAGAAAAAGAAATGTCTTATTGGCCAGTTAACAAGTTCCTGTCCTGTATGGCTTCTGCCTCCAGAAAGTACCACAGAAATGAGAGAATGTACAAGGAACACCATATAGTATTAATATCATGTGATAGATATTAAAATGATGCTGGGGGGGAAAAAGGCTATTTTCTGACAGCTTGTCCTTTATATATTCCTTTGTATTTGATTTTCATTAATTGAGAAATTTCATATAAAAAACCAGCTCTGTGGAACTTAAGAAAATAAAAAGCAATAATATATAGACCTGTGTTCTTGCCAAGTCTCTGCCCTCTGCTTCTTGGTGATAGTGCTATTTTCCAAACACCTGCCTGAGCTGTTTTCTATTTCTGAGAAAAAAAATTGGTGAAACAAGTACTATTATAAAACATGTTTGTTTCTTAAAAGTACATTACTGATCAAATCTTATTGAGACAAAGGGTAGCCTGAGTTCTATACTTCTATAAAGAACTTCCAGGAAAAGATACCAGGTCCTGTTTGTTAACAGAGAGCTCCAGTCTGTAGTTTCAGCTACACGTTAGGGTTACACTGAAGCAGTTTTTGCTGCCCTCTCATCTGTGTTTGAAAGCCAGTACAGCACCAGAGCAGATGAGGTCAAATACATGTACCAGCTATATCCAACCCAGTCAAATTTCCTCATTCTTTTGTCTGTGAATTTGAGTGAAGCTTTCTCTGGAAAGACTTGTTTCTTGCTCCCAGGCTAAGTTCTCCATCAAATAAATAGTGATGTCCTGGATGTGTAGAAAAGCAAAATTTTCATGTGCCTTTGCCAACTTTTGATAATTTACCACATTTGAATCCATTGTGCTCTCACACAAAGCAGTTCTGAATCTAAACAGCAATGCGAGGAGCCTTTTTTCAACTACTATAGCATTGCCATGAATTTGCTTGTTTTAATAAACCCTGTGAGCTAATAACTATTATATCCAATGCAAATGACTCAATCAGACAGCAACATTTTCTCTGCGAGTGTTTCATCAGATTCCTAATGAGCTGGGTGTTTAAATGATGATTTTCTGTAACACCTTTCTGAAGAAGGCAAAGAGGAACTGAATTTCAGATGGAGTGATTAACCACAGCAGGGTAAAACACTATACCCTGCCAAACAATGACTCAGGATTTGCATGAATTTGCAGCTTGTATAAGAGTCAGAACCCGATTGTAGGAAATTTGGTAGCTGCAATCTGAGAAGGGGATTAGGAAGCTGGCTTGTTATTGTAAACCTATCTAATGGCTATCTGTCTGTTCTCCCTTCTCCTGTGCCCTCCTGCATGTACACACACACACACCAGACATGTGACAGTATGATCAAATAGCAGTTTGTGAACTACCCTGCCGTGCTGTGCTGGTCACCACGTTCCTGCCTTGGTGCCTTACAGACTTACTGAAATCCTGAAGGCCTTTCCAGCCCTGTGAGCCAACAGGTGAAATGACTCACGTGTCTGGCCCATCTATGCTCTGTGCAGTTCAGTGTGCCCAGCCTGGGCAAAACTTAGGTAAAAATGCCTTCTCAGATGCCTAAGGGGGAAGCAGAAGGAACTCTCCTTGGAGCAAAAGTTCTCCAAGGAGCAGCAGTGGTTGAGGGTCACATTTTCTTTGCAGCATGGAGGATATTTCATGTTCTGTGCTGGGGCTGAACCCTGAATGGCAGGACCATTCTGCTGAAACCTGCTGCATTTTACTTCCTCTTGGGGCTATATGACATCACCTTCCTAATTTGTCAAAACCATTGCTGAGGACAAAGTCAGAAACTGGAATCATAGTAGATTGGACTTCAGTGTTGAACTATTTAAGTTATACCCAAAGATTTGTAAACTTGGGCGCTCACTTTAACTCTCTCTAAGGCTGGTTTTAACACACTTCTGTGAGTGATCTTAATTCAGCATATAGTCCCTCTGGGTGAGAGGTTGTTTCAGAAAGTTTACTGGACATGGTTTCACAGATTATTAATGGTGTAAAGGTTCATCCCCATCAAGACGTTTATGGGAATCACAGCAGGCTAGCTGCCCACAACAATGAAATGAGAACCTCAGTACATCCTGTTGCTTGATCTATGTCCTGTATTAAAGGGAGCTGAGAAATAAGGGTGCATCAGGCAGGACCATGGCTTTGAGTTTGAGGATGCCTGTCTGCTGCTCAGCAGGCTGGATCTGAGTGTGCATGTTTATTGTGTTGGATAACGAACAGGAGTCTATTTTTGTGTCTGTAGTATAGCCATGCTCTGAACCAATTTTAGGGAATCCAGATCCTTAATGCTGAAATATTGACAGCAGTAACAAGGTTTCTCTAGAGCTCCTCAGTAATAATGTTGGCAGTTAAAATTTTCACTGAGAGACATTCACCCATCGCGTGGTTCACAGACTCTGTTTTGTAGAAGGGCTAAATATGCTTCCATGTCATACCACAGACACATGGAGAAGAAAAGAGATTTTTTTAAATGCTTGGTTTTTCTAGCCAATTTGAACAGTTATGTCTTGGGCCTTTGCTATGCTGACATAAAGTGTCCATTTTCACTTCATTCCTTGATACCTTAATGCAATAAAATACATGTTACCCTTTTGGCTGGCCTATTACTGTACAGAGAGCAGGGATGAGTTATCTTGCTAGCTGCCAGTCTGGAGGCTTCAGAGGGAGAAGGTTTCCTGATTTGCTCTTAGGGATTTAAACATGATACATCTTCAAAGTTTAAACAGTAAGTGTTTATAACAAGACAATTTAATGGATTTGAGCTTTACTCTGAGTTGAGTAACAGGTAAAATTAAAGTTCAGGGCTTATCTAGAGGTTTGGCTCAGAAAAAGATTAATTAGAAAAGCTTGTTTACATAATTGTGGCATCCAGGACTTACTTCCCCTGTAAATACAGTGTGATCAGAAAGCTCTCCAGCTCAGGAATGGCTGCTTTCCAATCCCACTCCACAATGTGGAGTGCCAGTAGTCTGTCCTTCCGCTCTGGCCTAATGCACTGGGGGCATCAGAGGTCAATAAGAGAAAAGGCCAGTTGTGGGAGAGCTGGATTTTGGCGGGTGGACATTGGAGGCTGGGATTTCATTCCCTCCGCACAGTCATCCTGCGCTATCTGACATGCTAATGAGCCTTGTCTGGGGGCCTCCCAGTTGCTCCCAGAAGGGCACAGAGGTCTTGCACCATCTGTCAGTCTATTCAGACATCTCAGAGAACCCCCCAAAGCCTAAAAAATTATTAGGTAACTATGTTTCTGTAACAAGACCCAGAGTATGTAAGGTGCCTTCTGGAGTTTGAAAGTCTAACATGTCTGTGTTTACACAGAGCCACAAAAAATAGCAACTTATGCACTTGAACTTAGGTAATGTCTGTACTGTATTTTTTCTTATGCACAAATGCTGCACATTCACATGCTTACATTTCCCTTTAAGGTTAGCACATAATGAATGCTTGTCACAGGTGCAATAATTTTTGACACTTAAAACCAATTTGCAATGATAAAATATATCCAAAACCAACAAAATACTTCCAGTACCTAACACTTCTAATGAAATACTTCATAATTGTAAATACTTGATAACTTTCAAATACAAATGAACACAGCATTTTACCTCCTCCACTGAGAAAATGTTGACCTTTGAAATCTAGCTGCTCTTTTTTCCCTCTCTCCCTCTCTCTCTCTTTTCTTCTATGATAATGTAATATTGCAAAGTGTGTTTCTTAGCAGTATAAAAACCAATTCTTCTTTTTGAGGCAAACAGAATGAGGGGACTCTTCTTTGCAGAGTGGCTCTATCTTGATGGTAGAAATGGAGTTATGAAAGACCTTACAACCCATGATTACCTGTAAAATCACTTTCATTCTTCTCAGATGTGTTGTATCAAATATGAATGTCATAAAATGCAACACATTTATTTTGGGAAAAATGATGTCAGAAAACAGCTGGCAGCAGTGATTTCTGCTGTAAGTTAACAAAGACACAAAGTCCTCTGAAATTTCATGAGGGTATGTGAAACATTATTAAGTTAAAATGGGTAGTAATAAAAAAATCTGCAAGGTACTTTTCCCAGTAGTGAATTACTATCCAGGTACTGCGCACGAACAATGAATGGTTGGCTTGAAAACAGAGCTGAGAAACCTTCTCTATGAGATTTTACATTTTCCTTCTACAGCCTGCATCACTCCTCACCAATGCTCTTCTTCTTACCTTTTAATTCTGACAAAAGAAAAGCTGATAGAATGACAACATGGTAAATGTAGCACGATACACACAGTTATTTTCCTCCCAGTACATGACATATCTGACAGGGATAGTAAATCCCACCTGCTTTTAGACTGTATCTCTCCAGAGGCCATTGCCGGGACAAGAATGCTGTAGTTATGCTGTGCTGGTGATGTGGCTGGTGTGTGCTAACAGGAGAAGAATAAAAACTACAGATTGCAAAATTAAGTGTGAAACAATTTAAGATGTTAACTGCTAAACGTACATTAGCAGGGTAATCTCAATAAAAATAAGCCTTTTTGCCACACATTAGAGGTCCTGTGTTCCTCAGCAAATACAGGGGGTAATGCTTTAATTATGTGTCCTACACAAAGTGCATGCAGCATGGTTTCTTGCATTTTATGTGTCTGGTTATGGCAACCTTTACCTTCCTCCAGTTTTTCTGTGACTTTGTCACATGAAAATATCTGTTCCCTCCATTCCTGAGGGCATACACAGATTGAAAGAGCTGCAAAATCATCTTGTTTCAGTTCAGATTTGCTGTCTAGTGGCTAGAAATAGGATAGTTGACAACAATTTATGATTAAGAGATTCCTGAAGAAAATGACCGTCTTGCCCTATAGAACTTGGTGCTGATTATGAATTTGAAAAGCGCTTTGTTCAAAAGTACATTGTTTTTTATGAGGAAGGGTATTCAGATTCATTACACTTCTGATACTTTCTTCTGTTAGTTGCATCAAATTACAGAATTTGCTAGAGTTAGCCAGTGTCATGTGTCATGCCTTTTTATTTCACCGTGTTTTTAGATGGGTAAGTGGGGTTTGTTCAGCTGATTTAAACTGCTGAACTTCTCATTTTGCTCATGAGGAGGCAGGGGCCTAAGGTTTGTGGAAGATCTGCAATCTGTGACCCATCCTCAAGCATACTTGCTCCCTCTTATCTTCTGACAAAACTATGTGCTAACAGCAGGAAAAAGTCACTGCATGAAGCTTGGGTACAGAATTATAAGGACCATTTAATTAGCAGCAGAGTGCTTGGCTTTCTAAGGGATCAAAATCTTTCATTTCAGTGAAGGACACAAAGTCTGAAGTGACTAGCCTTTGAAAATGATGCCATTTGCTCCATTTTCAAATACAGTTAGTATTCTTCCATGCTAATGGCGTTTCTTCTTTAGCCACCTGTTAGAAGATCCAGGAATACACATAGCATTTTCATTTGGTGCAACCACTATCAACGGGCCCCATTATTCCAAAAATGGATGATTTCTTCTTTATCAGCTACCCTGCAAATAAACACTGAGAAGTGGTGCAGAGGTACAACTGGGAAATTATTTCTTTGGTACATCCAAAATTAACACTTAAATAGTTGTTTTCTTCTTCTCTAAATGGTCTTGGTTTTATGACCCAGCATTTTGCATTTTCTTTTAAAACAGGTGAAAATAGGACAGTCAGAAAAACTAACCACCATGAATTTTTAACTCAGCAAAGCATTATGCATGATTGATGTGAAAGTGACAGCTTAAAGGATTTTTTTTTAAAGACAAGCATGGGTATCAAAGTAAAGAATGTTTCCAGACAGGTTTCAGCTCTTTTGTCCCTAGGAAGAAATATTTGTACTCTCAGTGGCAGCCCAGCTTTGCTGAAAGGAGGGTGTCTGCACCAACCCAGTGCCAGAGAAATTATGAAGTGCCTCAGTCACTTGCAGGATGGTTTATTAAGATTATCACACTGGTAAAGAAGGGAAGAAATTCTGACTGGAGGAGAGGCAAAAAGAAGCAGGCTTCAATGCTTCAGTGCTTCAGCATCTGAGTTACTGCATGGATTTCCACTGACTTTACTTGGTACCTTGGCATGGGGATTACCTTTGGCCCCACGGTTCTATAATGCTTAAAGAGTTTTTAGTCCCTAAATTAAATGTTGAAGGAATACTTAGTTTTCTTCCTCCTAGCATAGGAGTGAATAAGTTGATATTATTGGTTCTCAGTTGTATGTAGAAAATGTAGATATTATATATCATAATCTTTTATTAATTTCAAGAAACTGAACAATAGAGGTTACAAGTATTCTTTTAATGGTTGGCTCAAAAGGAAGATATTCATACCTTTGGTACATACTAGTTAGGGAAACACAAGAGGATGTGTGGGGCCTAGTGCTATGGGGGTTTTTTTGGCATAAAAGGCATATTGCTACTAGGAGAAGGAGGAAGTACAGGGAATCAGAAGGTAGCATGAAACATGCACCTATTTGAGAGCTCACTGGCTTCTGATTCCTCCCATTTATATTTTGCTTCTAGATTACAACACATGTAAAACATCCCAGAGAAGTAACACACATTTTATCATTTCTACTACCCCCCAAATTTGGGAATGCCAGAGAAACAGGTGGCAGGGAGACACGTCAGGATTGCTACCATGACGACCACATTTACCTGGCTGAAGGGAAGAGAAGCAGTTCTTCTCATGTGCCAAGGACTGGAGGCATGGCCATTGAATCCAGTGTGCCAGGGCATCACTACAGGGCTTGAGCAAGAAGGAGCTTTGCTAACTCGGCCCTGCACGGGGCAGGAGCTGTGGCAGGAGGGGCGCTCTGTCTGCAGTGGCCAGCTTAAACCCCCACTGCAAAATCCAGGGGCTGCCCAGGAGCCCATGGGATCTTCTCCTCTGGCCTTGGGATTTGCAAGGTGCATTGGGTCGCCCTGTGATAGGACCAAGGGGACATGATGCTCCCTGTTAGTGCTGCTGTGCTTTAATTAGGCTCACTGGTGACTTCTGTGGGGACTTGCTGTCTTTTGAACACCCCATGGCTGGTTCATGTTGGTGTTTGATTTGGGAACTTATTGCTGCTTATTAATCTGCAAAGTAAATCACATCCTGGTGCATGGTTACACTCACTATATTATGAAATATTCTATTTTATGAGATTCAAAACATACATACTTTTCATTAAGGTACCTGTTACATTAGATAAAAAACTATTTTGTTTCAATGGGATACACCTGGTACTTCATACTTATTTAGAGCTTTTTCCCAGTATAAGATGAGCTGCAGATATACAGTGCCTCCTGAGACTCTTAAAGAAACATTAAAACCACAAAAATAACAGTTCCTAGGGGGCACACAGAAGCATACTGCATTCAGCCCTCCCCTCAATTTTCTTTTAAGGGGTCTTCACTGTTAATAAGATTTTTCTCTAATGAACTATCAGGGCTAGACTCTGCTTGTCTATGCTGATAACTAAATGAGGACCAGATTTTAATAATTTTGATGGATATGGAAATACATTTATTCCTTCTCATCTACTTGGTCTCAGTTGTCAAAGTGACAGCAAATATTTCTGAAAGGATTTTACTGGGTTTCACCTGAATGACAAGTGATACCTCAGGCCGGACCATTTATGTTTGCAAGAAGGGAGTGGTTCACATCAGACAGAAATGTGGATATGAGTAAGGCAGATACAGAGCTTTGCCAAGCCAGGACAATAACAGTGGTGAGTGCCACATGCCAGCCTTATGTGCTGTTTCACCATCTTAGGTGCTGCCAGCTGTCTCCCTGCTCATAGCATGATGGGAGCAGCAATAGTTTGTTGGCTGTCACTCAGTGAGACTGTGCTTTTATCACTAGCCAGGCCATAAGGTTGGAAATAACTTCAAAAATACCTCGTAGAGTGCTGTCAGTGCTCATCCATTTTAGTGGTGCCGCATCACAGGCAGTATAAACCTAATGGGCTCACAGCATTCTCCTTCTGCCCTGAATGAAGAGAAGCCTCTTGCCTTGCTAGCTGTGTGGCTCCTGCAGGAAATAACGAGAAAGGCATGGAAAACGTCATTTGCACAGTCACATTTTGCATATGGAGTGCAGGCACCATCTCTGTTGGTATGAGCATGCTCTGCTGCACACTGTTTCCTCTGTTTCCAGTGAGCCAGCTTTTGGAATCACGTGCACTAGGTCAACAGCTCTCCAGGGCTTCTATAAACATGGGCACTTGGGCACCTTGCCATTCCTGTTTGGCCTCTCTTGCAAAGCTTCCTGACTTTGCAGGACACAGGGAGTCAGATTGCTACGAGTGCTTGTGCAACTCAGGGAAAGCACCTGAATTAGACCCACAGGCTGTCGTAACTGCTTTGAAATCAGCTGACGTCTTCCTCCAGACTCTTCGCACACAACATTTTTCTCTAATAGGCAGTGATGTTAAGAAAGGAAAGCAAGTGGTTACAGACCAGACCAAGAGATGAACTCCAGATGAGCCTGGAATTGTTTCTACTTAAGTTCCCAGCCCTAGTGCTCGCACTGATTTCCCTGGGAGCACTCAGAGCGTTTAGGTCTGACCAGCAGAAGGGAAAAACTTCTAGAGTCATCTTAATTTACTTTTGGCCTTGACCCTTTAAGCCTAACAAACAAACAAACAGGCAAACAAACAATTCCCCACACCAGGAAAAAAGGTAGTAGAAGTATTCAGACTCCAAACATAAAGGTAAACAATTCTTTGCATGCTGGTGAAAAGGAATTCTCTTCAGGGACATAGAGCCAGAAAACATTCAAAGGATGTCATCAAAGAGAGTGGCTTGAGGAAGCTCACCTGCCATGTTTGATGTTTCTTGTCAAACACAGAGTAGCCCTGTTTGAAGCGTCAGGAAACGGGAAAAGTGTGATGTGATGTGATGTGATGTGATGTGATGTGATGTGATGTGATGTGATGGACAGGCCCTGCACCCTCATGCCTACAGACCTGCAGGTACAGGGGCCAGCAGCTGCCTGCTCTACCCTCCCCTACTCCGGCTTCCCATCTGGTCAGAAATTGCCACCCAAGTCTTCTCATAAAAGGCTGCTCTGGAATTCACGGCTGGAAGTGGGAATCCTAGAGAGGTGTTGTTCCTGATTCAAAGCACCAGAGGGTGCTGAAAAAATTTCTGTGTAGGCTGAGGGAAAGAAAGGGTGTAGGAGAAATCTCTGACCTGACAATCCACTGCCTCTGACTGCATGTGCATTCAGGGAAAGCAAAACACCAAACGATTCAGTTTCCATGTTATCTGCAAGGACTTCTGTCAACCAGGTGTCAGAAAAGGCCCTTCTAGTGTAAATGTGACAGACCTACCAGCTGCCATCTGCTGCAGTAAATGAGGGTTGTGTTCCAACACAAGTGGGCATGCACTAATTTGAAATCAAATCTTTGAAGCTTGGAGCCCACACACCTGTGATTGATTTAACTCCAGGTCATGAAGTTTAGGGTACAGGATTTCTTTTCCTAATGCCATGCCTAAAATCACTGCTGATGTACTGTGCAGAGGAGTATGAATGAAATCTGAAGGCTCAGAGTCTTCATTTTTATTATGTTTGCAAGGTACTTGAATGAGATTATATAATATGGCATATGTGGCTGTCTGCTTTACACTAGGAACTTCAGGTAATTTATGGTCATGAAAATATTTCTTAACAAATCCTTGCAAAGGGAAGCAGTGGTATTTTTAGTCTTTTAAAAAACATTCAAGGCCTACTTTTATTTTTCCCATTTTTAATGTTCATGAGTACTTGCTTAATCCATGTAGAAGGTGTCTTTCAAGTTTCTTTTTTTGCCCCTTTTCTTCATTTACATTTACTTTGAATGGGGATTTCCATGTTCCTGCAATTATGTACTGTTTCTAAAACATTCTAAGCAAAGATTTCTAAAACAACTCCTGAGAATAAAAGCTATAGGGTTATGAGGGGCAAATTTGGAAGGAGGAGACAAAGATATATTTACTCACACTTATGAGGTTGAAAGTCAGACTAAGAATAAGATTTTTTAAAGTGTTCAAAGATCTAACCAATCTAAAAGTTTGGGAAGAACAGCTTTAACAAAATGCTTGATCATCTCTGAACTGACTAATCTTTGGACTTGGACATTCTTCGAACTATTGCTTCCAATAAATATTAATTACAAAAAGATTTCTATATCTGATTTATTTTATAAAGATGAAAAATAGCTGATGGCTTAGCACTTAAAAATTTCAGAATGAGCTGCTAAGGGACTATTTGCACAGTAATTGAAAATAATTATGAGTGTGTGCTTGCATTGCTTATTATTGCTTTTATGGTAAGGAGTAGTATTAACATGTTTCTTATTATTAAACTAGAGAGCTGGCCCCACAATTAATGCACTTCCACTGCCTGAGACCTCTGTGGCCACCTGCTGTAAGCCAATGTATGAGTTCAGGAATTATTACAGGACTCAGAGTATTAGCCTTGGGCTAAGAAGCCTGTCAGAGTATGATTAAATGTTCCTTTAATTTTCTGTCTTTTAACAAAAGGCGTGTTTCTGTGCAATCCATCTGTAAGAGCAGGGCTTGTGCCTTTGACATCTGTGAAATCTGCAGCTGTCAGAATCTTTCTTTCTTGTGGATTTCCAGGTTGGGGAAAAAGCATAATGCTGGGTTTTCTGTCAAAAGATTGGGTATTTTGCTGTGAAATGTAGGCCTGAGTAGTATTTTATTAGCTTACAGCATTTAAAAAAAAGCCTGTGTATGCATTCTCTTTTGCCTGCACAAGATGTCTGTGTCCTGTGGCACAGATTTCATGATGATTCCCTTGCCCTGACGGCAAGTGATCATAGATACCCACAGGAACACCTTAGATATGTGCCTCTAAATAAACACTCCCCATAATTGTGAGTGGTTTATCATGCTGGAAACTTGGGAATGTCTGCCCTGGTTCCTCTGGATGCCCTGCATCTGGATCCCCACTGAGACAGGGAAAGCACTGAGTTCACAACATCACTCCTGGGATGCCCAGTTGCAAGCTGAGTTTTTGGCATGGAAATGTAATCCTGTTTCTCTGCGTACACTTTGTGCCTTCTCCTCATGTGATGATCACAGGCTTGTGATGAACAGCAGCTCCATGTAGTAAACTGCACTAACTGCAACTTAATGCTTATTCAAACTGGGACTATGCCATAGTAAAAGTAAATTTTCCTCTCTGCAGGGAGACAGATGATTTTAGAAATATACTATTATTTTTATTTTCATATGGAAGGTTAATTCAAAGAAAGTAAACAATTTTAATAACTTGAAATATAAATACTCTATTTTCAGACATAAAATCTCCTGTACTATCATTGGCAAACCATAGACTTCAGTTTGTAATTAGGTGATAGATGTCCAAAAGGTTTTCCCTTCATTAAGCACTGTGATCTCCAGCCAAACACCTTCATTTCTTATATTGCAACATTTTCAGGAGCTTGGTGATTTCACCTGGAGTTCAAATGACAATCCTCTGTGCCACATATTCACAGGCACAGTGCTGGTACTCCATGAGTAGGAGGCTTGAAGGAATAGGGTGGCAGTGGAACAGGGTGGCAGCATGCCCTTCAGAGGGGAGTGTGCTGGCAGATTGTCCAGGCCAGCTGGAGAGCACTCTCTGTACTCATCCTAGCATTCGGTTTCAGGAGCTTAGAGATAAACAAGATCAAATAAAAATCAGTTTTTATTTATTTCTGCAACCTGCAGTGATGTTTCATTCTCTAAACCTGTTTTTATTTCTGTTTTTGTTTTCCTGAGTCAAGAAGCATTTGCCATGGCCATGTATTGTTGAGGAGAAAGGAGGTAGATTGCCTCTCTCTTGGCACTGTATGTGCCAAGGTGTGTGCATGGCAGAGCAGTTTGAAATGGGAGTTTGAAAAACCAGTATTGTCTTACTTCTCTGTGCAGTCAGTAAAAAAAGTCAGACAGAATGACAGAATAGTTTGGGTTGAAAGAGACTTTAATGATCTTCTAGTCCAACCCCACTGCCATAGGACGGAGCACCTTCCACTGGACCAGGTTGCTCAGAGCCCTGTCTAACCTGGCCTTGAACATCTCCAGGGATGGGACACCACAACTTCTCTGTGTGCCAGTGCCTCTCCAACACAACATTAGAGAGTTTGTTCTGAAAGTTTTATCAAAAGTTTTATTTGTCCTGGTTTAGGACAAATTAGGGGAAATCTCCAAAAGGGAGCCCCCCAAAACAAAACAAACCTCCAACCACCCCTCCCCCAATACCGGGTTCGGGAAGGAATTTCTCAGAGGAGCAAAGTGGAAAACAAAACCTATTTATTTACAAGTAACAAAAGAACACTCCCCAACACAAGAAAAGAAAGAAAACAGACTGTGTTGTGAGGGCGTCAAGCTTCTGTTGCAAGCTCCAGGTGTCCTGGACGTCTCAGGTCAGGTCCGGAGCTGGTCCAGTATCTTCAGGGGAGGGTAAGAAAGAGGGAGCAAGAGAAAGGAAAAAAACAGCGCAAAAAGCAGAAAGCAAGCAAGCAAAGCGGCTAGCCAAGCCAAGCAGCAAAAGCCAAAAGCAAAAAGGCCTGGTCAAACACTCCCCCCTCTCTTCCCCGCCCCGCCGCAGCAAGACGGCCGGGGCGGGGGGAGAGAGAAAAGGCACAGCTGCCAGACACAACACACGATATTGGGATAAAGGCTGTCAACCCACGACATAATCTAACCTAACCTAAGGTGAAATCACCTCCTTTCACCATAATAGGTTTTGTTGAATGCAATCTTTAAAGCTAATTATTTGTAATAAACAAATAGCAGAATTACAGAAATTCCAACAAGCTTCAAATGTAAAATCAGACTGACACTGTCAAGAAGTAACAGCTCTCTAAACTGACATGCACATAATGAATTGGATTGTTGTATTAAGAGAAGATAATGCATTCATTTTTACTTGTAAAATCTTGAAGAATGTGTAGTCAGTGTAAGTACAGCAGAGTATGTTAGTACCATTGTCAAAGACAAAAGTGATGCTGCTATTGATTTGATGGAGTGCTTTTCAGGATTATTGAAAAGGGGTCCATTTATCCAGCAACAAAATGCAGTACTTCCTAGGACAAAAGGTGACCACTCTGACTGCTAAAGGGAACATGATTTGGGTGCTTCATGAAATCAGCCCTTGAGGGAATTCAGCACCTGTACCACACTTCTTTACCTCATTACTCCCAGATGCAATATCAGCACCTGAATAGACAGAAATCTTTCTAGAGTCAGGGTCTAGACCACAAAGGGAAGAAGTTTTCTGCACGCAGTTGACTGTGCAGGAAAAAACACAAGTCAGATGACAGGACAGTTTCCAAACTGGCACATGGCCAAGTTGCTGGAGTTAATAAACTTATTTTGGCTAGGGAAGAAAAAAGCACTCACTACAGGAACCCTTAAAGGAAGTTTTCATTCATCAATTGCCTGAATTGCCCTGTTGCTGCATGGTGGCAGATGGCAGTGCAGGGGACAAGCCTGCCACGTGTTACCCGTGCGGCACAGCCAGCCTGGCGGGTGCCTTCCAGAGAGGAGCCGGCCCTTCACCCCGCTTCTCAGGCAGCTGTCAAAGCTGTCAAGTGCTTCAGTTCACCAGCAGAGTTTCTGAGGTATGGACAGGTATTTTCCAATCAGATTCCAGGGATGCAGGACCACCTGCTTCCCAGCAATAGAAAGGTTCTATACCTGGCGCTTTTAGAGATGCGATTTTTGACCTTTGTGAGGGGACACTGGCAAAACATTACTTTGACATCTGGATAAAAGCTATTTAGACAAACTAATAATTGTAGGGCCTTGGTATTTTGCTCAGCCTGCTTATTTTTCTATAGTCCAAAGAGGAATGACTAGAAATCAAGCCTATAAAAATTATTATTCAGGAAATGGGTGCATATAAATTAAATACAACTAACATAAGGACATGAAAGTAGTTATCTAATAAAACCCAATTTTTGGTGTGAGCAAGTAATAAATAGGCCCTCTTGCAAATCTGAAGAAGGTGACAAGAAATAATTTTTTTTTCATTTATAGTAAGTGCATAAAGTTCAGTGCTCCTGACAACTACACTGATTTTTCTTGTGTGGAACACTGTGGTATTTTATTTAGGTGGTAATTTTAGCACATGTGCAGACAAGTACTATTGAAAAACAGAAATGGCAGACTGTATTTTTTTTTTTGTTAGTATGAGAGTACATAAACAGGAAAAAAAAGTTAAATCTTCCCCTTATTAGCAAAAACCCCACTCCTTTCTATACTGAAGAAAAATGACATGTATATATTCCTTGAAGTCTTACCACAGCAGATGAATTTGCAATTTCTAGTCTTGAAACTTTTAATTCCCCATTTGCAGGGAGGCGGAAGATATCAATTTGCTTCTTTTCAGAAGTGCACCAGAGCTGTTCTCAGGCAGTGTTTGATGTCTGTTTATCTACCAGTCTCCTAAAAAAGCACAATCCACTTCAGCTTGACTGAGGTTTGCAAATGAGCACTCACTTTGGAGCATCAGGTCTGTTTTCAATTGACTTATGCTTTAGAGACACAGTCAGTCAGAAGGCACAGCTTTAAAGTCCCTAACCACATCAGGAGGAGATGAAATACATGTACATAGTTGTAGCACTTTTGTGAGATGCACAGACTTTTGATAGTGTCAGACAGCTTCCCTTTTACACTCTGGCTCACCAGCCCAATTTGGATCAGTAGGTATGTATGATGAACAAAAATGCCACAAGGCTAGTTTGGCTATCTTGGACTAGTATGGTTTTGAAGTTGATGGGAAGATTTTTGCATGGTGAGATGCTGTCATGTCTTTTGTGTGATGCAGGGCAAGGAAGGGCTGATGTGGGAGGGAGAAGAACCAATTGACCAAAGTATACTGGGGTAGAAGTTAACTATATTTTTTGTCTGATGACTACTTGATGTGAAAGATGGGAAAAGTACCCAAGGAGACAGGTGCTTTTCACATGGAATTTCAGTTGAGAGGGAGGAACTATCAAAGAACAGCAACATGCTAATATTTGTGGTAAGAATGTTTGGTACAAGACTGACTTATGGGGGAGGTAGGAAAATAATGCAAAGCCAGCAGGCTTTTGGACAGCCAGACAATAATTTGCTTGGAAAATACACAAGAAATGATCACATAGAAAATTAAAGGTGAAAATAAAAACCCTAGTGAGAGTTAATAATCCCATATAACAAATATAATGCTGATTCAACCTGAGGCAGTTTGGGAGGCTGGAAGTTGTAGCAAGTAAATAAATCTAAATATTTACTATGAAATTGGAGATAGGAGAGATGCAAATGTTCAGGCTACTAAGAATAAGTATGAGGGAAAAGCATGAAGAGTTAGGGATGAATTGAAGATGGTCAAGCGTGGACTGAAATAAGAGTACTGAGCAGACTTCTATAAGGGCAGTGTTAGTAACAGGCAGAGTGAGAGAAGTTGTAACCCATCATTGGGTGGTAAGGGAAAGCTAGATGGTGCTGTCAAGGCTAAAATGTCTGATGCTTGTTATGGTTTACTTTTTACCAGAAAGGCCAGCTGACTCAGCAGTAGAGAAGTAAGAGTTGAGGACAGACTGAAACAGAAAATATTTAGCTAAAGCAGAGATTTCCAGTTTGTCTGGACCTGACTTGAACCTGGAGGACTGGCTGTGCCCAGCCTTGAGCCGCACCTTCAGGAGTGTCTGTCCTTGTTGCAGAAGGCAGGGGGCTCTAACAGGTAATGAAAGTCCACAGCTTTAAAAAAAACACAAATGAAGAGGAGACTGACGTTATTGGCTCTGACTACAATTTCAATTCCTAGAAAAGTGCTGGAACAAATACTCGGACTGAAATACCAAGAAGATAAATACAGGATGAACAACAGGCAAAATGAGTGTTCTCAGGACAAACGATTTCAAATCTGTCTAATTTTCTGCCCTGGCAGCATGTCAGGCTCTGTGCACAGCAGTCGGTTTTCTTGATCTCTCAGTAGGACTGAGAGGTGACAAGCAGGTGACATCCTGATAGACAAGTTGAAGGGACAGAATCTGTAAAAATTACTCTAAAGGGAGTGCTCAGCTAGGAAGCCAAGTTCTAAGTGTATTGATTAGCTGCATTGTATCAAGCCAGAAGGGTGTGATATTGTTGCAGCCCACTCTTCTTTGCATTCTCTCAGTGTTTTTCCAAATCACTTGTAAAGTCAAGTCAAGAGCATGTTGGACAGGTTCAATTAATATTCCAGTGAGAAGAGTCAGAATTCCACCTAGGAATGTGGTTAGAGCTTTATGATTGTGGTAAATTGGATATATCTTCAAAAAATAACATGCAGTTTATTAAGAGAACTGCAGCAGAAAACCTTTGGAAGGAGTCATATGGAATAAATCTAGTATTTATATCACATGAGCAAAATCATTTACAAAAAATTTTTTTGGAAAAGTCCTGTCTTTTACAGCAGATCACACACTGAAGACGAGTCAACAATGTCACCCTGTTGTATAAAAGGTAAACATCCCATGGAGATATCTGACCACATCTGTTTGTTTTAAGATGCATTGTGTTCAAACCACAGCTGTCCTGAATTAGACGCTGGACTTCCAGAAATAGATAACTATCTAAACAAAACCCAAAGTAAAGAAATTAGAAATAACACATGTGAGGACAAATTTTATGGTACTGGAAACTGTAAAGAGAAAAAAGACTGAAGGAAGACTAGATAATGATCCTCAAGCACAGAGTGTATGTATCTTCATAAAAGAGGGTATTTTTTCTTTAGGCCTACTTGTGCTAGAAAATGAGATAAAATTGTAGTAGACAATTGACAGGAACAACTGCTAGCAAAGTCTTACTGCCAGTATGAGAGAGGAGTTGCATGGGGTATTAAAGAATGTCACAAATCTCTTTGTGCCTGGAAGAACAGAGGAGATGGTCTACAAGATCCTTGGACATTGAATTAATACCTTTGAAACAAATGAAACAAATTTGTGAACTCAAACTATGGATTGACAGATAAATACACACAGTTTCTTCATTATTAGAAGACAGAAGATAGCCCCCTGCACTAGAAACTTCTTTTTGACATCACTTGCAGCCTTTTTCTCTATGTTAAGAATTTTCCAACCATATGACTCTTGAGAAAAGTAAAACAGATAGAGGCTTTTCAAAGGTTTTTCACTTACCTGTTTAATCATCCTTCTTTCTGTGTTTGGAGCTATATGGACACCACACGAGTATGAGAATTTGTACTCTGCAATCTGGTTGTTTTCCGGAGGTTCCCTGCTCACTGCAGGGTATAGTAAAATGGTTTACTGGTTTATGTATTCTTACAGAAAGACATAAATGAGATAATATGTATAACTGGCTGTGTGCTCAGAGCTATAAATAGCAGATTTGCTGACTAATAAGTTTTCAGCTACTCTTGTCTTGATGAACCAGAATGAACCAGATTAACCCAGAAATTTTGCTATACCTCTAGATATAGCTATTAATATTTACATTGCCACATTATCACTAAGTTTCAATGAAAAGCACATATAGAAAAAGTATGAAATGTGGGCTTAACATATGAGAAGTTGATGTGCTGTATCCCCAGGTAATCAAAACACTATAGGATTTGCAGGTCTAGTGATTAAAAGTGTTTGATAAAGGCAGAGGTCAATCTTTCATAGGCTTTCAGAGCATCACTTCTGAAACTAGACTGGTTGGTTATCTTATCTGATTTTTACAGATTTGGTTGTGCTACTCATGAAAGTTTGCACTAGGCTAAGACAGATGTACAGATTTTTAAAATTTTCTTTACTAGAGGACAAAATGTTGAGACAGACTTAGCCTGTTTTTCCAAGACATTCCCCACCTGAAACAGCTCCCCTTCTGGCTCTTCCTGAGGAATTGGGAGATCAGAGTGAGCAGGGTCATGTTTATTTTTGCTGAATTTATACCTCAGATAGCTTCTGTGTGCAAAATCATCAAGTTACTGTCCATTCCAAGTCTGATGGGTTTTTCCCTGCATCTCTCTTTTTTCTTAGGAGAGGTATAGAAAAGGTTTTATAAAATAGCAAGGAACTTCAAGTCTTCTCTCCCTGACTCTTACCCTCAGCAGGGCTTCTCCTTCCTTGTGAGAAACTATAAGGATTCTTCTGAATTGCATAATGTGTTTCCTAGGCCTTGGTTCAGCTGATAACTAGGGTGAGGTCACTGGAAGGCTCCCAGAAGGCTTGCTTAGAGGAAGTCCTTGCTGTGCTAATACTGTTCCAAGCAGCTGCAGATTTAATTAGAAAATTTGCAAGGGGGCTGTTATTTCTAGTGGAAATAGTTAATTAGCCCCATGAAGACAATTGTCAAGTAAAGCTGTCCTGAAGATGTGTTTCCTGTCAACTCAATAAGCATGTTTAAAGTCTTGGAGATAGTTACAGTTTTATTTACAAGCTATTGCATCCCTTGCAGTCAAAGGGATGGTGCGGTAGATGTGGTCTAGTCCATATGAAAAGTTTCTGTCTTTACCTCAGGTGAAGTAAGGTGATATGTATATTAAATAAGCAAGATAATTTATCTTAGGGGTGGTTGCAGCATGAGATGTAGCAAACAGGAAGAGTTTGGACTAAGCTGTCATACATTGAACAACCTCTCTCATCAAAGCCTATGAATTTTATTGGTGCAATTAATAGCTTTGAAATACATGGCCTTGCTGTTATGAGTAAAATGAGGTCAATATTTCATCTAGGACACCTAGATCTTGTATTTTTGAGATAGGTTTAAAACATGTAGTAAGCTTGCCCTTTCTGATTTCACTTGTGTTTAAGCTCAGTTCAAAGTCCAGTAATGTAAAGAGGTTCATTTATGTTACTGTTCTGTGACTGACAACTAAAAACTAAAAAAAGACTATGCAGACAGGAATACGCACATTCTTAAAAAGAATTTATCTATGCTGCGAGGAGTTTTCATTAAGAACTTTTCCTTTGTTATCTAGGGAGAGCCCTGATCTACTTCCCATGGCAGATCATAACAGTTTAGTTCTGCTGCAGCACAGGGGCTTAATCCTAAACCACTAATCGCCCTAACCTCCCGTCAGATAAATTTAAATTGAAAACCAAAGAACACAGGCCAAAATGTATGTGAGTAGGGAGTAGAGGTTAATAGCTGGGTACTTATGATTGCAAAGCAATCATATAGACTGGCTTGCACAAGAGAGATGTCCTAGTAAATTTTAAGTTAGCCTCAAAAGTTTCTTAGGGGTGACTAAACATGGAGATCTGATTTTTTTCATTTTAGCTCTACTTACTGTTATCTTCGGTCACTTTGCTGGGCTGTTACATGGTGTGGGTGATGCAATTGGAATTGCATCAGGATCACATGAGGCAGGAGATACACCAGCAGCACACACTGAGGGAAAGGAGGGTTGGACTGAGTCATGCTGTGTAATATCTTCTGCATGGGAATGGCAGGGCTGAGCACCAGCCCCAGGCCTGGCCCTCCTGCAGCTCCAACTCATCTTCCCTAAAGACAACCAACTTCACACATACCCTTCCCAGCAGCCTGTCAGGGCTGTGAAATCTGAAGTGTCTCATGAATCATCAGCACCCAATCCACTCAAACTTAACTTCCCCTGACAGCTTTAGGACTCTGAAAGACAAAATAGCATGGCTAGCACTCCATGCTGCCATGGTTAATGCCCTCTTTTTCTATCAATATTCATATGCATCATAGTTCTTGTAGGATTTTGGTGAAGTGCAGGTAGATAATTGAGAACTTGGAGGACTTAAATCTATGGAATTAATGGGCTGGCTGCAGGCTGAAAGGAGCTATAGGAAACATATTTCCTGAAATATATATTTAAAGGGGGAAAAAAGGAAATGTGAATTCTTGAGATGGAAAGGAAATCACAATTCCACAACAAGTTTGGAAGTTATCCAGTGGAATATAACAATAAAGTTCAAAGAATCATCAAAAAGTCCATTATATTTGTTATTAACTGTAGGAAAATTATTTTGCTATTTTATAGCTCTGAGGGGAAGCATCAGCACTTTACACACAAGACCAGCCAGACACTTACTAAAGGCTGTGAAAGGAGTGGACCATGTCCTCATTAACACTGGCAGGTGGGTGAGGAGGTGGTGGCCCTGGCAAGCCCAGGCAGCTCCTTCACTGAGGCTGGGTTAATCCCAAGGAGGAAGGCTCAGCAAAGAGCTTCCAGCCAACATTGCAGCCACAGCAACTGCAGGCAAATTATAAAGCTGGGATGGAGGACAGAAGTTTTGACAGAAGAGGCATCATCCATCTGGGCAAGGTTAAGCCGTAGTGGCTTGGAATGTCCTAAAAGGACAGATAAAATGATAGCTGTAACATTTGTAAAGAGGAAACACTAAGTAATTCTGAAACCATTAACATCTTGCCAAGATGAAGAAGGAAGAGCCAAGTTTGGTAAACATGAAAGAGAAATTATCTTTGTTTTTTCTTTACTAGAGAGGGCCCTTTTAGGAAAATGAAATTGCTTTCAAGGACAGATTTTTTAAGATCTGTGTGTTTAAAATGTGGTTTTGGGGTTGTTGTTTTTTGATGGGTTTGTTTTTGGCTTTGCTATTTTGTGGGTGGATTTTTGTTTAAAAGCCTTTTAAAGCATATGGCTTTTACACTATATAGATTATCTGCTTTGAAAATTTTCTTAAGACATAATCAGAAGTCCAAATGTCAAAAATTAAACACATGTTGTGAAATGAAAAAAAAAAAAATAGAATTTTACTTTTAATTTTTAGTTGCTCTAGTTTCGTATTTTCCACACTATCTGTTCATGAATTTTTCAAGATTTTAATTTTCTGCTTCCATTTCTGGCCAGGGCACTTATTGACGTCTCAAAATCTTGTCTCAAAAGAGCTGTAGGCATGCACTTGTGAAATTTTGTTGCCTTTAACAACAACATGAAATACTGTTACAGTGTGAAATATTGCAACAGGGAACAGGAGAATTACACAATGCAAAATTTTAGATTTCTGCAAGGGGAAAGGAGACAAAGTGACAATCTGTGGTTTTAAAGATGAGAGAAAAAATATATTTTATCTGTTTAGTTTTGGATAGAGTGGAGAGAAAGTTTGAGTGAGAATGGGAAAACACATACACCGACATGACTTGTCTGTGTAAAATAAACCCTGTGAGGTGCTTGATGCTGAAAAGTTTTGCTATAAGGAATGTGCTATCAGACTACAGATTGTGAAGAATTCTTGCACACCTTGTGAAGCTGCTGCTGCTAGGTGCCACCAAAAGGAGAAGCTGGAATAGACTCTTCTTCTCTGTCAGGCTGAGCGTGGCCTGTAACAAATATCATAAAGGTCAGTTTCGCTGAGGACACTGCTTTTTAAATGGACTAATTACTTCAGCAGCCCAAGGAACAAACATTTGATGGTAATTCAGCCCTTCAGTCTGGGCCTCCTGCAACAGCAGCAGTCCTCCCTCTGTCTTTGTGTGGTCTCTGGCTCTCTCCTGCCAGACCACGTTGACTTTTTGTGATCAATCCATTAATCACTGCATATGTTGTACAATATTCTTATCAGCTTGAGAAGCAGCACAGCTTTTTCCAGGAAGCGCTTTGGAGGGGCCCCACATTCCATGTTGGTCTCCTAGTACCAATATGCTCTGGTATGGAATGACATCAAACAAACTAGTGATTTCCTTGGAATGTGTCCTGGAAACTTGAGTTCTTGATGGCATCTGACATCCCATTTGCCTTGAAGTTAAAATTTTGATGATGTCTAGCCTGGCTCTACCTTTATATAATTATAAGATGTGGATTTTAAGCTGTCTAAAAGAGACTAAACTGTTTTCCAACCAGCTGCTGCAGTCTGATTCTTGGCATATGGGTAATGGATAGAGTTGCCAATTTGGAAATATGTGTAAAATTAGTAAACACCTTCTTAGAAAAAAGGGTAGAGAGATCAGTGAATTTTTCAGAAAACTAGGAGACAAATGCTGTTTTCTAGTAGCCATAATAATTTTAAAGAGGAACATTTACTTCTTGCTTTCAATATAAATTTCCATTGCATATAGCACCAGCATTGAGCAGGGACAGAAAAAAAGCTGCTGCAGGGGTATAAGGCTGTGCCTACACCTTGCATAGCTTGTAAAGCATCTCTCAAATCAGTGGAAGGCTCACATGAAATTAAGTTCTGTCACACAGCCATGTGATTTTCCTGCTCTTGCAAGGGTTTCATGTTCGTTGTATGTATGCTGGTTATTTAAAATACAGGTATGACTCTCCCTTAGTTGATACTACAGCATCTCCAGCACTCAATTCTGAAAGCCATTCTTGGTGCAACATTCATATCTGTAGAATCTGGAACCACTTTCTATCAAATATTTTGTGCTTCTGTTTTCTGGGGATGGGAGGGGTGGGCTCTGCATGCTTGGAAAGCAGCATTGCCTTCCCAGGGTGAGTTTCTGCCACAGCTGGTGAAATGCTGGGTGGGCTGGCACCAAAGCCAGGCATGTCAGGTAGGATACTGCCTGGTGCTCTGGCACAGCTGTCTCGCAGTTTCTGTTGATGTCTTCAGAAGGACTCATATTGCTAGCTCAGAACACTCAGCATGGCTTGGAAAAGTGCTGTTCTACTCCAGAACTAGGTCACTGGGGAAAATGAGAGCAAACGGAAAAGATCAGTTTCTCAGAGGGGTGATTTCTGTTAAGACAGTACGTGGTCTGTTTTGAAATGGCTTAGGAGAATTATTTATGCCTGTTGAGCACTACAAGCAGGTCATCATTTGCAACACATTTAGGCTTTACAAGTGACTGATAGATCGTGCTGTGACCCAGTTAGGAAAAACATAATCTCCGGTACCTGATGGTAGTTTAAATAGTTCAACACTTCAATACAAGCAATATTTTTCTTTCCTTATTACGAGATGAGTTGACGCTCACAGCTTTTCTGAGGTTCCCCGTCCCACTCTATTTCCAAAGTATTGTTTGAAGGTAGTTGCTGACAAAATGTCTGGAGAAATTAAAATATTTTATTATCTTATTAGAGAAAGAGAGGAAGGAGATAAAAATGTTTTGGACGCTTGCTGGAGAGCCACCTAAACGAGGAGTTTCTTCCTGTGTACCTCCCCAAGAGGTATCCTGTGTTATGACCATGGTATTTTCACTTCATGCTTTGTGACCTTGTCATTTGAAGGTAGGTCTGAGTCAAGGACCTGCCTTCAAATGGAGTTTAATTTGTCTGACTAAGAGGTAATTCAAATCTAGTCAGCTTGAATGAAACTATAAACTAGTTGAAGCAATACTCCCAGTCTGTTCATTGTTCTTCCCAAAGACACTGAAAACCAAAAAAAAAATCTCTGCACAAACTAAAAGAAAACCATCTCATTGGAGGAAAATAAGTAAAGGGATGTGAGGAGCTATTTAACCACTACAGACCTGCATTGATGGTGATGTCTTGCATGTTCTGAAAATTCAGGTTGCAGTTCACAGTCTGCAGACGACCCTATGCTGCTCATCCCTGCTGCAGGCAGAGCACCTGGAGTCTCCGCCCATCCAGGTGTGCAGGCCACATCTGCACCTCAGTGCTGAGGCTCATGTGTGATGAGGTGAGAACTGACAGTCCCAGACCCAAAACCCGTGTCCCTGCATCTGATGGTTCACAGAAATGGAAAGCTGCCCACAGCAAGATAGATATTTTGGAAACACAGGAATTGCTGCAACAGTTACCAAAGTTGTATCTAAGAAGCTGACTAAAAATCTTTGTGTAGGTTGAATTAATCGCACTATGTTGTACTGAATGGAAGGACAGAGGGAAGAGGTAATTTTATTTATTTCCAGCAGACATTGTTGAAAAGGTCCCATGAATAGAGATGGTGTTTTCTTTATAGCACTTACAGCTAAATTAAGGTAAACTTAGATAATGAGTGTATTTCTTCTCTATTTGGCGTGTAAAAAATGTCTATTTAACATTTAAAAGTTAAAAATGGCATCAAAGCACTAATTTGTGAATTATGCTACTCTGGAATTGTGCCATTTACTTCAGTGGGAAATTAAATGTGATGTTAGAATAAGTACTTAATAAAAAATCTGAATGTTAACAGTCATAAATATCCTATTGTCAAGAGAGCTGCAGAAAAGTTCAGTGGTTTGTCTAAGGGATTCAATAAAGAGATCTGAAGTACAACAAATGAATAAAAGAAAAGTAAGAGTCTGTAGACACAGGGGCACTCTGAAATTTACCTCCAAAGATGCAGAGACACATAACTGAAATTATTTCTATCACCTCCAGTGTCTGAGAAGTTTATCATTAAAATAAGTTTTTCTGCAAATTCTGTATACCAGGGTGTGATATTGCTGGTTCTGATCCTCATTTCAACTGTCATTTAAGAGTAATTCTAGTCAGCTTCTTGTAAAATATATGCAAAAGTGAAATGAGACTTGTGGTTTCTGCTGTTGTAAAATTTCCTTGACTTTTATTAACTCTTTTGCCAAGGCCTTTCAGTCATTAGTACCTGAATTAACGGGAAAATGTTACATATACTGTTTGAATAGTGTTTAAGGAGTCTGTTTAGACCTTTTCCCTATAGCAAATCTTTCCTGTACATCAGTGTGATTGTCAAGCTCCTACTGGTTTGTACAAGAGCTGTTTGATAAGACTGTGAAATATGGTAGAAACACAGTGTTTTGGATTTTTTTTTCTGTTGAAGTGACCAGGTGGAAAACCAGCTTTCTTCTCTGTAGGTGCTGACTGAGCTCTGGAGAAGAAAGTTGCTGCAGAAAGATGCTTGTCTCACAGGGTACCCCTGCCCATGGCTTCAACCCTGGGAGCACATGGGGCACCCAATTTTCATCCACATCAAGTTCTGCTGAATGCAATTCACGACAGTAACTTCTGTTAGGGCCACAAGAAAGAAGCGAATCTGCACTGTGCAGGAACACGTGCCCCTCTCCTAAGTGTGTCAGTCTTGGCAGCCCAGATGCCATTCAGAGGGAGATACACCAGTGGCAGCTGTGTGAACTAGTCCTTGGCGACTGAAGGGCTGCACACCTGAACTAGTGGCAGACTGTCATATTGTAAGCTAGGTTTTCAGTCTCTCCTTTAAAGATTATGATCATTGACATCATTCAGTTGTGTACATGCTAAACGATACATAAAGAAAATTGGGGAAGATTAATTTACCTTTTTAGGAGTGAATCTGCATGGATTCATTGACTTCACTGGAATTTGTGTTCCTCTGCAACAAGCTGAGGGAAATAACATGGTTGTATGAATCAGCTGCAGCTGGACTAAAAATGAAAAATAAATCTCTGCTGTATCACAGGTTCCAGGCTGCAAGAGCCAACAAACATTTTCAGTGTAGCTCATCCTCGTTCTTCTGGCACCAAACAACTCCTAAAAATCCAGATGCTGCAACTCAATCCAGCCTGCTTCTGGAATGAAGCCAAAACTCTCTTTTCAGATTGGCAAGTTCCTGTTAATTTTGAAGGCTATCCCATACACATTGTAGACCACCAGAAGAAGTAAATCTTGCCTGTAGAAATCCATAGGATCACTAGGTTCTCAACTGATGCTGACTTCTCCACAAAATGTCACTGATCTTGGAGGGTCACTAAATCCTAGAATCATTAAGGTTGGAAAAGATATTGAAGATCATCTAGTCCAATTATTGACCTAGCATGACCACCATGTTCACCATTAAACCGTGTCCTCATGTTCCGTATCCATGTGTTTTTTGAACACTTCCATGGATGGTGACCCCACCATAGGCTCTGAGCAGCCTATTCTAATAATTGAGAATCCTTTCTATGGAAAAAAATTTTCCAATATTTGATGTAGAACCACCCCAGTTTAAGTATGATGTTCTATCCATAGGTCTCTTTCTTGGCTGTGGACCCAAGGAGAAATCAGATATTTCTGTCTGTCAAAGAGGTGTCAGGGGTATGACAGCTGAGGGGCAGAACTGACAACATGCATACTGACAACACAGTTTTAATGGCCTTTTTGCACTCAGGTTGAAGAACTCAAATTTGTGGTTGACTGTTTTGCTTTGTGCCTGAGTGGACATACTAGGGATTGAGGAGGGACACCCTGAGTATGCCAAGGAGGGACTGGTGTGGGTCTGCCAGAAAGAATCTGATGTACACTGGTGCACATTTCCATATGGAACTCCCTTCTCCTCTGTCAAAGTACAGGATACCTTCTCACCACCACTGTTCAGGGGGAAAGCAACTTCTGCTACATGACTAGCTTATTTTTGTCTTTTCAGCTATATCACATTTACTTCACTTGCAACATGCTCTTTTATTCTTCTGTGAGGCTTCTGTAAATTTCACATTAAAAATATATTTAGTTTCCCTTCCATATATGAAACAGCTGAAAAAAATTATTTTAGCTTCTATTATTTGCACTTGCTAATGAAAATTTTCCCCTTAAGTTCCCAGTAAGTGTGATAGTTCTTGATGGTAATGCTTGCCCACAAAGGTTTTGAGAACAGGATATTGCTGTCTGGTGAGTGAATAGGAGCTCCTGAAGAGATACTGCAGACTCAATGGTCAATGCCTGCAAATATTTCCTTGGCTTAATAATTTTTTAACTAATTTATTTCCTGGGTGTTGCTGCTTTTTCAGTTAGGTATGCAAAACAAGAACAACAAGGATGTGTTATTTAAGTACTTGAACAGTACTATCCATAGGCTTTCTGCACCTATTAATAGGAACAGATGTATTGCAAATGAAGTTTGAGAAAAGCTGTATGAGCTATGAAACAGAGAAATCTTTAATTAACTGTAAATTTTTCTTAGTTGTGTTTAGATAATACTTTTTTGTAGGGTCTCATTAACTCAACTAAATTGAGATAAAAATGCTTGACTGCACTTCTACATGTACAAAATGTTGTGTTTGTAGTGACTGCAAATACCTCTCCTAGGTTTTTTCTTACTTGCCTTTGAGAAGTTTTTAATGCTGTGGCATGGTTCACAAGAAGAGCATTACCTTCAAGCTCGTGACATAATTCACTTGCCTAAGGTCATATTATTTCTTGCCAAATGAAAACGTTCAATCCTCTACAATTTTATAAGAGATGAAGATGAGAAATTTTTCATTTTTCAGTACTAAGAAGGAAATGTTGCTCATGTAGGGAACACATAAATTTTAAAGAAATAAACCATGATGACATTAACCTAGTCATCCATTGCTACTGCTGAACTGAAGACCTGGACCAAAACTCAGTATTTGGTCCTTTCATACTACTTTTGCAGGGATAGCTGCTCATTCAGTGAGGTTTCAAAGTAAAAAAAACAAGTGAGTTAGGATCTTCTAAAGCAGTATAGGAGCTTGCATAAAGGCATGTAAACTACTGCATCTGTCTATTGTCATAGAAGAAGGGATTAGGTATTTTCTCTTGCTAACTTTCAGTCAAATTTTATATTATGTTCTGATTGAAAGAAACTTTCTGCCTTCTTAACTCAGGTTAATGAGTTTGTGAAAAACTTTGCTTCATTCTGAAAGCTTTGATAAAAAGAAAACACGAAATATTATTCCAGGGGTTAATGAATTTATGGTGCTAGAAACTCAGATTCTCCCTGCAATCGAGATGAGAGCCAGGTAGACATTGGTGCGCAAATACAGCCCTGAGTATATAGCAAATATAGCAAATGCAGGAACTGAGTGTGCTGTCTGCAGAGTATTGGAAAATGCCCAAGAAGTAGTCTAGACACATAGATATTTGTTCTAAAACATCTTTCTGAGTCTGGACTCCTCTAAGTATGTGACAGGAACATTTAGGGTCTAAATCATGAAAATGCTGAAATCACAGGTATTGCAGAGGGATTACCTCTGCAATATCTTTTGCCGGATATTTTCTCACCTAGAGCAATCTCCTGAGCTATTCCTGCACCAAAAGTACTCATGGGCACCCAGGAATAGCCTGGGAAGGGGGTCTCTGCTTGTTCTACCATCAGTTTATTATGTAGGTTGTGGAGCTGCTCCCAACACCCTTGTGGCTGTGAATACTTTGAAATACTGTGCCTGGCATGACAAAGGTTCACCTTTTTGTTTCATCCAAGTTACTCAGTGAGTGTTACATGGCTGTCCTTGTCCTGCTGGATGAGGGAGCATTTCTGGGAGTGTCATGTGCCAGAGCAGAGCAGAGCAGTGGAAGTTAGCTCATGGCAGCAGAGACAATGAAGTGCAGAAAGAGTTATTTCATGATCCCTTTGTACCAGTTAGTGAGAGCAATGCATGCAATTGCCTCTTATCTCAACCTCTTCTCGTTATTACAATACACCTTTTCTGAGAGCTCTGAGGAAGCTGGAGTCTGCAGTGTTAATTTTATTAAGCCTCTCCTTAGGAGCTAATTGAACTGGGAAAGGCTGATGCTTTGTTGAGCACTCTGCCCCAAAATGCAGAGACTGTTGAGCAGAGACCACATAGTGATGTGGCTTGGTGAGTCAAGAGTCAGTGTGCAAGTGACTAGTGGAAGTGTTGTCTGAGGGTTTTTTAAATCAGAATTTGTGAAATGAATACAGCCAGGTAACATAAAGGTAATATCTATGTGGGTGATTTTGCACAGCTTCAGCCCAGTCTACCTAAACCTCCCTGCAAAATGCTTGAAAACTTCCCTTCCAAGCAGACTGCAAGATTTTTAAACAGCTTGTGAATCCAAGTTTCTTGTCAGACTGAAAGTTCCAGGAAGTGAGAACACACATATAGTAAAATGAGATAAATCTGTAATATATGAGCTTACAAAAAATTAAGACCAAAAAGCTACATTTGTGAAGGAAATTATTTTGAGATATCTCTGTAATCTGGAGTTTGAGGAATGAAATAAAAGAGGTGGAAATTAATCCAACCTTTAATGCAGTCTCTGGTCATAACCTATTTTTAGCTAAAGCAAATGAAAACATACCATTGTCTAGTGAGCCAGGGAGCTCCAGGACACAGAGGCATTTCAGGTATTTTTCAGGACTTTCAGCATTACAGAATTTTGTGTTAAAGGTAACATCTGAAGACTACCATTTTTTTTATGAGTTAGTGTGAGTTCTCAAGCTCTTCTGAAGAGCTGACTAAAGGTTTTCCCTTTAGAAAACCACAGACCCAGGAACTATTGCATCCATCTACAGGTGAATTTATTTTGTTTTGTCATTAATGCAAAGTCTCTTTGCACTTAAAAGTTCAATGTCACTTTTAGCCCTTTAGAACAAACTCACTCCTATGGGAAATGAAAACCTTTTTAACTCAGTTCCCCACAAATTCCCATTTAGCTTTCTTTTACCTCACCTCTACTTCATTCCTGCACCAAATGGGTGATGAGTGAGTCTAGCTCTTTTCCAGCATGATCCAAGTTGTGCACAATATAAAATTCTTAACCCAGAAATGTTAAGTATGCACCCACATTGCCATGTGCCATGTCAGTTTTGCCAAAGCTGTACAGACCTTTTGGGATGTAGCTATTGCAACACTCTGCTGAAAAAAAAAGAATATTTGATGTAATGTGTAATGTCACCTGGGCCATCGAGTTTTTATAGTAAAATGTGATTCCATCAATTAAAGACAGGATCTAAAGGAAGATGTGTTAGTACTTCTATTTGAATACAGACTGTTCCTTGCTATTTTCCTGTAATGACTTCAAATATGCCTTCCATTTCCAAGGTCTCTATCTACAGGCTGTCATTAACAAGAGTTGAGAAAATAAATATTGACGGAACAGGATGAGCAAGCTTTGAAGTCCAGGGCCTGGTGACTAAGTACTTAAAACAACAACAACGTCCACAGCTTCCTGATTTGTGAAGTATCTCAAAGCGCAAAGACACAAAAACAGGGGAAAGGAGCTCTTTGTACCTCATTTTGTTTACTCATCCATGATGGTCTCTGCTGGCTAGGTTTGTATGCACAGGAGTACCTGTGTACTTATCACACACAGAGTCTAAATATTCTTAACACTTTTTTTTAGACTCTGGTGTGAATGAGCAAGCTTTCTCTCTCCTCACTGATAACAGAGGCTTACTGGCTGCTGTCCAGGACTTTTGGAGGAAGTGGTTTTATGAGACACCTGGTTTCCTGCCCAACACTCTGGCAGGACTCCAGTCCCTGCAACTGAATCTCCAAGAAGTATTTGGAAAGAAAATTCTCACTTTTATTCTAGCACTGCATTTGCTTTGATTTCTGCTTGTCATTAGGTTTGCTACATGTGGTGGAAATTTGTCAAACACTTAATGTAATTTCCTTCAGTGCTGGCTTATACGTCTCCATGATTTTAGCCTCCACCACTAGTATTGCAGCTGGACATCAAGGGCTTCTTCTTTGGTTTTCTTGTCTTAATTAATTTTAAACTCTACCTTGCTTGCTATTTTTGCTCTGTTGAAATCTTTTTAGCATTTCCAGAATAATGCTGAGTAGCAGAAATTTCTTAGTAAAGTAGAGGCCTTGTTGGTGACTTATAGATATTGCTGGCTACACCATTTTTTATTGGTTTCATTACTAGAAATAACACTAAAAAGCAGCAGAAGAATGCAGCCCAGGTTTGTCTCAGAGCAAAGGCTGCTCTGGGGCTGCTTTGCACCTCCCAGCCTGCTTGCAGATGATGATGGAAACCAGGACTCGTTAGGGAAGGGTGGTGGCTGGTGCTGCTTGGAGAGACTGGCGTTTGCGTGCTCCCTGCAGAGGGGACAGGCTTCCCCATGGTGATATCTCAGTGAATTTGAATTTTGCTGGGGATCTGGTGAATCCCCAGCAGCTCTCCCACTGCTTGGTGTCATGCTGGGAAGATATGTGCAGTGACAACCACCAGTTTGACTTCTTTCCATTTGCAGGAGTCAGTGAGATTTGCCTTCTCTGGACATTTTAATAATAATTTGATCTTTTCCACGGTGTGGGGTTTTTTTCCCTCTACACTAAATTAAAGTGGTACAGTCAAGTAGTATTTTAAGCATTGTTTCTTTATTTGATCATCTCCTATCATTTTGTTGTTTTTCATTTTCTTAGTTGCAGCACAGGATTTAAAGTTAGACAAATAAAAGAAGTGTAAGGGTAAAATTTGCCATTACTGAATAATGTTTTTTTGAATTGCAATTCTGTGAAACTCAGTGAGTTATAATGTTTGTTTCTCTAACCAAATAACATGCTAGGTTATTTCTACTGAAAGGACCAATAACAATTGCATTTCCATGAAAAGAATTATTTAATATAAATGCATCCTTGTAGTGAGAGGCTCTTCAGTGCTTTACATTTCATTACCAAAAGAAAGGACATTTCAGGAAAGATACATTGTATTAGCACATGATGAACAGAAATAATGTCATACTGTTCCTAAGGTAAGACTGAATTTAGGAGTAAAGTTAATTAGAAAATACACAAACTCCAGAACAAATGATGTTTTACAGAGCTTTCCCTAGATAATGCAGGAAATCGCAAGTTGGAAATCTTATGCATCTCCACGGTAGCAGGCAGTTGCTCATCTTTATGAGTTTCAACATCTCTGACACAAGCACTTTTCCAGGAAAAATTGATGTGCCTGAAATGCGTATTGACCTCACACTAATTAAGTGCTCTGACAAGCTCCATGAACCAATGACGCCAATGACAGTGCCAAAACTTAAGGATGTTTAGGGATTAAATCTATGGATTGCATAAAACCAAAAAAATGTTAGGCTAGAAAATTTGGACTAGGTTGAGTGCTGAGCTTAAGAATTCTTGATGTGGCCATTCACTGCCTTCCTCATACCTTCAGCACAATCGTTACACCAACTTTAATGTCTGTATAAAGTAAGTAACTATGGCATTTATTAATATATTTTAGTTGAATCACATGGCAAGTTCAAAGTCCTTGGAAAATATGTATAATTATTAATTTCAAGTAGTAATAATAAAATAGTTTATGTTTGTGCCTTTGTAAATATGCTCATTTCCGTGCAGGGTACAGTGGTTTCCAGATGGGGAAAGTTTTTAGCAAATTTGAGATTTCCTTACTTTGTACCATCTATCTAGAAATGTTATCTTGTAAAGCTTAGGAAACATCCCCAAAATAAGTTTGTTTGCTTCAACTTAAAACCTTCTTTCTTCCCAAACCCCTGAACTTGGAAAACAAAACAAAACATGGGTCCAGTGATCAAAGATATCACGAGTCTACAGATTTTCTGTTCTTTCCATACATATCTTTCCCTTTGATTACTATGTTTTTTTCCACTTGAACAGGACCAATATTAACTTAATTAATTTATAGGGTCAGGTAACTTGTAGAGTCTATAGCTCTCTGCCCCTTAAGAAAAGTTTTACAATGGAAAATGATCACTACATGGTGATTTTCTCAGTTTTGTCCTGAATAACATCAGCCAGTCCAAGTTCCCTTTCAGCTGTTTTGTTTCTCTCTTGTCATGGGCTGTACCACTCCCCAGGACTGCCCTTAGGAGTCAGAAAAACAGCTTAATCTTACTAAGCTAATGAACATGTTGTTACCAGTACATCATGTAATAGCTCCAACTCTCCACGCTGAAATTGTTTATAAGCATTTACTGGTATGAGGTGCTGCTTTCTGGTCTCTTTCTTCTAGTAAAAAACCAAAGAAACCAGCTGTGGAAATGATACTTGAATGTGATTTGGGAGATAAAGGTCTGATGAGGAAAGTTGCTCTGGAGAATATCTACTGTGGGATGCATTCTCCTTGGGAAAAGAAATAAATATCTACTGTGGGATGAGTGGAAGGCCTCCCTCACATGGAAACAATTCAGAAGAGTTGATTTTAGCCCAGGAAGAACAGTCAGCAGGGGACTTATCCTTCTGAAGAAGGTAAATTATCTAAAAAGGAGGTTTGACTCTGAACAAAACACAGGCCTGGATCTTCCTGCATCGAGCCTCCATGAAGCAGATACCCATTTCTTCAGCCCTAATAATAGAACCAGCTGATTTTCCTATGGTCTAGCTTTTTGTTATTAAACTATTATACTGCGCAAAGACCTACAAGATCAGTGGCAGAAGCAAAAATAACCTACATCTAATTTATTATACATAACTCTGGCACAGGCCACAAGACTGGCTTAGTCTTGAGCAGCACTTCAAACCCTTAAAGCCTAAAATCTTCAGCTGGAAGTTGCACAAGCTCCTCAAAAAGAGAATTGGGGCTTTCAGACTCACACTGTTTTGGCATAGGATGACACAGTGTATAGTAAGGAAGAGTAGGAACATTGTTACAACAAGCCAGGCCACCTGGTCCTTTGGACAGAATTGTACCCTGTGGGATGTTTTTCCCATGGATTCAGCTCTCTTGCAGACTCAATCAGGTGGCAAGTTGGGTGGGTCCATGGAGAAAACAAGTCACACCTCTATTCTGAGTTAAAACTGAAAGGGTAGTGCTAAAAAGAGCAATGTTTCTGGATACAATTGCTTCACTTACTCACAGTAACTAATGTTTGTGCTGCCTATTCATGGCAAAAAAAAAAAAAAAAAAACAAAAAAAAAAAAAAAAACCAAAAAAACCCCCCAAAAAACCAAACAACCAAAGAAAGACCAGATTGTGGTAACAGTGGACACAGTGGACAAGAATCAGTTAACTTATTTTCCTTTGCTGCAAGGTAGAGGAGTTTACAGATTATTTTAAAAGCAGAGGCAGTGTTGCATGCAGCTCTGGAAAGTAAAGGGTTCTTTCCTTTTAATATCTTTACCAGTTGCAGATTAACTTTATGTTTTTCCATCTTGCAATAGTGATGGCTTAAATCTATGGTAGAAGGCGTGAAGGACTTATGTGTTATAAAATGTTAGTAACTTTTTTAATAAACTCATTTTTCTTTTTCTTCTTGTATTTGTTTTGCAAACATGGAACACCTGTGAATTCATCTTTCTTCAAAAATGAACCTGGTGCAAAAAGTTGGTGGTTATGCATTATCTACAAGTGATCCATTGCTACAAAATTAGAGGGAAAGCAACTGCTTCATCCTTTATCAGAAACCATTTTTCAGTGTTGAAATATAATGCAGTTTCCACCAGGTTTTTAGAAGAGGTCTGAACAGAGCACAAAATAGGTTCACATTTTCAAGTAGTCAGTTCACATTAAGAAGCTAAGAGGTGAATCAGAACTTCCTGTAATGATTAATGGATAACAGAGAGCTCTGGTTCTCAATTAGATTGCTCTTTTATGCCCCTTTTCTTCTCCCTCTGGTTAATTACAGTTTCCTGAAAACATTACTCTCTTCTTGGAAATTCAAGAGATGACTGGTCAGCAACATCATATGAGATTGTTGTCATCATGCTTCAATTCACGAAGAAATGGAAGCATTGAGTGTTTATGTTTGGTTTTTTGTGGGGAATATTTTCTGACCCAAATTATCTGCTGTCTGTATTATCCTACATCTCCTTGAATACCATGAACGTGTTCACACCTTTAGGTTTGTGCCTGGTCCATTATGCCCACTATGCCCAACTATCTACTTGTAGTTTCCTCATCCCAGCCATCATAAACAGTGATACCTTTTCAGAGGAGTCTGAAGAAAAAAGAGCATCAGGAAACGTCCACTGCCATACCAGTGTGAAATAGTGTAATGGCCAGGACTTTTCCAAAAGTAATGAACTTTATTTTTTAGTTTTTACTTGTTGGAATTAATTTCCCCTTGCATTTGTCCTTCCCTTCTTCTTCTGTGGAATACTGGAATTCCAATGAGTAAGCTCAGAGCTGTGTCCCTGTGGTATGCTGCCATGCTGTGTAACTACATTGTGCTGCTCAGAGGAGGGAGGAGGTCAGTGTCTGCTGTCTTATTATTATTACATATATGTCGAAGTCTATCTGATAATTTCTGAAACAGACAGACTGGCAAAAAATTTTATGACTCTTTATTTAGGCCTTAAACAATGAAGAGTCTGTCTAAAGAGAGATCGGTTAAGTGGTTCACAGCTATTAGAGATAAGTCACGTCTATGAGTTAGATCCATGTTGCCCTTTTATTCCTGGCGGCATGAGTGCTTCCAGAATATGTCATCCCTCATACCCCTGTGAAGCATTGCAGTTGGTGCTGTAACCAAGGAGGGTCCTCTAGGTAGAGAGAGTGAGCATTCCATGGTGAGTGGTGGGCAGTGGGAAGAGACTGCCCTGCCTCTAAGCGCTCTGATGGCTCCGTGTGCCCATGGGAAGAGCCTGGGAACCTCCAGGATGCAGGCCATTCTGCCAAGGGCTCTCCTACAAACCTTCTCTGAAAGCAAAACTAGTGTGCAACATACTGGTGAGGACAGGGATGCAGCATTATATGCCTCAGAATGAACCATGTGCATTTGCACCACAACCAGGCGATAACACTTCCTTCTGGAAATAAATATTCTGCTCCAAGAAATGCTAGGTTTCTATAGAAGAAGAAAAATAAATTGTGCATGTGAGGTAGTACAAGAGGAAAGAATTTGACAGTCAAATTGTTTCAAAAAATTGTTTCAAAAATTTTGTTTCGTTCATGAGAGTGCCATTCATATGATGAAGAAAAAGTTGAGAAATAAAAATCAATATTTTAAATTCTGTGTCAGAGCTGTGACTCCTTGACCTGTCAGATTTCAGAGTGTGGCAGTTACCCCTTGCCAGCTGCTTCTGTATGTGTTCCTACAAGACGGTAATTGCTCAGGAATGAACAGCTCAGAGGAATGGGTGAAGCACCTTGCATTTCGTGAACAGTGTTGCCAGGCAGAAGCATGAACCAAGGTCATGCTTTGGGCTACTGAAGCCACTGAGAGCTGCTGTCACAGCTGATATTACAGGATCTTTTTCAGTTACTTTTAAGTCTTGATTTCCTAATGGATCCCTTTCATTTTTAGTAATGTTCTCCTTCCTTCTTAGACCAGGTCTCATTAATATGAGTAGAGGAAGTACCCAGGAAGTAGAGGATCACGCTGTAATAGTTGCAGGGACTTCAGTTTCCAAATAGGGGAAAATGAAATTCCCTTGCATGCTAAATAAAGACAGAAGCCACAGGGTTCTGCCCCACAGTCTCTTAGGCTCACTTGTGAACCACTGGTTTTGTCAAGGCATGCCCTTCAAATTGCAGCTCACACAAATAAATTTCCCTAGCTGGAGGACTCAAATCTGAAACATAAAAGTGCAAGGCTAGGAAAAAACCCTCCAGGGATCATGCAAGTTGATGTGTAATCTGACAGGTAATTAACTTTTTCAAAGAACACTATTCACTAGAGGAATCTTTGAGGTTCACTACCATTTTTAAATAAAGTTTTTAAAAAACCATTTTTAAAGGTGTCACAGTGGACACCCATATCAGATGATTACCAACAGTTACATGATTCTAAAACATGAACTGAGATGGCTACTTGTAGTAGAAAAATAAGAAATGTAGTATTTAAAAATATCATGTTTAATTTCAAACCTCCATAACTCCAGATCCTTTATCATTACACTGATGACCAACCATTTATACATGTTTCAAGCTTGTGCATTTCATTTCTTTAACTGCAGGCCCTTGCAGTTCTCTTTGCTGAGTTTTTTCACATTGGTTTCGAATGACCTCACCTGTTTCTTGGGATCATTTTGAGCTCTGCTCCTGTCTTTGAGAAAGCTTACATTCCTCCTGTGCTCATTTTTTTTGGAAACCGTGACAAACACTGAGTAGGACTGCATCACACAAGCTGTTAATGAAAGCTGCCATGACAAGATGCAGGACCAGCCACTATCAGACTTGCCCATCTCTATGCCTGTGCCATACAGATTTCTGCAACCTGAACTTTTCAGTGTCAAGCAATATGAAGACACTAAATAAAACAACTTTGTAGACCGAAAGAATTTGCTTTTTAAGTAGAAAAAAAAGGCAACACATTGATGAAGCAAAGTACAAGGGTAGCACAATATGAAAATTTTCAGCTTGTAAAATGGTTTCCAAATAATTGCATGCTTTATAGGGAGAGTGCTGCTTAATGAGGAGATTTGAAATTATGTGGCTGTTCCACTTGAGAAATGGCAGTGAGAGGAGAAAGACATTTTAATATGGAAGAAGATTTCTATCCATTTCTGGCATGGTGCAAAAGAAAATATTCCCACTTGGCAAGTAGAAGAATTATATTCTCCTTGGGAAAAGAAATAAATCAGGACTGGGTGTGTCAGCTATGGTCTTTGCTACATGAAAAAGAACAGAAATTTCTCTGCTACTTTTTAATAGAAAACTTGATGAAATGTTATACATTCATTGCTGGAAGTTGTTAGATTTTAGAGAAGGAAAATAAGTGATAAATAGTAAAGATGGTTAGTATCATTTTAGTTCTGGAGTTTGTTTTGAGTATCTAGTTCAATGGGGGGAAAAATAGCCATGGGTCTGACAAACAACTTCTCATGCCAAAATGTACCTGCATCCTTTTTCTGTAGGTTTGGGAAATGTAATTTGTTGAGTTCTAGCAAAAATGCATAGCATGGAATTATTAACTTTTGCAGTATTGCAATATAAAATAAAATCCTGTCCCTGCATTAAATATGAGGAAGGGCACAAAATCCCAGAATTCAACAAAAGCTGAGTGGCCCGCTCATCCATACTATGGTTATATATGGCCCTGGACTTAAAAACAAAAGAGCATTTGGGATAGGTATGTATGTATATAATAAATAACACTTGCTACTACCATACTGCTGAGATCCACTAGTCCAATATAATATTAGATTTGGGGATGTTGCCCAAATGAATCAGGAGAATTACTCAGTCTGAACAACAGAGTGAAGCCCAGATCATGACTGGGGAAAAAGCTACTGGTTATAGTAGTTATTATTTTGCTGGAATGAGCCACGTGAAGAGGGAATGACAGCATTATTGAAAATGATGCATAGGCTGTGTTGGATTAAATGTTCTGCTTGAGAATTACTTGTTTTCCTGACTGAAGTTCTTCATATTTCCTGGATGATGCAGCACATTGCATGAGGCATCCTGTCTTATGCAACTTCATGTCACATTACACAGCTGATGCAGCCTTCTGTAATTATGCTGGCATATGCTGAAAGTAAAACAAGAGGAAACACGTGTTTCTAAATATTGTAGTAGAAATAATCTTCCTTTTTTCCTGCAGTTGTGTTGGTTGGCAGAGAACAAAGATCTAGACTTTTTAATGACAAAGCTGTAAGATGTGGGAAGTGATGACATTGGGCTGACTGGGCAATTATGCATTCATGGCCAGACTGAAGCAGGGGAATGCTTTACCCAGCAGTGTTGAGAGATCTGTACCACTGAGACTGCTGTTGTCTTTCCAAGTCTCATAATAGGGGAAAAATTCCTACTTGCTGGGCAGGACATCAAACACAGCATCTGAGTTTGACCCAGGGCCCTCTTTTAAGACTATGCATTATAAAAACTTCGTTGATTACCAATTTTGTTACATTTCTGTAGAAGACACTCTGCATGTGTCTAAGTATTTCTATACTACTCAGTATGTTTTCTGCCACCATCTGTTCCCTTGACTGTCTTTCATTCCTGACCACTTACTGGCTCTCTCTGGAACACCTGACAATGGGTGCTTCTGCCTTTGTTCTCTTTTGTACATGAAAAAAATATGATGTAGTCAGAAGACAAGCAATCTTCTTGCAGTAGCAACAAACTGTTCTGTAATCTTTCCCCCTTCATATCCACCCCCCTCCTTATCACTCTTAGATATGGATGCTCTTCCAGGAGAAAAGAAGGAAGCTATGTGACTTGTTCATTCAGGAGGCTAAGTGAAATGCAGGACATTGATCAAGAAATTAATCTGAATGATTACTGGAGAAGGTATTCAGTCACACATCATGCGAGGTATTGTTTTTCACAGTTTGTAATATCAGTGACCCCAGGTACTTCATAAAAGTACTGATGAAATCCCTGTGTCTTTTCTTGAAAATTCTATTTTGAGATTCACTTTCCCAGCTGGGGAAGGACATATGAAACTAAATTATAATATAAAGGCTAAATTAGTGTTGTACTGTGTAGCTTCAGGAGTGGCAGGGTTGCATACCTTTCTTTGAAAGGGTACATTGTCGCCTGACATTTTTAGTCACTTGGGTTTGTGGAGTTCTCAAACACGCTACATACAAGGAAACAGCACATTACATAACTAAATCTCAAGAGTCAGTGGTATATAATACACAGGCATCCCACAAAGATCCCTTTCAGGGCCAGATATTTCAGGGTCAGACTGGTACATATGGCTGCCGAGATTCAGCTCAGGCAGGGAGTCATAGGACTTCCATGCCATGCAAATTTCAGGCAGACTGTATTTAGGCCAGACTCTGATAGAATAATGTGAGAATTACCATTGTTTGTAAACTTGCTTCAAACACGTGTAAACATATGTATTAGGAATATGTTATGTATGTTACTTTCCCCTTTCAGCATAACAATGCCTGCTAGCAAGTTCTTATTCATCTTGCTCTCATAAAATTCTCTGCCGTATCTACAGCCCTAAATGATACGTTGATACCTATCTATCCCAAGTACGCTTTCTACTTCTCCAGCTGCTCATCTTGCAAAACATTTAACTCCTCAGTGCTTCTTATGACAGCAGCCTTGAGACAGAGAGTATCCCAGGGTGTGGGAGGACTGCAGCCCCTTCTCCCACTGTGCTGCCTGGCATGCAGCTGCCAGCTTTCCTCTCCCACTTAACCAAAGATAAATGTTTAGTAGCTCAAATCTTATTGAAAAATGCCTAACAATAATGCCAAAATCTAAATATTTCTTTAAGAGGGCACTCTTCCTGGATAAGGGAGCCCTGCTATACCCCTGCATTCCAATGCTTAAATCCTTAGTCCTCTCTTAGTGCTACTCTTTCCTTTCTTCTGGAATACCCATATAAGTCCTACTACTAGACTCCCCTCTAAGGGGACTGTTAACAAATTGGGACATAAAGCCTGCATAAAGCATAGTCAAAATTAAAATTTCTGTCTTGTATGAAGCAGGATTGAATTTCCATACAAAACAAAGGGGATCAAGTGCATCCTCAGTAAATCTGCAGCTGCACATGAGTGGTGCAGTCACACCTGAAGGATGGGATGCAATCCAGAGGGACCTGGAAAGGCTTGAGAGGTGGGCCTAAGTGAATCTCATGAAGAAGACTCAGTGAATCTCATGAAGTTTAAGAACAATAAGTGCAAGGTGCTGCATCTGATTTGGGGCAAAACCTGCTATCAGCACAGGCTGGGGATGAGCAGATGCAGAGCAGCCCTGTGAGAAGGGCTTGGGGGTGCTGGTGGGTGAGAGGCTGGACATGAGCCAGCCATGGGCACTCCCAGCCCAGAGAGCCAAACGTGTCCTGGGCTGCATCCAGAGCAGCGTGGGCAGCAGGGGAGGGAGGGGATTCTGCCCCTCTGCTCTGCTCTGGGGAGAGCCCACCTGGAACCTGCATCCAGCCCTGGGCTCCCAGCACAGGGAGGACATGGAGCTGTTAGAGTTGGTCCAGAGGAGGCCACCAAGGTGACTGGAGGGATGGAGCACCTTTCCTGTCAGGAAAGGCTGAGAGAGTTGGGATTGTTCAGCCTGGAAGAAAGAAGTTAAGGTGATGTAATTGTGGCCTTCCAGTTTCTGAAGGGAGCCTAAAGAAACATAGAGAGGGACTTTATTACCCTTTTTACAGAGGATATAGTGACAAGATAAGGGGGAATAGCCTTAAGTTGAAGTAGGGTAGCTTTCAATTAGGTATTAGGAAAAAGTTCTTTTCTGTGAGGGCGGTGAGGTGCTGGAACAGTTTGCCTAGAGAAGCTGCAGATGGCCCATCCCTGGAGGCATTCAAGGCCAGATTGGATGGTGTCCTGAGTGACAAGTAACCTTTCACCTGGTCCAGTGAAAGGTGTCCCTAACCTCAGCAGGGGAATTAGAAATAGATGACTTTTAAGGTCCGTTTCAACCCAGATGGTTCTGTGATTCTATGAAAAAGTGGAAAAAAAATGTTACTGTGGAGCAAAAAGTTCTGAATGAGTGATTCATAATTAAAATGCTTCACCTACATCTGTTGAAAGTGTAACAACCCATTTTGAGTAATTTCAAAAATTAAACTACATTTCCTAAGAGATTTCTTTTCTCTCAGCAGTTCCTGTTCACGTGTCTTGTGTCCTAATTTCTCCCATGAGCTGGACTGTAAAGCTGCATTTCCCCAGGTTCCAAGAAGCCTTTTCTCCCACTGTGGTTGATGTTTATGAATGTTTTTGATTTTCTCAAAATGCCATTTTCTCTTGAAAATAGAATTCCTGTTTGTGTCTACCAGTCATCCTCTCAGGCACTTTCAGAGTCTTTACCCAAAGCCTTTTTCACCCTTCTGTCTCACTGCCTCTTAATCTTGTGCACAGTTTTGTTTGAGGATGTATATCTTGCTAAAACCCAACCGTCATGTATCTACTATCCTGAAGGAGGAAATCACATCTCCCTACTATTGATGTTACTGGGTGCTGCATTCAGTGTACTTAGAGCATCAATTCACACAGTTCAACTGCATCTTACAGCAGCACTGTAAGATTCAGTGTTCCACTAGCAGGTCTGAATGCTTTCACCTGCCTCTCTTATTTCAGAAAAAAGGTGCAATAGGTGTCTTTCAGGACTGAAGGTGCATATATTAGCAATAACAATAAAGTTTGGGTCTCCCATTCCCTTCAATCTTTCCACTTCAGCTTGATTCCCCCCCACCCCGTTTACATCTGGTTTCCACTTTAGGGGACTGTAAAAAGAGGCTGGGTGTGTACCCAAGCACACACCCAGTTCTCCGGTAGCCTCCCACAGCCTGACAACCCACAAGGCCAGATCAGCTTTCTGTTCAGAGCCTGAAGAAGTCAGCTTTGCTCAGGGACAGAGTGATGGAGCTATAGCTCTCTGTCCCTGAGCAGCTGGGTGGGACAGGTTTAGTGTGCTACAGGCACGCTTAACCTCTGTCCCTGCCATCTCTCAACTCTTTGGCTCAGAGCATTGCCACAGCCTCGTGCAAAGTCTCTCAGCAGGACCTGCAGAGCTGAGCTGGGAGGCCCAAGGGCATGTCCCTGTGCAATCTGGGGTAGGCAGGGACTATTATGGGCAGCCCAAAATCAGGTTTGTCTGCAGATGGCAAAAAGGTTTGTGCTCTTTGGCTCTGTAGGTCACCTGCCAGCTAGCAAATCTGCACTGCATGGTATTAATTTCACTGCTTAGGTTAGGATGTAGGATTTTTTTCCCTCCTGGTGTGCTGGCTTTGCTTGCAACCAGGGACTATACCACCCAAAGGGATCCCACTGTAGTTTGCAGGTGATGCCTGGGTCACCCAACACAACAGAGACCTGGATTGGAAAACCCCATTTGATGGCATTCTCTGCAATCATATCTGTGACATGTTGATAAACTGACTGTTTCTGCTTCTGTTACTTATCTGACATGTTTAGAACTGACAGATTTCTTGTTTCGTCACCTTTTTCAGCTCTCAGAAGTACATGGAAACCATTTCACTATCTGGCTCTGAAATTCCCACAGCTGCTTCTGATTACTCATTGTTTTCCTAAAAGTTATTTTTCAGATTGTGGTTTTTTTTTCATCATATGATATTCACACCAAATTCAAAATTAATTAAAACTTCCACCCTCAAATAATTTGAAATAGATTCCATTCTAAGTTTAGTTGCACCAATATTGTATATCTAGTCTCCTGCAAAACCTAGTATAAATTCCAAGATGTGTTCATCCTGATATTAACTGGAAATATTTCTATGTCCTATGTATAAAATGAACATTTTCATCGGATCACACAGGGTTTAGTAAACCAATCTCCACAGGTCACAGGTGGGAAAAATGACCCAATTTTTCTCCTCTATTTACTTTGCATTACACAGAAACCTGTAAATAAAATAAACAAAACCTGTAGCAGACAGTTGTGTTTTCACTCTGTCTCTCTGGGCTCATTCCTCTTTCACTCTGTTAATTAATGTAATTAATTGTAATGAGAGTAGTTTTCAAATTCTACATCAAATAGTGCATCTGCCAGAATTCTTGAATCTCCAATGGCCTTGTCTTTACTTTGCTGACACCAAAAGCTGCTGTGCAGGCCATGTAGTAGGTACCATTGGGTGCGTAATCCCTTAGAACACCTTAGCAACATCTGGATTCAATATCAGGTGGTGTGGGAGCTTCTGGCAGGCTTCTCCACACAAGCCCTTGGAGAACCGGGTGACCATATGAATATGTCATGGTGTGGTCTTTTTGTTTGAAATTTAAGTTCATTTGATATACAGTCTGTTTTGCAGAACTGGGTGATTTTCTTTCCTCTTGCAGCTGTTGCTCACTTATCCACCAGTGTTAGCTGCATTTCCACCAGCATTAGCTGCATCCTTGGGCCCCCAGGAGAGTTCTGTCATCTCTGGGGGTACTTCTCAAGACAGTACTCAGGGCTGCTGCTTTTCTGGACACTAGCTTTCCCCATTTCTGGACACATGCTCCTGGTCATCTCCTGCTTCACTCCAATTTCTCTTCTAGTTACACAGTGTTTAATTGAAGAAAAGGATATGGAATGAGGATGGCCAAGAAAATTCAGAGCGAAAATATGAATAGCCTGATTCGGAAAGGATCCAAGAAAATTACTGAGTTGGGATCCCATGCTCTTGCTTAGCCATTGTTCAATTCAAACATATTTTGCAAGCTGTTTGGCCAAATAATATTTATTTAAGAGGAGAAAAGAGAAATACTCAGTGAACAGTTTCACAGTTTCAGCAAGCTCTGAGCAAATGCTGAGTAGCAAAAGTCTGTCTTTTCCTTCAGAAAAAAATGAATCTGATTCCTTCAGATCCTCTTCAAATCAGATGTAGACAGTCTGTAGCTAAAACAGTTTTTAATAGTGAAAGAAAAAAAGTAATTGCAGAAGCAGGCCAATATTTCAAGGGTTCATATTCTGCCTCAATCTGCAGGAATGGGTACAGATCTGTCTGTAAGCTCCATGTTTGTCTGACAGTGGCACATGCAATGAACAGATGTTATCTTCTATTGAGGACATATACTTTAAGGGGCAGATTTTAAACAATGGTCTCTTTTTTTCAGCTACAAATGTGGGTAGGAGGAATTGCAGAAGTTTGACAAGCACAAGACATTTAAGTATGTGATTGTCCCTGCAGGCAAAGTACTCAGACACTTAAATTATAGGAATTACTTCATAGTTATTTGTGGATGCAGAAGTGGATAGGTAATGCCTGATTAAAACCAAGATTCTGAGGCTTTATTTTGACTTCATTTGATCATGGAAGGTTCTGTCTTATTTTTACTGATCCCATGTTATCTACTAGTAGCTAGAGTTCTGGCAAACATATTGAAAAATAAGCATTATGTATGCCCTGGCATCAAACAACTAACAGACTTGAACCTACACCGTTGCCTTTGTCTTGCAGGAAAACTCAATTATTCTTAATGGCCAGTAAGCTGTATTTGTCTCTCAAGAAAGATACCCACAGAGGGAGAAGGGGAATGCACCATGTGCATTAACAAAACTGCATATAGCTCAGATATGGTACCTGCATGGAATTCCATCCCATTCTCCTGGGATGATTAAAGGATATCACTTCAGCAGTATTCTGCTTCCTCATATTTATAAATTGGCTACAGCTAAAACCACCTTAAATTCATGTCTTCAAAACCACAGTTGTATTCAGGTCTGTGTTTATTGATGGTCCTTACTGTATGGTACATCGACTTGGCTGTCTTCCTTCACTGCTTTCCTGGTACCTTATCACTGTTAAGTACAAAATGTCCACTAAAGCTGTGACTGCCCTGGTAACACTTCACAGAACTGTGTGAAATCCATACCAGAAAAAAAAAACCAAACCAGTTGATTTATTCCAGAGAGGAATCACAGAATCATAGAATTGTCTGGAAGGGACCACCCCATTTCAATTCCCCTGCCACTGGCAAGGGCACCTTCCAAGAGACCAGGTTAGACAAAGCCCCATTCAACCTGGTCTTGGGCACTTCCAGGGATGGGACATCACTACTTCTCTGCACAATCTGTTCCAGTGCTTCATCCCCCTCACAGTGAAGAATTTCATCCTAAATGAGAAGCAAAGTGATGTCACTGGCCACTCGTCTTACAACACAGCCAGGTGCTACATGACATTTGCAACACAGGTGTACGGACACTTGCTGAAAGTGTCATGGTACTGTTCTTTATATGAATACCAAGAGAAACCAAGTAGCTCTGTCCTCTGTGAGTTTGCTTTTCTCTGAGGCATTGGTGGATGCACTGTGTTCAGTAACTATTGCTGGTTCCTTGGCAGGTGGTCCTTTTAAGAACAGGGCTGATATCTTTTGCTAGCAAATGGGATTCATCCTCCAGATGAATGATGGCATGTTGCCCTCACAGACCTCAATGCATAACCTCTATTCACCTCCTAGGGTGTTGAATAACATGTGTGCTCCACGTACTCTCAGATTTATCATTCAATTTGAAAAGAGAAAGCAGGGGGGCTGTGAAAGAGTCCTCTCTGTTCTCCATGCCTCACCTCTGACTGAATCCTCTTTGAACTCCATCTTATTTTTTGTCACCAACTAGTTCTTCCTAAGGATTTGCAGAAGATGTATTCTCTATTGACTAGGATAGAGACAGGGTTGGAAAAAACCTCTGGAGGTTTGTTAGTACAGTAAGTTCAATCAGTGCTAGCAAGAGCAGCAGGAAGAAAGAATAAACTCAAGGGAGTTAATATTTTGCATAGGTGTTAAAATAGTCTGATCACTAGTGACTCATGGGTAGTGATGTGAAAATTTCCTACTCCTGAAGGTAGAAATAAACATTAAAACAGCTTTTTATGAGTGCAATGGTTTGTGATCTCAGGGCACATAGCTCAGTGGATACTGACACACTATAAAGTAAAATAATAAATCTGAAGAATTCATAACAGGTAAAGTAAGATTGCACTGAGAGGCTACAGCTGTTTTAAGAAGAGTAATGACCCACAAGATGCAGCTTAGTTTTCTCATTGTTAAATGTGGCCAGTGCTTTGTTTTGTGCGGACTGTGCTGCTGCCCAGCTTTAACCTCCTTTAATGCTAAACAGAAGCATGAACACCACGGACATGTCAGAAACAGTATGAAGGTGTCAGAAATCAGTCTTGACATCCATTTGCTTGCCAGCCTACCTCTTGACTAGGATGTTTTATGCACAGAGAGCAGTGAGCTGTGTAACACACATTGTGTGATACCCTGGCAGTTGCAGCAATGTGGTCAGGGCTGGAAGCAATGGGAAGGCAGCTGCAGGGTTGACAGGGGTTTTGCAGCAATTCAGCATCCCTCCTGTCCTGTCCTGTCCTGTCCTGTCCTGTCCTGTCCTGTCCTGTCCTGTCCTGAAGAAGATATGCAACATGGGAACAAGGAGTATTCAGTGGAGGGACTACATCCTATTTTCCTTGACCTTCTTAGGAAATCTGTCAGTGTTAAGGTTTTTTTCTTTTGGTTTTCCTAACCATTTTGCACTGTATTCACAGAACAAAGGCAGTATCACGGAATGAGAATAGTAATAAACTAAAGTTATAAGTTATATACAAGTAATAATTTTTCTTCAAAGAAAGCTGATTTTGATTCTTCACTTGACATGTTTCAGGTAGTGTTACTGTTGCTCAGGTTACAGAACTTGTGTTGCTTTGTTAGACAAGCCAAATAATACCTCATCTTTTTTTTTCTGTTAAATGTTTTGAGAAGAAATACATAGATTTATAAGGAAGGTGAAGCTTAACTGACAGTCAGTAGCATTAACAGTGCAATATATCTGGGCATAAAGCGCTGCTTCAATTTAACTAGTTGCTGTTACAAAGTTTTGTTAATAGAAAGAAATCCTGTATAACTATGCAATTACATTCAGGAACTTGTCTGGATTTGGAGTTACATTATTGGTCAGGCAAGGGTCTTAATGATATTCAAAATAAGAATAACTCATAGCCTACAAAAAAGCTGTCTAGGAACCTTTTTGATTTCCAATAGGTATTTGCTACGTCAGCTCTCTGGAAACTGCTCTTATCCTCTGTCTAACAGCTTCTACCACCTGATTGCACCAAGACAGCACACACAAGTGTATGGACACATACACCAATAGTGTACGGAACAGCAGGAGGAAGCAGAGGTGCCACAATAAATCTTAAGTTGCAAATGAGACTGTTTTATGATAAACACACTTTACATATAAAACAGCAAAACAGGCACCAGAACTTTTTTTCCAGGGGACAGTGTAATTAATAAATAATGAGTAGAAGAAACTTAGATGAATGCGTGTGCCTGCACTATGTACCTTTGTCACCTACCTGTGTACACATCTGTGTTGACTGCAAAATAAGCCCAGCTGATGGGTCCAGCAGGACAGGGCTGTCTCCATCCCCTCCTTGCTGCACTGTAGCATACCTTGCATAGATATGCCTGTCTTACCTTCTCATACTCCATCCCATACCATTTCTCACACATCTCTATGGCACATCATAGAGCTTATCCTGGTTCTGAACTTAGGTGAAAGGAAAACCAAACTACTTCCTGAAATAAAAGACTGCAACAATTGAAGATGGTAAAGGATGTAGAGAGGAAGCCTTATGAGGAGCAGCTGAGATCACTTGACTTCTTTAGCCTGGAAAGAGGAGATGGAGGGGAGACCTCACTGCAGTCTACAAATTCATCACAATGGGAAGCAGAGGGGCAAGCACTGATCTCTTTCCTCTGGTGACCAGTGACAGGACTTGAGGGAATGGCATGAAGCCGAGTCAGGAGAGCTTTGGGCTGGATATTAGAAAAAGGTTCTTTCCCCAGCGGGTGATTGGGCACTGGAACAGGCTCTCCAGGGAAGTGGTCACAGCACCAGCCTGACAGAGTTCAGTAAGTACTCTCAAGCACATTCCTGGGGTGTCCTATGCAGGGCCAGCAGTTGGACTTTGCAGATCACAGAACATTCTAAACTGAAAGGGACTCACAAGGATCATCAGGTTCATATGAAATGAGTGGTCCACAGAGAGATCAAACCCACAATTCTGATGTCATTAGCACCATGCTCTAATCTCAGGGTCATTTCAATGTTCCTTGTCAGTCCCTTCCAGGATACACTAATGGCATGTAGATTGTGAGGAGGCTGAGGAAGGAAGTCATCTGGGCCCCTGCAAGGTTTTGGGCAGGAACAGATACATTTGGAACATTAGAGGAATCTTATGTGCAGTCAGGTGTACATGTCTGTGTGTGTTTGGTTATGCCTGAGAGACTCAGGCACAGTCAAAAGAGACACAACAAAAGTGCACACAGAAAGAGAAGGCAGTGAGTAAAAGCTGAAAGCTTTGGGTGTGATACCAGACAGAAGAACACTTGAGACTCTCAAAGAACATTTGTCCTCTGGACAAGGAAACTACTGTCTATTTTTGAATTTCTAGTGCCCTGAAAAAATTGTACATTGTCTAGCTTCTTTTAAAATAAATAAGATTGCAACCATATCAAATGTATCATCCAGTTGTCCTGGTGGAATGAGTTTGCAAGACCTTGAATATCAAAAGCTTGAGTCAGGTGTTCCGATACTGATGAGAAAGTATATCTGTTGATACTATAGATTAATTTTATTGAGAAAGTTGGCTGCAAATCTCATGGGACAAGGTTTGAATTCAATTTCTTATATATAATTACAGCTTTTTATAAGGACTTCCCAGGCAAATTGTGTATTTTGAAACTTCCTGTCTTTTAATATAATGTAGTTAATAAAATTACATAAGGCAGCATTCTCTGTTTGCCTCTCTGATCCTGTCCTCCTTCACCATGAAAAAGCTTCATTATGCTTTGAGGGTCTTGAAAGTTCTATTTCCTTATAATTACTTTGCTCAGTCTTGCTTCATACAAATCAAGCCTTCTGTTCTCAGGGATGCAGATAGCATATTCCAATTTAGTGTTTGGTTTTGCAGGCACCAGAGATATTTTTAAAAGAGACAGCAACATTTCAATAGGTGTATTTTTCAGGGCATGCTGTTAAATGCCACCAGACTACTCTGAGCTCTGTATTCCTACTAGCAGAAATTAAAAATAACATAGCATATTCCATCTGACTGTGTGTTACCATCTGGACATTTAATGATGCTCCCACAAGTTTGTTTCCTGCATCCCTATTTTACAAGAAGATTACTATAGAGATAATGAAATTTGTCCAGATATCCACTTGGGTTTCTGCTCTCATATTTCAGATGCTTTACCACAGACAGCTAAAGCATGATCTTTTAAAATAATAGAGAATCTGGAACTTGAAAGAAACTTTTATTGTATTTAAAGTAATTTGTATCCAAAGGCCCAAGCTTCTTTAACTCATTACCTGACTTCATTTTATGTTATGATTATAACCCAGATTTTAAGTCCAGCATGCTCCCAGCTACCTTTCCTCTGTGTTCTTAGCCAGGAGGAAAATGCTTCAGTTCTTTTTCAATTATTATAATTGTCAGATCCTATATTATTATTGGTTCTTGCTTAGGTAGAACTATTATGTTCTGTGCCTTCATAAAATGTTTCAGGCTAATCAAATAATAATGTGGAAAAATAATTTCAAAATAAATCTAAGACAAATATTAACATATAAATCTGCCTTTAAAATCACTCTCCATTTCTCAAGATTCTGTTTTTACTTCTTTGTAAGCTTTTGTGTACTGGACTGATTACCTCAAAAAGTGGTATTTCATATTCAAGAATGTGCTTGTAACATAAAGTTAAAAAGCACAAATCAATCAGGAGAAGAATTAAACCAAATTGACAGTATATACCTAGATTGTATGAGATCAGTGCCAATGATTTAAATACAATGGCATTTTCCAGCCTGAAAGCCAAATGAATACTTTGGAAGGCATGTGTACAGCGCTTGTGTTTACAGCCTACAAAAGGTTAATGTTCCCTGATGACTGTGACTGCTGAGTGAAGGCTGGCAGAACCTACACTCCAAAAGGCAGTCCCAGCATGGACAAAACAAAATGTTCCCATGGTCTGAAGTGAACTTTCTTCTCATGTTGGTGAGCAGCTGGGCAGAGAGCTTAATTAAGTTTGCTGCACACCAAAAGTGTACCCTGCAAGTGCACAGTTATCTCATAGGGGCACGCGTTACCACCTTGAGCCAACTGTGATATCAGTGCCATAATTGAAGCCCTCACCTCAGCTTTAGGAAATGCTGTGATAACAGCAGCGCATGCTTTTACATGAAATATGCTAGTGAATGAACAATCTCTCAAGTCAACGTGATCTGCAAACAATGTGAAGTTGAAGCAGGATCTTTCATGTATTGCCTGCAAGGGAACTTTCCATTTATTTTATGCTGTAAATAGCTTCTCCTTAAGTTGTCTACAACCTCTGTTGGAAAAGCTGGTAAGGAGCTCCTGGACCTCAAGACTTGTTAATATTCTTAATGTGGTTAATTCCTGCTAATGCATAAGAAGATAAAAAAGGAGTCATAGTGACCTGACTTTTCACACAGAAATAACTGATGATGAGTTTGACTTCTTAATTTAAGCCTGACTGTGAACATCACTGTTTTGTAAAATGTCCATCAGCCCTTGTGGCAATACTGGCCTACCATTTTATTTATAGTCTCAGTGTACAATGATACAAAAGCAGAGCAGAGTAAAACAAAGGAGATTTATTCCTCCAGGTCAATGTGATGGGTCTGTTTAATGTGTAGAAAGAAGCTAATATGGAGAATATCCAAATACAGGGAATATCAAGTATCAAAATTTTGTATACACATTGTGTATGTATATGTGTATGTATATATGAGTATAAAGCGAACTAAAGAAATAAATTAAACTCCTGCTGACTTAGAATGAGAAAATATTTGTGAAAGTAGTGGTAAGAACTACAGTGGTGATTAAGTAGCAATTTCCTGTGGTGGGATTTCACATGGGGCTCAAACTCCTTGAATGCTTTAAATTTTGCTCGTGTTCATTTGCATGTGGCTGCTTAGCCATTTTCAAAGTCTGAGACAAGAACTGTGCCAAGCTTCTCAGCAATTTATGCAAAATGAGCAATGAAGTGGTAGTAGGATGGTGGCTCAGAGGGTTAGTAGGAGCTGAGAGTGGTGTGAAGGGTTCTGAGGGCAGCAAAATGGGAATTTACAGTGATCTCGGTAAGCCATTTAGCTTTTCTGGGATGGATAGTGTAACATATTATCTTCTTACAAAGCCTGATTCAGACATATTTGCTTTTTTCACGGGTCAAATTTGGGAGAAGTATTGCCAGTATTGGAAAGGCTTCTAAAATATTTTTGTGTAGATTTGCAAAAATATCTTTCATTGATATTAATATTGCTAGAAATGTCTACCTCACTGTTTAAGAGACATATCCCATGCAGTTGTATTTTGCTACCTGGAAGGCATATGAAAGATACCATGGAGTTACCTGCTTTGGCAGCAATTACAGGCACAGATGTTGTTACCTCTCACTATTTTTAGCATGAATCTAGCAATATGTGGTGTTTTCTTCAGACCTTTAAAATCTTGAAGATTTCTGGAACTTTTGTTTTTAACATATGTGCAATGAGAAGCTAAAATATATAGGTTTGCATGGACCTGAAATGCTTAGCACTTCCATGTATTTTTCAAATTGTTTAGAAGTTAGGGCCCTTACAGGAAGGTTGATAAAGTCAAAGCTGTCAGTAATGTGCATTATTTTACTCTGCTGCTCCCTTTCCCCCCCATCATTCTTGTCCATTATTTTACCTTTCCTTTTGGTTACTTTAGGATATTTCCAGTCTAGATTAGATCTATGGCCTGGCGATCTTGTATGAAATTTTAACAGGTTGTGAGGTCTTGGAAAGGCCTGGTGAGCACTGGAAAAGTTTTGAGCTACTGTATGTTTATCCCATTTGAATGGTCCAAAATTTAAATTTTTCAGAGGGTATGATAATTCATGTCATAGCTGGCAGATACATACTTGCTGAAAAGATACCTCTCAGTGGGAGCAATTGTTGAATTTCAGCACCGTGAAAATTAATGTTTTGTTCAAAAAAATACCAGATCAGATCTGGGCTCTTGGCTATAGTTAGTAATAATAAGGCATTATAAAGGCATTATATAGTTAGTTAAAATGCCTTTCAAAAAAGAAACCCAAACACTTTTGCCCCCAATTAAAATTTCATATCCATATATATAGGTTGATACTGAATGTGTGACAGATATCAGAGTGGCAATTCAGTAGAGCACTGTAGTTGACTCATATTTGCAACATAGCCTTCAAGCACTCAAAGGTACTGCCACTGCATGTTCCTCCTATGACATTTATAAAACAAGATTTTGTACTAATTTTCTGTGTGTGCACACTCTTCAAAATGTGCCTATAACACGCTTCTCCCTGCATATATGGCTACATAAAATTTATGACTACAGAACCCATAAATTTTTCTTCAGGCTGGAAACTATGGTGCAGCCAGCATGTGCTCAGAAACAGCAGATCTTATCAGGTAGGATTAGCAGACAGGAGGATGAAAAGCAGTTCTCAGCAAGCTTACATCTGCTTTACTCACTTCCTGCATATTGCAGATTGCTGCAGGTCAGGAGCAATGACTTGTTATCAGCCAAGGCAGCAGGCACTCTGAGTTGAGTGAAAGAGTTGGGGAAAAATTTATAAATTATATGTTCTCAGAGGACACTTGTAGGGGATCAAATAAACTTGGACAAAAAAGTATTAAAAAGAAATTCCTTCTTTTAATTATGGTGACAGCTGCTGCAGGTAACCAATTAGCTTTACCATAGCATCTGTGAACCTTGGAATGGTGCATTAACTTCTCACAGTCTGTGCTGCACAAACACAAAATAAAATGAAGGCTGCTGTGGCAGGCAGAGTGAACTGCACTGTAGCTCAGCTAGGAGCATCACCTGGCACAGGGTAAAGGTGCATCGTGGGAAGTGCTCACTGTTGCTCAGCTGAAAGCACCTTTTAAACCTCTTCTACTTGCTTATTCAGATGGGAAACACTGTTCTTTTCTCAAAGGAATGAAATCTGACAGGCATATTAAAAATATTTAATACACAGAGTTAAAATAAGCAGGCTTTATATAGAGAATGTAATGATAAAATAGTCTTAAATAATATATAAATAATATTGAATGACCAAGAGATGCACTGAACAAAAGTAATCAGATTCAGTCAATTAAACTGCTCCAAATTACAACACGTAGTCACAGAGGCCTGGTGAGAAAGGAATCCTGTTCCTTATGTCCATTCCAGACAGGATAGTGAAGTAACACTTGCTTGTGAGGCTGCTGTATCCATCTTGGCATCTCCCAAAATCTTAAAGAGCACCATAGAGCTCTTTTCTAATAGATTTTGGGTTTCATGACTTTAGAAAAGTAAGGAAAGTTTTCTGTACTTTGTTAGCTAAAATGAAGTAACATGACTAACATTTCATCAGGGGCAATAGCAAGAAATTCACCAGTGCTGGAACACTACATAGGAAATCGCTACTGCTCATCCACTGTCCTCTGGATTGATTTCATAATGAGATATCACATGAGAAAGACCAAACCTCTAACAAGTAGCTTGACTTCAGTTTAGAGTAAACACAATTATTGAGTATGATGGAATAACATGGATACTTGTAAAAATGGCCTTGCTAGTAGTATGTGTAAAGAGGTTTTTATTATTAAATTAAATTAAATTAAATTAAATTAAGCTTGGAGCAGAAAAATTGATTGCTTCTTCTCTGACTCCTCAGCATATAGCACTTTGCATCTCACAGGGCTTTGGAATTTATCACATACACTTGGCAAAGCTGACAACACTGTATGCAGGATTTTAAAGGCAATGGGGTTTGTTCTCTTAAAAACGAAGTTGCAAAATCTAGTAGTGCAATAATGTCCAGTCAAGTGGCCCATGGAGGAGAAGGAGTTGATTTCAGACAGCCCACACAGCTTCACAAGGGAAGGTCCTGTCTGACCAAACCAGTAGCCTTTTACAGTGGAGTAACTATGTCAGTGTATAAGGGAAGAGCTACAAGTGTCATTTAGATGGACCTCTGTAAGGCCTTTGACATGATCCCCCCCTTCTTTCTAAATTGAAGAGTGATGGATTCAACAGGCAGACTCCCAGCAGGATTAGGAACTGGTTGTGTGGTCACATCCAGTAGCTAGTGGTCAATGGCTCAGAATCCCAATGTGCATCTGTGATGAGTGGTGCTCCTCAAGGATCCACACTGGGACCAGTGTTGTTCTATCTCTCCATCAATAACATAGATAGAGGGATCATGTGCACCCTCAGCAAGTTTGCAACTGACATCAAGTGGAGTGGTGGCGCTGATTCACCTGCAGGACAGTATTTCTTCTAGAGGAATTTGAACAAGCTGGAGAAGTGGGCCCATAGGAATATCATGAGATTTAAAAAGTCCAAGTGCAAAGTGCTGCATCTGATTTGGGGCAAAACCTGCTATCAGCACAGGCTGGGGATGAGCAGATGCAGAGCAGCCCTGTGAGAAGGGCTTGGGGGTGCTGGTGGGTGAGAGGCTGGACATGACGCAGCCATGGGCACTCCCAGCCCAGAGAGCCAAACGTGTCCTGGGCTGCATCCAGAGCAGCGTGGGCAGCAGGGGAGGGAGGGGATTCTGCCCCTCTGCTCTGCTGTGGGGAGAGCCCACCTGGAACCTGCATCCAGCCCTGGGCTCCCAGCACAGGGAGGACATGGAGCTGTTAGGAGAAAAATCCAGAGAAGGCCACCAGGTTGATTGGAGGGCTGGAGCACCTTTCCTGTGAAGAAAGGCTGAGAGAACTGGTTTTTTTTAACTAGGAGAAGAGAAGGCTAATTGTGACCTTACAGTTCCTGAAGGAAACTTATGTGAAAGATGGGAAAAGACTACTTAAAAGAGCAGATAGTGAAAGCAAAAGGGGAATAGGTTCAAATTGAAAAAGTGTAGGCTTAGATTAGATATAAGGAAAAAGTTTTTTACTGTGAGGGTGGTGAATCAGTCAAACAAGTTGCCCAGGGAAGCTGTGGATGCTCTGTCAAAGGTGATTAGCCAGGTTGGATGGGGCTCTGAGCCACCTCATCTAGTGGAAGGGTTGGAAGTAAATGATCTTCAAGGTGTCCTACCACTCCACACTATTCTGTGATTCTGTGATCTCCTTTCTCTGCCCTGCTACCTCTGGGTTAGGTTATTTCTGCCTAGATGCTTTATATGTATTCAAACTGGAGCTCATATGGCCTCACTTTTGTAGTTTTGTTAAGTCTTTACAGAGTTCTTTACCAATGGCATGGCGTTTCTCTACTACAAATAGTTAAGTAGCTTGTTTAGAAACCACCCTTTTTAGAAACCACTCTTCTAAGTCTTTACCAAAGATGTTGAATAATCTGGTCCTTGATATTTTCCAGCTCCATGGCAAATTAGTATTAAGTCCTGCCCTTTGCTGCTTACTCCTTTATATAGCCCAAAAGACCACTTTGTCCAAAACCCCAGCAGTTTTTTCTCTTAGTAACTTTTACTTTAATTGTACAGAAATTATCTTACCATTTGAGAAGTTTTGACCAACAAGTGTTGTTATACTTATCCATCTACATAGGCATATGTGCTCTTTTTTGTGTTCTCACTGATGTGGTTTCCCGGGGGATGTGAGTCATCCAAATATAGAACAAACCAGGGCAGAACTTTCTAACCTGGCTGCTGCTGGCATGAGTGTACTGTTGTCTCTCCTCCGCAATTTCTTGGTAGTGTGTCTGCAAATGCTCACAACATTTAACAGTGACAGCTTATAAGTCTGAAAACATCTCAGGGTTCAACACTGCTGGAGCAGAAAGGACTGGGTTTTTTATATTCTTCACGATTACCTAACAAAAGTAAGTGGAGCAAACTTGGGTGCCTTCTGACATACAAAAATTGCCTTGTTCCATCTAAAATTCTTTCCATTTTTCTCTTTTGTTACCTGCTTTTAAGAATGAAGGAGCTGGACAGTTGAATCTTGACTCTTCAATGCCCTGTCAAACTGTATATGGTATCAAGTGATTGTTTTGTGGTGTAAATGGTAACTAGTCTACCTATCCTTTCAGAACATCGTTCAGTTCATGATGTTACAGTCTGAGCTTCCACTCATAACCTAAAAGGTTCAAGCAATGTCCATCTTTCTTTGTATCTGTATTATCCATTGGCTAGTAAACATATTTCTTCCTTCTATTTTGCTTTGCAGATATTTCAATGGAAAGTGATAAAAGTTCTAGTTCTTAAAAAGCAAAAAACCTGCATTTTAGGAATAGAAAAGCATTAATTTCTGCCTAATAACTTAAAAAAAATAAGTTAGGTACAAAGAACATGGAAGGCAAACTTCAGTTCTGAATTTAAGCTTCAATGCGTATGCTTTGGGTTAAAAATTGACAAAAACAAGGGGACATTCTTGACCATAGCACACTGTGAACAGTGTGCACTTACACACTGGAAAAAGATCCATTTACTTTGACTGTAAACAAAAATGTTAATAGATTTTTAACCCCAGTGTGTGTTCTTCATGCAGATTCTAAGGCTGTAGTAAATGCAAGTAGATCTTAAGCATTACTTCTGCAATATGGACTCTGGCAGCTGAAGGATTATTTGTGCATGACCCTTCTCCATCTATTCTGTGTAGTAATTTTGTGTCTGGTTATGAAACTGTGAGTGGTATGGGGTCGTGGCAGTGATGCAGGGAAGGGGTGTCTTTCAAGGGATCAATGTTCATCCAATTTAATCACTGTCTGAGGTTTTAATTCCCGTTTCAAACAAATGAATGCGATACTTGGAGTATTTCAATACAAACACTGTGACCTAGTCATTTCAAATCACTTAAGAGGCCTTTTGTGAAACAGTAGAAAAATGACCCACCTTTTCACTCTTGCTGTTACTGGGCAATTTTCACCCTGCAGAAAGGAAATGAATTACAATTACCAGGGCTGGAAGTCATTCAGTAGGACAGAATGCATAAGCCCAAACTCAATTTAATTTATATAGTGCATGTTTTTCTCCTTCTATATCTCTGTATCCTGCTTTTCTGCTCTTCTGTAAGTGTGTGACAGTGGGGTACAGAGTTCTAAACCTGCCCTGCTTTATTTTTTTCTTTCCATGTCTGGGTTGTTTGTCCCATACACACTTAAAAACAAAACAAAAAACCCCAAATAAATACCCTACAAGAATCAATACCTAGTCCAAGCTCTAATGTTGTCCTGTTAATAGCTAATTAAGCCAAAGGCTAAGTAGTAAAAGAAAGTATTAGGAGGGCAAGAACATGCTTCAAAAAGATTTAAAGCTAACTGTAGTAAAGGCAAAACAGCACTTTGAATATGCAGCAGAGCTGAAAATATGACGATAAACAAGAACAGAGACTGGATTCTGTCATGAGAAGATCTGTTTCCATATGCTAGTATTTCATGTGGTGATGAACTGTACAGAAAGTATTGATTTCAGAAGGTCTTTCATACTTCACTGAGTCCTTCAAGAAAAAATATTTGACAAAGTATTTCTGAAAGAATATATCAGAGATTTTAATTAAAAATTTAAAGAAAATACAGACTGGGATTGTTCATCTACACTCACACACAGAGAATTCGGCCTGAACTGATACTTGCACTACCTGCAATACAGGTGGGAAAGAAAGGACAGGCCTAGTGAGCTGTGCTATAGAAAGGTCTATACTCTGAAGGCTGTCCTTTGCTTTGGCAGTTTACTGCAGTTTCACTTTTACAAGGCTCCCACTGGTGATCATCAGTTTCTGCTTAGAAAGCTTAATGCTCTGTCTCTCAAGACATATGCCCTTGGGAAATTTAGGTGTTATGCTTCTTTGAAGGTCTTGTGGTATCACTAGTATAGTGTGATTCCATATTTGTTTTCCATTGACAAATTTAACAGTCAGCACCTATTCAAATTTCTGGGATTGAACAAATCTAATGAACCTTTATACAGGTTAATAAAACAAAATTAAATAACTAAGAAAAAGTAAGTAACCCTACTGTAATTTTTCTTGTCTTTTTAAATCTGCAGTTCTTAAAGACTTTGTTATTTACCAAACCAAAGATGTTACGTTTGAAAAGACACCTGCAAGCTGAGTTCAATGGCCTTTTTTCAGATCAACTCTCCTACTGTCTAACGAGGAATCTTTTGTTTGATGCCACAGGTAGCACTCAGCATCATTTCCCAAGGTGGGAAGCTATTCTTTCTGCCCTCAGAAGGGATTCTGTGTTCTTCTAGGATGGCAAGATTACCTGACAGACAGCCATGCAGAAACAAAACACACCATATTATAAACTGAGCTACTTGGTGATAAATTGTTAGGGACCGACTTTCTGCAGCACACAAAACAGACTTTGTCTAATATTGGCACATGTAGGAGGAATTTGTAACCTTGGGTTGCAAATACTTGTTGCTTTTCTTCATTGGTGATATTAGTCTAAGAAATATACTCAACAGAGGAGGCATGGTTTGGGGTGTATGTTGGTCGGACACCATTATTACTACACCATTCTCTGACAAATCTAGGATCCTGGACATACAGCAGATAATACATCAGAGGGGCAGAATGAAGGAGGACATGTCCAACTTTTGCCCCACTAAGAGCTGCTTACCTTTGGATCAGCCCAGTGCACAGGCTTGCAGACACAAGGATTCAGTTGGGTCCTGATGACATCAATTTTGTTACTTTACTTTGTCATCATCCTCTATCAGGATTAGACCTTTCTATGTGGAGTAAGCTCCATGAATTTGCTACCAACAAAATATGTTATAGCATGAAATGGGAAATGGCTTCAGATGAAAAGTGCATTGTCACCCTAAGCCTACTGAAACTATCTGTATTATCTACTGAAGAAAGCACTCCACCAACATCCATCAATGTCTTTTAATCACAGAATCACAGAATGGTCTGGGTTGGAAGGAACCTTACAGACCCTCTTGTTCCAGCTCCACTGCCATGGACAAGGAACACCTTCCACTAAACCAGGTTGCTCAGAGCCTTGTCCAAACTGGTCTTGAACACTTCCAGGGATGGGGCATCTATGACTACCCTGGACAGCCTGTTCCAGGGATTCACCACCCTTATGGTATGAAATTTCTTCCTGATATGTAATCTAAACTAACCGTCATTCAATTTAAGATCATTCCCTCTTGTCCTATCAGTAATGGAATAATATCTAATTTCACATCACTTTGAAGATCCAATCAAAATAACAAGTGTGCAATCGAGATATTTCAAGCTTAGATCTACTTGGTGAAACATGGTTTCAGATGAAAAGTGCATTGTCGCCCAAAGAGGAAAGAGCTGCTTCAAAATTCTAATTTGGAAACATAGGCAGTTAGAGAAAAAGCGTATGTCTGAGAGTATTTTTCCAAATTAATGATTCAGCTTATAGTTGACATCTAGAAAAACCTGGTCCAAAAATAATAGGAGAGGATGCCTGTATAGAGTTCTACTGAAAATTGTCTAGAACAAATTAAATCTTCCAATTATCTCTAGCTTTAAGTGTTTTGGTAGAATGTGGTCTATCTTTTAGAATATGTCAGGAATAGTCTAAAAGGATGTTATAGAAAAGCTAGAGGCAATGTAACACATCTGTTATGAAACAATAACCTCTTGCTGTCTCCTGGAAACACAACTGTCCAACTGAGTTTTGTCCCACTTTAAAAATGGCCTTTAAGAAAGCATAATGATAAAAATGTGACAATGTGTGACAGCACTTGAGCAAACAAGGAGGAAGGGACACTGGCACTTAGATTTTAGTCATGTAAATATGTTATTCTTGCAAATATTTAACAGATTGTGTCTCTGCAAAAAGCTGGAAATGAAAAGGTAGGGGAGTGAACACAACAGTGTGTGCAGAGTAACGAAACAGGATAAAACATATGCTCTCTATCTCAGTCAAATATGTAAGAATATTGAATTAAATCTGCAAGATGCTATGGGAAAGGAAGCAGGCTGTAAATGGCTGTTAATTGTAGGCTGCTGTTAATTAACAGAAGCATCTCTTTATCATTGATTTTCATTGCTCTGGCAGACAACTATTTTTGCTTATATACACATTATATTAGACAAATGTAAAGAACACAGAACAAATGTCTTTGAGAATAAGTGGGGCAAACTGTATCAGGTTTTCTCTGATTGCCTATTTCCAAAAGTTCTGTGTTGTAACAAACTACATTTCTCCTGTAACAAGACTTTCAGATGAAGAGCCCTTATAGAATTTGACTAAAGAAAAAAGACCCTATGTTTTCTTTCTGGTATTGCAGATGCTATCAATGTGATGAGAATGTGAGAAATAGTTCCACCCCAATTCTGACTATGGACAAAGGCACCCAAAAGAAAACTGTGACATCCCAAAGTCTACCCCAGTTGTCTTGATATGTCCGTGAGGGCCAGTGGATCAGGTAGATCCATCCCTGGAGCAGGTCTGCCACTGGGAATACAATTGTTTTCCTATTGTTGCAGTATCTGTACACTGAAGAAGGATCATAAACCTGGCAAACTGGTAAGGGGGACTGGCGACTCTGTCAGCAAAAGAGAACAAACAAAATGAACTCACAGGAACTTCAGAACTCCAGAGAAACTTAAAATAAGATTCAGAGGTAGTGTGTGGAACCCTCAGATGTATAACTGACATGGTTATGCTGTGTGGGCTTAGTTTGAATTCAACAAGTTTTGCTGATGATCAAGATTTTTTTCTGAAAATAGATTAGTCATTTTGAATGTATTTTCAAAATAGTTCATGCGATAGGTAAAAGCAAACGACTCTAATTCTTTGCTATTCTTTGTACTGTTCTGTCTTGGTGTGAAGATAGAATCATCTTCACACCAAGACAGAACACTACAGGGTTTTAATTTTCCTCATATTATTGACAGCACTGTGATAAAGCAAAACAATCTGTTATGGTTAATACTTATAAATGGTGACGAGAATTGAAGTTAAAGAATAGGAATGAACTCTTTATGGACTCTAATTCTAGGGACATTGTCACAAACAAGGTCTCTTTAATATATTTCAAAGAATATTTTATTGCTATTTCCTGCCTCTTTGTATCAGTTGAGCTATTTGTGTAGCTTACTTTGAAATTAAATACCGACTGAGCGGCAACCAAGTTCACAACAGCTGGACAGCCATAGCTGAATAGATCATGTATCACCAGAAATGCTGATGAAATTACTTCACTTTTTAAACAACAGGGCAGCCTGTTTGTAAGCAGGGAGATAATGGGAAATATGAATCGAAGGCTGAAGAAAGTGATAATAACTTACCTAAAAATCATGCTCTTAGGACTTAATTTCTTGTCAGGTACAAAATGTTCTGGGTTGGGATGCCACAAGATGGAGGAGCAATACAGTGAGTGGCTCTGGGAGAGGGCATCCTAGTAATGTAGGCACAGCCAAATTTGCTTCTTGGGAAACTCAATCTGATACCTTCAGCAGAACAGCAAAGGTAGCTTTGTCCCATCACAAGGGAGGAAGCTGACAGGATCAGTACAGGCTGAAGAGCCCATACTGCACGTAAGAGAGTGCAAATCCTCACAGGATTTCTCCACCAGACCACACGGTCACCCTTCCCAACCCCACTGGAAATTACTCTTCTCCTACACCTGCTTACCACCTTGCTCCTCCCACAGGTGTTCCATGACCTCCTGACACCCTGAACCTCCCTGGCAGCTACGGTGAATGCTGGCTGGGAGGAAGCTGATATCCCTGTTTGTATTGGGAAAGGAAACAGAAAGTACTGGGCTGGTATGGGACATGGCACCCATGCTACAGGGACCAGAGAAACAAAAAAACCAGGACAATCACTGGGCTGTATGTGTGTCCTGCTATTTTTTGCCTTGCCAATGGGGTGGAGAACTTGAAATTATGGGAGCAAACATCAGGGCTGGGTTGCCCAGTGCTGTGCACACAAACACACTGCTTGGGTGACACTCCTCCTCTCCAGCCTGGGAGGGCAAAAAAGGCAGTCCAAGGTGTCTGCCTCCTCCAGCCTGCATTTCATCTCATGCAGCTGAGGGGCTCTCTAAGAAGCAACCTAAAAGAGAGAAGGTGTTTAGGAAATGGAACATCAGTTTGAAAATCCAGGATTGATGGGGAAACCAATGACAACCGAAATACTGAGGGAGTAAATAGCAGTTTGGGAGGACAGGCACAAGATAAACATGCTGCAGGGTCATCCTCAAATAGTGCAAAAAGGCAGCAAGTTCTTGCAATCATTTTGATCTACATATAGAAGTCTCTTAGATAAATGGCCTCTATGGTGATCATTATTATTTTGTTTTTCATGAATTATTTTGTTGTTTTCATCATTATTTTGTTTCTGAATACGCAGTTTTCTCTTGAAGAACTGAACATACCAGACTTCTTTGTCTTTGTAGAGAACATAAAAGTGATTTATTCTTCTGCTTAAATGTAATTTTTTGCAGGCTGGACCATGTTTTTCTCAGGACATTTTTTCAGACAAACCTGACCCAAACTATGCTGCCAAGTGTTACAGTAAATCCTAGACTATGTTTGACTGAGGAAAAGTCTGAAATTAAAGAGAAGATCTCAGGTGGTGTGGCTAATGACCTGCGCCAGCATTTGATCACTTCATCTCTATCAAGGGAGCCGTGTACTTGGTTTTGTGTCCTGCTTAGTATGTGAGAGCATATCTTCTCTGGGGCACAACCCCAGTGGCAATACTTATACCCTGCCAACATGCTGAGCTGGGAACAAGAGGAAGTTTCAGGGGAGACTGAACCTATTTTACTTGTCTCTTAGACTGAGTAATTTGACAAACTTTATCAATAATCAGAGAAAAAGCCTTTTGCAGTTTTGCCTAAATGATATCATGATGTTCTTTTAAAATGATTCGTCAATGGATAACAGGTCTCATAATAATTTCAGGAAATACAGTTAAGCCAAAAGACCATTTCAACAGAAGTACTGTGGGTTTGGAATGGACAGTCAATTACATATAAACTACCTTCTCAGAGATTAATACCATGTTAAAAAAAAAGTATGAGTTTTAGAATATAGTGTAATTGCTGCTAGTACTCCTTTACTGTAGTCTATTGTCCTAAAAGGAAATTAGGAGCTAATAGCTTTGAAACACTATAAAGCCAGTAGGATACAAGTGCAGGAACTGTAAAGTATAAAGAACAACTTTTGGAGGATAATAACTTGTTCTTGCTGCATTCTTATAATGCTATTTATTTACAGACAGTAAAATTAAAATTTGTTGCAACCAAACTAAAATATAGCTGGTAAAAGTTTCCCTTCCCCATTGTTCCCTCTCTGTCTGTCTCTCTCTCTTTCTCTCTTTTTAAATCTTTAAAATTTAATCAAGAGACACAGGCATATGTTACATACAATTGTCATTATTGTCTGTCAATATCAAAGTGTGTTGGGTTTGTGTGGCCAGATTTTGGTAGCGAGGAGTTACAGGACTGGATTTTGTGAGAAGTCGCCAGAAGCTTCCTTCATGTCTGGCATGGCCAGTGCCAGCTGGCTCCAGATGTCCTGCTGGATGAGGCTGAGGCAATCAAACTTGATGGTAATGCTTTGGGGATAACACATTTAAGGAAAAGTTACTGCACAGATGTAATTGCAGACAGACAAGAGTGAAGTGAGAGAGGATCAAGAGCCCTGCAGACCCCAAGGTCAGGGCAGCAGGAGGGGCAGGAGGTGCTCCAGGCACAGAGCCGGCATTCCCCTGCAGCCCCTGGTGCAGCCATGGTGAGGCAGCTGTGCCCCTGCAGCCCATGCAGGTCCATGGGGATGCTGAGATCCACCCACAGCCCATGCAGGAGCCCCAGGCTGGAGCAGGCGGATGCCTGAGAGGGCTGTGAGCCCTTGGGAGGCCTGTGCTGGACCAGGCTCCTGACAGGGGCCTGAAGGCCATGGACAGAGCCCAGGCTGGAACAGATCTCCTGGCAGGAACTGTGACCCTGTGGGGGACCCATGCTGGAGCAGGCTGTGCCAGAAGGACTGCACCCTGTGGAGCAGTGACTCAGGTTGGAGCAGTTTGTGGAGAACTGTTTCCATGGGATGAACTCACATTGGAAAAATTAATGAAGAATTGTCTCCTGTGGGAGAGATTCCATGCTGGAGTGGGGGAAAGACTCTTCTTCCTGAACAGAGGTGATGAACTGACTGACATGTGGTGAACTGACTGTACTCCCCATTCCCTGTCTCCCTGCATCACTTGAGGGGAGGAGGTAGAGCTTGGGAAGGAGGGAGGGATGGGGCGGGAAAGGGTTTGTAAAATTTATTTTGCTTTTCATTATCTTGCTCTGATTTTTTAGTAATTATTTCAATTGATATCCACAGTTCAAATCCATTTTGCCCTTGACAGTATTTGACGAGTGACCTCTCTCTGCCCTTAACTCATGGGCCCTTCATTAAAGTTTCTCTGCCCTGTCCAGCTGCAGAGGGGAGTTACAGAGCAGCTTTGGTGGGGGCCTGGAATCCAGCCAGGGTCAACCCACTATGGCCTTTTTGGTGTACCAGCTGGGAATTTAACCCAGGTTGCAAGAATGGGAATCTTACATTATACCATTACCATGCAAACTCATTACTACCACAGAATGCTTGGGGTTGGAAGGGATGTCTGCAGATCACCTAGTCCAACACCTCTGTTAAAGCAGGTTTCCCTACAGCAGGTTGCTTTGGCTATCTTCAGATAAATTAGACTTTCTGGGCAGCCTGTTCCAAAACTTTATCCCCCTCAAAGTGAAGATGATTTTCCTCTATTCAGATAGAGGATATGCCTTCCTTCAGTTTGTGCCTGTTGTCCCTTATCCCCTGCCTCAAAAAATTCTCACTGTCACCATGGTTGGTAATATTTAAGTATAGTGGTTTTCTCTCTCCTAGATTCTGTTCATAATCTAAATGCTGACTTTTCACTCCTATTTCTACCTTTTTGTCCTGTGGATTCCCCTAACTCTATTTCCAAAGGTCGATTGGTGACTTCTGTTTTTTCAAAACCACTAAAGCATCACTGCTATTTATTCAGGTTTTTTAACAGAGAAGGTTTCAATGTAAAATTCTGCATGCCCTAGCAGAATTTCAGAAAAACCTGCTGTGACAAGAGCACATTTTAAAAGTTGTTATTTATTTAAAATAGGAACAGGAAAAATATGTCCTCCAATCTTAAGGAACTGGAAGAATCCTTACTGCATTTTTAAAGTTTGTGTATCTTTCAGAGTGTTTTATCATCAGATTAGACTCATATTTTAACAGCTGTAGTAGGAGACTGCTGCTGAGAAACTCTATCCTGGTAGAGCATGGTCACTGGGCATATGATCTCTGAAATCTCATTTTCTTTCCTCTGAGGGAACTACAGAAAGTGTCTCTTGCCAACTATGCTTAAGGTAAACTGACACTGGCAGTTCCACTACAGCTTTCCAAGCTTGCTGGCGAAGTATTGGGAGGGTGAGGGAGCAAAATTTTTTCCAAGCAATGGTACATTTGTGCCCTCGTTATTGCAAGAGTGAGCTAGGGGATGACAGTGAGGGATGTTTTCACTGGAGTTGGAGGCTATCTGGAATGGCAAAATTGTTTAAATGCCAATTATTTGCTTCATGAAGACCTTTGTGCTTAATTATGACTACTCAGGGACAGTCAGCTGGGAAGAATGGGCACAATGTATAAAACCTAATTGGAAATTTTATGTGTTTCTCTTTTTCATACTCTCTCCTATAGGCACAATATGCTTATCAGATGCCATTTCCGGAAGAATTTATGCTAGTTTTTATCGTGTACACTATTAAGAATTTTACCATACACATTTTGTGAAAAACTTCAATTCATTTCACAATACTGATCCTACTACTCCACTCAAGGCTTACTGTTCTTAATGCTCAGTTTTGATGAAGATGTTGTGGTTTTAAGCCCAGCTGGAGATTAAACACCAGACAGACAGTCTCAACCCCATCTTCTGAGAAGAGATTAACTCCACGCTATCTGAAGTAAGGATACATGATCAGAGTGTTATTGCAAATTATGACACTCTTTGGTTCATGTAGGTCTTTGATCAACTTTTTTCACAATGTGCAGGTGATCCCTCTCCTCTGCTCAGCACTGCTAAGGCCACAGTTGAAGCACAATTCCTAGTTCTCGGCTCCCCACTACTGGAGAGAGACAGGGCTATTGGAGAGAGTGCAGACAAAGGCTGCATTTAGATAAAAGAACTGGAGTGTCTTCTGTAAGACAAAGGTGAAGAGAGCTCAGACTCTTCTGCCTGTGGAAGAGGAGGCTATAGATAGATGTCCTCAAGATGTACAGATCTCTGAAGGGATAGTGTGAAGGCAAGGGGAAAAGGCTGTTTCCAGTGGCACTCAGCGACAGGACTAAGGGAACTGGGCACAAACTGAAACATCTAGGGGACGTTCCTCCTCAACATCAGGAAATACTTGTGTACTATGAGGGTGATCATGTACTGGCACAGGTTTCCCAGAAAGCTGCTGTACTCTACATTCTTGGAGATACTCAAAGCTGTCTGGAGGTGGTCCTGGATAAGATGCTCTACATGAGCCTCCTCGAGCATGAACATTTGACAAGTGACCTTGGCAGGTCCCTTCCAACTTGAACCACTCTGTCACCTCATGGGCTTTCCCTCCAGCAATGATGGGTGCCTTCTACTCCTTTGAAGGCCCTTGCCAGAACTACGTCAAGATGCCCTGTTGGCACTGAGGACGTGTCCAGAACTTCCCCTTTATATTGCAAGACTGCCTCTTGCCAGGCCTTTCTGCTGCCCTTTCTGGGCACCAGCTTTCCAGCAGAGGACTCAACAAGCTTGATCTTAAAACAGCCCCTGATCTTGCTGCTTTTCAGCAGCCACAGCCTCTGTGCATGGACTCCAGTGGGCACAAATGCAAGGCATGCAGGCTCCAGAGGGACCTTCAGCTTGCTCTAGCAGCTCTGGCATGGGGGAGGGCAGCAGGTCTGGGCACTGAGCAAAGGCAGCACCTTAAGTGCTCCTCCATGCCTGGCTGCATGGAGGAAGTGCTGATCTCTCTCACTGGCATCCAGTGACAGGCCACATAAGGATGTGCAAAGCTGCACCAGGGGAAGCCTGAACTTGATATTAGGCATCCTTGCTGCTTACATTCAGTGCCAAGTTTCACTCACCCAGCTCATGCCCAGACTCCAGCTGAGCATTTGGTGAGGTTTGGAATGCTGAATGAGGCCAGTGGTACTGGCACTGAGTGGGGACAGTTGTTGGTAGCAGCTCTCCATGCCCAGTCCCAGAGCTGCTGGAGGATTTTCCCCTTCCCTGCCAGGTTCAAGCATCCATGACACCCAGGAGGTACAGTCACAGCAGCAGAGGTGAGTTGGAAGGGGACATCTCATTCTGGGAGGCTGGGAGGCTTTTCTTCCTCAAGGACCTGGGCATTTCCATCACCCCTCTCCAGGTCACTGATGGCTATGGTGCCTCTTCCTTTGCTAGCGTGACACCCACTACTGCAGTGGCAGTGAGGCAGTGAGAGGGAGCCACTCATCACCAGCTCCCTGAAGGCCACTGCAGCGAATGGACAGCATGGCCATGGAGCTGGACAACTACTGTCCCATCTTCCTGGACAGCTGGGAGGAGGCCAACTATGTGATGCATTGACTCTACCTGTTCTGCCACCTCTGCATCCTCCGTGGGCAGAGAACAAGCCCATGTGCCCCTTCTGCCAGACACGTTCCAGCAGTCTGCATGTCTCTCTTGTCAGGGGAAAGCACTGGGTGTCAAAGAAGCTGTGCGCAAAGGTGACTGCTGTGAAGGATGACAGCCTAAGCCAACCACCCCAGGTAGGGTCAGAAAAGGCAGCAGTAGACTCCCAGTGCCCTGTCTGCCTGGGAGATAACTAAAAGGCAGTCAAAGTGGCCTGCTGCGTGCACAATTTCTACTTTGCCTTTATCTGGTGATGGGCTGGGGGAGAGACACCCGCAAGCAGTCTCTGGGGAAGCTGCCATACTCAGAGGGAGGGGACAGCCATTATGAGGAGTATGTAGTTGGGTTTTCTGCCCTTCTGCACAGCAGGATTGCCATGGAGAGGGCCTGCTGCTAATCCTTACAGCTGCACTACAACTTGCACAGGTGGCCCACCAAAAACCACTCCTCAGCTGACAAAATGTGGCTTGTGGGGACTGACAGCACACAGAGGCGGTGCACAGAGGCAGGCAGAGCTCCCCTTCCAGCATGGTCCCACACCAGACACTTCTCTGGAGATAACCATGCCACGTGTGAGAAGCACTGGGTCAGACCTGCAGCTGCTCCAGACCCAAACAACAGCAGGGTGTAGCTGCAGCCCCTCAGCAACCCCCTCTGTTGCCTCCAATAAAGACCATGGTGTGTATGTGTTTCACAAAGCTGTTGATTCGTCAAGAAGCATCTGGCATACTTTTTAAGGTATTTATGGGCTATCAGAAAACAGTGGCATAACTTCTACTGATTGTGCATGATCTATCTCTGTTTTTATGCTTTTCCTCCTCTCTGTGAATAGGTTGCACTACCCTGCACTTTCATGCCTTTCAGATAGACAGTATGTGCTGTCAACACTTAAAACCCTGGCCTTCCTCTCATGCCATAAGCTTCTGGGTGTAGCATTTTCCTTCTTCACAGTATGCCTAAAGTACTGCTTTCCTACTTAAATTTCTCTTAGAACAACTGGGGAACTTGGACTAGTTTCAGTAATGCACTAGCTGGTACAAAATGTTGTCATGTTAGCAGTAGCAGCACAGGTCACTCACAAAAAGTGCTTGTTCTGGCTCTGTTGCCATTTGCTTTGCCCTCTTGTACTGTAGCTTATCAAAAGCCCTTGAAAATGGCAACGTTTTCTTTTATGAGATTGGAAGCCAGGTTATGATTACTGACAGGTACCTGAGTACATAAGTAAGCACTTCCGAAAAGAACTTAGTAGGAGGCAGCTAGGAGGGAAGAAAACACAGATGCTGGGTTCCAGTAAGCCTTCATATTAAAGGATCACGTTCCCTGTAATGGTACTTAACAAGCGTGATTAAAGCCCACATGCAGAACATTCTTTTACAACGCAGCATCCCAGCAGAGGATAACTTTGCAAGTGGGCACTTGTACCCTTTTTTGTAAGCCGGGGACACTGCATGGGAACAGAGGATTGGAAAAAATTCTCCCTGTCATTGTAAATGTGACCCTCTCCTTAATAGATCTGGCTCCTTCTTCTAAGTAAACTTATCACTGCTTTTGCTTCCTACACCTCAGGCTGCAACTCCTATTGTGCTTAGCCAGCTTCTTTGAGCTCTCCATTTTATTGCATGATACTTTGCACTCCTCTTTTCTTTCTCCCTACTAGCTTTTTCCTTTCATTTAAATACTTTGTGTTTATCTTTGTCAGGAAAGGGTGGTCAGGCATGGAAAGAGGCTGCCCAGGGATGTGATGGAATCATGGTTCCTGAAGTTTTTGATCACTTTTTGATGCAGACATGGTGCTTAGGGACACGGTTAAGTGCTGAAACTGGCAGTGGTCAATGGTGGGACTTGTTGATCTAAGAGGTCTTTCCCAGTCTTAACTATTCTATTAATCTGTGTATGTGTAGCGCAGCAATGACCCACTGCCCTTTCTGCCTCACAAAATAGCTCTTGCCTACAATGACACCAGGCTGAGCTCATTCTCCTGCTACATGAAATAATTCACTTTTATGATGTTTTAGAGCATTGTAATGAAAGGTTCCTTAAGTAAAGGGCAATAAAGAGATTTGGTGACCGGGGACTTAAACAATAGTAACATTGGGCTTGAATAATCTGTCTCTTGGTTCCCTCCTTTTGTGTTAGAATGTAAATTGTCCTTCTCTCTCCTCATGCAGCCAGCTCAGTAAGTTAAAGTTATGAGTAAGGGAATGTCTCACCTTCCTTGGGCTCTATGGGCTAGCATAGCCAGTAACAATCCACCTTCAAATTAGAGGAAGGCAAACTGAGGAGGTGCCTCAGCACCCTCACAGAGAAGAATTTCCTTCTGCTATGTAACCTGAACCCACCTTCTTTAAGACTGACTCCTTTAACTCTTGCCCTGTTGCAGTCCCTCGGCAGCTCTCCCGCAGGCTGCCTTCAGGCCCTGGCAGGCCGCCATGGGTCTCCCCCTCAGCGCTCTGCCCACCTCCCGCCGCCATGGCGCTCCCCCTCAGCGCTCTGCCCACCTCCCGCCGCCATGGCGCTCCCCCTCAGCGCTCTGCCCACCTCCCGCCGCCATGGCGCTCCCCCTCAGCGCTCTGCCCACCTCCCGCTGCCATGGGTCTCCCCCTCAGCGCTCTGCCCACCTCCCGCCGCCATGGCGCTCCCCCTCAGCGCTCTGCCCACCTCTCGCCGCCATGGGTCTCCCCCTCAGCGCTCTGCCCACCTCCCGCCGCCATGGCGCTCCCCGTCAGCGCTCTGCCCACCTCCCGCCGCCATGGGGCTCCGGGCCCGGCCCTGTTCTCCTCATAGCAGTGTACTTCTAGAGGGACAAGGGGCACTTGTAGGGCTGAGATTTCTCATTTAAAGCATGTGGAGACTAATGATAGGCTGTTCTATGGGTATATTAGAGACTCTGGCTGTGATTAGAGACTAACTCTCTTCAGCATATGAAACCTTTCCCTTATGTTTTTCAGTGAAGCTGGATGTAACATATGAATAAAGTGGTGTCAGCTTGTGTTACATTATCTGATTGCATAGTCATTATCATGCTTATGCGAATGAAAGTGTGATTGATTGCATGTTCAAGTAATCTCTTGACTCTGTGTTAAGAAGTGTTGCACCAAACATGATCTTCACTTAATTGAACATTCTCATTCCTACCTACATCTTAAATATGAAGGAAAGATCAAACATGAAATCTGGAGAATTTTTTTACACTAATGTTTCAACTTAATTTCTAATCCAAGCTTAAACTGCTCACTAACTCACATATTTCATCTAAAATGTCATTTTTGTTGTTTTCTTGAAGATCTATTTGACAATAGTGTTAGAGTTTGTGCCTAAGATACTTGGCTTCCCTTATCATAAAGCACTCTGCTACTGTTATTGTGCTTTTCTGCAGCTTAGCTCTTTGCCCTGCCGTGTGTTGTAGATTAATTCCCAAGAATGAAAGTATATTGCAAAACAAATGAAGAAAAACATTCTGAAGGCTTTATCTTGACCTGAATGTTCATGCTCACTTATATGATGCAAGTTTTGAGTAATTAATGTACCTCTGACAAAGCGAACACTAGGGTCAAAAAAAGTATGCAATGTAAATGTTGTGATCGTCATACAGTGGCTGCCTCTGGTTAATGTAGCTTCATATTTCATTGTGTCAAGAAGGTTGCAAATATTTTTTTCTCAGAGGGTCAGAGAAAGAGGTGCAGTTTAAAAAAAAAAAAAGTAAACAGCTCCCTGGGAAACTAGTAAGAGAACGCATATGGAGCCTTAACCTTCAGATGAGCCTCAGACAAGGCACTGCAGGTTTTCCCAGACTGGAAATTCCTCATGAGAGCATTCCTTCTGCAGCTGTAACATCCTTTGGCTGCCTTGTCTCAGTCAAAATGTGGCCAAGGATTTTTTGTTTTCTCTTGTGTTGACTGAGGTGTGAGGGTTAGGGAGACAGACACAAGTCACAGCAGGGAGACAAAATTCTGATCAAATGTTGAGGGTTTTTTCTCCCTGTGAGATGATCAAACAATGACAAATGTTGCCCAGAGAGTTTGTGGACTCTCCATCCTTGAGAGTACTCAGAATTCAACTGAATGTGATGGCCTGAGCAGATATGTGGTCAGGTGACCTCCAGAAATCCTTCCTACCCTGAGTTATTCTCTGAATCTCTATCTTCTAAAGGTGACATGCCATTTTCCTGACACAGAGGGACTTAAATGAACAAAGGGCATAAAGAAAGTAAACAACTTCTCATAAGAGATCTGGGAAAACTCCAAAGGGAAAGTCAGGAAAAATCAATTTGTGTGAGATACAAGATCACAAATAGAGACTTGTCTCTCTCACCAACCATATCCCAATATTCTCATTCTTTTGGTTGATCAGGACTGTGGGGGAAAAAAAAGTTTATTAAAGCTCCATTAAACTTTAATGCATGGGATCCTCAGTTTTTAACTCACACAATTATTACTTTCTCCACTCTGCCAGAAAATGTGAAATAGCAGAATAATTTAAATTACAATAAAACTCTTTTCTCCTCATCCCTATCTTCCTGTACAATGTCCCAGTCAAAGAAGGCTGAAAATAGCTTTGTTCAGTAAATCTGTTTCTTTAACTAAAGTGTATTGTTGTCTGGGGACAAGGAGAGTTTCTCTGAGCTAATGAAAATCTCTCTGTGGTTGGCCTTAGAGTCCATGTGTTCATTTCCTGCAGGGAAAACACTCAGAACCAAACATAAACTGGCATAACTCCACTCTTTGAAAGATCCTCTGTCATCTTCAGTGTCAAAACTGGGTTGTGTTGACAATGTTTCAGTGAATTTTTTGCCCATTTAGTAATTGAAAGTCTGATCATATTTGTGCATGTGTCTATAGACAAAGGGACATTAATTATTTTCTTACAGCCATCCAGTTTTCTTGAGCTACGCTAAATTAGCAAATTATGTTGAGGAAACAAAGAGAGGGGAATTACAAAAATTAAGATGAACATGTGCCAGAAGAATGTGCTGTCACTCTGCTATGGCAGATTAGCAGCTGTTTTGCCTCCTCCTCCCCCTCAGCCCGTGGGGGATGTACATTACATCTCCAATATTGGCCTCTTCGCCCATCAGGGAGGTCACTGACCTGACCCACCTTTCACCAGTGTATGCTCACAACATTAAACATTTAACAAGGTGATAAGAGCTCAGGGGATTAGCATTTGGGGGAAAAGGGCATGACCTCTAAAACTAGCTCTTAATTAATAAAAATGGACATAAGCAATCTGTTTCAAAATCTCTATTTGGAAGGAACGGGATGTAAAGCAGTTTCTGTTTGTTTTTGCAGGAGGGAGAGGAGAGCACGGATGGGACTTGCAGTGGTCTTCTCTCCCTCCTGCAAAATGGAAGTCTTAGATCTCTTGGGGGCCAGTGTTAAGCATTAATGTTAGAAGCAATGAACATTTTTTATTGACTGGGAACTAGTTAGCTACAGATTAATTTAACTACCTGCCTCTTCCCACCGTTGCAGAAAGCTTAATAGCAGGCCTCTCCTAACAGGTATTATTTTCCATACCATTTGTCAGAGGCAGGTTTCCTGCATATATGAATCTACCTAAAGAAGAGTTTCCTGCTCTTAGAATGAATTTCACAGTGTATGTGTCTCCTTTCTAGAAAAATGAGATCAGGGGATTTTATTGAGACCCATTATGTAAAGCAACTTTCTTGTGGTTCATTGTGATTTTTTTGTACTATTTTAGTAAAATTTTGGGTCAGTATGATCTAAAACAATGTTTGAAAGAACCATGAATACTTTTTTGCACACAAACACCATAATTGCAAAATAGAAATAAAAACATGTAACAAGTAAATTATTTTAACAGTGCTTAATATGTACTTGGTCTTTAATATTATGGTGTTTTGATGGTTCATTATTTATAGTTCCAGTTTTCAAGTCTGAAAAAAAGACTCCATTGTTATGTTTCTGTTAACATTTACATAATTGTTAAACAAAATAAAGCAATGCATTAGCTAAATGTTCTCAAAAGAGAATAATTGTGTGCAATTCAATTACCACTGGAAATAAGGTAACTTTTTTTGACTATATGGGTGTAACTACTTTCTGTGACAGTTTTTTGAGACTTGTTTATACACTGGCTGCTACTGCCATTCCCCCCTGATTTCTCTGCTGAGACAACTGGGCTTATGAACTGAGAGGAAGGTGCAGGACATCCTGACATGTCCCTGGTCTGACTGATGGTGTGAGCAAGGGCATGCTGCAGCACTGCTCTGTGGAAGTAACAGCAAACAGCCTTTGTGATCCTTGGAAGCTTTTTTGCCCCTACTCCAGTTTCCTGAGTACTTGCAATGTCTCCTGAAATGACTCGAATGCAGCTGTCAGAGATCAAAATTCAACATTTTTCCTTCCCTTTATGAAATAAAATTATTGAATAGTGAGCATTCATAGGGCACAGGCACAAAGAGAGGATCTGATATTTGTAATGAAGAGCATTCATTAATCATGCAAAAAATAGTTCCCAGTATTTGTTTATTGATACTTAGAAAAGGTGAAAGCATGTTTTCATGGCTGTGTGCTTGTTTTTTTAAACACACTGATTATTCTACCTGGAAATTTTAATTTACTTTATGCTGTCATTTTCTGCAAGGCTTTATTTCAACTCCCATGCAGATTTTGTATTACTCTGTTACTAATTTCCTTTTATGACCTGTCCTAAGGAAATAAAATCTTGGTTTTATTTATGTCTGTATTCAGTTTCCCCATGGAGTAATTTAATGATATGTCACAAAAAAACCCAGGACAGTAGTGGGCACAAGTGAAAAATGCATATATATCTTTTGCTTTTTGTCCATTTTTTGCCAGGGATAATTACTAGATTCTGCTTTTGCTGATTTTATTTTGAAAGAACTCAGTGGTTTTGTGTTAGTGGAAATTAACTTGAAATGCAACTAGTAGAGTTTGAGAGCAGCAAAATTGCCTAATGTACACATCATTAATGTGAATTTACAGAGAAACTCTGCTTCTCAGAAAAGATGAACATTTCAGGGAAATAGCCATCCAGGAATAAACAGCTGGAAACAACCATAAGATGACACACTCCTAGAATTGTAGTTTGGGATTGAGGGGTGTAGGGGTAAGCTGGGGCTTCTGTGACTACTCAGTGGTTTTTACCATGTGCCAGGAACAAGAGTGGTTTTTACTTCTGTGAGATTTTCACTAATGAATCATCTCTAAGAGTCGTGGTGGCAGGTGAAAGGTAAAACCCAATAATGCATAAAAATAGCAGTAATGGACAAAACACTTAAGAGAGAAAGAAAATTATGTCTCCCAGCAATGTGCACCATCAAGTGGCATGAATTTTCTTTCTGCTGGGAGCTGCATTCCAAGCAGGTGACACTGAGGCTGGCAGAAATGACTGCCAGAACCTGCCTTGGATGTCAGAAGTCAGGTCAACATGTGGCAGTGTTATGACTGAAGAATGAGACTGAAGCAAGGCCGGCAGACAACTGGACACTGCAGGAGTTTGAATCACAAACATCTCATTAGTCCATTTTTGAGCAGCATAGCAATTAACAGGCATAGGTCTGTCTAGCATTTTGCTGTCATGGTAGCCCCTGACAGCTCACCTTTTAGTCAGCTGTGGAGGTGACTCATCCGTAGCATTTGACTGCCAACAAGAAGTCTGTGCTGCCTTACACAAATATTAGCCCAAATGTCTTAACTCTTCCCATCACTAGAGAAGAGTGAGGGTCATCCCAGCTAAGATACTGTGGGGAGACAAGAACAAAAGGATGGGCCAGGGGCTGTGACCACACACTGGCCTGGCAGTACTGTGCCTGATGTTTTAGGCCTGAGATAAGGAATGCTTTTGTGAAGCCATGGGAAAGGCATTTGAATGTCTTAAATCTAATCTAGTTTGGGAAAAGCAAGATTAGCAGCAGGGCATGTCTTTAACTAGAAGCATGAAAGCTCAAAACTGACGGACCCTTTTGACTCACCCAGTTGGGCATACTACTGCCAACAACTATGTAAAAACGCAGCCTGTGATCAGCTTGGAGTTATGCCCATCTGTTGGGATAATAGTGGTATTAACCAACTTTCCGTGTGTTTGGATATCACCCAAACACGTTGTGCTCCTCCCTGCAGGGGGCAAACACCAGGCCAAGAGTTGCCTTTTATGGGCAGCCAGGGTAGTTCTGCATGAGACATCTGTTCGCCAGGAGGTCCTGTGTGTCTAGTGTAGGGCACTGTTCATTTTGGCCACTGCATTGGGTGGGGGGAAGTTGAGCACGTGGGTCTGGCTGCCAACAACAGTGATTGTTTTAAGAGCATCTCAGTGTGCCAGAATAGAGGCTGTAGGCAAACACTGTCTGCCAGTCTTGCAGTGAGAGAGCCGTGCAGCTTACGAACAAAATGAGTCACAGAAAGAGACATACGGCTGAAAATCATGAAAGCTTTTTGTGACTGGTCAGCCAAGAATTCACATAAACCTGAAAAGTAATTTGTGCCTACTAGTATAGAGCAAAATGGAAAATAAATACGTGAGTCTTGGGGGTGAAAGAAGCATACATATTGTACAAGGTGTGTCAGAAGTGTTCCCTTTCTGCTTGTGAGATTGATTGCTGCGCTAGCAGAAGGATTGCAAATGGGTCACAATACCCTTAGAACCCAGGTTTAGTGCAGCCAGGCAAACATGAGTGTCCTAGCATGACCATGTATCCTTAACACACCTGTACACGTGGGACTACAAACTGAGGTGTGAGATGTAGCGGGAAATATGAGGCCTTGTGACATAAATCAATAAGTTTTCCTGCAGTAATTGATATTGTTAAGCTGTAAATTTGCTTATTGGGTAGTCTGTAAATTTGCTTTGCCTGTATGCTGCTTCTTCTGCCTGCTAAATTGCTGGATGACTTCATGGTTCTGTTATCAGCTTATAGCTGAGATGTGTATTAATCTAAAGAAAACAGACAATATAGTCAAGTCCTTACTAGATAATGCAAGCAGTGTTTGTCAAGTATAGCTACTATTTTTCTATAATAATTCTTCAAACCTTTAAATGCTTTAAGAAGAAACAGCTTGTGTTTTTTATTACTTTGACTAGGAAAACACAATGTATTTGTGCTGGAGCCATCAGTTTCCTAGATTTATCTTGTTGTTCTAAGAAAAAATAAAATACAAGAACTTTTACTCCTTGACATTTGAAAAGTGAGATTCAACACACTGATGAGAATGCAGACCTGATTTTCAGGCACTTGTTTCTTAAAATTTCAGTCTGAATGTTTGTACTGTTTTATGTCACTCGTTGGCTTGTAGTCAGCAAAGCTTCAAAAAGAAAAAAAGAGGAACAAATTTCATAACTGAAGGAACAGCTGCATTGGTTCTCTGCTATGGCAAAACTAAGCAAAATACCAGAAAGCACCAGGTAATTTAATAAGGCGATTGCATATGAGGCTTAAGCTAAACATATCAGAGAGATATGAATGATGCTATTGTGTTATGCTGCTGGTTTGCTAGGAAAGCAAAGCATATTTTAAAAGACTATGTAATTCTAAGGTTTAATTTGATAGAAAAAAGATTTTAAACCCCCAACACATGAAAATGACTGAATTGATTTATAGGATTTAGTATATATTTTTCTAGAGCAGATCAGCTAACGTAAGGGTGTATTTCATTCTTCTTTACTTTGGCACATCCAGTGATATTTCACAAATAGGGATAATATTTTCAGTTTGAAGGCTTCTTCCAGGAGAAGGTAAAGGATAGTAACATCTCTCTTAAACAAATAGCTCTTCTGATAGTCCGTCTACAGTGATAACCTCATAGACTGTGGCATGTGTTTAACTTGCAGAATTTTGTGTCCATACTAAGCATCAGAGTAAATTCCCTAAAGTGAATTCTGGTTTAAGACCTGTGTTTATTTGTACAAACCATGTCAATGAAATGGTAAATGTATAGCTGACTCTGAAGGGATGGAAACTTTCAGCTGAGTTTTACTTGAGTTCTGTTATTAAAGGAAGAAGTTTAGAAAAATGCAAGAAAAAGTCAAAGATGATGGCTTTTGTATACAGAAATACAGACCAACATGTCAAACCAATCATAATACTTTGGTTGAGGTCTATATGTTTTATCTATAGCTAATCCCCTAGACCACTGTAGACTAAAGGAAGCAAGTAGAACCCCAAAGGCAAGAAACATCTGTAAAAGTAAACACCTTTCAGATTAAGAGAGCAACAGAAGTGCTTTCATTTTTAGACTTTGTGAAACAATTTCCACCACTTACACACTTGAGTTTTATTAAGTCTGTACTAGATTTCCACAGCTTAAAGTATAATGAATGTATGAGCAGTTTTGTTTGGTCCAGAGTTAGGAGACTTGTCAAGGCTGTGCCTTGACATGAGCATATCATCACTCCAGACATGAAGAGCAGGGCTCCCTAGGGTTTTTAAAATATGTGAATGTACTTCACTTACTATATAACACTTCAGTGTATGTTGTATGGTAGGTATCCTTACTGAAAGGGTGCTGGACAGCTTCTTGGAACAGGGATCCACTGAAGATTACTAAATACACTGAGAACATTTCTATTTCAATAAATGGCCGAGGCACATGGTGTTAGGGTCTGGGAGATCATGTGGGGAAAATTCTGTGCATGCTTTTTCTGTGCTTCTTTTTCTGACTGTTGTCAATACCAATTGCTGCCTGTGATCACCTCTAGCTTCACATGCTGTGACACAATTGCACCTCTGCATTAACAGAAACTTTGACTTTCTTCCTCACTGATTAGTCAGATCTATAGGTCTAGTGGAGGTATATTAGAAAATGTGAAGGAATTTGTATCTGAGGTAGGTCATGGACAAAGCTGGATACTTCAGAAGGAGAATCTCAAAGTCTATCAAGCTCATTAGGTATTTACTAATGCTAATGAAGAATCGGTAGCCTGAATCTTTCTGAGAGTAGTTCATGTCTGTCATCTTGGGATCCTGAGCTTCCTACTATAGGTAGTCACCTTTATCTGTTATTTTAATCATCTGAGCAGGGGGTCACTGTTTCTTTGTAGAAAAAAACAGGAGAGCATTACTCAATATTTCTAGAATAGCCTTATAATAAAAAAAAAAACTTGGTTTGGAAGTGGAAGGCCAGGGTTAATTTCATATTTGCAATCAAAGCATTCAAAAACCACACTGATCTTCTCTCCAGGGTAATGGTTAAACCATCAGCTGATGGGATATTTTTGTTTGGAGGGATCCTTCCTGCTGACATAGTGTCCTTCTGCAGGAAGAACAAAAGAGTAAATAGCATAGCAAATGGAAAGCATTTTTAGTTATCCCAATGGTTAGCCTGTTCAGCTGAGGCAAGGGAATTTGGCAAATAATCTTAATTATAAGACCAGAACCACATAATCTTTATTACTTTCAGTAAAATCTCAGTCATTTTCATTTGAAGAGTCAAGGTTGGTGCGTAGGTGGGAGGTGTGCTAAAGGCTTATCTGGAAGTCTGAAAAAATGGCTTCCCATGGGTTTGGTTATTCATTGTAGTTGAACAGGAAATAGACAAAAAGCTTATTGGAATAGGTTTTTCTCAGATGCATTCAGTGCCTGGGGAATTTTGAGTCAAACAGATAAACACAACCAACATTGAGAATAGAACAGGCTAGGTTTTCAGGAACGAATTTTTGTCCCTTGTGACATACTTTCCTCCCTGTTTGCATTAGGGTATCAGTATGGAAAAAACAAACACTCTGCAGCTGGTTTTGCATGCAGATCTGAATCCTTCTATGATATCAGAGCTACTGGTGGGATGAAAAAATCCTTGTGCTTGTACAAAGCTATCTCTGATCTGGAACCAGCATTACTGTGTTCACACAGTCCTCTGCAGAGTCTGGTGATGTTGGCACAACATCTAATCACAGCTGGACCTGTGCTAGTCTATTTCCTAATACAAAGTATCTATATTAGATGGGTGGGGGTTGGAATATCAGAACATAAAGACAATGTATTAGCTTTAATTCTTATGAAAAAGTATTGTTGCAATTCTCTTGAAGTGCATTGCAGCAAATGTTGAATAATGTCACTTGGTACTTGACAGTTACATTACTCAAGGTAAAGAAATTGTGATGTATGTGTACAAACCTTCAATTAGTAGTTCACAGAAAGAAATTTTTGATGTGTTCTTTGTTCTACTGAAGGTATGAAAGTCAAAGGAAAGGACATACAATACACTTTCTTCAAAGAATACATCACAACTTAAAGCTAAAAAAGTTTCTGGGGAAGTTAATTGGAATGTAAGTGCTGCAATCTGCAGGAGAAGTAAAATTTTGATAGCCTCAAAATTATCTTCTTAATGTTCCAGTTGGGAGAGTTTCCCCCCTGAACAATCAGAGTGTGGTACAAGGGTTCTGAGTGTATAAAACGAAAAATGGTGATGGAACTTGGTTCTGAAATAAGTCATGCATGGGCGAAGCTGGATACTGCAGAGAGGAATTCTCAAAGTACAGCAAGCTCATTAGGGGTTTGCTAAAACGAATGTAGGAAGGCTTGAGGCTCCTTCAGCATGGTTCATATGTCATAACCCTTTGTACCATACCATACAGAATAGCAAGAAAAGATGCTGGGGGTGCTTGGTCAACAGAGGCAGAACAGGAGCCAGTCATGCCCAGATAACCAAGAAGGCCAATGGTATCCTGGCCTGGATCAGCAATAGTGGCCAGCAGGACAGGGCAGAGACTGCCCCCTTGTACTCAGCATTGGTGAGGTTGCACCTCAGATCCCATGTCCAGTTCTGGGTGCCTCCCTACAAGAAAGTCGTTGAAGTACTGGAGCATGTCCAGAGAAGGGCAGTGGAGCTCATGAAGGGTCTGGAACACAAGTCCTGTGAGGAGCAGCTGGGGGAACTGAGGTTGTTTAGCCTGGAGAAAAGGAGGCTCAGGGGGAAACCTTATCACTCTCTACAGCTACCGTATCACCCTCTACCTGAAAGAAGATAGTAATAAGGTGTGAGTCAGTCCCTTCTGCCAAGCAGGAAAGGATAGGAAGAGAGAGGAAATGGCTTCAAGTTGCACCAGAAGATGTTTAGATTGGACACAAGGAAAAATTTCTTCACTGGAAGAAGGATTATTAAGTGCTGGAAAGGATTATTAAGCAGTGGATCAGGCTGCCCAGGAATGTGGTTGTATCACCATCCCTGCAGATATATAAAATATATTTAGGTGTGCTGCCTGAGGATGTGGTTTGGTGGTGGACTTGATAGTGATAGGCTATCAGTTGGACACTATGATCTTGAAGTCTTTTCCATGATTTCATGATTCTATGAAATAACCTGTACTTCTGAAATAGACCTTTGAATTTGAGGTCACAGATGTCATCAACGTACTGTGCAGCAGTACAGCAGCATCTTAATTGTGCTCTGTAGCGTGAAGGATGCTGCTCTTTCTTCTTTGACTAAGTCATCCAGAATGAATGCTGAAAAAAATAATTCATTCAGAGATTTTCTCAGGAAAAACTGCTGCTTTACATAGCTAGGCATATCTTCCAGAATACTCAAAATTTGCGACTGACCTTGGCTTTATGCCTGAACAAAGAAAGATGCTTTTCATTATTCTGCAATCATTATTCTGCCTTTGCTACTGCATCACCTCTTTACACTCAGGCACTGTAAATGTAAATTGACTGTTTTCCATTGGTAGTATTTGAAAATGTGGTTCATTATTGTAAGATTTTTCTTCTATTTTCTTTGCTTTTGCACATAATTTTCTGAGTTCTTTTTTATTCTTTAAACTTATATCAATACTTTCAGTATTTATATAGTGCATTAAAAACACCATGGTTTAATTTAAAAAGGGAAGGTGCAGATACAAAACATTTCTCCATAACTTTCTAATAGTGCTGCTGTAAAGAAAATTTACTTTGCCCACAGCCTTTGAGTAGAAAATTTATTTTGTTCTACTCTGTTGGGAGATTTGGGCAGTGCTTGATGGAGAATTTTAATATGCATGGTAGCAATCTCACCCTGTACTGACAGTCATGGAACATTTATGTTCTTTGAGTTTTTCAGTCCAGACATGCAATATAGGTGGGGTCCCACACTAGTTTTTGGTCCTCCACCAGCTTGTTTTCTTCATGTGCCTGACACCAAACCAACAATTATACAAATCTCAATAGATGCAGGGCCAGTTCTGGCAAATACAACAATGTGGACTTACTTATTCCTTTGTTCTGAAATTTTGATGCTACTTCATTTTCTTCTGCATGATGCTGACATAATGGTATTTTTGTTTGACTGTTGTCAGAGCTGAGTCACAGGGAAGTTAAGCTTAATGAGGTTTAATTAAACTTGGAAACAGTAACACTGAAATATAAAATTCTTTTATGTTTCACTTGTAGTGAGAAGGCCTTTTATGCCAACCAATACTCAATATCAAACTTCAAAGGCACATTTGGAAGAATTATGCACACTAAAAATGGAGATCATAGTCAGCTGTCTTTTATTCAAACATTTCTTCCTTCTGCCACTAGCAATCCTTGTCATTCAACTTAAATGCATTTTTCTTTTATATTTGATACTAGCTCACACTGTAAAAGCAAATATTCTGCCAGGCAAATTATTTAATGGATAAGAATATTTTCAGTCAATAAGATAAAAGGATGCTCTACTATTTCCCCATATTCAGTTAATGTTTTAAGTAAAATATTAGTAGCATGACAATAGTATTCATAGATGATAGTATTACCAATCTGCTGCTTAAATGCTATGATATAAATGCAAGTGCCCACACGTCACACTTGAAACAATGCAGCTATTTTTTCCCTCGCTAGTTTTTGTTAGTTTTTACTTTTTTGTTGAATGGGCTCGTTTATTTTGAAATGCAAGGTGAGAGACCAGATAGGAAGTGCTTGCTCGTCTTGATCTCTTTGCCAATCTGACCAGACTTTAAAAAAATTATGTGCAGAATTTACATATAGAATGTAGGTATTTAGCACTGTCCCTTCCACTGCAGGCACTTTAATGGGTTTGATGCTGTGACTTTATCAAATGGGATTTGCCAGCCTAATTGTGAATGGGATCAGGATCCCCATTACATTAGCAAGAGATACTGAATTGGTAGTAGATCTTCTCCCAAGAGTGTGGAACACAGCAGGTTTTGAGAAAGGAATTGCAGAGGGAAAATTGGGGAAATCTCATACTGGTTGCTCAAGATACCTTTTATTCACCTGGCTGGAATGACAGATTTTCCTGGGCTAAATGACATTTAAACAGAAAGCTACTCCTAATTATCACCTACTTGTTTCTAGCTTTTTGTGTAATGTCATGGGGGAAAGAAATAAAGTTATAGTTTGGCTTGGTTAGGCCCCAGTTCAGCTGTGGTTTGGCCTCCATGAATATTTCACAGAGTTGTAAAACACTGTGCTATGCACTAGCCCTTATAATATGAACACAGAGTGTGAGGTACTCTGTGTTTAGTATGTCCCCATGATCCCCACACTGACTGAAACTACAGTCACCCTTGGGAAGACTTAGTACAAAGGACATCTCCACTTCAGATGCATGCAACTTTAGCCAAAAATCTTCACTGACTGTAGCTTAAAATATGTCTGTGGTAGTACATTTTTTTTTGGCACCACTGCTTTTAAGAAGATTTTTCTTCTTCATGCATAGCCCAATTTGTCTCTAGAGAAACATTGCTCCAGAAGGGAAATAATTTTCAACAGATAAGCAATTCTAAAGGTATTTATTAGCTGTCAACTCAGATAAACTTACATATAAAAGGACGATGAAATCCCACTTTCTACCCTGCCCTTTTTTTTGTTTATGGGTTCCCAGGCATATTAATTATACTTCATTTGGCTGTGCCCCAGACACTTCTGAACAGCAGGGCAGAGGCCACTCAGTTCAATTGCTGTGGCTTATATTTTGTTCCCCTGAGAATATTTTTAATTATTATGGTGCTTATTCTCAAGCAAACATGTCAGCTTCTCCATCTCACAAACATTTATGAGTGGCACTGCCCCACATGTACCACTGACAGAGATACTTTCTGTTGGCTTTATGTAAATAAACTCTTGCAGTTGTGAGAAGTTAGATGTGCTACTTGAGGGCATGAATATAAAGCACTGGCACCATTGTGAGCTGCTAAATGTGACCTAGTTCATCTTCTTTTACCTGTTTGCAAAGCCAAGCCCCTCACGATTTTTGTGAATGGTATAGTGAGGGGAGCTGTAGAAAGTCCTGAGGCTTGCCTGAGAAGAAGAGTTTAAAATGATTTTTGAGAGTTTTACATTAGTTATGCTTCCAGTTTTTGACTAAACAGTTCAATCACATGCTTTCTTCCTTTCTCCTTCTCTGTGGAAATAACATCCTGGTAGAAAAGCATTTCACTGATAATCAGCGTTGATACAAACATTTACAAAGTGGCATCTCTTTAAGTATATTTGGATAAAATACATATGAGTGCCTGAGAAAGAAGGGAAAAAAGTAGGTTTTCCAAGGAGCTTTTAGGAGATAATTTTAGAAAAAATTGTTACAAAATTCCCTAACATGGACACCTTTAACAGCTTGGAGCAAGCTTCATTTGAATCCTGCTTTCTGGAAAGCTTTAACAGATTAGCTACTTTTTAGGCCAAGGGCCCAAAAACTCTAAAATTGTATTCTTCTCAGTGCATTGTGGTTGGTATCTAGTCTGATTTGTAAGTGGCAACTCTATAAGCAACACTGATAGCAATACTTACATTTCTGTGATATGTGTCTTGTAAGCTAAATGCTCCAAGATTTCCTTGCTCATATTTACAAATCCAGAGAGCTTTTTTTTTTAGTGAAATGTTGAGGTAAAAATCAAAATTTGCCTTTCAGGTCTTTTCTCACTTTTCTCACAGAAGAGATAGAAAACAGGACTGGAAAAAGCTTCAGACCAGCAGTTAGGCAAAAATTATCTCTAATGTGTTGTATAAATGATGCAACACTTAAGTGCTTTGTGAGACTAAGACCTCACAAAAAACATATTAAATAGAATATATAAAAATTATAGGCAGCATCATCTTCCTTATATGGTTAGAAGTAAGGTAACAGGTAAGACAGCTTAGAGTAGGAATTCTGGTAATCACTGCTCCTCAAAATTTTTCAAAATGCTCTTTCTATTATCTGATTGACTGTATTATCTGTTTCAACATACATTATTATCTGATTGACTGTAATTTTTCTCTTCTATTTCTTAGATAGTAACTACTCTTTGCTTACTTTCTGCTTGGGTTTCTGCTCTGTTTGTACAAATGAATGGCACAGTAAAGGGTATGAAGTGGTTATATATTAGTGGTAGCCCTGTAACCCAACATGGCCCATGGACTGGATCCACCCATCCAAACAGCATCTTCCTGTTCACCAGTGAGAACAGAATATCCATGCAAGCAATGGCCACTAACTAAAACAACTTCTCCTCATAAACCACCAAGAAATGCCCAAGGGATTCAGTGCGCAGCTGGTGTGCCTGTGCCACCCCACCATTGAACCTGTGGTAAACAATCTCTGTGAACATTTTGACAGAGAACAATGTTTGTTGCTATGTAGTTAGGAAGATAGAAAGCCTCTGGGTAAGAGAGACCCCAGTACTGATGGAGCTGCTAGGTTGTTCCAGAAACCAGGGGGTCTGAACATTTATGAAATGCTCCCCATTTAAGGTATATTCCTTCTGACCTATTTGCATAGTCCACTGTAGAGAACCACCTCCAATTTCTGTTTCACTAACATGCAAAGCCAGTCTTTTCTCACGTCAGATAATAACAGAATCCTAATTTCCATCATTATTCCATTTCACATTTCAGTCCCTCTGAGCATGAATGATTCAGATATGCACTGTACCACAGTTAAGGAATTGTAAATTTAAATTGTAATTGTAAAAGGCATGACCTTCCCTATTTCTGGTGGAAGTACTACATTTACCACACCCTGGTGCCACCTTCAATTTGGCTGTGGCTGTGGCTGTGTTATGCCTGTGATGCCCAGCAAACCTCCCATGGGCTGAGAGGTACTTACATCCTTCTTTTTCCTGAATCACTTTCAGCAAAAGATCTTTTCCTTGTATCAGAATACTGTGATTAATCACTTGTGCGTTGTTGTATTGCACTAAATAGTTTATTTAGTTGTTGTTTTGCACTGGGTGATTGGAAATTTATACTGAGTGTGTTATGTCACGCAGATTGTTATTTCCCTTCTCCCATCACAGGGTCTTTCCCTCATGCACCCTCTGCTGTACCCCCTGGTGGTTTGGCCCCTGGTTACCCTCCCCTCGCCGCTCCTCAATGGTATCCCACTGGCTGTGGTCCTCTTCCCCCGCCCCCATGCCTCAGGAATAAAAGTCCACTGCAAGAAAGTCACATGGTTTTTCTGACCGGGGTGGTCACTGGAGCCAGAAGTGTCCCTTCCCAGGCCAATAAACAAGACACTTGTCCCTACGTAGAGAAGAGTTTCTCCTCTTTTGTTTTGTCCATGTAAGACGGTGTGGGCCAGGGTCCTAGCTAGCCAGAGTGGTCTCAAACAACAGCCCAAGATACACGGATTCTTGCAGTGCATGACATCCTATTTTCAGCTATTGAATTTTATCCCGTTTTTGTCATTTTTTCCCTCAGAGTCCTTTCTGTATGATACCCCAGTTATCACCTGCCTTGGCAATTCCTTCCAGCTCTGTCATCATAACAAGTGTACCTTGTTGCATTGATATCATGCCCAGGTTTCCTTCCTAAAGTCTTAAATTATGATTATTGAAAATTTAAAATAAAAGTGATGCCAAGATCCTTGAGGAATTCCAGCACTGTTATTCTTCAGCCTTCTCCATTGCCATGCTCTTCAAAATCAAATTTATATTCATTTTTTAAATTTTCATTATCTCCAGTTTCAATTATTTACTACACAAATTTAGCTGGGTGCTGTTGATGTCGAAGAACATTTTTCTTAAATTAATAATTTAATATTTTCTAATAATTTATTAAAATACGTGTAAGGTCTGTCATATTTTGTCCTTGTAAACATTTATTACATGTACAAAGCTGCCCTGTGGAGGGCTGGTACCTTACCTTGGAGACCTGGCTGAGTCACACCACAAGTGCAAATAAACATGACTTCTGCTTATTCCACACTGCCTCATTACAGGCTAACACAACATGTCTTGGGAGAAACAATACGTGTGGATCTAGAAAATCCTCTCAGAACAGAATAAAAAGGCTTTAATTAACATGGCAAAGAATTTCTGTGAATATTTTATCACATAAAAATAGACTTGTTTTGGTTTTATTTGCCTTCCTTTTATGTAATCCCACTGGAGTATTCTAATAAAAGATGTTTGCTGGCAGCAGTGCAACAGAAAGAATGTATTCTAAACAAATTTGAGAATATTCATATGTAACACGTTTTGAACGTGCAAACGTGTATTTTTGCCATGACTCTGAATCCAGTCTTGTTTTAGCAACATGCCTGTGCACAACTTCTGAAATAATATCTTTTATGTTCACTGGGACATGAAAACAATATCATGGCTGTGCACTGAAAATGAAGAACCTTTGTATTAAAAATATAGATTATAAAACATTGAAGCCACAGCACGTGTGGTGATTGCTGCTCATGCTTGCCAAGAATTACTTAAGAAGAGTCATGGCTCTGGTCCAAAAGAGTTCTGGAAAAAGAATTAATATATAAAATCAGAAATGGAGTAACTTGCAGGAAAAAAGGCTAACTATAATAAATTATTCTGTCTGCTGTAATTCTCAGTTAGGATTTATATGTTCAGTACAGGGAAATTTCTTTGGAAGAGCATTCAGTATGTCTGCACAGGGCAACATTATTTCTCCCTTTGTGACAAAATGAGTCCACAACACACGAATGAAATATAGTTTGTTGCAATTTCAGTTGTTTGGTTTCTGAAAGGATATCTCTGAATTTCCTTTATAGGCACACCAAAACATCATTGCAGCTATCAGCTCTGCTATCAGAATGGTTTTGGTACACACAGTGATACTCTTTGGGAGTACTTTTTAACAACATGAACTATGGAGCCCATGGCATCCCACCAGAAATGCTGTGCTGTGGGCTAGAATTCAGAATGGAAAGCTTAGAAAGTTGTTTTGTGTAAATCATATGTGATTCATCTTGTCTGTGGGTGACAGTTCCATTTCTTCAGATAAAGATAAAACATAGTATAGATACTTATTTAGATTTTATTAAGACAATTGAATCAGTTTTATTATTATGTTTGAATTTAAACTGCATTGATTTTTCTGGTCTGTCAAAATAATGATCACTACATTTTTACTAGTAGGTTCCGCAAGTTGTCTGCTAAAAAGGAAGGCAAAAATGCCTTTTTAAAATATCTGAAATAGGTTGGTAAGTATTTGCTAAATGAAAACAGATACAGGAGTTGAAATTCTTTTACCATCATTGTTTTGAAAAGTTTTGTCCCTGCTCAGTGGGGCATGTAAGAGGCTGAGGGGGAGGGAACATTTTTTTACAAAGAATTAGGCTGGATTCCCTCTTTTTGTGGTTTGCTGTATTGCTTGTTCAGATGAATGGATTGATATTTTTACCAGCATTGGTGTAACTCTGTTAAGAAAGCAATAATAAAAACAACAATAGGGCAGTTTTCCCCTCTACTATACAGTAAATTAATTCCTGTGGTTAGTCTAAGCCCAGTGTTTGAAGTCTAATAAGCTATTCTCGTGGCATGATCCCTCCAGAGTAATAGGCCATGTCCAGTGCCTGCCCAGATGCTCTTAGTCAGGCACTGGCAAGCGTTTCTGCCTTCCACGTCCTGATGCTCTGCTGCAAGACAAGCAAGTGTGTGCAGGCTGTATAGGCACTCTGCCCTTCTGCACAGAGAACAGAACAGGGCAGTTTTGTGGTCACAGGGTGTACACCCAAGTGTATGCTGATAATTCTGTGTTAGTGAAGTGCACACAACCACAGAAATGCAGATGTTGAAGGCAGATAAACTATTTAGCTTGAATTGTGGTATATTTTAGCAGTACTTCAAAAAGCAGAAAACAAGCATAAAATTAAAGTAACTTAAACCCAGAAAAATTGACTGAAAGCAAGTGTTTACCATCCTAATTCCAGTTTGGAAATATTGTCATCACACATTGCTTCACAAAATATTCACTTGCTTGGAAATCACATCTGGCTTTGTTCTTCTCATATTTCTTCACAGACTTGCAAGACTGGAGGAGGTACTTATGACCTTGCCTTTGCTTTGTTCCTAAGCATGTGTCACAGACATGGTGTTCCCTATCCTTGCAGCTTTGTCATGGTGACCCTGTGCATTAGGGCATCCACAGTCTGCATTGCAGCTGGCAGCATCAAGATCCTCCTGAACGGCACAGACACCTCTGAAGTGTGGGAATCCTTAACTTCCTCTGCCTCCAGCTCCAATGCCAGGAAATGCATCCTGGCAATGTTTTAAATATTGAACCCTTCCCTTTGTGAGTACTCTTCGGGGATGGGTATGTCCAAAGCTAGACTGTCCTCATCACCACATCTCCCTTATGCATCAGGGAGTTAGTTCTGCCTTCCTGCCACTTCACTTTCTGCAAGTGAAAGTGGTTCTCTCTTTGGCGACAGTCTGTCCCAGCTTCCCAGTGCACGGCTTCCTCTGATGGAGGTAGGACTTCCACACCTCTGCTGTGTCCCACTGACAATTTTCTCTCTCCATTGCCAGTTCTTTTAGTGCTGCTATAGGCTGGGTTGCTCCAGAACATGAAGATTTTGCAATTCAGCTATTTGAGGATTTCCCTCCAGGGCTGCTTTCTCCTCCTGGCTATCAGTTCTTCTCCTGACGCAGACTTATTGATAATACATTTCATGCATTTCTCTCTGAATTTCTGAGAGAAAAATCAACCGGCCTGTGCACTTCTGCCTTAGTGGGTGCTTCCCCCACTGCAAGGCACCCAACATCAGCCTTCACGTTTCCTTTTTTCACCCTCACAGGCACTGCTCCTCCTTTCTGCCTTCCTCACCTAACGCCATCCCAAATATGTCAAAGGTGGTGGTGGGTGGCTGCTGCATTTGGAGACAGCCTCTGCACAGAAACCTCTGTTTCCATCGGCTCCTCCTGCAGGGTCTCCTTGCAGTAAAGGCATCCTGGGAATCTTGTGGCAGAAGGCTTCCTGTCAGCGGCCAGCTGCCACCATGCTGTGTCCCGGGCACTGGCAAAGGTAGGCTCCTGGTGGGTAAAGCCAGGAGAGTCCGGCAGGAAGGAAGCACCTGTCTTGTCTATCACACCTACCCTCAGAAGTGGAAATTCTTAAATTGCCAAGGCATTGTAGCACTTTCGAACCTGGATAGTTAGCGTTCATTCTTTGCTGGAGATATTTTCTGTTATCACAGGGTGATTATCTTAACAATTTTGCTTGCAATGTTCTGTTCCAGTCTATTTTTCCTGCCCTTAAATGACAAACAAACTGTATTTCTTTTGGGCTGCTAGTAGTGACTGCACATTCTTACATACTGTTTATACCACTTATGCACCACTACAAAACCCTACCTTTTGATGTGCTATTGATGTTTTAAACCAATTTAAGGTAGAGAAGAACTAGGCTGCTTTCTCTGTCTCCACCAATCTCCAGATAATTACCAGTACTAGTACAATATTGCCTTGTACTGATATAACTTATTAGTATAATAATAATTTTGAAAGAACATTTTAAATGACAACATTGCTCTGTTGGTCAAGATGTCCTGCAAAGATAGATTACTGTGTTCCTGCACATCTATTAAAAATGTACTCTTCAGCCAAACTAAAGGCCATTGGAAACAAGTCACATACAAATCTGATTTCAAGCCTGCATAAACCATTCACTTTCCACTTGCCTAAAATTACATTTTTTTTCTGGGAGCTGACATTGACGGCACATCAGAGTGATCCTGAAACTTATAACTAATTGGAGAATTGGATTTTCTGTAACAAACTAACACAATAAATATGTATGAATTTTATATTTCCTGCCCCCACCCTTTTGTTCTTATTTCTCCTTACACATGCCTGGCTTACAGACTTTTCAGGGAAGAGGAACGTCATTGCAATTATATGTAATGAACATCATACATTTTCACTGCCTTTGTGACAAGATTCAAGTATTCCTCACTTGTATGTTTTAGGCTTACCTGCTCACTCCAGAAGGATAGTTTCTTAATGAGGTTTATAATTTATGCACTAGATTTATTCTTAGTTCATTCTGCTGATGTGATCAAGAGTCTTTGAATGCATATCTTGTCAATGTTAGCTGCATTTATGTAGATTTATTCCATATATGGTCAAAGTGAGGTGGTGGTGTTCATGCTGCTCCACAGAGTGAAATATTCTCTCCTGCACTAGTTCTTCAAACAACATTTAAAGAACCATCAACTGGCAACATTGAAATTGAAACTCAGTCTAGGGACAGTAATATACATCCCAGAACATGCCAGTAAAAAACAATCTAGAAATAGGAGCAGGCATTTTTCTGCATGTGTATGGATAGCTAGCCTTGGTGTAAACTGCAAACTGTCCTACATATAATTCAGCTTGCAGCTCTCCTTTCCCCCCATAATGGACAGATGATACCATAGCAAAAAAAGACAGACCAGATCTGGTCAAATATCTGCCTGTTGAAAATCTTAGCTCTATCTGCTCCAACATATAAGGGAAGGTGAAGTCTTAGGTTTTGCACTTCACAATAACCAGAAAATGGCAAAAGCAGCAGCTGATTGTATGATTCTTGAAAAGAATCTGATTGATGATCAAGAATCATAGAATATCCTCAACTGGAGAAGACACACAGGGAAGTCCAATTCCCAGCCCTGTGAAGGATGCTCCAATAATCACACTGTGTGCCTCAGAACATTGTTCAAATGCTTCTTCAACTAGAAAGGTTTGGTTCTGGGACCACTTTCCTGGGAAGACTGTTCTATTACTCAACCATCCTCTGGGTGAAGAACATTTTCTAAATATCCAGCCCAAGCCTCCCCTGACATAGCTTTGTGCCATTCCCTTGGGCCCTGCCACCGGACACCACAGAGAAGAGATCAGTGCCTGCTTGCTCCGGCTCTTCCCCTCCTGAGGAAGTCATACCTGCAAAGAGGTCTGTCCTCAGTCTCCTCCGGGCTGAACAGACCAAGTGTCCTCAGTTGCTCCTTGTAAGTGTTCTACTCCAAACCCTTTTTTGTACTCATAGTCCTCCTCTGGATGCTCTCTAAGAGCTTAGTGTTTGTTTTTTATATTGTAGCACCCAAAACTGCCCCCAGAACTTGAGATGAAGCTGCCCCAGTGCAGACTAGAGCAGGACAATCCCTCCCTTGCCCGGTTGGCAATGCTGTGCCTGATGCACCCCAGGACAGGGCTGGGTCTCCTGACTGCCAGAGCACTGCTGACCCATGTTCAACTTGCCTTCAACGAAGATTCCCAAGCACCTTTCCGTGACATGTCTCTCCAATATCTCCTTCCCCAGCCTGTCTGTACTTCCAGAGTTGTTCTGTCCCAGGTGCAAAATCCAGTAGTTTTCTTTGTCAAACTTCATAAAGTGAATGGGATGGTGAATGTAAGCAGAGAAAAGTGCCATCTCTGGTCAGCTTTGAGCTGCTTAGGTGGTCATTAGGGAGAAGACAGCAACTGTCCTCCTGGGATGGTGGTAGATGGCATCAGGGAGCAGAATGTTCCCCCTGTTATCCAAGAGGAGGCAGTCAGAGAATTGCTGAGCTGGCTTGGATGTTCATAAATCCATGGGCCCAGATGGGATCCATCCCAGGGTGATGAGGGAGCTGGCAGATGAGTTTGCAAAGCCTCTCTCCATCATTTACCAACAGTCCTGGCTCACTGGTGAGGTTCCAGATGGCTGGAATCTGGCCAGTGTGACACCCATTCACAAAAAGGGTGGGAAGGAGGATCCTGGTAATTTTAGGCCAGGCAGCTTGTACCTTACTCAGTACCTGGCAAGGTAATGGTGCAGTTTGTACTGAGTGTCATCACACAGCCCTTACAGGATGGCCAGGGTATCAGACCCAGCCAACGTGGAGGGGATAGGTCGTGTTTGACTGACCTGGTCTCCTTTTATGACCAGGTGACTCGCCTGGTGGATGCAGGAAAGGCTGTGGGTGTTGTACCTGCTGTGTTCAGCAAGGCCTTTGACACTGTGTCCCAGAGCACACTCCTGGGAAAGCTGGCAGCCCAGGGCTTGGACAGGAGCACTCCTTGCTGGGTTAGGAACTGGCTGCATGGCCGGGCCCAGAGAGTGCTGGGGAATGGTGCTGCATCCAGCTGGGGCCAGTCACCAGGGGTGTCCCTCAGGGGTCTGTGCTGGGGCCAGTCCTGTTCATTTTTACACACTTACATGCATGAGGGTGTTGAGTCTTTAAAGGTAAATATTCAAACAACATTAAGCTGGGAGCGTGTGTTGATCTGTTGTGGTGGGTAGCAGGGCTCTGCAGAGAAACCTGGAATGGTTGGATGGATGGGCAGAGTCTAACAGGATGAAGTTTAATAACTCCAAGTGCCAAGTCCTGCATTTTGGCCACAATCATGTTATAGGCCCCTGCAGTGTTATAGGCTGGGGATGGTGTGGCTGGACAGGGCCCAGGCAGAAAGGGACCTGGGGGTGCTGGTCCACAGCCGGCTGGACATGAGCCAGCAGTGTGCCCTGGGGGCCAAGAAGGCCAAGAGCATCCTGGCCTGTGACAGGAATGGTGTGGCCAGCAGGAGCAGGGAGGTCATTCTGCCCCTGTACTGGCACTGGTGAGGCCACACCTCGAGTGCTGTGTCCAGGTCTGGGCCCTCAGTTTGGGAAGGACCTTGAGACACTTGAGTGTGTCCAGAGGAGGCAACGAGGCTGGTGAGGGGCTGGGAACACAAGGCCTGTGAGGAATGGCTGAGGGAGCTGGGGCTGTTTAGCCTGGAGAAAAGGAGACTCAGGGGTGACCTTATCACTCTCTACACCTCCCTGAAAGGTGGCTGTAGTCAGGTAGGGTTGGTCTCTTTCTCCAGGCAGCAGCTGACAGAACCAGAGGACACAGTCTCAAGCTGCACCAAGGAAAATATATGTTGGATGTTAGGAAAATTTTTTTTTCAGAAAGAGTGATAAAGTTCAGAATGGTCTGCCAGGGGAGGTGGTGGAGTCACCATGTTTAAAAAAATTGGATGTGGCACTCAGTGCCATGGTTTAGTTGAGGTGTTAGGACATGGGTTGGATGATATGATCTTAAAGGTCTCTTGAAACCTAGTCATTCTGTGATTCTGTGAAAAATGCACAGAAATTAGTTTTTGGGGTTTGGGTTTTTTTTTTTTTTTTTTTAAAATTCTAGTGAATATTGGAAAAGTGAGCAAGGAAACAGCTATTTGTTTCTAGGCTCTAATTTCTTAAGGGACATGCTGACCTGGTTTATGCTGTTTTCTATGGCAATTCAGACACCTGGTTGATCACTTAGGCCACCACATATGCCATGCAATTCAGAGTAAATGATTGTCCAAATGAATTTTTAAATTATCTGAAGATCTTGTGCACATGTAATAGATACACACGGAAAGCCTGTGAGTGCTGAAAACAGTTCTGCAGAATAACATGCTTCTCTTCTGGCTTTTGAAATAATAAGTGTCATTATAATCTAGTATTTAGCTATATGGGAGGCTGTCCATGCTCCTTTCATGAAACCTTTGTTCCCCATGGTTTTGCCAAGCCCAGGAGTGAAATTTTGGGATCTGCACAACTCCTGTCTGAAATAAGTGAATTTTGAAAAGCAGATGACTTGCAGAGTCTGGATTTCTTTTCAGATAATTTCCAACTGTAAATATTGTTGCTGTTCCCAAAAACAGGAAGAGGAAATTTTATTTTTTAGTATATACATATACTAGTATATACATAAAATTAGAATAAAAATTTGTCAGTGCAGACATGACCATGCCTTGGAGGAGAGATTTATGCAGAAGCAAGAGATCCCTTCATGTCAGGGATGCATCTCATGAAGTCTCATTGGATTTTCTTTTCCAGATTAGCCACATGAGGAAGATTCGTTTGGTTGATGAATTTGAGAGAATTGCAACATCCAGGCTGTGTTCTGAAACTTCCAGGTATTACCCCTTCTTACAGCTGGAGCACTGAGGTCTTGTCTCTCAGCATCTCAAACACTCCCTCTGGTGGTGCTGCCTTTGAGGAAGACATCATCTGATGGGGTGCAGGGGTATGAGTCCTGCAAAGGAGGAAAGCAGGAGATAGAAGAAGGAGGGCTGATTTGTGGAGTATGATGCTCATAATGGAAGAGAAGCAGGACTCGTTGTAGGACAAGCTGAGGTTTCATGCACAGCTGCACAACAACAGGTCCATACCTCACAGCAGGGGCCAGAAACTCAAGAGATGAGTCTTGATATGACTGCCAAAAATTTTCCCATTAATAATACTTTACCTGAAGATGCAGTTTTGGACAGCTACATATGTGAAGGTTATAAACCTTCACTGGAGAATTCTTGATGTTTTAAAAAGACATCATCTGAAAATTGAATAGTGGGGATTTTTTGTTTGTTAGCTTGGTGGTTTTTTTGCTTGTTTGCTTCTGTAGTTTTCACTTTCCAAGGTAAAAAAGAAGAATTTTCATTAACTATTTGCTTTGTCATGCCACAGAATGGATGGAGCCTTGAATCTACTTGTGTGATTGACCTTAAAAACAATTCTGGTATAGTCTATATTTGACACACAAACCCACTTTTTTCCTAAAATGTTTTAAGAGAATACAATTTCACCTTTCACTCTTCATTAGGACAGACTGCCACTGCACATGAAAGGCTGACCTCTCAACTGTCCATCTTTCCCTATTTCTGTCTCAAATTCTTGGTTCTCTAACACCCTGCTTAAAGGAGTCTGCGCATGGTGGTGCTCTTTCCATATTCCAGCAGCATCATGAGTTGTCTACCCAAGAAATGGTCCACATTTTATGCAGATTTTTGAGAGGGAGAATGACTGTTATCTCAAGACTCTCATTACTGTGGGATTGCTTAAGATTAAAGAAAATGCATGAACATATATGGATGGGTGTCTAAAACAGAGCTGTATTTCTTTTGGGCCTGCTGTGGGTGATGACAATACCTTTGGAATCCTCTCTGTCAACATCTGGAAGGCTCCACACACAGTGCTGCTCCTGTCTGAATGTGCATGTTTGAGAGAACAGGGTGGCTGTGAGCAAATAGGTGAATGAAATGTGCAAATCCTGAGCCCTTAGTTACATTCATAGAGCACGTCAAGCTAAAAGAAGATACAGGAGTGTTTGAAAATAAACAGAACATGAGCCAGCAATCAATAACTGCCTGAAATATTAGCTCAGTCAGAATCAGGGTTCTTGGCTAATCTAGGACATGTAACTGGTCTTGAAATGCGTAAAAGATTGATGTAAAACCAAAGGAACAGTATGTTTTGCCTGTCCAGGAGAGAGGAATACTGGAATGACTTGTCTGTGAGACGGTGATGCCTTCATCCCTAGATGTTTTACAGAACAAGTTGGACAAACAGCAGTAAGGAATAGTTTGCATGAATTTGGGACAGCCTTGGTCACAGGGAGGAGAAGAACAGCAATATGACGTCATGAGAACATTTGCCCCATTGTTTTTCTCTGATACTGTGGAATTATTACTTTGCTCTTATTTTTGTTTGTCCTTCTGTTGCTACTCTTCCAGATGCTCTCAGATGTGCCTTTGTGCAAGGATATTTCTGCTGAATAAGACCTTTGCACTTTGCTGCTATATTGTGAGTAACATTTATGTAGGTATCTTCTGAACACCAAAACCTATCTGAAAAGTCAGTGACACGTTTTCAATATTTTCTCAATATACTGCATGTGTTTTATGATTTGTTCCTAGTTAGAGTAATTCTGCTTTAAGCTAGCCAGCAGGGAAATCTTGAAGGGCCCATTCATTGTCATTCTGATCTCCTCTGGACCTGGATGGTTGGAGGAAAGCCAATGCAGTATAGAGATGTATATACATGTGTTTGAAATTTTAGTCCAGTGCAGTGAGATATCAGATATAGCAGCTGCCATGCCTACCTGACTAGGAAGTAAGATGGTTTTGTGTTGCATGCAGACCCTTCATTTCTGATTTAAGATATATTATCAGCAGTATAGGACACTGCAGTGTTACACCTATATCGGGGGCTGCAGAATGAGTCCACAAAACTCTCCAGGCTCACTAAGCAACCTCATTTATTGGAATCCTTGAGACTATGCACATGCTCATAGTTAGGCATATGCCCAAGTGTTTTGCTGGAGGTAGGAGGGGTAAAAATAATTTTCCAATATTTCCAACTTGACAACAACTCATAAGCATCAGTTTATTTAACAAAAATTAGCTGTGGAGCAAAGAGCTTTGGTAGCATATACCACAGCAGTACTTATGTTGCAATTCTGCTATTGCAACACATGTTCCAGTTTGTTAAGACCAAGGGATCGATAACTAAATTTACAAAAAAATGCCAGCTGCTTAGTGATTGGATGTTGTTTTAATGTGCCAAATACTACTGCTTTGGCCAAAACTGATCCTCTGAAACAGTATCTTCCAAAGCATACCAATCTTTTAGTCTCTGACTAGAAGATAAAATAAACCTGCAAAGAATGTTCTTATAACATTGATCTCACTTAGACATCTCTATTTCCGGAAGAATAGTAAGTATTTAAGTCCTGTGTGAAAGTTATTCAGTCAATGCACGCATGAAAAATCAGCAATTGTCTAGGATGTTCTCTATTCCATTTTTAACTTCACTATAATTTAAGCCAAATGGCATATACAATGCATGTACAACTTCTTTGAATGTGGTTGTGGACCTTGCTGAGAATAGGCTGGTGTTACCATTTGTCCCATACTGCTGGTCCAAAGCATAGAACAAAATCATTATAATGGGTTCAAAATTCTTCAGGTATATTTATTGTACTGTTGGGGCTATGTTTATGTAGTTAAGCACAGATGTATTTGTGCCTATATTTAAAGAAAATCATGCTGCACATTACCTATATTTTGGTAATTTTAAATGCATTAATATCTTTGTGAAATCATATGACAGCAGTAAGAGGAACACTTGGTAAAAGTTATTCAGGAATTATATTTGGAAAAGAAGCAGGATCCAATACACACCAGTGAAAAAAATCCTTGTAATTTGAACAAATAAAAGTGTATTTCTGTTCTATTGTATAGGTATTGCATAGTCCATCCCCAATGTATGTTTTCCAGTCTGCTGCTATGTAGCTCCACCAGACAGCTAGAGAGGCAGCAAATCTCATTCCTTGCTGCCCTTTTCCTGAGTAGCCTGAGCTCACTGGCCTTTGCCAAGTTTGGGTGTCCAGTGCTCACACAAAGGCCCATCAGCTCTTCAGGAGAGAGGTGCTGTAGCATGTGAATGATATACCCAAGGGATACCAAAGGAGGAAGGACTTCCTCTTGCCTGGGCTGTTCTTATGATGACCACTCAACTGCCAGAATCAGATGCAGTGCCCATTAACAACAATGGCAAGACTTTGCTTGACTTTACGTCTAGGGTTGATCTAGGAAACAGCTTGAGTTGGATGCATATAAAAGTGAAGAAAGGTAGAATTGATGGAAAATGGATTAATTTTAAAATTTCTTCAAATAAAAGTAATAAATTGCCATAAACTAGCAAGTGTCAGACTCAGTCTTTAATTTAGGGCACAGTTGGGTTGTTAATTGGGTTAGCAGTGTGGACAGCCAAATGAAGCGTGACCCATATCTAGTACAGTAGAGTTCAGATTTTGAAAAATTTGCAGTTTTGCCTGACAAATTCCTTCATAGGTATTTAAAGGAACTTTTTCTGAGCATTGAGAACTAAACTCCCACTGTGATAGAAGAAAAAAACACAAAGAAAGAGAGGGTTCTGTCTGAAATAACTTCTCTTTTTTCCTTTGTAAAGTTCAGCTATGTCATGCTGTTGGTCTGCAGTTACACAGAGTTGCCTCAGTGGTAAAATTAGATAACACCTTTACTTTCTCCCTTCTCCATGACATTTTGCACTCAATAAGACAGTCACCATCTTGATGTGTCAGTCAGTTTGTGGTAAGAAATTAATATAATTTTTTTACAAAAGTAAATAGACCTGTCTTATTTGAAAAGTAGATTTTTTTTCCCCATATGTAATATGCTAGAAACATTTCCATGTGATTTATTCATTTCACCCACAGGATAGTTAAGCTATCCACTGTTTGGCCACATTTCACCAAATGTTAGATTATAAGAGATGTTTTTACAGGAGTAACTTAGAGTCTGAATGCAATTTCTACAATAAAAATATGTTCTGATTCTTATATTTCCATCACAAGGCTCAGGTGTTTGTGCAAACTGGAGCCTCCTAAATACATTTGCGTTCTTGACAGTCAGTTTCTAAGTTCAGGGTTATTATTTTCCATTACAGTGTCTGATGTCAAACATGAACTAAACCCAGGTACACAACCCTGAACTCTTTTTCCTTTTGTCAAATGAGCAGAATATTGCCAGAAGGTGTAATGAAGAAAGAAAAGCACAACCTAAACATGGCCAAGCCATCAAGGCAAAGTGAAAAAGAATAAAAATATTAGAGGGGATCTCAGGAAGCTTAAACAGTCTATGGAGGCCACTGGAGTCTATGGTGTCTTCCAAAGATGTAATAGACAAAATAAAGGAAAAAAAGGTGTTTCACCTCTCCTACTTGATGGTTCCCCCTTTAATTACTTCCCCCTTGAGACTTTTCCAGCTCCCAAGGCAGTGCAATTGTGCACCTTCTACTCAGACCAGCTGCTCTTGAGAACATGGGTCCATGTGGGAGCCACACAGGGAGTCACAACTTCATGTAATTCACCTTTCTTCTCCCTAAAACCCATGACCAACCTTGTATTTTTCAATATTCATGTGCTGCCAGGCTTCTTTTAATACATCTGCAAGACTTGTTTAATATCCTGGAGCCAGGATAGAAAACATTATGTTCTTCATGGCAACTGGTTCAGCTTTAAAGAGGTTCCAGGGTTTTTTTTCCCCTGGTATGTTCCTTCAGCAGGCAAGACGACTCCTGCTCCTCCTGCCAAGCTCTGCCTCTGTGGTGAGGATGCCCTCTTCATGTGCAGCATCCCCCCTTGCTTTCTGCTCTCTCAGCTGAGGGACTGAGCAATAATTAACCTGAAAGACCTTTTCTCCATGTCCTATGTTTCCCACGGCTTTTAAAAGATCTTGTGCTGTGGTTTTTGTCCACTGAATATATTCCTTTAATATCACTTTGGAGTGCTAATTAGAGAAGATTCCTTGCTTAGCCTGTATGAATAGGAAGTCATGACCAGCTACGATAGATGTCAGGCAACATATTTTAAAGAGGGATTTTCCCTTCCCTCTGTTGACTGGAAGATAAAATGACAGGTGTTGTAAAGAACTGAGAACCATCTCCATGGGGTGGCAGACTCAGATGTGCTCTGGCAGGAGAACGAGTACCAGTGGGAATATGATGATCGAAATTCCTGATGGACATTCCTGCACAATGGCATCCTTTTCCTTTAGAGTATGGTGAGGCAAAACCAACCCTGCTCAAATACAACTGCTCTGCTCTAAATCAAAACACAAACTGAAAAGCTGAGTACCAGGCAAGGGTATGTAAGTTGACTCACTGTGAGAGGGTGTACCCTTAATCTAGATGAATCAGCCCTTGGAGTGCTGGAAGACCTAGCACTTGTTTCTTCCAGAAAACTGTGGAGCAGTAGTCACAATGGTGAAGATACACTGATGACATCTGCCAGTTCAGAAGTGTAGCTTTTGCAGAGGTGCCTGGCTGACAGACAAGCCTTGCACTCTTCTAGGTAAGAGCTGGTGTGCCTTTTTTTCTTGCCCTCATGCTGGCTCCTCCCTAAAATCATCCTGCTTACACATCTTCCCGTACAAAATGACTTATGTTCTTGTCTCCTGTTTCAGACAAGCCAAGTCTAAGCAGTAGACAGCCTGTGAAAAGTTGTTGTAATTCATGCCAAGGCCATCAAGGACATTTCTGTACATCTCTGTGAACTCTTTTCTGGATTTTATGACCAGCTGTTTGTCAGGAATGATGAGGCTGTGCACTTGGAAACACCAGTCCCTGTAAAGGAACGTAGTGTCCCATCTTGCATTCCTGCTGGTGACAATGCCAGGTCTGAGCAGGGCTTGCAGACCGCCGCAGCAGTCCTTGGCAGATGAGGGACACTCACAGTGCCGAAATGCTTATCCTGGGCTACAGCTGTGTCATCACAAAGCTGGAATGTACAGTATACGCTTTCCACGGGCATAGCTCTGAGCACAGAAATGTGTATACCATCAACGGCACCTGCCCCTCTATGGAGCAGTTCAGCTGTTGTGATAGCTGATGAGCTAAATTTAAAGTTTGCACATGCTTGATTCAATTTAATACCTTCCAAGGGGAGCTTACAGGGGGAAAAATCCAGCTTGGGGAATCTACATTTATGCGGAGTCTTAAAATATTTTTCCTCATTTAAGTTTATGCTTAGCTGGATCTGAAGCTGCACTGTGATTTTATAGTCAAAATCCTGGTATATTATGTATGATTCCCTTTATTACTATTTATAATATGTGTGAAAATAAAGCTGCAAGTTTTGCATTATACTATTAATAGTATTTTGCTTATAATTTCTTGCCTTATTCTCAGGTATATTATCAAAACTATATTTTCCAAGACATCCAAAATTGCCAGGGAGCACATTCAATCTTTCTGTAAGCTGAGGAGTCCAGTTTTTACTAGATTTAATTTATTTATCATTTCCTAAGAGTATAAAAAATAATGTCATGACCACATCTTTGGAAAGATATTCAAAGCATTAGAAGCATATGCTAAATATGGTTTCTTAATCATTCAGGGAATTGCAATACTGCATAAAAGAAACGCTTTTATCTTGAATCTGTGCCAAAAAGCCTTTTTAAAATTATTCTCCTGCTCTGGTAAAGCATAGCAAATCTTTCCACCAGAGACATTTCAGGAGTGTTTGAGTACTGGCAGCAAAAAAAGGACTTGAAGAAACCTTAAAGTTGCAGTACCAATATTATTTCATAAATTACAATCTCCTTAGTCAAATATGTGACTGTGTGTGATGTAACTCTTTGTCAGCAATAAAAACCTGAGCATTACTAATTCAATAAAGTCATCTTTGGGACTAAAATTAAACCTGAAGTCATGTTGCCACATTTTCATGCGTCCCTCTGTATAGTGTTATCAGAAGTGAGATTACCCTCCATGTATCCAAGAGTGAGTTCATTCAGGTCAGCTTAAATATTCCGGGAGGCTTTTCATGCAGAGATAAACTTTGAACAATCACCTATCTTTAAGTATTATGACAGGCAAAGTCCAAAAAAACAGAACTGCAACCTCTAAATTGAAACATCAAGCAAGAAAACCATGCATAAATTGAATTTCCAGGAGCTAAAGAAGGGAAAAATACAGAAAGGTATACATATCTGTGTGATGTTTTATGAAAACAAATGTTTGCAACCACTAAACAGTGCCCTGGGGTTATAGTAAACAAGCAATGATAAGGATGGTGCCATGCTGACTGGCTAGTGTACCGTAGGAGGTATTGTATATCAACAGCCTGGCAGCGTCAAAGCCAAGTTAGAGAAGCAGGAATTTAGCACTTAACAAACTCGTGACCCCAAAAAGGCCATGGTGTGTGTCAGGATGGATTCTAAGCAAGAAGGGTGAGGGTGGCACCCTCCCCTGTGCCTGGAGACCATTCTCTGCTTGCTGTGAGAGATATAATTTGTGTTGTGATAGAATCTGACTGGTTCATTGGCATTTTCTTTTTTGAGCTGAGTAGCTATGTGTCTTCTCTTTCACTTGGTTTAGAAAGACTTAACATGAATTGTTATTTCCCTGCTTAGCAAATCTGGTGTACATATTTAACTGCTATAGAGAACAACCTTTGATTAGCTGCAAGTAAAGACTTGCATTCTTTTCTACAAATTGACTGCCCTTCTAATATAATTGCTCAGTGCACTGTAGAGTAATTTACTCTTTAGCACAAGTTATATGATAAGTCCTAATAGTATTCCCGTTAACACACAGACGAATTCCTTTGAACCTGGCATGAGTGCAACTGAGATGTTATCAAATTCATTAATATAGCTGTGGGCACTGCACATCATACTCTGGATTTCTGAAAGTGTGGCTTTGGTATGACATTTCAAATTACCTGCTCTGATATTTAGGTTCTTTGAATAACTTAGAAGTACTGCAATTGCAGTTGAGAGTTTACATACATTTGATGTCTAGTGGGTAGTTGACAACAAGATATCCTGTATCACAGCCCAGTGTGAGGTTTCCAAAGGACTGTTTTCAGTCAAGTATTATACTTTTGTAGCCATCATAGGGGAATGATTTAAGGCAGTCAAGTGTGACTGGCACAGGAGCTGTTTGCCAGCTATTATCACTTGCACAAATCCCATACTTCTTATTCCTACAAACCCTCTTTGTTTTTTAAAATCTTACTTGCAGTCACAAGTTTCATGCATTTGCTTTTGCTAATATTGCACAGGATCTAAAAGTAGGTTAAATAAGATATTGACAAGTTTCTCAGCTCAGTCCTATCATGTTGTTGAGATAATATGAAAGTATTGTGTTTGTCTTTGACAGCTAAAAATAATGGTCATTTAAGATGCTAGCTATCAACTAGAATTCAGCACTTGAGGTCAGGTAAATACTAACGTCAATGCTTTCCATCTATTTCCCTTTTTGCTCCCTCTCTTTCCTGGGGTATGGTGTTCCTGGGGAAGGGCAACCTTCCCTTTTCTCTTTCACAGTATTTAGAATTGTACTGCATGTAACAAACATTTCAGACATGGAAAACCAAAGTGTTAATCAGTCACATTAATCCATACAATTTCATGCATCTGTCATATGAGAAGGTAAAAAGGTCCCAGGACACAACTAAGAACTATCCCAAAAGAGCAGCGTTGAAAATGCAAAGAAAGAGAAACAAGACTATGCCTCTAAAATGTTGTCTGCAGCATAACCTCTTGTTTGGTTCTGCGGTGTGTTCTGGGCCAGCAAGGAAGGGAGCACATTTAGTACTCTTCTTGTGAAAGAGGATCTCAGTTCCTGGCAAGGGAGGAAGCCCAATGATCTCCGCTGAGTCTCCTGTGGCATTTCTGAGAAGTGCCTGCAAGCACAGCCTATGCCCTAAGGGCAAACACAATGGCATCCTCCAGGGCAGGACTCTTCCCTGCAGCCTGCAAAAAGACCTGACAGCCAGAGAACAATCATTCTATCTTATAGATAAGCATTCAGGGAGAGCAGGACAGAGAAGAGCATGGCCAAAATAATCAGTGTCTAAAGAAGCCCAGTGCAAATTAACTACTGAGAATACGTCAGGGCTCAGGATTTCCTGGAGTGTTTACAATTCTGGCTCCGTAGAAGCAGTGATTTGTACCATGCAGCTTCATTATTGTATTGCTATGCTGCGTGGCAATATACTGTAGAATAATACAATATAGTAATAGAATAATAGTAATATAGTAATAGAATGGAGAAAGAAAGAAGAAGATGGAAAAAAGCAAGCGAATATACTGTAAAGACTAGGAGACTTAAATCAAAGAATCTCATTGGGATCAATGCAAATCTCTTCTCATCTACGAAAGTTGGTAAATGGCAGAGAGCAGTGAAGTAAGAAGTTATTTCCTCCAGTGAAATTTAACCAAATCAAATCAGTCCTGCACTCTTCCTTTTAATCTTTAAAAGGCAACTTTTCATGTTGTCATGGCAGGCCTTGAATTCCTAATGCATTTTTATTTAATGCTGTTGAGATTGGAATTTTTTTGCCCCAAAGTGTGGCGTGTGTGGGACAGTGGTGTTTGGTCAGAGCAACGTTAACTCAGTCTTGTAAAAAAGAGTTTTGTGAATTTTCAAGTTTAGTGCCGCACTTGGGATGTGGGCCTTGACTGAGCAAACCATTCACCTCATGTGACCTAGACAGGATATGGATCGTCCTTATGTTGTCACCTTTTTAGAGACTTTTTTGGTAGAAGCAGGCCAAAAACCATATTTACCTGCTGTAGGTTCTCTGAGTATTGTGCTGTTCTCTGTGGAAAAAAGTTCAGCTATTTATTCTAGTAACATCTCTGAGGTTAATTCATATGGATGATGTCTTTTTTTGCTCGGTAAAGTAAATTTGGCTTAAAATAAACAGAATTATAACCATGGAAAAAAACCTCAAAACAGCTTCATATACAATCTAGTTCTAAAAAAGCTTTCTAACCAAGAGAAGATTATAATGGTACCTGTAACTACGAAAGTAAACTTGGTTGGTGTCAGAAAAAAAAAAAATCCAGTTTCTGCAATACAAATAAAAATAACAAGACTGATTTGAAGAAATTAATCCTTAGCAAGCCTTATGGGCACTCCTTATTGTTGAAGAGTGTAAGGCTGCTGAAATCAGGATTTGCTATTAGTTTTCCATAAACGTTTCCCATGAGTTTTTCATAATTTTAAATTTATTGCAGGTTTTGCATATTGAATATTTCTAAATGTAAGAGGGAGTTTGAATGCATTTTTCAAAAACTGTGTAGACTTCCAGAGAAGTTTTATTAATTTTTTGTTTTGTTTTGTTGTTTTGTTTTTTACTGAAAAGCAGTGGAATGAATGATAGTGCATAACAAAGTCATAAAGTAATAGGCAGCATGAAAATTTCAAAATTAAGGCTTTCAACCTTGGTTGTGCACTTGTGGGAACCAATAGCAATGACTGGCCTAAAGTGCTGTCTCACACAATATCCCAAAAGTACACTAGATAGTCTGCTCAGAGTTGCAGGTAAGTGCAGAATTACTTGGGCAATTGTAATAGAAATGGAGTTTCTGGGAGAGAAAATGGTTGCTAAATGAAAGTCAAGTGAAATTTCAGAGATTTGTGTTAGCTTTGCTATTGTTAACACTTTCATCTATGATTTTAATGCTGGAATGAGACATTGATAAATGAATGAATGAATTAATTAATTAATTAATTAATTCACATTTTGTTACTGCAATTTGGGACGTTTTGACAAGCATCTTCTGCAGTTTTGTAGGCAGTTCTAAAAAATGCATGGACTTATACAGGAACCTAACAGAGAGAATCCTGGATCATCAAAAAAATCTTGGAAACCAGATAATGAATGACATATTTTGATTAGATTAATCTGGAGAGGAGATTGATATCAAGCTTAAAAAGCACAAGGGATATTTAGGTTAGAAGAAAAACTTATTAGTGGAATATTACAATATGAAAACTGTATTCCTGTAGGTCTTTCAGGAGCACATCAGATAAACACCAGTTAGAAATTTATCTAGTATATCTGGTGCTGCTCTAAGTATAAGGCTTCTGATGCTCCTTTATTATTATTATTATTTTTTAACAACAGAGGGTTTTTGATGAAGGGCAACCTTGGGGAAGAAAACTTTTATTTTTATGCTGTCAGCATATTTTCTTTTTTATTCTAAAAACTGAAATTGGAGTCTGAAAAATTAATGTATTCATAAATAGTATGACTAATGTGTGAAGGACTTGAACAAAAGCATGACTTCCATTGCATAGGGGTCCATCCTTGTACCATCAAGTCCAAAAAGCTGGTGCACTCATGTCTCATGCAATGGTGCTATGGCTGTGACTTTAATTTTTATGGCCCTTCTGAAAACTGCAGCTGAGACATAGGACCTAACTAGGTATCAATCCTCCTGGGCCGACAGCCAAGCCTGGCATGTTTGTGCAAGACAAACAATGCAGTTAGGATGCCACAGCCAGCTAGAAGAGATTAGAGAGCACATGAGCTCCCGTGTGTGTGTCAGTTCTCCTAGGAAAACACATACTCTGCATGTAAATGAGCAGAACTCTCCTTATCTGTTTTATGTTCAGTTTTGAAAGTGAGAACTTTGGAAATCCAGGTGAAACAAGAATTACTAGAAGGCATTCCATTCTCCTTTTCATAAAATGTACTGTAAAATTGAGAGAAAACTGGTCAGCAACCTTTTTGTTCTCTTTTTTTTTCTCTCAGTCCTTGTTGTAACGTCCTCAGCTTAATGGTTTGGAAAGTGATAAAACCACAGAATGTCAACACTCAGTCAAAATAAAAGAACAGAAAACTTACTGCATCCATTTGATTGCAGGGTCTGAGCAACCCTTGGCCTTGCTAAAGTATTTTATGAATCTCTCTTTAATGAGGCTGAGAATTTGCCCCTCTTAAGTGCAACTGCTTAAATATTTTATAAAGCAGTTTCAGTTGAGGACTAACACAGACTGTCACCTTGGAGCAACTGAACTAAAACTTCCTACTGCATATGCTATAAATGCAAATATTTTTAAATAAAGACAAGCTATATTACCGACAAAGGCATCAGTCAACGTGCATGGTCCCTGAATGAAACAAACTCTTGTGAATCTATTGATATTTAAGCTTTTGGCATCTTTTTACTCCACCCATGCAAAAATGCTTATCACTGTATTGGTGGAAAAGGAATTGTTCATGTCACAAGTTCAGGTTAAGTGGTCTTAAGAGATTCATAAAACTCCTTTCAGAAGGCAACAGTACCTGTAACTGATGACTCATACTTTCTGTATGTATGTATGTATCTATATATGTCTATAAAAATCTGTGGACTCATCAGCCTGTTCTTCAGAACCCAGGGTTCTGAAGTCTCTGACCACATCTCTTCATGCAAATAATTTTAGAATAGTGTTCTAAATATAATCTTATTCTCCTTTTAAATGTACTATGGGCAAGAAGAAAAATATGATTTAAAAAATATACCATTATTCATTGTCTTTATACACTTTAAAATAAGGAGGAAGGTGTAACTCTGCAGAAATACTTTACAGCTTGAAAAGTTTTTTTTTGTTTTTAGAGTCATCTAAATTTCAATTAAGAATTCATGAGAGGTGACATTGAGCCCCTTTGTTGTCCATGATGGCCAGCATATCTTGACCCAATTTGCTTCCTATCCTTTAAGAAGATTTTTATCTATTCACCAGTGAGGTGAGGTTTTTAAGTAAATGACAAGTTTCAGTTTTAATTTCTCAGAGTATGGCTGACACATCAGATAACCATATTTCCTTAAAAATGCATAAAACCCTAAGCAAACATGGATATAAAGACACTGCATAAAAAATTACTACTGAGTATTAAACAAGGTGTTAAAGTAAAAAATACACTGATGTTTAAAAGACATGTGGAAAGCAATATTTGAATAGCAAGAGTAGTTGAAAAGCATAAAGACAACACAAACTTAGTTTCACCTTTTCTCCTGTGCTTATTTTTCACAGTGGCTGCAGTGCACAGAAGCCACATGTGTGGCATCTGCATGGGGGATGGCTCTGCCTTGCCCCATGACACATGCAAAAGAGAAGCACTGTCTGACTGGCACTATCTACACTTGGCCAAGGATACTCACCCAGGGAATAAACAAAAACTGTCTTCGAGGCCAAGGGGAGAAGTCCCAGCTGGGAGAAGTCTCCAGCTGGCTTCCAGGCCTGGGCAGATACCACGTAGTGCTGTCAAGTGCCCTCACAAAGCAGTGCTCTTCTTTTTCTTCCCAAATCTCTGCCATCCTTTATCCTGTCCCAGATGTCCTTTCACAACTGCCCAGTCCCACCTGATTCATGTTTGTAATACTCTCAATTAAAAAATTAGTAATTAAAATGAAGCCCTCTTTTCCCATATTACTCCCAGCCATTACACTGCTCCATCTGGCCATTCCCAGACCCCTTCTTTTTTTTAAAAGACTCATTAGCATGTGATCTTGTCTCTGCCAGGATACCCTAGTGCCATCTGCTCCCTTCCTGGATGATCAGTCTCACCCTGAGATCGCTGTTTACTGCACTTAAAAATCTGACATGTTTTCTAAGCACTGTTCCTGGAGGATGCTGTTATATTTCTCTACCAAAGTCAATGGCCATCAGTCTCTTGCCACATTGACCCTGACCCTTAGATGGCCTGATGCATTCCCAGAACTGTGGGGTTTTTTTAATAACAGCAGATCTGTGTCCCTCAGGCTATATGACCACATGCTGTGCTATGATTAGGTTAAGGCATTTAACTTCTCCTGCAATGACCAAAGACTAAAGTAGCACCTCCCCATATACTCAGCATCCTCTTTGTGGGAACAAGTGGTGTCCATCTTAATTCCTGCAGCATAAAAATACTAAGCTCATGCTGTATTGCTTCAAAGAGTTTTCAAAACAAGGTTTTTCATGCATTTTACCTATTGGTCCTCATGGTTATTTTCATGCATGTATATAAATAGAAGGAGTAAGCAGTGTAATGCTGAAAAATTCTTTTGGGAAAACAGCAATAGTGTTTACCTCTGTTATCTGAGAAATTTATTGTGGGAAAAAACTATTCTAGCATCCTTATAGACATCTGAGCCCAGGACAAATGGGTGACCAACAGTATTTCACTACAGGCCTATTCCCTTGAGTGAAATGGGATCTGCTGTAGTTTTCCATGCCCACCTACCTTCCCAGGAATGATCTGGGTGCTTTCTTCAGTAACTTGGACTTCAAAAAATGCATGGGCATTAAGTAAGATCCAGGAGTTTCATGTTCAGACATCTTAATAGCACAGCAGCATATTAATGTCCTCCCATAGAGCCCACCACAAATTCCACATTTTACAGGGGACTGACCCTACTTTAGATAGCAATTGGACCAGAAAAATCCAGGAGCACTGTAAGCCTCTTTCTCTAGGTTTATACAGACATACCCCTAACACAGGGAAGTAACTTCCAGTACTAATTATCATGGAATTGGCCTCTTTTACAATCCAACTTTGCAATACTGGGAGAAGGGCTTGCTCCAAATCACATAAAATAGGCAACCAAATTTGAGATCAATGAGTACAAACATCTACAAAGACTTAGAAAACCATAAACAACTAAGTTGCCCTTACATTTTAGATAGATCATTGCTGGTTCTGAAATCTACCACTGCAAACATGATGGGTTGTTAAACCTGAAAATATACTCATTCCCTTTAGCGGAGGTTGCCCTTGATGGAATCTGAGAGCAAGGCAAACTTGTTTCCTATGATTTGTACACACACAGATTATTACTGGGTAAATATTTTCAGCAATTATGTAAACTGAAAAACCAGATTTTTAACTTGATAACTGAGTCTGATGATGAGTCTGATGAGTCTGCACTGATGTCTTCAGTGCAGCAGTGTTTTGACAATACGCATAAAGTTGCTGATGCTATCTGCGAAGAGCTGCAACTGCTTTAAGCACAAATGAAAGCTAGGACCTGAGCTATGCCCCCTCCTCTTCCCTGGCTGGACATTATATACATATTTCTTTCAAGTACTTTTTGAACCTTCTTTCATATTGGTATGTTTTGATTCCTGTCCTTACCCTCAAATTTAATTGATATTGATTTAAAAAACAAAAGCGTATGAAAATGAAAATCTCTATTATGCTTTCAGAGAAAGAATTTATAGTCATACTCCCCCATACAAACCAAACTCGCACGCTTTTTCTCTAGCACTGTATTTTATAAAATTATTAGTAAGACTATGGCTTCAATGGAATCATATCAGAGGGACTTGGCACAGGAACACCTTCCCTTGCTTTCCTCTAGACTGCAAAAATAAGAGAGAAACCATAATTGGTGATGAAGGTCTAACCTGCCTTTAAAATTATTCCCACATTTAAAATCACTTTTGCAAAAGTCTGGAAAATACTGCAAGACTGACAATGGCTTGTGCTGACCTAGACCTTGTGGGAACCCACTTTGTCAAAATTTCACTTCAGACAGTGATGATGAGTCTAGCTTCCTTTGTACCCTTAGCAAAGCTTAGGCCATAAATTATTTGTGTAGTGGCCCTGTCTGCTTTGAAAGCCTAGCATTCTATTCCTTGTTCAGGATCCAGAATTGATCCTGTGATTCAAATAAACAAGATCCCTTTAGGGATCACTTTAGGTAGGGTATGCCTTCTTTTCCAAACAGAACTTCCCACCTAGTTGTCTAACAAAGAGAGAAAGCTGACACTTCTGCTTTACTGAGAATGCTCCCTGAGACACTTATATTTCAAATATAAGTTATATATATATATATTTATATATATAACTATTTTTATAGCTAAGCAAGAATTACTGTAACATTAAGAAGGACCTAAACTTTCCCTGATTAACTAGAAACTTTAACAAATTTCAATCATCAGAGGAAAAAAACCCCATTAAATGAACCTGAAACATTTCAGTGTTATGCGTGCAATTTTCACCCTAAATGAGACTGCAATTTTAGTACTATAAAAGTATAAAATCAGATACAAAAGAGCCCATCCTCATTGCATAGTCCCTCTAATGTACTTTGAACACGCGCATTACATAAATAACCAGGTTACAGGCACATTAAATATGGACACATATTACAAAAAATTATGTGATTCCAGGTTTTAAATTGAATATAAACTCAAGAGAAGTGGTTTCTGCACATAAACAATCAGTACTGAAGAAAAAGACTGGGATAAAAATGTGAGTCTTAGTGATCACATATATCTGGATACTGATATGAACTTGGCTCAACAATTAACTTTGGTTCACTGAGGCTTTGTTTTATTAACTTTTCATTTAATACTGATCATGAGATACTTGCTACAGAACTGTGTTTTCTGTAAAAGCAAGTTTTACCTTTCAATTAATAACTTCTGGTATTTTGCCTCCAAAACATACCTTTAGAGTTACAGGCATGATGTCACCCAATTCAGTATCTTGCCACAACAATTTCTTTTTCTCAGCCACTATTCCTGTCACAGAAGTTTTCACATCTGCAAATGGTCACTGTGCTGTATTTTCTGTTTTTCTGGTTTCTCTCCCCACTTTAATTGGTAGGTTAGCTGCATAAGTGGAAAGTTTATATAGGAAGACCTGTGGTTGAACCCAAATCAATGGTCACTGTCTTCTGGTCATTGACACTGAGCTGTGCTGTGCTGCTGACTTGTACTTTTCTGCAGTATGATTGGATTTATTAGTATGTTTCCATGAAGGAGTTTGGACTTTACTTATGGATTTCCTCCTCTAGACCAGCTAGTTATCATCCTCATCATCATCACATCACATCTTCATCATTAATATTTTCACCCTATGAGGCAATTGCTATAGTCTTAGATTTGGCCACAGTAGCAGGTGTAAGCTGAGTCACATTTATTCTGGAGTGCTGCCATCTGCTATGTTTTATTGAGTGTCCTAGAAACTTTAAGTTGGTGCTTGCATCCTAGTATGTCACTTTGAAAAGTGCTACTATCCAGAATTGTTACTGGACAGAAGTATGGGGTAGGCTGGAGTAAAAGCAAGGAAAGATGATACAGGAATTGCTTGTATATGAAGCAGTTTCTCACAAGTGATACCTCTGTGACTTGACTTGACTACTTCATATTTAGGCTAAATGCCACCTTGACTTTAAAAAAATAAAATTATTAAGAATGTGAGAGTTCCCCTTTCCTGTCAGACTTAAATATTTTCATGACTGTTTTGCAAAGATTTATAGGGAATGATGCTGCATAACATCATCTTTTGAAGAAATACCAATCCACACAACATAACAGCATGGTTAATTACAAACCCTTCCTGTCATAATGTTGGGCCCATGAAATCAATGCTAAATAAACACTATCAGTGCAAAATAGTTTCATCAGAGTGAAAAAAAGAGGAAGTGATAGAAGTTATTAAAAAAAAGTAAATTCTCTTGAAAAGACAGTGAGCTAGCATTCAGAGGATACGATGTACAATGAACGAGAGGTAGTAAATGCATAACATCCTCTTATTGCCAGTTCCCCGTCTGTGGTGACGAACAGGATTTACTGTGCAGCCTTCAACATGAAGGAGAAATTGAATTCATCACCTTCCTGGTACTGTCATAGCAATTCTTAGGTGTTTCAAAGCAAGGGAGGAATGTGATTCATTGGGATGCTGTTCAGTATGCCAAGGGAATACATAAATACCTCCCTTAACCACAGAGGCAGTATTACCAAAATATATAAAAACATCAATAATACAGATGTACTCATAAAAAGGGAAAAATACATTTGGGGAACAGTGAGACTTTGGCATATGCAGTGGATGCTTGAAGAGCAAACTTCCAACATGTAAGTGTATGCAGGCAAAGTGTGTGTTAGTTTACAGTATATTCTGTGAAAAAGACCTCCTTAATTCTTCATAAGGGACTTTATATTGAATTTCAGATTAAAAAAAAAAGTTGACACTTGAAATAAAGTTCTAACAGGTATATCTGCATGATATTTTCTAATTCTGTATTCATCTGAATGTACATCGAATGTACTGAAAACCCCTGGGTGAGGGGAATGGAGTTCTTATGTGCAGCCACAGGAGATACACAAGAGGCTGTTGCACATTGTGTGTCACTGGCCCTTGATCTCTGCCACCCAGACTGTTTCTAAGAAGGATGGATAATTCAATTTCTATAGCCACCACACTCTGCAGGCAGCTATCCAGATGTGGTACTTGCCTCTGAGTATTCCACCAGATTCAGGTGGTTCTTCAGCAAAAACACCATTGTATATATGTGCCAAGGGGAACATTGCTGCACAGAGCCATGAGCAGATTATACCCCTAAATGTGGGCATTCTAAATGTAGAAAAGAGAAGGATGATTTTTTGTTTTCTGAAGCTGTCTCACAAACCTGCAGTGGGGTTGCAGATAAGGGTTAGCTCAGAGATAAAGGTTACGCGTTCAAAAGCAGAACCTTTTCAAAAACAGGAGAGGTAGAGCAGTTATTGCATGGGGTTTCTTTGTGTTTTTTTCAGTGAAAGTCCACAATGCCAAGCACAGGGATCCTCTGGAGTAGCTACCTACCTGTCTGCCTGCTCATCCTCATTTGTGGGAAACTAATTTGTCTGGCTGTACTCTCAGATTAAAAACATTTTTTTTTCAGAGAATGAGTGTTATTATCCTATACAAATAGGGAAATGGATATGAATTTATAGAATAAATATTCCCATTCCTTAGCCTGAAGGTATGACTGGATAAAAAGGCAGTCCAAATGCATTTTGGAAAGATAGGGTCAGTACAAAGTTAAATAAGGAGAGAACTCCTCCAAAGAGGTAGAAGGAGGATGGTTGAAGCCTCCATATAGCTTTAAGTTCAGGTCATTTTGTTGAAAAATGATAATGTTGCATCCTTTCCAAGCTACACTGTTCTGCACTACCTGGTTCCATGCCTGTGTAAGGCTCATGATGTTCCAATGCAGTTATGTGTACATTAGTGACAGACCAATCTTGAACAAGAGATCTGCAGTTTCTGGGAGAGTTGTATACAAATGTGCATTATTAAAATTCAACACTTCAATGACTTTTGCATTATGTGGGATGAACAGAGGGAGATACTGTATAAATTAAATAGCAGTCTGGTCATTCTTATCTACCATCAAAATCTAAGAATAGTAACATGACTGAAGGAGAGGTCTGAATACATGTGCATTATATGATTTGCTCATAAAGCAAGAAAAGAATGATTTATTACATGCATCTCATTGAGATACCGTATATGGTGTCTTTTTCTTCAGATTTTTCAGATGCATCAGACATTTACCTACCCTGCTTTCCAAATAACAGACTGTCACTAATTTAGTGTATGAACCTTTTCTTAAGTGAAGCAATGTATGTATACCAGACTGTGACCTGTTTTAGTTGTTCTCTTCTGACACCAGAGATACTATTAAGGCACTGTAAACGTGCCTTTGTGCAAATTATTTCTCTTTGAAAGTTTCAGGCACTGTAGACATGACATGTATGCGAGAGGGAAGCAGCACAGGTCAACCAAGCAGCACACTGTGAACTCACTCCTGTCTCACTGCTGCCCTGTGTGGTCTCTGAGCACAGGGTGCAGGCAATAAATACAACCAAGTGTCTGTAGCTTAGTCACTTGCTGCTTGTTGCCATCGTCATTGGATTCACAGCAGCTGTGAATCAAAACATTTCCACCTTGATTTTAAAGAGGGAGATTGAAGCAATTATATTGTACCCGATCTGCTCAATTATCAAATCATCAGCTAAACTACACTTGGTTACGCACCCACAACTTGACATACATATTCATCATTTGTTACTTGGGAAAGTTGACTCCTGAGTGCCTCCTGTACCAGGACTTTTTAGCTGCCATTCTCCAGGCTGCTGTAGATTGGTCTGCGTTTGTTCATCCTGACTATGATGAGTAAAAACAAATGGCACAGAGCTAAACCTCGAGAGACCTGACCTCACAGCATTTTCCATTGCTACAACAATGCTGGGTATGGATGTGATCCTAACAAGGGCAGTAAATGATCAAGTAAGAATTAAAAATTTAGCTAAATCAGCAATTTAGTTGAACTGAGTAAGTCTCGCCTTAAATGCTCATCCAAAAAAGTCAAAATGCTAAAGCATTTTGTACCCCAGATCTTATCACAGACCACAAGCACAATCTTCGAACTAAGAAAGAAAATGTCTGGTTGGGGAAAGTGATATTCTGAATTTCTTCAGAGACTTGGTAACAGTCATGTCATAAACTCACTGATTTTCAATATGATACACGGTGTTCTCAGTACACACAGCATTGAAATACAGAAATATGCTATTTTATTTACACATATTTAGGTTTCTCAGCGTCAGTCAAGCACTAGTCAAAAGCAAACAGACAACCTGAAAATTGCAGGCCATTGGCTTTCCCAGGAAGAACAGAGGTGAAATATTAACATCAGTTTGACCAGCTGACTGTCTAAGAGAGTCACTCAGGACAAAAAAATAGTAGCAAAACACTCCTAGAAATTATCTGCCCCCTGCTTTTGCCTCATATATGGTGGGAAATGAAAGGAACATAGAGATGAAAGGATGTTTATTTAATTATTTATTTTAAAGTAGAAAGACTTTGTCATCAGATGCCCTATGCAGTCTTTGTGTTAACCTTTGTCTTCCTTGGCTGGAAATTGCTTATAATCATATGAAGGAAAAGCCAATTTTCCCGTTTTCCAATTTTAATAAAGAATCTGTAAAGAACTTTCCCACAGAAACATAGGAATCAGAAGTATTACAAAAACATTGAAACAAGAGTACTTGCTTAGGAAACCACAGCATTTGAAGAATCTTAATCAGGTTCACATTCATTAAATAAAAGTTTATTAATTTGACCAATTCAAACCTGACAATGACTCTTTGTCTGTTGTGGTGAGGCGTTCTTTTCCAGAATCCAGAAGTCATTATCTGATGATGTGTGAAATCAGGGCTGCCTCTGCCCTCCCATGCCAACTGTAAAGCCTTTCATTAGAAGCAGTAGTACATAGATAAGGTTTCCAGTAGGTAAAAAGAGTCAAAAAGCAGCAAGTTTCCTGGAAAACCAGAAAACGTAAAGCCCTGCCTGAGATAAGTTGTTTTTTTCGTGGCTTTTCTGGTCCAGCATAAAGCAGGTAGAAACAGGAGCACACAAAAAAATGTGCAAAGCTACTTTGTTTCCAGTAATCTCAAGAAGATTGGAGAGAGTTCAAAGAATCACCAGAAACTTCAGATTTTTATCTCTATGGCAGCTTGAACATTTTTAAAAATCGTCCAGCAGAATGCTTCCTGTGTAAGGAAGAGTAGCTACTGAAAGGACAATTCTATAGATATCTGAGGGTCTCCATTCCCAATGACAATACAATTAAAGAACTTTATGCCAAGCTAAAATTTAATTACCTGAAAAAGGAACCTCAGTGCTATAGCATCCTTTCCATTTGCATTCCAGATATATATTGGTTATGATTTTTGTATTAACACCTCCAAATCACTTTTCAAGTGATCAAAATAGCTGATTTCCTTTTTAAATGTACAAAATTTGAAAAACTCTGGGATATTATCAAGCCTCCCTGCGACTTGTGAGAACTGTGGGTTGACAGGCTGCAGAAACAAAAAGAAGAAGGATTTTTCTTTTCTAACACCATGGACATCAGGCATGCACAGTGAATCTACTTGTGATATGCCAGTGAGAAACCAAGCTTCAGGAACAATAGGTAATAGTACCTCTAAAGGGGTGCTGTTTACTTACAAAATAAGACTGCAGTTCAGCAAGCAGTGGAACTGATTACTCTGCTGCACAAGACGGAGATATGTGATTGCACAGTATTAGAATTGTGCTTATTGTGTTTTTTTAATGAGGGTCCAAATGCAATTCTTAAAGAGTGAAATTTTAGCATAAACGGGAAATCAGCAATTCTTAAAATAGGTTTGAAATAAGCATTACTCCATTTTCTAATCTTGACATTTATTATATCATAATATTCACAGGGATAAGGTTAGGACTTTGGCTTTCCCATTTGGACTTTTGTTACAGAAATTAAATCAGATGACCGATTAATTCGCAGTATTAAAAATAACAAATTCAGAGTTTTAGGAATTAGGACAAGTAGTCAAGCCCCATAAACACTGTGAGGGGAAAGTATATTGCTCTTAAAAATCCCCAAGACTTTTAAGAAAGCTGTAAGTTCTTGAAAACTGTCTTCTGCCAATGTCACTGGGAAGTGACATTGCCCACGCCAATTGTGCAGAGTGAAGACTGCAGCAGGGGCACTGCTGTGTGGTTGCTGGAGAACAAGCTGTCTGTCTGTGAAGGGGAATGGAGTGCTGGTACAGGGATCCAGCATCAGACAGGAGCTGCAGGGCCATTACTCTGGGCAGCTCTCTCAGTAGTCAGAGGGTCAGGAGCTCCAGCATGCGATAGCCTCGCTCAGTGCCCAGGCTCGGTCATTCAGGAAATGTGCAACTTGGGTTGACACCTTGCAAGAGTGGCAGGTGCCTTAGGAAGGAGCCTGGCCAAAGGACAGCTCCTTGTCTCTTCCTTCTCCCTCTGAGGAAAGTAAGGCTTGCACAAATTCGCATGAGATAACTGAAATTTCCTGCACTGCTGTGTAAGTTTGTGACATTGTCTTCATGGCTGTCTTTTAGAATTAGGTGTTTCCTTTTTAGACGTGTGGTAACTGGGCATCCAGGATTTCAAGTTAGCATGTGCTTCTTGCCTCTGTCAGGCAGTTAGCCCAATGCCCTTAACCTTCCTGCCAAGGAAAACATACAGCTTGTGAAATTATCTATAAAAATCTCATTGTTCTGTCTTGCAAATAAAAAAGCACTCTTTGGAAAAAAGCAAAGAGTAAGGCAAAGTGGTTTGGTGTCAAACAGCAAGAGCCACTGGCCAGAAATTGTACTTCATGAGTTCACAGCACTGGGACTCAAGCTGTAGAGCTTGAATGGTAGAAATAATAAGCTGCCAGCTCAGCTTGTATCTGTATGGAGCAGAGTGGCCAATTCATTGCAAGGAATTCTCTCCCCCAGCTTTGAAGAAAGATCACAGGGAAAATGCCCTAGGCAAAGGTTTTTCCATATTAGCAGAATTTGGCCTTCTATGGGAAATTAGAGGGATATACTCTGTGATGCTGCTGACTGAAGATTTCCAGGAAAATTAAAATGAAAAGACCTATAGATAATTTACCTTCTAATATCTACCATTTTTCTGTTGTGCACTGTGAAGTTTACCCACTTTAAGGAAAAGGATTGTAAAACACAGGCTCTTTATGGTTTGTTTTTTTTTTCAATTTTTGCCTGAGAACTCCTCAGGTCTGGTTACTCTTTAGAAGTGAATTTTTTAACATTCTGTCCAATAAACTGCAGTTTTCTGATTTTTGGGTTTGCTTTTGAGTTGTATTTAGATTGCACAAGCCCTGATGGAAGCAATTTCTCTAAGCTTTGTCTATGTGCACTGTGGAACACTATGGCTTTTTCCCATACTCTCTATCACTTGGACACATGCTCATACTTCCTATGTCTGTGGTCTCATAGACTTGAATCGGTCTCAAGATTCTTGGATTGAATTCATATTGAAGAGAACACATCTTCAGGCTATGCATGAGTTTTAACATGCTGGCATTATGAATCAAGAATCAAAGAGACCCACATTGTCCTATGGTGTTACAGCTGAAAAATAATGATATATCCCATATCCCAAAGCCTTACATACAGCTTTGAATGCTGTGTTTGTGAGGGGTTTGGAGATGTAAGATTACATCTTCAAACATGTAGGAAAACTTATCTTAAAGAAATTGCTGAGTATGAATGTGGGTTTTTTGTTTAGCTGCTTCCTGGTCTATGCAGTAGGGAAAGTAAGACCCAGAAAAACCCATTTACTGTTCCCAAAAGCCTTCTTCAACCTGCTGAAGCTCTTAGCTCTGATCAAGGCTTCCCAAGATGTTTCAGCCTATTCCTGTTGGAGACTCCCATGTTGTTGTTGGCTTAAACACTTTTGAAATGCCTATACAGAGTTAAGAGTCTCTTAATGTGATCAGTGATGAAAAGTGCCTATCAACACAATTAGTTCTAAATTTAGTCTCAAATACAAAAAAGGGCTTTGGGCAACTTAATAACGTAATTCCTGTGACTCAGATAGAGTAGAAGGTAGAAGAGAAGAAACCAATGGATACACATGTATCTTCAGCTACACACTTAAAAAATGAAGGGCCTGAAGTTGATAAAGTTAATATTGTCATTTGCCATTGATAGTGTGAGCAATTTTGTGGCTTTTTTCTTTTAACATCATTGCCAAGTATTTGAGTTAGTTGTGCAAAAATTGTATCTCTCAGTGGGTTTTGAACTCTTCTAATGAGTGTTTGAAGTTCCCAGTACCCAAATGAAGTAGCATGATTTCATCCCACTTCTAGAGACACGGGTTGTTACCACATCACTGCACTGCACTATTCATATACAACCCCTCTTCACTAACAAGTCAGTAACTCTTAAAACCATGTTTCCCTTTTCTTCACATATGCTTTAAACCATAAGGGTATTTAAATAGAGCCAGTGCTACCTCATGGAATTAAGTTTCTCTATGAGTCTTGATGTAACATTCTGTATACTGGAATTGGGAAGATTCCTGGTACAGATCAGGCTTTTTTTTTTTTTTTTTTTTTTTTTTGTGGTGTTGGACTAAGCCTTTTAGCACAGTTCAGCTTTCAGATTTTTACAGCCATGAAAATGAGATGCATTCCAGAGTTCTGAGGGAATTGTCTAATGCAGTTGTCAAGCCAATCTACATGATACTCAAAAAGCCACAACAGTCAGGGGAAGTGCCAGGGGCCTGGAAGAAGGGAGATATTGTCTCATCTTAAAAAAAGGGTAGGAAGGAGGACCCTGGGAACTACCCACTCATCAGCCTCACCTATGTGCCCAGGAAAGTCATGGAACAGAGCCCCCCAAAGGGTGTGCTAAGTCCTGCCTGATCAACCCAGTGGCCTCCTGTGATGGTCTGACTACAGCAGTGGAGAAAGGAAGGAGAAAAAAGAGAAGGAATAGGTCATTGACACAGACAAAAGGATGGAGTACATACTCAATGAATATATAGATGCCACCACTGCCACCTGAAGGATGGGATGCCATCCAGAAGGACCTGGACAAGCTGGAGAACTGGGCCCATGGGAATATCATGAAGTTTAATAAGACCAAGTGCAAGGTGCTGCACCTGGGTCAGAGTAGCCCCTGCTATCAGCACAGGCTGGGAGACTGAGAGCAGCCTGCCCAGAAGGACTTGTGGGTGCTGGTGGGTGAGAGGCTGGACATGACCCAGCCATGGGCACTCCCAGCCCAGAGAGCCAAACGTGTCCTGGGCTGCATCCAGAGCAGCGTGGGCAGCAGGGGAGGGAGGGGATTCTGCCCCTCTGCTCTGCTCTGGGGAGAGCCCACCTGGAACCTGCATCCAGCCCTGGGCTCCCAGCACAGAGAGGACATGGAGCTGCTGGATTAGGTCTAGGGAAGAACCACAAATAGGGTATAAGTGCTGGAGCACCTCATCTGTGGGGACAGGGTGACTTGTATTTGTTCACCTTGGAGAAGAGAAGGCTCTGGGGTGATCTAATTGTGACCTTTCAGTACCTGAACAGAGCCTACATGAAGTCTGAAGAGGGACTTTTCACATGGACATGTAGTGATAGGACATGAAAGAAGGGCTTTAAAGTGAAAGGAGATATAGAGTAGAAATTTGGAAGCAATTCTTTATCTTTTAAAGAAAATTTTATTTAATCTGTGAGGATGATGAGGCACTGAACTTCCCATCCCTAACAGTTTTCTGGCCCAGGTTGCAAGGGGCTTTAAGCAACCTGATCTAGTAGATGTCCTTCTTCACGGAAGGGGGGGGTTGAACTAGATGATCTTTGATCTCTCTTCCAACCTGAACCATTCTGTGATGCCATGAAATAAAGCAGCTTTCCTGAAACTGAGTGGGTAGGTCTGTGACCTGTTTCTGTGCAGGTGAACTCTCACGGACAGGCAAGCAGCTTCTTTTGAAACAACCACATATAACAATGGTTCCTCCCCTGCTCTCACTTAACCATTCTGTAATTCTGATGAGTTGTACGACATTTTCAAAAGCATGAACAACATCAGCAGCATTTATTACAGCTGAGTTTTGCAGGGGTTTTTTTGTTCTGGTTTTTTTTTCTTCCCAAACAGGTCAGTCTCCAGCTAACTTTCTTCTGATGAAATGAGCACTGATGCATAGAGAAGAAATACAGATCTGATTAAGCAGATACCAGCCTTTCTGTTTCAATTAATATATTGATGTGCTGGTCATAATTGAACTACTAATTAAAATCAATGATAGCTTCCTGTCTTCTTGTCTGTTTGTTTGCTGCAAATGAGAAGCAGTGTCTCTCGAGAAAATACTCCATTTGATTTGCTACTGCTCTTTTAGTTATGTTCTGATGAGTCATGATGACTTACACTGGGCCTCTGTAAGTGCTTTCTCACTCTCATTTCTGTTCCTTAGCTCTTTTCTGCTTAAAATTCTCAGCAAATGTCATTAGTGCATTATTCTGCCTCCTTCTTAGCTCATCAGGCAAGTGTGGGTCCTCTGGGAAGTGGAAAGGCTGGAACAGATAATTATCTTGAACGTACGTGGAGGGGAGATCTGGGAACACCTAGTTTGCTCATAAAATTACAGGTTGCAAGTCCAAGGTGGAAAAGAAAGATGAGAACAAGAGCTAGCAAGCAGCATCACTTTGATGTTCTCCCCCAGAGCCCTGTAGACATGATGCACTGCAGCAATGTTGACACAGAAATGTCAGGAGGCATCCCTCATTCCACTCCTCTTCTTGTCCTCCCCTGGGAAAAAAATTAACCACACTCTGCTCTTACTGAATTCAGCTATATGCCTGAGCATCCCTGCTTTTTTAATCAGTGGAAAAGGACAAAGATACAATGAAAATTGATAGATCTGGTATATGTGTATCTACTGTAATCTGTGCAGGAATCATAAAACCAGGGAGAAAAGCATCTTCAGTTTTGCTCAGTTACATTTATTTTCACATGGTGGGGTGGGGGCAGCAAATTTGCTGTGAGACTTGTTGGCTAGCTTAATTGTGGAAAGCTTCTGGGCATTGTTTCTGCTAAGTTTAGACAACAGATTAGATGCTTTTATTTGTATATTACTGTTTATTCCTGTTTAACTGCACTGGATTAGTGTAACAGTGCTTGAGGATTTCAGCAGTATATCCTCCTGTTTATTTTGGCATACATGGAGATGGAATGATAAAGTTATGTTTTGGTATATATGCTTTTGTTGATTTTAGCTCGAAGCTGAACCTATGATGGGAAGCACACATTACTACAAAGCTGACCTCACACAAATGCAAGACGTTCTTCCTTACAGTATTGGCTTTTCCCTATGTGACACAGGAGCAGGGTGTTTTTGAGTTAAAGAGTTTTGAAATCAACGCAAAAATTCAGTAAAGATACACATGCAGCATGTTTCAGAAGCTCCTTCATTTAAAATGCAGAGTCGTTGCTTTCCCCCCAGTCCATCTCTAATGTTCTTTCTGAAACAATCCACTTCCTTGTTTTTAATGTTTAGAGTCCATTAATGAAGCAACCCTCCCTCCCTCCCTTCCTCCCTCCCTTCCATTCTTCAGTTCTTCTGATTTGTGTCACATAACACAACCTGATGGCTTACATGATGAACACTACTTTATTTTATTGTGAAATTTTCTATTGTTAGGTAGCATTTTTCCATTTTGACTAACATATGCAGTTTCTAAGTCTGTGTTGTAAATTTACTATACAAATAATTAATATATGAGAGTAATATTACTATATTGGTATTATTACCACATTATAACTACAATATTATCAAGTTCAAATTTAGTACCAAAAAATGGTTTTTCACTGCTCTCAATATGAAGAGAAACTATTGTTAAAATGAGATTGCAGGTGGAAAATAAGACAATTACCCTAACTCCTTTTTACTTATGAGTAATTAGAATAACCCTCACAACCCTGACACTGTGAAGTAATTGTGCAGACAGAGTACTTTATCCCAGGAGGCAAAGTTCACAGGGGCAGGATTATTCCCAAACTTCTGAGAATGCTCTTAAATTTCCATTAGTCACAAAACCAGAGGTATTGTCCAGGTCCAGCCCAAAGTTCAGATGGGTCAAACTCTAATCTCTGAGAGTTGTGAAAGGTGTTATGTGTGTGTATGCACACGTGTGTTTGTGTGTATAAGTACTCACACGTAAAATTGTTTGCATTCTCAAATTCTGTCCATAAGAGGATGTTCCCTTGTCACAAGGCTGGCTTCATTGCAGCACGGTGTGTCCTGTCTGCTTTGAAATGTTTCATTTCCCTTTGTGAAGCACCCAGGCACCACTAATTTTTTTTTCCAAATTCACAGAGGTAGCAAGGGACAAGGGAAGGACAGGGGTTTTTGTGCTGAGAAAGAAGGGACCTGTGGATCCAGTCTTTCTTGTGGCACTTCCCTTTTTCCTAGGGCCTTGGGAGTAGGAGAAGAGAGTGCTATTTTGAAATATTGCTCATGATTGAAGGAGTGGCTCAGGCATCCCTGCTCATGCATGTTAGTATTGAAAAAACAAAATGATCAAAACATGTTCTTAATTTCTTGTTTTTCTCAGCGTGTATGCATTGAGCAGTGTAGCAGTCTCTCTTCTGTACCATATACAAATGATGGAATGCATTCTGCAAAGCTTGGGGAAAAAAAGATACTAACTTTTGTGTACCTTGGGTTTAAACAGGATCTCTTGCTCTTATTTGAGTAACAGCACAGTAAACTCTCTTGCTAAACTAACTGATTAAAAAATTTATTTTCACTGTTTGTCTCTTTCTACTCTGTAGAAAGGCATGCAGACTCAGAAAATCAATTGACTTCATAAAAAATACTGCTCTGTAGTGCCATCTGCTTTCTTAATTTTTTCATCATTCTAACTAAACATAAATGTAGATTTTCACTATATACATATATATGTTGAAAAATACAAATAATTATTAAGTAAAAAATTTAACACGAAACATCTCAATGCAAACACATCGGTCCTGTCTGTGAATTCCCAGCCTTGCACTATGTCCTTAACATCTGCTAGACTCCATTTAAGTTATTGTTGTCCATATGGTACAGCCGTGGAAGAATGACAGATCAGTGATGTAACTGCCTGCAATAGCTGCTGATGCTTGCAAACTGTTCACTCAGTGAAAGCAAGAGATAGATGATTATTCAGAATCGTGTTACCAAGAACAAATCTCCTCACTGAGCACTAGGCTAATTAATTTTATAGTGGATTAATTATGTAGCTTTGCCTGTGGTGCTCTGCTGCAACTCAGTGCAACCTCTCTCGCTGAAGTAGTAGGCAAGAAGAACTGAGCAGGGGGAGAAGCTAATTCTAAATGAGTGTAAAATCTGCTTTTTGACATGGGCAGATGCTACAAAATTCTGATGCCAAACTGCTGAGTAAGGTTGTGCTAGGACTGCAGCTCTTGACTACATGAAAGCAGAGATGCAATATTAATTTCTGATATGCTGGAAGTGTATAAGACATGTCAGTATAGACACCATCTTTCCACTTTCCCCTTGGTCTTGAAAGTATTTAGAGAATTTCCTTGGTTAATGATTTGCTATGGAAATGAAGTATTTTCCTCTAAGAATATTCCTTTCTAATTCTATGAGGTATTTTTTTCTCTCTTTATTAGATATGGTCAGGAATTTTTTTGAAGCAAAAATCATGGCACTCAACATCACTCTTCCAAAACCCTTTACTACTTTTGGAAATGGACCCAGAAATTTTAGCAAAACAAGTCTATCAAGAGAAATTTCCAGCCTAAACCAAAGAGAATGAATGTTCTCAATTCCTTAGTGTTTTTAGACTGCAGGAAAAGAGTACTTTCCCAGAGCCTATGGCTTCAGATAGACAGAGTGACCCTCTGTACATTGGTTTTCTCCATCCCCATACCTACCCATGAAATGATTGGATATTTCCAGCTTGGTTACTTTTGCTTTACAGAAGGTTTTAACTTCATCCCAATGAAGAACCACAATATCAAAAAACCAAAAAAAAACAAAAAAAACCCCCAACCCAACTCCGAGACCCCTTTTTTTTTCCAGCAAAGCAAGTAAACACCTTAAGTTCCACATCTACCTAGGAATGCAGAAATTAAAAAAAAAAAAATGTGAACATTTGTCAGCTATATGCCTTTGATATCACCTCCAGTTATTCTCTTTTCCCAGCTGAACCATTCTGAAACACGTCAGCCTCTTTTTGTAACTTTGAAACTTTTGTTCCTGTTGCATGTCTAGTGGACAGAACAAAATTAGTTCAGGCAAACTTTTGGGGCACTAATTAAATATACAGAATCTGTAATCCACTTTCTTTTTTTTTAAATGTAAAAAAAAAAAAATTACCATCTATTTAGCAATTTCTATGTTGTGCTGTCCACACAAAGGGAAGATATTTTTTCCTGCATCATTATCGTTAGCTTAGGACTCAGTACTCTGAGCAAAACATTTCCTCCAATGTACACCATTCATCAGTGGCAAATGTCATCTGTCATTATGCTGTCTCTATATTTAGCTTTGAAACAACCTTCTGAGGTTCTGGCTAATTATTTGTAGTCCTGCTTATACAAAATAACTTCTACATCTGTAAGTTCTGACACTTTTCACTGCTTTTCCTAGCTACTGATGGATCCCTGAATAGGACAATCTTAGCACTACCCTGATGCAGTTTTACCACCCTGCCACTAGTATATGTGTTCCTCTGCTTGCCTCTCCTAAGGGGTATTCGGGAAATAAGCTTTTGGACAGTCTACTGTTCTAATCTGGATATTAAAAATAAAATATCACTTTGATCACTGTCATACATAGATTATACTGTGGGTGTTCATGCCACTCTCATAATTTCTTTAGAAAAGTGTTTTTAAGCCCTTCTCTAAGGCCATTTACAAATTTATCTCAAGAAGCTCATTAGGGAAGTAACCATGTGTGCAGTCCTGTTCACAAGTCCCAGTGACAGGTTGGAAGGATTACCAGCCTGTCCAGTTACACCTGTGCATGTCATGGGATTCTCCTGGATCCCATGGGTGCAAAGAGGCCCCGAGGAGCCTTGGGAACAGAGCTGAGCTTGGAGTTGCAAAGAGGGGTCTGCCAGATGATAGGAATAGAAAAGCAGACCTGGAAGGATGGTAGGTTCCCAGGTTCGCCTCTGTCTGCCCTCCACATTTCTGTGCCCCAGAAACCCCCATTTCTGCAGCAGTAGGATTTGTCTTTCCAGAGGACCAGAGGGAGCCCTGTGTGTGCAGTAGCAGCCCACCTGGAGGGTTTGGTCCAGCTGGTTTGGGTCAGTCTGGTGTGGCAGCTGATTGTTTTGGTGATGCCAGGACACAGGCAAATGTGGGTTTTCAACAACCTCTATTTCATCCTATTTATCGCCCTTACTCTCCTGCAAAAATTCCTCCAAGCGTTCGGTGCTAAGAGAGTACAAGCAGCATGTGACCTAGGCTGACACAGAACACATGGCCGTGGGGAATGAAATGAGATGGGTTATCCTGACTGCTGAAATTGTCTTTGGCTCATGACACCGTTGCTGGCATTGGTAGCACCTCCCTTCTTCTCTCCACCAGCAGCAGCTGCCATCTCCAGCATCTCTGCCTGTGTTGTGCCACAAGCCCTGAGACTTTCACCTGGGTGTCACGGCATCATCAGAACTGGTTTTGTTTGCCTATGCCAAAGTGCTCCTTCTCCAGTAATCTCCACAGCTGTGGGTCTGGCAATGTTGCTGTACCCATTAGAGGACCCATCAAAAGCAATCGTAGAAGTTAACTTAGATGTATACAAGACAAGTAAAAAAAATTCAAACCAGCCTCCAGATTTTTCTTCACAAGTGCATATAAAATATAACAGTATGTCTAGTAATCTGTTAATAGGACATATTTTCAAAAGTAAGGGGAACAAAGCCTAAAATCTACCCCCTTGAACTCACCAGGACACACTGGTTTATTCTGGTGACAATCAACTGAACGGGATGTGCAAGATGTTGGAATGAAGTCATTCAAAATCACTGGATAATACAAATTGAATTAACTCACTTACAAATCCAAAACCTAGAAGCATTTCCACCTAGAAGCTAGCTTTTCATTGCAGCAAAATAAATTGGTCTGTTCTACAGGTAACAAGTTAATTTAAATACAGGATATGGGCTCTTTGAAAAATTGCTCACTTTCCCCTCTTACAAATCCTGCTCAAAATAATAGATTCATTTATTATAGGTTTTCATCTCTTGTTACTGATCGCTACCTGTTAAATATTTTATTAAATAAACATCAGCGCTAGAAAGAAATCCCTGCACATGATTAGATAAGAGATGTAGATACATCTCTTAGTCTAATAGCATTAATTGTTTATCATCCTTGATATTCCAAATGCTTTTTACAAATTGCAATAACCAATCTTCAAAATTTGAACTGAGGTGTTACTTATTTTGGATAAAAGGAAATTGAGAGATGAATGCTCCCAGATTAGGTTTTTTTTTTTTTTTTTTTTTTTTTTTTTTTTTTTTTTTTTTTTTTCCACAGACTCGTGTAGTTGGGTTTTGGCAAGATCACATCATGCCCCACTTGAACATGTTTGTCTTGAAGCAGGTACTCAAGCATGCATGGAAAGCCTGTATTTCACCCAGTGATCACTTGCACAGTGGTCTGTGGTAATTTAGCAAGCACTTAGGAAAGACCTTAATTATTTCAGCATTCTGGTTATTCTTTGGGACAGTAGCCAGTAAGCAGCATAAGGTGGTGAACAAAGAACAGTATTGTTGCTCTTGGGGAGCATGAATTCAAGGCTAATAGACACAGAAAGTAGAGCAATGCCTCCAAAAGCAAAACAGTTTGCAGGACACTGAACAGAGTACATTCCTTTCAAAGCTAGTTACAGTCTGTGTAGCTGTTCCTGCAGGTTGCTGGCCTGTAGAGCTGATGAGAAATGGTACTTCCATCCCACAGGAATGTTGGCAGCTTTAAACCCAGTTATTTCAAATCCAATTGTTTTGAGATAAAAAAAGCAACAACAAAATCAAACCAAGCCAAATCAAAACCCCAAATGGTTGGGAAGTATAGCTCTTTTATTTTTTCAACTTTAAAGCTCCTAGTCCTTTTTTTTGATATCCTGAAATGACCATTAATACGCAGTAGTTGCCTTCTATTTCCTAATTTTGGATGATAGAGATAATAACAAATTTCTAGTCATGAGAACCTTCATGCCACTCTAATGGGAATAAAAGAGATTGTAATGCAGCTAGGCAGGAAGATACTAATCCTGGCCCAGCTGGTCATAGTTCAAGAGGGCAAAGCAGTGCCTAAGGCTTAAGAGCTGAGCGCCTGCTTTGGATTAAGAAAATGGAGTGGAGCTGTGAGTGGAGTGGAGCCAAGGAGAAGCAGAAAGGAACAGTCTGGCATGAAGGAAGGAGTGGTGATGAGGACAGTGAGCATCTAGAATAAATTAGAAGTGATGTTTGGCCATTCCAGGTCTACTTTCATACTTAATCACAAACACTGTAAATATTCTCAAATGCAGAAGGGTTTTTGAGTGAGAAATGTCACAGTCCATGATGCTAGAAAGTAGTTTTCCCTGAAAAACAAAGAACAAGGCAAATATATGCATCTTTTTCCTACCTCACAAAATATGTCTGTTTTCCTAGTGGGGCCCCAGGAAGCACAAAGAGTGCAGAGCTGCCAATCACTACCTTCTGCAGAGCAATCTCAGCAAGAACTATCGACAGGCCTGCTTTGCTCTGCGTCTCTGTCAACCACCTGCCTGCAAAGTCATTCTTTCCTAAAAACTCTTATAAATTTGTAACTGAAAGGAGGAAAAAGTTTGAAACTTTCATTCCATTAGGAATTTCAAGTAAGAATCCCTGTGTCTGCACCACCAGCCTTGGATTCCTGCATGTACTGTGTGTAGTAACATGTGTCAAGTGATAGTAAGGCTCAGAGCAGGGTATGGCTAGCACTTGGGGGAGATTTAATTTATTGTTCAGTGGAACGAATGCTATTGTGCAGCGACAGCTGGTGCACTGAATGACACGCAGTGACTGCCTGACTAGCTCACAACAATAATACCCAGAGAGGCTTGCACATCAGGCTGTCTTGGGGGAATGCAGAGAGGAGGCATCTGAGAAGACTAGGCTCTGCTATGTTTGCTAGTTCAGGCCTGGCTTATGAGCCCCTTGTTCCAATGCTGAACCACCAGGTACATTGTGAAAAAGTGAAATATTCATTTGCTTGAGTGGTTTAGCCTGTAGCTTTACTTCTATTTTCTTCCCGCAGATGTTTCTCTCCTCTCACTGATCAAACTACAAAACCAGCAAATATGAACAGGCAGAAGGAGTGCATGCTTCAGGCTGAAAGATGGTTGACATGTTTGTGCTTGAAATCCCTTTCCACAGTGATATTCTTGCTACCTAAGTGCTGGTATCTGGAATAATTTGGTATCATGTCAGAAAGCTGCTATTATTCTTTACACAATTTGTAAAAGGCTTAATCCTGGATACATATTTTCCTTATACATAACTGGCTTTTATACAAGGTCATGGTGAGATAAACCTGACATTTGCATAGACTCAGATAAATTTGCTTCTCAGTGGTGATAGCTAAGTAATTAAAAACCCCTGAGTCTGGGCTGCAAGTTGCACACCTTTTCTTCGGTGGGGACTTAGATAGAGTACATACAGTATGTTTCAAAGCAAAATTGATAAAACAATTCCCATGCCCTCATTTTGCACAAATTGACTTTATTTCTGGGCAGGTAAACATGTATACGTCTGATTTAGAAGTAATGAAAAATGCTGGGATAATGAACTTAGTATTGCTCAGATGCTGTCAAATAACCAGGGCCTTAAAAGTCCACGTGACAGATGAGGGGAGTCAGGACCTATAGCCGCACCACTGGAATGGCTGGAACACCATTTCCACCTTCCCACCATATGGGGCAAAAGAAGTTTTATTCATTTGTTCTGATCTGCCATGAAGCTCATGTAGATAAGATAAAAGCCGGGGCTGTTTCCTTTCCTGCCAGAGAATGGAAGGCCCAGGAGTGTGGCACTCCGCTCCTGCCTCTCTCACGTCTGTGGAACAGGGGTGCCATCTCACCTCCTGTACTGAATAAAAATAAGGCGCAGAATGGTTGGGAAAAGGCAGCAGCCAGGGAGTTCAACAGTGAACCTTTGCAAGCTTTATTTTGATCACCAAGCAACTGGGAACTGGGAACAGTACTGGGAGAAGAGGGAATGCAGAGCTGTTACAGGAAGAAGAGCATCACATATTTGGTGGAAGTATTTGTTTGCAAATAATGCTAGGTGCTTTTGTGGAATTAATGTGAACACCAACCACTTAGATGCCTTTTAGGGTTACTGTGAGTTACCTCACTGTAACCTCACTATTACCTCACTCTGCTTTAGCTTTAATAAAAGTTTGGTCTTTCTAAAAAGCAGCAGAATTTCCACTGTTCGGTGTGGAAAGAAAATTGATGGGGTTTTTTTTCAACTAGTGGAAGACAGTGATTCTTCGCAGGAATGGCACATTGCTGCTTGCATACGCCCAGAAAAGTTGTTACATTGTTTTAAGTAGCCAAGGAAACCATCCTCAAAACACACAGGAATAATTCAGAGCTCCTCCCCCATGTCTGCCAGCTGCACTTGCCTTGTCTACAGATAATTCTTCCCTATTTCCTCTGTTTTGGACTTTTATTTTGCAAAATACACAGGCTTTTTTATATGCCTAAGTTACAGACTTAACAGAATTGATTGAATTTGCAGTTATTTGGTTTATTCTGAAATCAACTGTGCTAAAAATCAGTAAAAAAGAATCATCATAGGAGCATCACCCTGACAAATTTGGCATAACTTCCAAAGTGATTTTACCTTGATTCTTACTGCTATAATATGCAGCAAAAGTTTTCCTAATGTGAAAAGAAAGTTGTTCTTTTGTCTTCTGCATAGTTTTTTAATTCTGCAAACAAGTGATGTCATTTTTTTATTAGGAACTGTGAGCATTTCACATATGCACATATTTCTCTTGATGAACTGTCAATTTTGGTAACATAATTTCTATCTATTCCAATTATTATCCACTTGTTACATATCCCTCATTGCTCAGGTGTTTTTAAGTAAGTATTGAAATTCCTTCAGGAGAGGTATATTTTCTGTCCAGCTAAATCCACACTGATCATCACCATGCAGATATGTCAGAAAAATGCTTTTAATGGGCTTGGCTTTCCATCTGACGTGCTGTCTTCTTCTACACCTTCTTTTGTCATATGTCTTCATTCAGCTACAACATTTAACTGAGAAAGAATACTACACTAGAAAAAGGTAAACAAATGTAGATGAAAATTCAGAAGAAAATATTTCCAAGGATGGTGTACAGTGTACTATGATTAGTAGTGCTGATAGTTTGACAGATTATGTAAATCCACACACGTAAGGGTAGCTATCAGTAAAAAAAAAAATTAGAAAATCAATTTCCCCTTCCTCTTCATGCACACCAGAAGTAAGTAGAGTCTTTTTAGATTTGTTACTTTACTTACTAAATAGAATAATTTTGGGAATAGTTTTTAGATAATGTGGCCTTTTTAGCAGAGATAAGAGTGTATTCCAGGACTCCAGTTTCCTTTTCAAAACCTCCTCTAAGTTGTTTACAGAGCAGAGAGCAAGAACTGGTGATGGCAATGCCTGAAGGCAATCTGCTGGCTGTAAAAGAGAGGATCAATGTTTAATGTGCATGCAGCAGCAAAAGGTATTGCCTGTTCCTTATGCCATTAAGCTCTACCAGCTGCTTTCCAGCTCACGCAGGGTGGCACTGCAGCTGAGCTTGGTGCTGGTGGATGCAGTGTGGCTGTACTGGCCTGTCTGTGTTTTTACCCCTCTGCCAGCCCTGGCTGGCTAACACAGCTGCAGTAAAGGGGTTGGTACTTGCAGCACCTTTCTTTTGTGCATTTGTTTGCTTCCCATTTCCCTTTCCAGTTATTGGATGTTGTCAGCCTATGGTGGTACAGTTCCTCATTAGCACTCCTCTCACACCACCTTTGAGATCCCCACTGCTTCTGCATTGTACTAGTATTACTACAGATGATTTGTGAGCCAAAGTGAAAGGAATATTAAATCTGGTATAAATAAAATATATTGCTGCAGAAAAAATGTTTTACCCAAATCCTTTTGAAAATCTTCAGAGAGAAGGAGTTTTGCACTGTTTTTTACCCTCTAGAATTAATGCAAGCAGATATGTCCACATTACTGACTGGTGACTCAGGCATACTTTGTGTTTAGGGTGAAAGGAGAAGTCTTGAGACAGGCTCTTTTTTATTTATGTTTACCCATCTCTAGGTTCATTTGCAAGTTATATGTTGAATGGTCATGCACAGTTGAACTTCATGTGAATTTTTAAATTTTCATAGTGATTTAGTCATGAGAAGTATGATGGAAATGATTCTCTGAACATTTTCACAACTGTGAGATGATAAAAAATATAGACCAAACTGAGAATTCTGAATATTTTTCTCGGCTCTGTTCTGTACTGATTGTTGATCAAGCATATTTTTATGATTTTTACTTGTTCCCTAAATTCTGAATATTTTCAATGTATGGGCCTGTGCACCTGTGTATGTGTCTTCCCTTATTTCTCACTCCAGACTGAAGTACAGTGCTGTGCCTGGCCAAAGCCCTGCCTTCCTGCCCATATTTGCTTCTAGGGCAGCAGGATGACCCAGAACGACCCTGGTCCTCAGGCTGGAGCTGGGACTGATGGCAGTGGTGGGGCGATAGTGGGCACAAGTAAGGGACCGCACTTTCTGCATTCTCTCATGGAGTGTCCCACAAACTCCTAAGAATGCCATGCTCTGTGAAACTTGCTATTCAATGAAAGGGCAGCATTTTGGAAAGGACACATAAGGTGCACTGCCAAACACAGAGTGTTGCATCTCCGATGAACATTTGTTAATGTTTAGATTTTTCTGTTAGAAATATTTCACAAAATAAAAATTATATTTCTTGGAGCCCTCTGTGGCTGCAATGTTTTGGTCTTAGGTGCCCTAGGATTGCTGGTTTGTGAATGTCACATCTCTCCATCATTTACCTCTCATCATTTACCAATACCCTAGGGGGAAGGCTTTCCAGAATTTACTTACACAGGACAGTGCTCCATGGCTTTTATAATCAGTTTCACACTGTGTTCCTAGACTCTAAGTTTGTTTATTGCAATACAGACTATAAGCAGCTGGCCTGCTTTGGGTTTTGCTGAAGGCTTTTGTATCCTGTGTGGAAGTTTGTAGATAGCTGAGGAAATATGAGTTGTGAACATCAATGGCAGTGGGTTTCACTGCTATCAAAAAGCAACAGGGTTATCTGACTAACCCTGTGTCAGGCACTCTGTGAAAAGTAGGATTCTTCATTTGGAAAGTTTACTAGTACAATACCTACACCATAAGATTAATTTTGGAGAATTGAGTGACAATATGTGCACTAAATGGAGAGATAAAATCTTTGGGTATTTATGGATGTAGACATAGATATTACCTGAGGGGAACTCATTGATAACCTACTTTCTGATTCACATTTTATACTTACATCAGCTAATCTGTGAAATTACTTTGGGTTTCTTTCAGCTGTCTGAGTCTATGCCGCTGACAAGCACTGCTACAGAAATTTTAAAAAATCACTACAAATGAATACTCTTCACTCATGCATATGAACTGAAAGCAAACAATATAAGAGAAATCAGCAGCCACTGAGTATGCACACAGGGAAAAGAACATTTCATTTTATTAACAGAATTTTCTGCCTGTTCTGTGTCACGGAAAAGCTTTGTGTCAAAAAGCATTGTGTCACAAAGCAGTGTGTCACAAAATGTATGTTAATATTGGAGCTTTGCTGCCTTCTAGTGGCAGAAGGTTTGTTATGGAGCCGTTGATAGGGTTGTAGTACTGGGCTTTGGTTCTGGGATTAAGATAAATTCTTTCTGTGGAGATCTTCGTGATTATAGTGTATGCCAGCACTGATTTTATTTAGATATTTGATTTAAAGAGAACAATGATGTAAACATGACATTTCTTCACCAAATTTCCTCAGTCTATATGCAATTACTTGGTGGTTGTTGTTGTTGTTGCTGTTTTGTGGTTTTTTTTTTTCCTGAGAAACTAAAGTGTAGACAAGGAGGGCTCAGCGCTCTGATCAAGAGGTGAGGTCAGAGAGGTGTCAGGTCTCTGAGATACTGAGCACCTGTGAGTACTCCTGGACGGGTAGTCCTCAGCACTTCTCAGATAGCCTTTGTGTTTACTCAGCCTTTTCAAGCATCTCACTCAATATTTGGGATGTTACTTTTCAAAAACTGATAACTAGAAACTCTAGGGACTATACCTACAGGTGCATCTGAAAACCCAGGCATGATAAATACCAAGAGACACAGCCAAATGAGTAGGAACCCCTGAACACAGGATACTATTAATTATTTTAAAACTGTTTAACTGTGAACCTGGACTATTTTCTTTAGCATTCTCGCAAATTTGAGAATGTAGTGCGTCAAAGAAAAACACCTGCCCTGTGCCATTTTGACCTTGTATGCTTCTCCTGGTACATAATATACATATTGTTTTACAGATTAAGAGGGACATTCCATTGTGTCCTAATAGCTTTATTCCACAAAAGTTTAAAAATATCAATAAGAAACTGGAAAGTGAAATCTACACACAACCTTTACAAATGGAGGCAAAGAAAGGTAATTCTTCAGGGACATGCGTCATTTGCTGGTGTTCACTAAAGCAGGAACTTGCAAAGCAGAAGAAGCATCACTGAACTTTTTTTTTAACCATGTTTACTGAATACTTAGCTCTTTTCCTGTGAGAACCTTACAGATAGAAAAAAATCAGGGCCTGGATAAAGATTTTTATGTTAGAGAGTGTGTTGTTCTTCATAAAGAAGGAATTTTCTGTTATTGCTCTCTGAGGGAACAAATGATGCTAATGTATTTCATGCTAATATTTGCTGACTCCTAAGAAAACTAATTTAATGACAGATTTCAAGATAGCCTTCTACCATGCATGACCACTTCTCATTCCTTTTCCCAATCACGTCTTAAGGAATTCAAGCCTCTTCTGAGCAATCTTACTATGCATGATGGCTGGGTCAACATCATTATGGTTTAAACCCTAGTACTGTTCCAAGCTTCTGGTTACCTGGTTTGAGACAAATACTTTCCAAGGTCACAAACCAAGGTGTTTATGTTGAGGAATGACAAATGATGAGGAAAAGTGAGTGGGTAGAAGGAAAAAAAGTATCTTGCCCTGAAACTGATAAGCTTGCAGCATTTTGGAGCTTTTTGTACATGTACTTTCATTTCCCATTGTTCTGAGGTATAAATATCTGAGGGAATTTAATTTGAGTTCTCAGGGAAAAAAAAAACCAACAAACCTGATGTTAAGTATGCAGAAAAGATGAGACCCATACTAAGGTGTTTGTGTGCTGAAAAAACTGTTGAGGTGTAATGGACATTTGTCTCATATAGAAACCTGGTGCTGTATGTTTTAGGCCACCTTGTGCTCGGGTTTCCTGATATTTAGGAAGTAAGCTGCAGTGAAGTCATTCATAATGTCACATAGACATTTAAGGAACCCAGAGAAAACACTTTTTTTGACAGGCTGGATAAAATTGAGGCAGTGCTTTGGAGGGAGAGTCTCATCACCAGTGATGAATCCCTTAGAATATTTACTTCTTTCTACCAAAATCAAAACATAGTCATTTTGTTGATTAGAACTTTACTAAACTGAATACACTGCTGTTTACAGAAGATATTTCCTAGTAATTACCATGCTAAAAGCTCAGATGGCTTGCAGAAAACATCCATTTTCTTTCTCTTTTTCCAAAAGCTGTACTAACTTCATCAATGCTGTAGGAGGATCACTACTTCTCACTAGTAATTTTTCTCAAGCTAGTCTTTGAAATATTGCTGAATGAATAATGTGTGATTCAGATTCCCAGGAAAAAAAAAAGTGACTTCCCAGCAATAATTACATTTCTAGGTACTAAAAGGCACTGCAAAAGTGTTGTGAGAACATGAGGTCAGGAAATGCAGAGTCTGCTCAGTACTGTATTTCCCAGCCACTGTGCTTTCTAGTCTCTATTCTCAGCCTCCACTATAGCTCAGCAATTTGACATCTCTGTCTATACTTCCAGACATGTCTTTTTAATGCCTTCAAAATCTCAGTGTTTTGATTGACTCAAAATATCTATATTGTGTTGATATTTCAATGTTGAACATCTACCTGACTTTTTTTTTTCTTTTAGTCTTGTCCACCCTCCTTCTTACAGTAGCTTTTAATTGTTTTTCCAGTCCTTATTGTACTATGGAAGTGAATTTTTTCCTAGCTAAAAGGGTTTTAAATAGTTTTCCAATCCTAAGGGACAGAGACCCTACTGTGCAAGTATCTTCCATAGAAACAGTGGTTACCTTTAAGCATTTTTTGGTTTTGATGCAATACTGAAACAATTTTTAGTCAGTCACCTGACAACTTACTGACACAGTAAAGCTCTTTGGTAGGCACAGGCAGAGCAAGACATAAAAGGCTCTCTTTTTCTAACTACCCTGTATTTTTTAATCAACACATCTCAAGATTTAGGCTATTTTACCAGACACCCTGGCTGTGGAGGAGGGATCCAGAAGTAATGCAGAGTTTCTGTGTAAAAATGTCAGGAAGGGAAAATACTAATGGCCATCAAGACTGGCGATGCCCAAAGAGAACAGTCTGTGAAATCAGGAAAAGAAGAACTTGGCAGTCATTCACAAGTTTCAGCTTGTACAGGAGATAACCTGAAATCCTAAGAAATTAATTATAACTTCTTCAAAAACTTTAATGTTCACTTTTTCTGACAGAAAATGGAAATGGATATTTCTGAATAAGTTACTAATGGGAATATTTATGTAGGAGCAAAATAATTTAAAATAACATTTCAGGAATTTTGGTTTTCACTGAGATTTTCAGACTTTCTTTAAAATCAAAAAAATTAAAACAACAAACAACCAAACCAAAAAACTAAACAAATCCTCAACCCAACCAACCAACAAAACCCATTGCAAAAACACACAAAAACACCAAAAAGCCCAAAAAACACAAACCAAAAAATATACAAATCCTGAAAACATTACATTTCTGACATGGAGAAAAGACAGAAAATTACTAGCAGTGCTGTATATCACCCTTCAAGCCACAGCCACAGCTGGAAACTACAAAAGCTGAGACATGGTGGGTTGGTTCTCCTTCCTATATCTTGGGTGGCTTCATCTGTGGGTGACCCTATCTAAGAGGATTCACAAAGTATGAAAACATTTATAATTTGATTGAATATCAGAGTCTAATTTAGAAACAATCCCTCTGAATAGGCTCTTTTTTGCTACAGACATTGTTTCAGTGAATCAAGGAAGTCTTTTGTCATCTTAGGTAGTCTAAACCTGTTCAGTTTTTTTTTCCTTCTGGAATTGTGCACAGAACTACAAATGTAAAACTATATTTCCTGTGTAAATGCAGAGAAGATGTAGACTTGCCATCATCTTTCCTTTCCACTGCTTTAGTATTACTTTTGATTAATTATGCTAATTTATGACTACAACTTTGGCAGTAAAAAATCTGTGAGTGATTTTATTCTTTACCTGTGTTCTAACTATTCTAAGATAATTCCAATATATTAATTATCATGTTTTCTTAACATTTAATTTATCAATTAAAAAAATAGGTGGTGAGCTGTACCTTCCCATGGCCCAAGCAAGGTTCTTGGCGGAACTGATGTTGCAGGTATCATGCTGCTGCAGCTTGGGCACTAATCTTGACAGATTCTGAGGCTCCAGATTGTTTGTGAGCTCATCCTGTCTCAAGTTTGCTTGTTAAGCCTTCCACAGAGTCTGCTTTCTTGCTTTCTTAGTAGTTCCCTCTTTTTGCACAGCTTTTCTTATTCTGCATGTTAATTCTGTGAGATGGTAGGACTGTGTTGAGAGGCACTGGTGCATTCACACAGTGACATGGAGGAGGTGAGGAGCATAGAGCAGAAGTTTTGACTAGTGTAGGTTTTCTGCCTGCAGAATGACGGGAAAGCACTAAAGCCCTGATTGTATACTCTGACACTTTTACTGTACTCACCTCTGATTTGTACTTTGTTGTTGCTTGATAGAACCTTGTTGTTACCTCAGTACAATTAATGCAACCCAGAGAATACCTAAGAGTCAGATGTTTAGTGTGCTAATTATTCAGGGCTTTTTATGTGATACAGAAGAAATATCCCAGCCAAATAATTCTTGAAGGTAGGAAGTCAAATGGCTGGCATATTTTTTAATTTCAATGAGCTGGCCTATGAGGTGACTCCCATTTCTTGCCTTCCTCTTGAAGAATGTAGAGAAAAATGGATACTTCTTGCCAATAGAACTTTTTTCTGTATTAAGTTGTTTTAGCTTATAAAGATTTGTCTCTCCTGGAGTTGATACCAAGAAAGGAGTAGGGTGAGTAGGTTGCTTAGCATAAGAATATCCAAATCTGGCACTACTTTTCATGAAATTTCCATATCAAGCATGCTCTTGTATGGCAGAGAAGCTAACAAGTATCAGTACTTACTAGGTCAGCCCTGGTTTTCTGACTCCTCTGGAATGACCAAGATTTCTGATTTTCTGTAGAGATCAAGTTCATCCACTGTCATCCAGATCAGAAATGTCTTTCACTTTTTTATTCCTTTGAACCAAATTTCACAGTGGGCTTTGGATGAAAGGAAAAATGAGCTGAAGGTCAGACTCACAAGAGTACATAGGAACTGAACTAGCATTGATTTCAGCAGGCTGGAGATGCCTAAGTACTCCTGTTACTACAGTTTAAAATAACAAGTGGGTGCTTTCTTTCTGGGGGGATGAATACTGGTCACAAATAACAATTTTACACCAGAAGGGCTAAATATGTTGCACTAAAAATAATGGAAAATTATGAGAAACTTGTATTGATATACTGAGCTGTGCTTATTCGCTTTACAAAGGTCTGTTCTGAACTCCAGAGCTTCTGGCATTCCAATGGCAGTTGAAATTCTAGTTTTATGTTTATATCGTTTGAATGCTTGCATGAGAAAATGGGTAAAGATTTGAGAATGGAAATTCATGTTTGTTGCACTTGTAATGCTTTCTTAAAAAGAGGTGTTTGGCCATCAGACTTTGAATTTCCTTAATCTCTTCTGAATAATTGTTCCATACCTGAGATACCTAGACAGAACCTTTCCCTTTATTTGATGCCTTCAAAATTGCTGCAGATGACAAAGCTGGTATGAGATTGCCTATGAGATGGCAAGTGAAAAACCTGTGGTATTGCAAGAGGGTGAATAACATTGTAGGAACCTATTGCCTCAGGCATGTATTATTCCAGACATTGCCCCTGACTTGCAGAATGTTTATTCATTTTGCTTCTTAAAAAAGAAGTACCAGTTTGTGCTTAGTAGAGCTTCCAGACCTAATGTTGTCCATGTTGTGGGTGTGGATTTAGAGAAGAGGCTCCATAAGCACAGAAGAAAAAGTTGCTGAGTGGTAACATAATGGTCACATTATGTAGTGGTTGAATCGGCTGCCTCTACGGAGGTACAAAGTGAGACAGCAAGCATTTTCAACTTTGCTTGGTTCACCTCCTCTCCCAGATCCAGATAGGTTTGAACATTGCTGAAGGAAAAACTTCATGTAACAGTTCTGAAGGTCTTTTGAAGTCAAGTATTTCTTTAAAGAATTAGGGGAAAAAAAACCCACACCAAACAACAAAAAGCCCCAGAACTAGTATAAAATTCTAGCTTATTGCTAACAGCAGACTCAGAGTTTGCAGCAGTACCGACAAGCATGACCCTGGATTGTGAACAGTCTTCATTTCCACTTATCTTGCTAATATGGTTTTGATGTTTGGATACAGAAAGATTGATTTGCTGGTTCTACTATAAGAGAAATAGTTTGGAAGCTAATGGGGTTTCCCCATTCACTTCAAAATTGGTCAGTAAAGGTGAGATATATAAATGACATAAATATCTGCTTTTCACATGGATCCTTGTTCTTAAAGACTTTTCTTTTAACTGGCTATGTAGTTAAAAGAAACTAGTCTAGCCTTCTTCATTGACACAAAACTGCTAACATTTATGTTTGCCTCTGCACGTGACAGTTTATACATAGGTTCTAAGTCCGTGATTTCTGTGTTGCCAGCTCTCTATAGAGATAACATCAGTGCAGATGATGGGCTTGGTAACAAATCTCTTGGTGGTATATGTCCATGTCATAATTCTCTAACTTGATATGGGGTTTTGTGCTGTAACAAGCCAGGCATTATTTGGATTCAGTTAGAGGCAATTATTAAAATTTTGAACTGAAATACAATAATAAATATTACTTTGCTACTTACGTTGGTGCTTTTTTCAGTGACTAAAATTTTTATTGCACTGAAATTTCACTTCAGATAAACTTCAGACTTACCAGTCTTTATTCTGTGTTCAGAAGAGAAACTGAACTAGAATTTAGTTTATTATTTTTTCAGAATAGTACAGCACAAACTTTCTTTTGATTTAGGGTTAGGCAGTACTCAGTAGTATCTCAAATAGTCAGATATTAGGACTTAGTCCTTCCAGTGTTGGATTCTTTGGCCCAGGACATTATTTATCTTATTATCCCTTGCCATTCATTCTGCTTTGTATTGTGCTGAGAATGGTGAATTCACATCATTAAGAGTATGAGTATATGTTGGGCTTTGTATGAATCTAACATCTCCCTGAGTCCCATTGGAGGAAATCCAGAAAAATCATGCATTTTCAGCTTACTGTCATTAACTTCTTGGAAAGCTCACATTACAGAATAAGTTGACAGTTACCTTAAGTCTGTATGTCCACACTTCTGTCTGCAGCATCTCTGTTGCTGGGTGCGCAAGGACTGCATTTGCAAAAACTGCCCTATGTGCATGACTCTGGTAGATCCCCACACAGGGAATCTGCGGGTGGTGGTGTGCTAGCGAGCAAGTGTGATGTGTTGTGTTGAGTCGAGAGCCTGTGTTGGGTCCCTGTGTGGGACCTGGGGTTACCCACAAGTGCCAAAGGCTCTACCCCCTGCTCTACTCCCTGGGCAAGAACCCCGCCACACTGGGTGCCCAGCAGGACATGCCTTTGCCAGGCTACAAGAACTCTCCAGTTCCAAGGCCATGAGGTTTCTATCAGAGGCTGGAGGTGATGCCTTGAGAGGCTGGCCAGAGTCAAAGGAACGAAGTAAGGATTTATCAAAAGGCCTTAAAAGGATACACTTTGGGCAGCACAAGAGCCTGGCCAGGGCTCTGCCCAAAATGGAGGCAAGATGGACAACTGGTCAAGAGTTTTCATGCTTTTATAAGTTTTGGTCCATTTACATATTGGGGTTAATTGTCCAATGACAGCTTCAAGTTATGAAGTCCCATCCTCCTGGTTTGCTCTCTTCAATTCACCGTTGTTTATGCTTTTTGGGCCCGAAGCTGCAATGGTGTCCTTGGTTCTCAGGCTGGAAAAGGATTGTTTTGTCTAATTAAACTGTGAAGAGAGCTAACACTTAATATGAAGTTCAGAGTCACACACTGAGGCAGTACATACAGAATGAGAAAAATAGGAAAGCTAAAATTAAAGGCATTGGAGGCATGTGAGGGCAGTGCGGCGCTGCGGCTGGGCTCTGTGCTGGGCCGGCCCCGGCGGGGGGCAGCCCGGGGCGCTGCAGCGGGACCGAGCCAGGCCCTGCGCGGGTGTCCGTCACTGCCTGCCGAGCCTTGCTGGCCTTTTGTGCAGGGCCACCGGGTGTCAACAGCACCCGGCCGTGTGGAGCCGTACACCGTGCCCGGGATGGAGGTGCCGGCTCCCGCAGGAAGTTTTGCGTGTTCCGTAGTGAAATGCTGCTGAGGCCGCTTGACTACAAGGCTGCGGCGCGTTAGAAGGATAGCCACAGACAGACTGCTGCTTCTGCTCTGGGCGAATTGCCAATTTAGCATCAATTGCTGATTGATTATTTATTCATGTACATTATTTTTTAATTTTCTGTAGAGCATCAGTTCTCGAGTCGGGATCCTACCAGCAAGGATATTTTTCTTCCCATGAGTTACCCTGTTGCTCCTTCCCTTCTTTTCCCGTTGACTTCGATTAACACATGGCATCCGGCCAGGGTCAATCCACCACACCTGAAAATGTGACAGTGCAGGTGAGCCAGACTGCATAATGCACCTTGGGGAAATATTTTTACAATTAACTAGAATTATTATAAAAGTTCTTATTCTGAAGCTGCTCCTTTTTTTCCCCTTAGGCTTTTCTAACTTAAAAAGGCAGAATGGGACAGCAGGTGTCACTATAGTAGCAGCAAAAGCAGGAAGAGTAAAATCTATGTCTTTCTTACCACTAGTTATTTTGGCTTTATACAGCTGTTCGTCAGAGAAGAGGATCAAGGACAGCTTGGTGCTTACCCTGGTCTCCTGACTGTAGATTTATCAAAAATGAGGCCAGCTTATGTCAGTATTTAGGAGCATGAACTGGGTTTGGGAGACTTGAACACTGAGAGATAAAGGATACAATTATTTTCCTTGTGGACTAGCAAAGAGACAGGAAGAGGTATTACCTTTTGGAAATACCCTTTTGTACTTTCTGATTTTTATTCAAACCTAGAAATTTTCAGTAAAATTAAACAGAAAATACAGAGAACTGATTATAAATTTTAAGTTTTGTATTTTGAAAAGAGTTCCTAAGGCTACTCTTTTAATGAGACATGTAAATCTATGCGATACTCAGTCTTAGTGGGCTCACTGGAGCTGTCCTGCCATTAAAACCTTGCCAGTGAGTCTCACTTTTAGGCTTAACCATTCCACCTTTAGTATTCATTAGGAGAAAAATCTGTGTGCTATATGACTCCTGCAGGGTACTGAGTGCCACGGACTGCAGCTGAAGAGAGTATCTACCTATAAAGGGACTCTTGAAGTGGACTGAAACACAGATTAACCAGCAAACATAGAATACAACAGATGAAACCTTGGATTTCACATATCTGTAGCTTAAAGAGTGTGTAAAAAGGTGCAAAAATGGATAACAGTGAATAATCCCCTATTCTTTAATTTAGGTTAAAGGATAGGTCTGACCATCCCTGAGTTTCAGTACATTCTCAGTAATGTTGTGCTGAGGAAAACCTTCAGGAATGTGCCTCTTTTTCTGAAGTTCAGGCAGTGGGATAGCATGTCACCTGTCATACAAGTGTATTTGTTGTTTTATCAAAGTACTGGTCTGTCCTCACTGCTCCTGAGTATCAGTCTGTCTCAGCACGGCATGTCTCGTGCTCTGAAGGCTTCTTTGGGGGACTTGTTTGAATTCCTACTAATCCACATTTCCAGTGGGCTTTTTCTCCAGCCATCTTGGAGGAACAGGTGAAAAAATTTTCAGGAATTGTATCACTGTGAAGAGAACATAGAAAAAACTGTCAGCCTGGGTCCTAAAGCCCCATAACCTTCACATTTCAAAGGGTACTTAACATGGTCTTACAACTCATTACTGTGCTAGGAAATAAAACACTTCCCAGTGAATAGTGAATGATATCAATGAACCTAGCATAGAAACTTTGAAATCATAGACAGCCTTTCCTAATGTCCCTAAGCTCCCCTTTAATAATATATATTCTTTATACAAATTAGCTTCTGAGAATTGCAGGGAAAATACAGTTTTATAATCAGAGCTGTATGAAATTGAGGACAATGAAACCAGATAAAAATGACAAGCAAAATTCATGTGAGATCTGAATTTACATAAATCATACCTGAGGTTAAGAGCTGAGTTACGCCTTTTTCATGCTGTGTTTTCATGCTGCTAGCCAAGACACAGCCTAAACCCTTGTGGGAGCAAATGCTTTCACTGGCTTTGAGTATCTCTGAGAGCACTTATTACCTGCTGTGTTACAGGGGATTTGGTTCACAATTTAAATAGTTAAGATGCATACAGGTGCAGATAGATATGGGTCAGTGACAAATACCAGTTTTAAAAGTGGTCTGAACAGCCACAGTTATTAAGTGTAGATTTCAGGTTACAATTTCAGTTCATTCTGATGCTGCAAAGAGCCTCTGCTACAAAGGAACAGACCAGGCTCTTCATCTGGGTCCATATAATTTGTCTATACCATTGCTGATCATAGGGGCAGGATTGGATGGAAAAGACTACACTGCTGAAAGTAATTTTTAAAAGTATTTTAAAACTAGTAATTAGATTAGAAACTGTTGGTGACAAACACTGAGAAAAATTTGGGTGTGTGATATTTAATTTTCATATAGGATCAAGAACAGAAAATAACACACTACTGTGTTTCTCTCAGATTTTAACTTTCTGTGTACTAGTTTTTAACTTTCAGTGGTTTTATATCCTTAAAACATAACCTTCCTTCTAATGGAGTTACCAGCTTAGGATTTAGCTATTACTTGTCACGTGTTTCAGAAGAACTTGGTTGTCATCCAGACACACCATCCAGTCACACCTTTTGTAGTCAGGCAAATTATCATAAGCTATTGCCTGCATGTTCTTGCTGAAGAGGTACTGTGTGGGCAATATCTGTTGTGTGCTTCAACAGACAGCCTAACACTACCTGGAATAAAACCTGTCAGGGAAAAAATGTGTTTTTCTAACAGCCATAAGGAAATATGGGTTAGAATAAAGAAATCTGTTATGCTGTTCTAAATAAAGTGAATGTTTTGCTGAAAATGAACGCATTGAGGGGGAAGAAGTTGAGAGATCATGTCGTTTCCACATTTTTAAAATAATGACAAAGACTTGGTGTTTTTTCCGTTTTATTGGCGCAAAGTGTACAGGAAGCATACTAGTCGCAACTAGCAAATACTTAATGAGTTTATGAGCTGAGTCTAGATCATGGGTGGCTTAGCTTAAACTGAGGTTCATGTTGAGGGGTAGGACCCCAGAAGAGGCTTTTTTGTGATCTAGGCTTGTTAAAGATGGCCCTGAGATGGAGCAGTTTTATATTAAAGAAGCATATTTGGATCTTATTTCTCTGGCAGAGCAGACAAGGAACTGTGATGGGCCAGCATTGCATGAAGCTATGGAAATTTCCAGGCTGAAACCCTGCAAGTAGTGACCTGAGTCACAGCAAACACTGAGCTGCAGAGTGAGAACTAGTGAAAAGAAGCAACAAATTTCCTAGTTTCCCAGGATTTCTGGAATGTGAAGAGGAACACAGATATGCATGAATTTTCACCATACTTTATTGAAGAGAAGTATTTTGTTCCTCCCTGATTGCTCCAAAATCTCTCATCATGCAATTCTAACAGGTGAAGTTTCTGCAAACACATGTTTTGTCATCTTACTTAATGTCCTCTGTTAAGCAGGAATTTGCTGAAGCTGTGGTTTCAGACAGCACTGTCCGTGAGAAAATACTTCAAAAAATTTGAGTATAATGAAAGCAGAGGTCTTTCTCTTGCTGTAGAAAGCATTAAGCATGGGGAGTTGTGTGAGTGTAAGAGAAACAAATGTCTGTCAGTGTAAGAGAAAAATGTCTGTCAGTAACTGTCCAAGGTTGCTTCAGTATCAATAACTGTGTAAGCATGGCATATCCTATGGCAGCACAACACCAAGCCAAGGCTGCTTCATGTTGTACAGGAAAACGTTTATTTCTGAGTGACCAGTTGATAAGGACATCTTCAGAATACAGTCTCTTTGGCTCAGTGTCCTTACACTTTTGAGTATCTCCAAAGAAATGTTGTATTTTTTTCCTCTCCATTAACACATTCATTGTGTATGTCATAGTCTCCATGGATAGTAATGCATTTTCATGGTTTGCCATAGTTTATCTTTGCTTCCCTACTTTTTCCTGCTGTAAATTCTGTGTAAGATCATTGTGAAACCTACTAAATCCACTAAAGCAACAAAAACCTACAGACTTTGAAGACCAATCCATTAGTACATGGCAATGTCAAGGAGAATGTAGCCTTCCAGAAGATTGCACTAAATTCACAGTTCAGTAAACAAATCTGTAATGGTAATAGGTGAGAAATATATGCAGAGATCTGTGGAAGAAGCAGAAGACAACCATAGTGGATGCTTGAATATGGATAATTAAGTGAAACTCTCTAGTGTGAAATAGTTTGTGCAAATTACTATGTGTAACATACTTGTTCTCAATATACGTGTAAACATGAGTCCTTTCTGCTTCAGCAAAAAATCATTGATTGAAGCTCTGCAAAAATCTGCTAAAATCTACCAAAATATGCAAAAATGGAGAAGGAACTCTGGGGACCTAATAGTTCTGAGGTTTGTGCAAAAGTCTTCACTTTGATCTGCATCAAAGCTGCTGCTTCAAAGTTATTTCTAAAGGACAGAGACTGAAATTGGAAAAAGAAGGGAAAGTAGTGCATGAGCCTAATTTATTGAAGAGTATCTGTTTTTCTGACTGCCTGGTTTCTGGCTTCTGTGCCGCAATGAATGCAAGATGAGAAACGGGCAGTAAATGAGCTGTAATTAAGTAGCAATGGTAGCAATGCATTTGATTTGGTTGTTTGTATTGCTAATCTGTTAGATTGTTGGCCACAGAATCTACCCAGAGGAATACTAGGAATATTCCCTTTAAGGAGGAGAAAAGAAAGAGAAATGGAGGGAAAAGGGGAATAGTCAAGGAGGAAATGTCAAAAATCAAAACAGGAATCTATAATAAACATCAGTGTTAGAATGTTTTTAATGTGATAGGACATCTGGTGTTTATTTAATGTATGAACACCTATAAAGACATAGTTCTTAGCAGAAAGACTTTGTAATATTAACATAATTTTATTCAGTGGCTTAGTTTTTATGATTTAAATATTCTGTGTTCAGTTACGTATATTTATGTATATGTAAACAAGATGCTGCTTCAGTCAGGTTTGACCTAATTATAAGTACTTCTTAGGTTTCTTAAATAATTTGTAGACCTGTTGCCTAGGAAAAGAAGTACAAGAGAAGTGACATTAAGCTGATTCTCCACCTACCTGACTTGCTTGGCAAGCTTTGGTGATTACTGCACCTGAGATGAAGGCCATCTGGAGAGTGCTTCTGTCTTCTTTTACAAAACTTAAAAGAAAAATAAAAATAAGGTCTGCTGAAGTGTTCAGGCAGGAAGCATTACTCCCATTTCCTATGCAAATATCTCAGTCCTGTGTGGAGAAGTTCTGTGTCAAAATTTGCAATAAAAATTACAATATGAATAGAGAATAAATTTGAAAATTTTCTCAGCTACAAAAAAAAAAAAAAAAAAAAACTATGTGGAAGCTGATTTAAAGAATCAGTAGTATTTTGAAATTATATTGTCCAACCTCATCATCCTTCTAAAATTTGAAGTGCAGAAGTCTGTAAACAGAAAATTGCTGTCTTAAAAACACAGATTATTCTGTGAGATGAATTCTATAATTTTTGAAGCAATTCAGGCAGTTCAATATCCTTTCTCATGTTTTGTGCATGCAAAAAATTGGTACAAGCTCACTTGTGAAGAAAAACAAGAGACATCCAGTTTACCTTTAGAAGCCATCACTTTACTAACAGTGAAAAATATATAGAAATTAATAAAGGTAAGGAATAAAAATACAAGAAGTATTGTTTCCATATATATTTTACAAACTTTATTCTTCCAGAAAACTGAAGTGTTGAATTTAGAAAATGCTTTTATTGATTTTTCTATCATTAATCTTTTCATGTCCAGCGTAAATGGAAGAAAATAATTACAGGCTTTGTTGCCAAGAATGAACTTCTGCAGAATCTAGGATCAAAAAAGGAACCTAACTTTGTATCTATCTAAATATATATTTAAATACAGAGGCAAAGGTAAATCTCCCAGTTGTTTTTAGTGGTTCTTTGTAATGAAGAGTAAGAATTAGCCTTTGTACTAATAAAATGAGATTTACCTTTGATTTCAGGTTACTGAAGAGAGCAGTAGATAAGCACAGAGTCCTCATTAGTCAAGAAACCATCATATCAGATTAGTAGTGCACTCAGCTTTGTATTTTATAAAGAATGAGTATAAAAGGGAATCAGGTTTGTGGTTTATAAATGAGATACTTTGTGATAGATGTTTGCTTTTGTCTTTGTAAAAATAGATTCATCTTTATGGAAACATTTTTGAAATATGAAACATAAGTAAATAAAGTAAACAAGTTAGTTTTAAGCATCATCCTTTGGGGATCTTTTTCTTGTAATACATGATTTTCATCAAGAAAATCTGCAGTTGTCTAGATGTTTGGATCAAGCTATGTGTAAGTTGAGTAAAGAATTGAGATGAAAAAGACCTGAACTCTTTGAAGACTGCTTTCAGATCTTCCTAGGGCCTCTAGGGTGAAGCTTTTTTTCATGAGTGATATGTCCCTTTTCCAGCTGCATGTATGTGGTTTACCCACATATGGATATGAGATGGCTGTAATTTGGGGGATAAATTTGTCATTCAACCTGAGTCAAATAATTCATTGTGATAGTCATTTTTGCCTAACCTAAAATAATGACCAGGAAGTCTGAGGACAATTCTCTATCTGAATTTGGGACTTCATTTTTTTCCTGGCCTACAGTAGGTGTATGTTTTTCTTGATTTGAATGAGTCAAGCAATTGAATTGAATGAGTTATTGAATGAGTCTTCTGGTAAAAAGTGTCTGTTATTGAATGAGTCTTCTGGTAAAAAGTGTCTGTACACTCTATCTTTTTAACTAGCCAAAATAAAAACATTAATTTTGGGAATTCATGAAAAAACTTGACATTTTAAAGACAGAGAAAATTCAGCAATTACCTATTTCACTTTTTTTTTTAATCCTTTCCTTGCTTAGAATTCTAGTGATTGTTGACTGATGGCCTGAATTGAGCAGGTCATTTATCCATGAGTTTCTTCCTTATCTTGCCCTCTATGATTTGGTGCTGTCATGGGTGAAGTGGTAGTTGGTGACTTGCTGGGCCACAGCAACTATGTAGTGTTGAATTTCAAACCTCTTGTGCCTTGCCCCCAGGATGGGCCAGGCACAGGCAAGAATGGTTAGAAAATCAACATGTTTAATTAATGTGTCCACAGCAAAGCTGTTTTCCCAAAATGGTTCTTTCACCCCATGTGCAAGAAGCCACCCCACATGCAAGAAGCCTCACACAGTGTTGAGGTATTTGCTTTATTTACAATTCTCCACAGAAAGGGGTGCTATGTGCTAACCCATTAAGCCAGCCCAATGACTATATCAACTTTTCATTGTTGTTATAAACTTGAGCAAAGACAGAAATGTTCATTGGATACAAGTTGTATGATTCTCTTATTAATTACTGTTCTATGTTCTATTGGCTAAAAGATTACCTCGCTTTTACTTATTATTCTGCATGCTCAGATGCGGTTTTCTTGGATCAGTGGGCCATGAGTAAGTGGCTGTGACTCCTCCTGCTAGAATTACCTTCCACCCAGACAGGTAATTCAGCATGGTTTCTGAATTTGCTTCACCTGCAGGCTGTGGAGGACTCCGTGCCAGAGCAGGTGGATGCATCAAGGGGGTTGTGACCATCTGGCCCCATGGAGAGAAGAGCGCAGGCTGGAGCAGCTCTGCTGGCAGGACTTGTGACCCCATGGGGGTCCTGCACTAGGACGGTCTATTCTATTCTAGAAGGATGGCACTCCATGGAACGGATCCACACTGGAGCAGTTGGTGAAAAACTTCAGCCCATGGGAAGGATTTACATTGGAGGAGTTCAAGGAAGACTGTCTCCTGTGGGAGGGATCCCCCGCAGGAGCAGGAGAAGAGGAAGAGAAAGGAGCAGCAGAGACTACATGAACTGACCACAAGCCCCATTCCTGTCCTCTTCTGCTGAGAAAAAGAGGAGGTAGAGAACTGGAACTGAGGTTGAGCCAGGGAAGAAGGGAGGGCTGGGACAAAGGTGTTTAAAATTTTGTTTTTATTTTTCATTATCCTTCTCTGATTGAATTTGCTTGTGATGGTAATTGGTGAGTGACCCATCCCTGTTTTTATCTCAACACCCAAGCCTTTTGTTATGTTTTCACTTTCCCGTGCAGCTAAGGAGGGGAGTGACAGAGCAGCTTTGGTGGGCACTTGGTGTTCAACCAGGGCCAACACACTACACTATCCTTAGGTTTGATGCATAAATTTCATGCAATAGCATCATTAATGAAAAAAATAAATAACCATTTGTTCTGTTTTACACTTCATCCTAAAGGTAAATCTCTCCCTTTAGGATATAATTTTTGCTTATGGTTGTGTGTCTGTTCTTTCACAGAGCTGCAGTTCTCAAGTGAAAACCTTCAATAGAAACAGAAAGCTCAGTCATACAGAGCTGCCCCCTTCTCTTAGCTCATTTTAAGATCAGAATATTAACTTAATGGGTAGTTCAAGTGCTGTTAGTGAGTTAGTGTCTATCTGCATATTTGTTAAACCTTTTGACTAAACCTAGCGACAAGACATTGCTAACAATGCAGTATCTCCATTGAAATATGAGAACAATAGCAAGAATTTATAATTCATATAATTGAATTTGACTATGTCTTAGAATTATTATTCTAAGTATTATCTTTATATTCTGCAAAATATGTTTTTCAAATGTGAATATTTGTTAGAACTACCCAGTGTAGCACTGTAGGTACTGCTTTCTTGTTTCTATTTAATTAGACATTTTGGGGCAGCTTGGATACCTCAGAATAATGATGTATCTGCTAAGAGTGGCCAAAAGAGTGGGTAAGAAAGATGTTGACATGAGTGTTACTGTCCTCTGATACAATTGTGAACAGGATCCTTTGTACAAAGTGTGATGGATTTCCTTCTGCCATATCACCCTTTATCAATAAAGACAAGTGCTCTGAATTTCAAAGATAACATCTGATTTCCCATCCTACTTGAAAACCAAGAGACTGGTCCTTATTCTAGATATCTTTCTGTTGTTATCCTTACTATTCTCAGCAACACACATACCAAAGTTTATCCCACAGATAAATAAACTGGGGCTCAGAGATGGATTTTATCCAGTCGGATTGTAATCTATTTATAGAGATGTCTAAAGAGAAAAAGGATACAACCTGTTATTGGTAGTAATTTTGGGATTAGCAAATCAGTGATTATTTTATGTTATTCCTTCCATTATGTTACGGTTCCAAGGCAACAATCTCTGAAAAAGTGAGTTAGCTTTTTTCCTGTTTCCAATAGTAGTAATCTTATCTGGAGCACTGGAGAGGGCTAGAGTCTTCCTTAGAGAAAATAAAATGTGACTTGTGTGATTTAATATTCCCTGATGTGTGCAGTCATTTGAATTTTCATACTAGTGAGACATTGTGCCATAAACCATGGCTGCCTTTAGGAAAAAATAAGAAAATTCAGTTCACTGATTGAGGCAATTTTCATAGGTGAAGGTGCAATTCCTTAAAGTCTGGTGTCCCAGGACAGTTGATAAATGCCATACTACAAGGTCAGCTGTTACTGATGCAATGCAGGTTTGATTCACTTTCATTATGAAGAGTTCTTTTTCACAAGCATATTTCATTTGGGATTTTTAACCTATAAATTACTGGAGTGTGGGGGCTTTGGTGTTTTGTTTTGGTGGGTTTTTTTTAACCCCTCTTCTATATAGAAATAAGGGGGAAATGGAGTGTTCAATATGAAGAGAAGAAGTGGTCTTTGCTGCAGTAAGCATGGTTTATAGGAAATAGCTTTGGGCAGGCAGGTTCAGGAGTCAGATCCTCCTGCTAATCGTTCTCATTGTACGATGACTCACATGGGGCTGGTATGTCCACAGTAAGCCAGAGCTTCTGAGCTGTTGTGTTGCTGCAGTGTGGTCAAATTCAGTTCCTGAGCAGTAATTTGGTTTAGGCTATACCATAGGTGTCCTGCACTGACACTGCTGACGAAGGTCTCAGAGAGTAGAAAGGAAGACATGGATGAAAGCAGTAGGGTCTCTTTCATTCCGGCTAGCATTTGAAGATACTTCCAGTCCTCAGCATCTTTCAGCCCTTTGGGATAATCATCCAGTGAGGATTTATTCAATGTTTTTAATTGTATTTTCCGCACAATAAATGTCCCTGTATTTACTACCAAGGCAGTGAGATCCTTTGGACTGCAGGGACTCCTTGCCATCAAAGAGTAAATGTAAATGTTTGTAATTTGATGAGTGGTGGGAAAGGTTGTTGTTGCTGGGATGGGATGTGGGGTGGTGCAATCCTGAATACACAGATCCTTTCACACAGATTTCACTTCCTTGAGATGAGCATTATGAAACTGGACCTATTTGATGGTGATATTTTCCTCCTGCAAAAGCTGTGAGAATATATGTTCTGGTTAATAGTGAAGAAAAAGAATCAATGAAGAATTATGAGAAAGTTAAAAAAAACATATCACATAGGAGACTATGTCCCTTTTTTTTCTCTTTTGTTTTTACCAACAAAAAACTCCTTTTTAAGAGAGGCTAAATAAATGGGCAATGAGTTGTATCCATAACCATGGGCATACCCCACAGGATTGGTGGAAAAGGTCGTCGGGGTGCTGGTCAACAGTGGCTGAACATGAGCCAGCTATGCCTAGATGCCAAGAAGGCCAATGGCATCCTGGCCTCTATCAGCAATAGTGTGGCCAGCAGGAGCAGGGCAGTGATTGTCCCTTCTGTACTCAGCACTGGTGAGGCCACACCTCAAATCCATTGTCCAGTTCTGGGCCCTTGAGTTCAAGGACTACTTTGAGATGCTGGAGCATGTCCAGATAAGAGCAGCAGAGCTGGTGAAGGGTCCAGAAAAACCTACGTGGTGCTCAGGAGAATGATTAATGATGGTCCTGGAAGTGCTGGGTTAATGACTGGACTTGATCTTAGAGGTAGTAATCTAAGTTACCCTTTCCTTATGATTCTACATAAGGAAGGTAGGTTTGATTCCCTTGTTTGCAAAGATAGATATTCTTCCAGAAAGTAACTCCTAATAATATCCTAATTATGGTGTTCTGCATCAATTTCAGGGACATCGTTGCTTCTCCCAACAAATACCGCATATACATTCTCATGTCGCCGTGTGTGCACCTGTATGTTACAGCCCATCTCTGAGTCAGGGCAACTGAGGTTAATAAATCTCTTGGAGTGGTTGCAGGGATATGAAAAGATGTATATTTGAACCAGGTTTATTTTTAAATAAATTTGGTTGCAACAGAAGGGAGTCATATAGCCGTCTTGATCCTTTCCATAAAAAAATATATTGAAGAAAATATACAAGGAAAATGAAGAAAGAAGTGGAAAGAACAAGAGGAGAGGAAAGGTATCACCACCAGTAGATCCAACAACAGCGCCTGATAGTTGTGATTTCAATGTCCAGTGATGGTTGGAGGGATTGTTGAAGTCTCAATCTGCTGAGGGTGAGGGCAGCACAACAAAGAGTTTGGTGGATTATGTACACCCACACCTACTGGGAACACCCTGATATTCTACTGGGGCAGGGGGGAATTTTAAACTATCAGATGCAGTTGTACCAATCAGAAGGGAGTCCGGACACCTCCCCTAAGGCAGGGGGGAGTTTTACACTGCCAGCCCTATCGGCAGGGAGGAAGCTGGCAGGATGAAAAGCATTACCCACCTCTCTGCAGGATCTGCTTCTTACCAGCTTTTCCTCTCATCTGGCATGAAAATCCTTTCTTTAAGACATTAGTCCTGGGTCATCACAGAAACAATATACTGCAGGACTCACCCAGCCCATCAAAGCAATATTAAGTAGATCATACACCAGACTGACAAATTTCACTCATAATGATAACTTGAAGTAAAACTGGCTAAGAATTACACCACAGTTCATGGACATATAGGATCAGTAAAATAAAAATTTAAAAAAAAACCCAAAAACCAACAAACTCCCCCAAAAAATCACTCTAAACACAATACAGAAAAGCAAATTACATACTTAATATTTTTATTTGTCTTCTCAGAGGAAAATGATTGAGTATGTAAGCAAAATAGGGCCAACAATTTTCATTTCTCCAGTGTAATCTCTGTGGGATGGCAGAATTTTCCTGTCCTGATGCATTTAATGTAACTTTTCCAGGAAAATGTTTTCATGCACTGATCAAAGAGAGAACTTATGTGTGCTACAGATGCCAACTCCCCTCTTTTTAATAATTTTAAACATAAAAAGTACAAACTGCAGCCTGTTTAGAATGTTGCTGGTTTTCACTGTCATGTTTTCACTGTCAGATGTCTGTAGTGTCTCATATATGACGGTACATTGGATGAAGGAAAAAGTAAGGCTGTTTTCCCCTGCTGCATTTAACCAAGCCAAAATAGGAGAGCAACTGAGTTCTCTCAGGCACTCTCAACAATCTGTTGGAAGTTTTTCAGCCTTAAACAGAGGCCAGGGCATCTGATTGCAGAAAGTTAACAGAAATTTCAGAAGTTTTTTAGAACTTTTCTCCAGTAAGCATAGAAAATCTTTCAGTTTGGTGGGGGTGTAGTAAAGGAAAGGGAAAGCTGTAGAATTCTAGCACAGTTTTAATACTGAGAAAAAGCTATGCCAGTCTGTGTGATGTGTAGACCTCTTTCAGTTTCCTTAAAGTCAGAGATACTTCAAACTCGTTTTTAAGAGCTTTTCTCACTTGTATATCCATTTTTCTAGAGCTCAGCTTCTTTCCCTGTTTCACTCTGCTTTTAATGTAGGCTGTTTTCAGGCAAAACACACTTATCAGTGATTTCACAAGACAATGATTCTCTCACCTCTGTGTAAATGAAGTCCAGATCTTAAGTTACAGCAAAAAATAGCTTCAGTAGCCTTCCTAATAGCACACCAGAAACTATAACGGCAGTCCTCTGCTGCATGATGAGAGTTAAGAACCTGATTTCAGTATATATCATATTTTTAATGTGATGCCCATTTTAAAAAGCTACCAGTAGCTTCCTGTTACCCCAACTATGCTTAAAGCTAGTATCAGAGAGGAGTATTTTCGTGTACAGCAGCAGCAGTGTCTCTAGCTGAAGATCTTTTACCATCTGGGTCATCCTAGATGACTTTAACTCGGAGGTTTTTCATGCACATACTTCTTTTCATCTGCTTTGGCAACCATCCTGCATTAATTGTAGAGTGGTTAGAAAGCAAGGAACATTTGTGCTCTTCAGCTTTCAAAAGGTCTTCTATTCTTTAGGCAAAACCTAACAGTTCTTGACTGCATGCAAGAAAAATTAATAATACAGCTGAAACTTTGTAACTTTTCTAAATCAGTAGAGTGAGACCCTAATGTGCATTTAATGGCTAAATTTCTGTGTTTGTGATTCCTATGCAATTATAAAATATACCATGGTAACAAAATCATTTTATGTTCTTTACAAAGCAGCAGGGCTGGATCTTTTTTTCAGTGACAGTTTTGATAAAGGGCTGTTCTGACTCTAATTTGGGTTGGAAGAATACGATAGTTGTCTGTCACAGACATATTTTTTGAAACATCTTTTTTTGCTAAGATTTTCCTCCTGAGAAGCTGAGAGGCCTCAGAAACCAAATTTAAACAATAATTATATGCTGCTGTGGAATGTGACAGGTGCATCTTTGATTAGTCTCATGTGGTTCTTGTTAATTAATGACCAATCACAGGTTCAGCTGTGTTGGAACTCTGAGCAGTCACAAGATTTTATTATTCATTCCTTTCTTTGCCAGCCTTCTGATGTCTCCTTTCTCTTTCTTTTGGTATACTTTTAATATATCATTATAATAAATATAATATAATGTAATGTAATGTAATGTAATGTAATGTAATATAATATAATATAATATAATATAATATAATATAATTCAGCCTTCTGAATGATGGAGTCAAGATTCTTATCTCTTCCCTTGTCCTAAAGACCCGCAAACACCACCACAGCTATCCATGCAACACTGTTGCATGGACAAGAGATTTTTACATGGACAAGAGTTGACACTGAGCCAAAGGGTGCAAAGCAATTGATGAAAAAACTTAAACCCACTTTTGTTTTCTTTCCTGATTACTCTCTGCCTATTCAGAGGCTGGTCTTGGCCTTAACTCATTTAGCAATGTTAAAAGAACAGTGAGGCAGAGAGGTAAATTTTCCAAATGCATGCATTGATTTTTTCATATGCTGTGTGCTGATTACCAGCACTAGAATACACATAGTTTTGCCACTTCTTTTATCAAGAAGTGATTATTTTACCATTTTTATATGAAGAATCCAATTAAATTTTCTAGCACCTACTTCAAAACAAGCTTTTTTTGCTAAGATCAGCTCAGCAAAAGATCTTTGCAGCTTTGCTAAGATCCTACAGTGGCTGGCAGTTCCCAGCTGGTGAGAATTCAGTCATCCTAGTTCGTGTGTTTTTCAGCCAAGTGAAGACTCTGTCTATCTTGAATTCCCTGTACTGAAGCTTGGTACACCATAGGTTTTCCGTAGCCAGTTCCGAATAAGGCTGCTGGTGCTACTGAGTGGTTTGCAATGCGTTCAAAACTAATGTTTCAAAATAGCGAATGTGATGGTGACAATGTCACTGCCCGAGAGAGTGCTTTTTGTTCTTGGCACTGTGTGCTGATGCTAGACTAGTTCAATTACTTGCATGTTCCTTGTGAACCATTAGGATTCTGACATAGAATTCTCTTTTGCTTGCTATATTGGATGGGCATGAAACCAAAGGAAAACAATACATCACTGTTTATCCAGTTTCTTGTTTGTATTTTAGCCTCTTTTATGTGCATAAACTAAAACACTGAAGGAAAGAAGTATCTAGTGTTTCTATATATACTCACAGTGTGTCTATAAAAGGTATTGTCTTCCACTTTATATCCCTGATTTTTTAATGAGAATCTCATAATTGATCATACAAAAGACAAATTGAATTTTCTTCTCTCTCCCAATTTATTTAGAAGTGTATGAAATATGTCCAAGTGAAACAAAATAGGCAAAGGTCACATTTCAATCTAAAATGAGTTGCTATGTTTCCATTAAAAAAAAGAGTAAACATTCATATCCTGTTTTATGTATTAATGAAAAGTTGTATATACCAATGAAAAGAATCTGCAGTTCTTTTTGCCTCCAAAACTTCTGTTGAGAATAGTATTCAAATATCTGTCTCTGTACAGAAGAGATTATTCCATGTAGTAAATGAAGAAGCATAGACTCCATGACCCAGAAATGCTGCCAGTTTTGTCTGAGATTAATGGGAATTTTGTTGCAGACTTGCAGAGTCTTCACAGCACCTACATTTGGCAAACCAACAAAAGCAGAACAGGTAGGAATGTGAGACTCTCAGACACTGTGGTGTATTTAAATCATAAATTTAAAACATTCAGGGAATGTTGCCCCTGAAACAATGAAAAACTGGTCAGGGTAGAGATTGTGGCAGTTGGCTGGATTAAACAGCATTTAGGGAATTAAAGAGATCCCTGGAAAAAAAAAAAAAAAAGAATCAGCCTAAAGAGAGGCCTAGGAGCAACCCGAGAGCTGCAGTGGCGGGAGGGGCGGTGCTGCAGGAGCAGATGCCATCAGAGCTGTGTGACACCACACAAGGCAGCCCGGGTGTCCTGGCCTCTGCCCTCCCGGGGTGCTGTGAGCAGCCTCTCCTGCCCTCCTGCCCGCTGCTCCCGGGGCTGGCCATGGACAAGGAGCCGGGCCGGGCGGGCTGGGAGCTCTGCCGGCAGCTCCGCCCCGGGGGTTTGCGGCCCGGGCCCTCAGGAGGGGCGAGCCGAGCCTCCGTCCCCAGAGGGGCTGCGGGGATTGCACTCCCGGGATTAGTGACACAGGGATTGCACTCCCGGGATTGGTGACACAGGGATTGCACTCCCGGGACTGGTGACACAGGGATTGCACTCCCGGGATTGGTGGCACAGGGATTGCACTCCCGGGATTGGTGACACAGGGATTGCACTCCCGGGATTGGTGACACAGGGATTGCACTCCCGGGATTGGTGACACAGGGATTGCACTCCCGGGATTGGTGACAGAGGGATTGCACTCCCGGGATTGGTGACACAGGGATTGCACTCCCGGGATTGGTGACACAGGGATTGCACTCCCGGGATTGGTGACACAGGGATTGCACTCGCGGGATTGGTGACAGAGGGATTGCACTCCCGGGATTGGTGACACAGGGATTGCACTCCCGGGATTGGTGGCACAGGGATTGCACTCCCGGGATTGGTGACACAGGGATTGCACTCCCGGGATTGGTGACAGAGGGATTGCACTCGCGGGATTGGTGACAGAGGGATTGCACTCCCGGGATTGGTGACAGAGGGATTGCACTCCCGGGATTGGTGGCACAGGGATTGCACTCCCGGGATTGGTGACAGAGGGGGGCTCAGAGGCTGGGGATGTTTATCAGCGTTTTCTGAAGGGATCCCAGTGTATGGTTTATGAGTTACATCACTGACACTGATCTCTGTACAGCTCATTGATTGCCAATTAATTATATGACATTAGTAAATCAGTAAACCACTTTGATCCTAGTTTGCTTTAACACCATGAACATTTTTTCACCCTGCAATACAGGGTTTATTCAAGTAACTGAACAGAACAGCAGCAGACACAAAAAGCCAGGAAGGTTTTATGAAATTGTGTGTACATACACTATACATAACCATAAATGAGTTTAATCATTATAAATGCAGAAATTATGTCTCTTTGGACATCAAAGATTGTGTGCCAGCAATTTTTTTCTATATGCATGTCTGAAAGGCTGAATTTCAAGAACTGAATCCTTTCAAGTGGAGATGCCTATCTGCAAAATATACTTTGTTATTCTGATGGCCTACAGCACTTTCCTAAATCTAACAAAACATAACAGACAGTTGGATGCATTTGGCTGACAAAGCTGGTGACATGCAATATGCAAAAAAGAAAAAAAAGAGGTCAATTAGAAATCCCTCCCCTTCCCTCCCCTCCCCTCGTCTCTTCCCACTCCCCTCTTTTTTGCCTTAGGTCTCTGTGCACTGGTCTGCTCTGGGCATGCTATTGAAGGAAGAAGGATATGGTGGGTTTTGCTCAAGGTATAAAATATGTATGACAAAGTTTTTCTTGCAGAAGGAGCCTGAGGGGTCTTCTCAGCTGTTTCTCATGCAGTGTGTGGCTAACTTTGAGATGTCTGGGTCAGGCTTCTAGTTATTGCAGTACTGGCAAAGATAAAGAATCAATGTTTAATTTTCTTTTGTCCCTGATCATTCATCCTTCTGGCATGTTCTGTGGATTTTTTTTTTTTTTTTTTTTTTTGTTTATTGTGGATTTTTATTTTGCTTATTTTCTGCCTGCCTTTATACTCATACATTTTTGTACTGTACATTTTTGTACTGTATATCTTTAAACTTGCCCAACAAAATTTAATGAAGGTGATGATGATGGTAACATTAACCATGAAGTATACCAAATTCTTTCTTGTCTTGTTCTTGGCTGCATCCCCCTCCTGGTTTTTATTCTTTATGGCACCTATTACTTGTGGTGGATTGATGCTGGCTGGACACCAGCTGCCTGCCAAAGCTCCTCTATCACTCCTCTCCTCACCTGGACATGGTACAGCAAATATAATGAAAGACTCATGGATCAAGACAGGGACAGGGACAGGGAGGAATCACTCACCAATTACCATCAGGGCAAAACAGGCTTAAATTTGGGAAATTTAAACTTGGGAAGTTTTGTTTATTGTCAACCAAATCAAAGTAGGATAATGAGAAACAAAGCCAAATATTAAAATGCCTTTGTGATTTCATTGATTTCTAAAACTGTGTTGCTAATATACAGTCAATAAATGCATATTATAATTTGCTTATTACCATAAAACTTCTCCCCATGTTCCCCAGGTTCCAAAACTCAGCCCTTGTTTTGGCTGTAGCTGCATTCCTAAGCCAGATGTTCCTACATCCTTGCTTGGAGAACAATTTCTGCATACCTTGCTTCTCTGCTAAATGTCCACAGACACAGTGTCTTCTCTTCTAGAAGTTTCCAGTCACAATGTCTTTCTACGAAAAGCTCATAGTTACAGTAGAAATTGGATGGACATATTTGGTATGACCTTCCTCCCCCCACTCCCTTCTTCCCAGGCTTCTCTTTATTCCTGATTCTCCAGCTCCTCTCCTCCATCAGCACAGGAGGATGGGAATGGTGGCGGCAGTCAATCACACATTGTCGCTGCTCCTCTTCCTCCTCTAGGGGAGGACTCCTCATACTCTTCCCCTGTTTCAGTGTGGGGTCCCTTTCACAGGAGACAGTCCTTCATGAATTTCTCCAGTGCCGTCATGTGTCATGGTTTCCACATATTACCAGGATAAAGGAGCCAATTGCTGTCTCTAGTTATCTCTTAATTGTGCATGTCTAACCAAAACCTGTGGATTAAACTGGAGTGTTTTATTTTTCTTATGCTTCTACTGTTTGGTTTATTTTATAATATTTATAATATTATATTAAAATATTTATAATATTTTATAAAAATATGATTATTTTTGAACAAGAAAACTGGCACTGTTGTCAATGTAGCAATAAGCTAATGACACTATGTTACTGTAAAGGGGAAATATTCTGAGTCTTTAAATTAAAGGAAAGGCAGTGAACAAAATACCTAAAACAAACCAAGGGTAAATATTAATACACTGAGGAAGTATTTCTGATTGCAATGAAACAAATTATATTGTCCTTTTTTGTTAAGTGTTTATTCAAATACTGATGTGTCTTTTAGTTACCACTGAAGATATTTCCTCCCTTAGTGTTCAACTGTGAAAAGTATTTTACATATTAGACTAAAATAGTTCACATCTAATACCAAATGCAATTCTTAAAATGGAAATTTGGTGCTCTCTTATCATGCAAAGTGAGGCTTCTTTGTTTTAGCCAGTGACTTCTTTGCTGATCTATTTCAGAATGACTTAGCAATGGCGTTGTTATAAACAGGTGGTGGAAACTTGGCTTACTGATGGTAATGCTGGTCACATGGGTGGAAATAAGAGGAAACACGGGCTTACACAGGAAACACTTCTGGTATTTTCTTTGATACTGCAGATAGAAAGTGTCAGGGAAAAGAGGTATTGATATTGCCTTGCTAAAGTGCCATGAGTAATGACTACTAAAATTACCGTTGACAGCAAGGCCTCTGACTGTAGTCATGCTTCTGAAAATAGATGGAAATGTAATGGTTTTCCTTAATCATGTATTTCTCTTCTCAGTGAGATGCTGCCTCCCAGAAATATTGTTTGGACAAGTCACTGAAAGGATTTAAGAAATGCTAATGTGCTATAATGATGCAACACATCAAGCAACACATCAATAGATAGTAATTAATTGTCTTTCATCCATCAGATTTTATTTTAGTGTTCTGTGCTGAGTAGTGTTAATTTCACTTCTCTTGCTAGCCTCTGCTAGCAAACCCCTCTGCTATGGGATTTGAATTTTATTTTTGTCTTAGACACCAAAATAATGTCTCAGTCCAAGACTAAACAAGTCCTAATTACTGATTTCAGAACTGCTGAAGATAGTCAGAGATAGGACATTCTCGGCGTATATATCAAATATCTGACTTTGGAAATCTGAGAAACAACATCAATATTAACGGAGACAATAGAATAAAATACAATTCTATTTGGATTTTTTGAACCTTGCCAGAATGGTGTCACATTTTATAACTGAAAATAGAAGTATAACTTGTCTACATATGTAAGTAGATTCTGTTGTAATCAATTTTTTTTTATCCTGCAGATTTCTATAGAATCCTTTCAAAGAGAGATTTAGATCCTTTATGGTAAACCGACTTCTGACTTCTGTTGTTTTATGCCTTTTTCTACCAAAGCTGTTCTCAGTGAAAAGCCCTCTATAGATGAATTTCCCTTCTGACAGCAGATTTATTATGATATAATGTATTACTTAAATAAATGCAGACAAGTGAAAGACATTCCATCTGTTTTGAAATATAGCAACAAAGATCCCATTTTTAAATGGTATGCTTTTGCTATTTCATAATCTCTTTCTATACTTCCTGTATATTAAGAATATTTCTTTACTTTTCTGATCTTTTCCTACAAACATCACTGGCTACTGGTTCAGTAAAGGACCTATACCTGGTTTATTTAATTGTTACCGCCTTTTTTTATTTTTTCCTCCCTCCTAATATCAAGCTTTATATTTAGCTGTATGAAATTAAATATTGAGGTAATTTTGCATTAAAAAAACCTGTGGTCTACTAAAAAATAATTGTAAATTAAAGGTTATTTTTTAAAAATTACTGTAAATATTGAAGCTATTACAAGTTGTTTCCCATAGCAATTGCGACCCTAACAATCTCCCTGAATTCCTGTCTTATCCGATGTTTTTTCTTCATGGTGATCCACCCTAGAACAAGCAAATGTCAAAACATGAAGCATTCTTGTATGGCACCTGAGTGTTGCACTATCCCATTTCCTTTATTGTTTTGTTGGGTTTTTTTCTCCGTTCTCCAGTGGTAAGGAATAGGGAAAGTTGACAAGTTAGCATTGAATGTTCTTAGTGATTTGATTTACGGTTCATAAACTGTTAAGGAACTGATTACTGCATCTGACAGCTAATCAAGTGACTGAGTGATACTTTCATAAGCTTGGAAAGGATTGTGCAACTGTTTCAGCAGAGATTTAATATGCTAGACATGCCTCTGAAAGCTCAGAGACTGTTACTGTCTGTTCAAATGAAATGCTACTTTCCTCAGTTGGTTTCAATGGTAAAACAACACCTTACTTAGCCGAGCGACTAAGCACTGCAGTTCTGCAGAGAACCTGCAGATCCATGCAGGTTATTTAAAAGACTTACCATAGATACATGACATTGGCTGGTTTGTGTTCCTGCAGTTTAAATGCACCAACAAGAAATCAAGAACTTGACTTGATCTTTAGCCATTGCTTTGGAGGAAATTTGACTGTTACGGTAATAAATTTTTAATTACCCTTTTGGCACTATAATAACAAAGTAATTAGTATTTATGACAGAAACCTGAAAGACAATTATGTAACATGAATTATTCATAAAGTGATGTTACTGCCTGGCAAACAATAATAGATCCAGGATTTTCTCACCTGAAGGAACCTCCTAGCTAGTACATCCTGTGAACTTCTCTGGTACAGCTGTTCAAACCAAATTGATCTAAACATTTGCAGTGTTTTGAAAATTTAAGTGTCTCTGTCTTAGCTTTTCTGATTTGTACAAAAAAAAAAAAGTGCTATTTATACTATCTAGAAAATGATGTATTAAATAATGAGGAAAGAATCCTAAAACTTGGTAAAGTTTTTGTCATGATTTATGTTCCAGTTCTATGCTAGAAAGTTTGGCTAATTCAGTCCTTTCTTGACCTTTTTCTCTACAGTAAGACAAAACTGTGATTTTTTTTTTAGTGAGATGTTTGTTGACAAAGGAGGTTCCTTGTAACAGTTGTTTGATTCAATTTGTTTTATGCTACCTTTACTTCATATCGGCACTTGCAGTCACAACCACCCTCACTGGTGCTTTATATAATTTGTACAAAAAATTATTGATCTTTTTCTAAGAAAAGTTTGATTTTGTATTTGCCTGTATCAGTAACAGCATAAGGAATTTTGTCTAATTTAATTATGAGTCATAATAGAAGCAACTACTTATCAACAGAACAGCCACTAACCTGAAATTCTCAATAATACCAACTTTTCTTGGCTATAGGTTTCAATGTAGGAAGGTGCTATGGACATATGCATTTTGAATTGAAAAGAACTCATCCTAACTATGCTGTGAAGGAAGTATTGTGCACGTAACATGTACAGGGATGCAAGCAAGGAAATTGTGCTTTCTGTCTAAGTTTCTATAGAAGGTTTTGGAGTCAGGACAGATTACTGTTTGTCAGAAAATGAAACATAGAAATGATATCTCTTAAAGTATTTGCTGTGCATGGCCACACTTCAGCTGTATCATAGCAAAGGAAATTTCATGGGACAACTTGTTTTATTTTTTATAAATTTCCTGTCTGCCCCAATGAAAAAGATAATACTTGTTTCTCAAATGTGTTAATTTCTCTAATCCAAAAAGTATTGGATAATGCAACATTCAAGCTAATTTTAAACCTTACTTTTTGCTTCAGATGTTTTAGATTTAATAATCAGCATGTATGAAAATGCATGTAGGGATGTGGAAGCCTTACCTGAGTCCTGATAGAGTTCTGCTTCATGCTGATGGTAGAACAGCAATAGCTGGGAGAGACATATTCAAATACTCTTTACTCTGATAAGATCAACGGTTTGACAGAGATCTGAAATGGAGAAAGACCTAAGACTCAATACCTGAGCTAGTCTTTTTCAAATTTTGGATGTACAGATGAGTTCTGGTTCCATTTTTTCAGTTATATATATTGCAGCCACATGATTCCTAATTTATATATTGTTTATTTTACAGACTGGGTCCCCACTCAGCAGTAGTTCAGTTTGTGTCCTTGGATTAGGTTCTTTAAAACACCTTCCTTTCCACTGAGCTTGTCTAAAAATACACTGAAGGATATTCGTGCTACTCTGCTTGCTGTAACATTTAGTGCAAGAAGACTGTATGTTCTCTGAAAAAAGTAATGAAGGTACAGAAAGTCTTACAACAAAAAATTCTGTGAAGAATAAAAATGTACGTGACTAACACATGGTGTATGACAGATTTTTCATGTACACATTGCAAAAAAAATTAGTCGTAAAGAATCATATCTAAGCAAATTTTGACTTAGTTTTAAACTCGACAGCTGTTAAATATTCTAGACTCCTGATATACAGCTAGATTTCATTAGCAGTCTTGATAAAGTGCAGCAGACTTTCCAATCCATTAAATAAATGTGAGACACAAATTTTACACAGTTATTACATTGCAAAATCAGTGATCAATCTTATTCTCAAACTGTTTCCTAAATATGAAAGCATTGGGATGTCAGAGGTAATTTAGGGTTCTGCAGATTGACTTGCTGATTTTAAGTGCTATTGGTAGAAAAATATTAACTTTGCTTTGTCAAAAATAGCTGAACTCCTTACCTGAATGTGTGATTTATCTGTGTTCCTTTTTGAAATAATACAGTGTAACATGAAAACTGTCTAGAATCAGGCTGGATGTTGAAACCAGATGATTTGTGATGTACGAAGTGAGATGCTCAGAAGGGATTTAAAAATATAAATAACTAGAGAGTAAATGAGCACAAAGCTCTACATAAAAATAGCAGGATGAAAATGTAAATTAAAATTTGGCCTGATTGACAGCAATCTCAGAGATTTCTGAGACTATTGAACAGCCTCCGAAGGAAACCATCTGGCATTGGCAAAGAGATTGGCACAGTGTTTGGCAGGGTGGCATTCATCTCTCCTGAATCTAATGACTTAATTTTGTTTCTTCTGTTTTACTAATAGCATCGTGTTCTCCTGCAAATGTGAATGATTTCTGGTCTCATTTACTGCCTTATGGTCAAATGAAAGTGTACACAAGAAGAGAATCTGGGCATTCAATAAACATCAGAAATCATGGTTGATGTGAGGCTTCATTGTACAGGAGTATCTAAAAGACTGATTTTTACTATGGAGTTGTCACCAGTGAAATTATAATTTTTTTTTGCTAATGAGATAGAAAGCTTTTGCCATTCCAGCTCTGTGTGATGCCAGCACTGGGTGGTAGACTCCACAGCCCAAACTTACCAGGTCTATTGAATGGAGAAAAAAAGTCTCAATCGCAATCATGCTTTTAAAGACAATATGTAAGTTCTACAGGCAGTAGTTAAGCAAAGATATATCTGTTTTAGTATAAATCTTTTCCTTTGAGGACAAATAATGTAAAATACAAACTAAAATTTACCAGATTGCATAAGCCAACAAATGTTGTGAGTCTTCTAATTTTTGTAAAAAAGACAATGCCTTTACATTGATAAGGTTGAGCCATCTCAGCAGTTTGACTGTTGTTTTTTTTTGTTTGATAAGGTGCCAGATTACTGATGTTAAAAAATACTATTTTCTTCTCTTTTATAATTTTTTGACTTTTACATGAAGTCCTCTCACACAGCGACTTAAATTGTCACTGTGATGTTCTGCATTGATGTGATACTACTTGAGAGCCCTGAAATCCAAGGAATTATTTTATTAGACCTGAGGTATGTCTTACTGATCCAGTGTGTGCCATGCTCACTGTTTCTCCAAACCAGCAAGCAACAACTGGAGTCCACTCAGTGTTGCAGTGTCTTTATATTTTTAGTTCCTGTACTCTTCTCCACTAATATGCAGAGCTGTGGCGCTGATCCTTAATTCTCAGACACTCATTTCATAACCAATCTGAATGTCATGCAGACACTATTACATTTGTCCTACCTGTCAAATCTAATTTTGTTTTCAGCAGCCACCCTATAAGAGTGGCATAAGCGCTCTTAAACTCCAAGGATATAAAGCAGAATTCAAAGTCCTCAGAGGTCATGGCCTTGCTGGAATGACTGACCACTGCTATTGCTATTTTTGTAGTTTCAGATCTTTAAATTGACCCATGAGTAATACAGATGAATATTAAATAAATGAGTAGATTTTTTGCCTTTGTGTTTGTCCCATCAGTTCTCAAACATTAAATCACATACATTTGTCATTCAAGCTACACCAATAGTATCTGAAGAGCATGGTTTATCTAAAGTTCAGTTTGTGTGAGTTTATTTTTTACTGTCTTTGCTACCTGGCAGATAATAATTCTTGTAAATAAACTGGCTGTTTCTTGGCTGAGGATAAAGAAAACACCTGAAGTGGTGAAGTTTCAATGTGTGGATCTTTTACTACTTGACCTGAAATACACTCATTTTGATAGACTTAGATGTTCACTTCTCTAAGACACACAGAACACCTTTTAAATAATTATGCATATTTTAAACTGATTGCATTCCTATAAGATATCAGAAAAAAATATCAGTCTGAATTCTCAAGCAGAAATAAACAGGTTTTTTCCCCACCTAACTCAGTGTTTGGACAAATATTTTGTTCTTATATAAATTTATATAATGTCCAGTTCAGTTGTTGCCTCTAGGCCTGGCTGCAATTTAAGTAGCATACTCACTAATGAAACCTTTTTCAGCTTTTTCTCATAATAGAGAAAGTTACCTCCTGTTCACCAACAGTGGCTTTTCAAGGATCAGGTATAAAATCTTACCCAATTTCAGTGTGAAATTTCTTCAACTAAGCTTTAGTAAATGCAACTGGTTAAAATGTTTTTATATACACAATGAATTAATTGTTTCTTTGGCATTTCACAGTTGTTCTGAAAATTTTCCATAAGAAAGAAGGAAAAAAGTCTACAGTCATGATTTATATGTTCATGTCAGTAGCATGTTATGGCTAAATATCTCGACAAATAATTCTGTATATGGATGGCTGCAGTGGTTTTTTTGGCAGTTAGTATTTCTTGCATGAAACTCTTCAATTGTCTTTGTTAGGTGAGCAGATTGTGAACAACATAAGCAGTTATATAGTTGGGTCTAAGTGGCAGGATGAGGAGCTCTGCTGTGTTCCTTTTTCATCCTGTTTGAACTGTCTGTTTAACAGCTGAATATCTATTTAGAGTGCTTTCTCTCTCAAAGGTGCTGCCAGGTCTTTTCCTCTGACATCTTTCAAAGTACCCTACTTTGATTAGTTTCCATGCTTTCTCTGCTCTACATCATGCAACTTTCATTAAAGAAAAGCCATTTTTGGCATAAAAAGAAAACTCCTGCTGTTAGCAGGAAATCTCTTGGAAAGCTCTTTAATGCTCAGTTACATATGTTGAAATTTGGCTTGAAATAAAACCTTCCTATTCCTGTTATGCAGCCTGTATTCTAAATCTGGAAGACACTGGCCACACAGCCACTCTACCTGTTACAAAATGAGCTTTCCTGTTTTTACAGAGTTTTTGTAAAATCAACTGCTTAGGAGGAAGTCAGAACTGGACTAAAGATCCACAAGATTCTGATGGCCACTTTAATACTACTGGAATGTTACATACTTCACATATTACGCAGAACTTTCACACAAAGGTCAGTTGTTTTAAGTTCCAGTTGTGGTCATCTGAGATTCTCTAGAAACACTTAAATTGTTGTGATACAGGCTTTTGTTGCAGGGATTGCCTTAGCAGAGCAATACACGATACCTGTGTAGCATAAAGTTTAAAAGTATTTTTCCTTTTTTCTAGGATTTGGTTAAAGGAAGACATAATTAAATGTCATATTATAGAAAGATACCGTAGTTTGTAGGATTTCCATATGCCTAAAAGTGATGAAGGATTGTACATACTTTTCTTCTGGCTATTTAATGACCTTTCCCTGATCACCCCAGAAACCCCTGAAAGGTTTTATGTCAAAAGTGAGATGTCTGCTGGAAAACATGGTAATTATTAGCAGTAGGACCAAAGCAGGCTAGGAAAAGAACAGGTCACCAAAACATAGTTTATATTCTAGGCAATGGAACAGGTATGCAGTTATGCTCAATAAATAGAAAAACAGTACTTACATAATAATACTGTCCCTCATATTTCCCTAAATAAGTATTTTCTTATATTTCTCTTCCTGATCCAGAATAGTATCACACTATAACAATATAGTGTTATAATATTTATAAAATGGTATGGCACTTCATTAGAAACTATATGACAATGTTTTAGCAGAAAACTAGCAATGACCTGTGGAGGATGAGGTGGACAAAATGCTTGGAATTTCTATGTGAACTGTGTAGCTTGAGAATCTAGTGGAAAATGTGATTGCTAATTTTGATTTGGTGGAGGAACACTAAAACTTTTTGGTATTGTCATAGAAGTCAAAACCTGATAATGGTTAAAAAAAAGCTGATCAGGTTTGGCAGCTTTGTACTTCAGAAAGTATTTAATTTTAAACAATGGTTTAAAATTGTACAGAAGTATTAATGATTAGAAGAAAGAAAACCAAAGAGTTCAAGCACAAAGGAAATTTAAAGCCAAACAAGTGAATAGCTCTTGAAAGAAAATTAAAGAAGATGTGGAATGAGAAATACTCAATGTCAAAATGCAGAAGGAAAATTTTAAATAACATGAAAAACCTTGAAAAGGTAAGGAGAAAATGGAGAACAGATTGAAAGGTAAGAACAGCCTAAATATGTTTTAATCAAAAGGTGAGATTCAGGGACATACTTGGTACAGTTTTTTAAGAAAATAGCAGACCCAGAGGCTGTAACAAAAAAGCATCAATGTCAATTGCAGATCACAGAACATCAACAATTTGCTGAAAATGTACAAGAAATGCAAGCTGTAAGAACCAGCAGTCCAACTGAGTGGGTAATCTCCGTTTTAAATCTCGGGAATTTAGATCTGCTCATTATTTTAATGTGGTTTTTTGCCTTTAACTGAATTTGCTGCTTCATCATGCATGTTTTTGTTTTGAAGGTCTTAGATAATTAAAGAACAGTAGTGGCATTGATAAGGACACATACATTGGTGTCAATGTGTGAGAAAACAGACTGTTGGATCGACAGCGCGCGTCACTTCACATGGCCCTCTCTTGACTGTAAAAATCTTCAGCAACTGTGTTATAGCAAATTATGAGGATTTTTGCTCCCTAAGCCTTTGTGTAGATAAGCATGCTGGCAGACTAGCTTCATGGATGAGTTTTGGGGGCCTTTTTTACCAACAGGTGGAAGCAGAGAACACTTTAATTTTCCTGGTGTGAGAGTTTAAAGTTATTTCCCCATCCTCATTTTGATGGCTTTTAACCTAATACCAGCTTCTACTCTTGACAATTATGCATTAAAGTAATTGAAAATGCAAAAGAAGAGTACATTATCTGCAATAGCAGAGTAAGCTCCCACCAGAGTAAATTCCCACTGACAAAGTAGCTCACAGTTAAACCCCAGATTAATTCAGTTCTTAAAAGTTCTGTCATGACCTAAATAAGTACAAAGAAAAACACTCATCCAGCCAAATCATCTGTAATGGATAATTTTCTGTAATGTTTCATGACCAGCCTTTGTGTTAGCACAGGATCAAGGTTTGTGTTTTGATCAGACTGCTGGGGATTTACAATTGTCTACAAAATGAATGTCAGACCTACAAGATTGAAGTCTGGTCTTCTGTTTTTCAAGTCTGTATCAGATGAAAAAATTATCACTCGGTTTCAAACTTTTTCCCATTTGTATATGACCAGCACTTGCTTATAAGGTTTAGGAAGTTGATGTTTGTTGGTCTTAAGGTTTTTCTACATCTTTTTTATGCATGCAGTGGTAGTTGTGTAAGATTTGCTGTAGCAATCCACAATAAATGTGTTCTGTTTGTTGAAAATATTTATTGTAGATCTTCCACTGGTATTACTTTTATCTTCCAGAAGCTGAACATCTTATCATTTTCACATTCTAGAATACCCTTATATCTTCTCACAGGGGTCATATTCCAGATGCTTATCTCTTCAAACAATGTAAATGATGACTAAATTCAAACCTGATAAAAAGGAATGTTTTTTTTATTCTCTCTTACCTACCTTATAATGGAGGCATGAACTGTCCATGATATTTTAGTCTATTGATATGTATGGCTTTACCAGATAAACGCAATTATCCACATTCACTAAGAGGCTCCTGCACAAAGAAGAAAACTGTAGCCAGAGCTATTGAACACAAAGACACAATTTATAGGTTACAGCATCCCTGGGTTGGAGATCACTGGCAAATAAATGTGAGTATATTCAAGGGCAGCGTCAGCATTTGCTTGCTGGTCACCATCTGCCCTTGCCCTGTGTTGGAGACCACGCTGGCAGGGCGGACTTTGGTCTGAGGTTCTGTGGGTCCTTCTGGCCAGAATTTCACAATTGTGAAATTGAGAATAGGAATGGCAGGTAGATAAATATGCCTGCCCTTTATCTCTAGTGCATGTGGACAGGCAAATAAGTTCTTCAATGCCTTTTGTCAACTGATATTGAAAAATTTATTAGACAGTGAATATTTCTTGTAGATTAAAAAAGAAAATATGTACTCTCAGCCAAACTTGCCAACTAAAAATTTAGTGTTCCTTTAAGTTTTTTGATCCAGGTACACTAGAAATTTTGCCTTTGTGATGTCTTTAGCCTATTATATATCTATCTGACTATAAAAAAAATATGCTGTTAGTATTTGCAAGTATGTGCTTGTCTCCATTGCTTCTTTTTACTTGGGAAAGTTGTGTGCTAAATTCCTGAAAGATCTGGAAGACTGGATGGCAGATAAAAGCCATATGATGAAAATTTCACATCCACTAGAGAGTAAATGAACCTTGTCCTTATGCTTTTCTACAGATATCAAATTCTTTTTCTGTTAGGTAAGAGTTACAAAGTGTTTTATTGTTGTTTGTGTTTTATTTTCCCAATGTGATCTTTGTATATTAAGTTGTGCAAAAATATATCCTAAAATATGATGAACTGATAAAGTACAAGAAAGAAACTTGTGTGTCAAGGCTTATAAATAAATTCAAGAAAACAGTGCTATTTTCCTTAAATATATAATGGATGCAACACGAAAGAAAAGCGAAGCCGATTAAACATAAAATGAATTTCAGATATTTTTTATTTCTAAATACAGAATGATGTGTAATTGTCCAAAATTTCATCTTGCTGAGATTTGAATGGTTTATTTTATTTTTTCTGCTATTCTTTTCACAGATGTCCAAGTTATTCAATGATGAGAACAAAGTCAGAAATGCTTAAAAAATCTATGAAGCAACTGTATTCAGCTCAGCTGTAATTGGAAAACTGAGAACATCAGTTCTCTGCTTTTGCAGCTAATGTATTCCTGTTTTGCATTTTCAATTACTGTAATGCACAGTTGTCAAGAGTGGAGGCTAGTATTAGGTTAAAAGCCATCAAAATGAGGATGAGGAATCTTGATTTGTTATGAAAGAGGAAAGGAGAAGACAGCTTTCCATGATCAACAAGATTTAAAAATAAACCACACTGAATGTCCAGAAAAAAATGCATGGTTCAGAAGTCTGAACTGCATAAAAGCTTGATGTTAGCACTGCTGAAAGCATCCTGCCCTCTGTGAGTATCGTTCTAATGTGGTTTTGTTTACCTCCAGTTCTGGGAAATAGGACAGAATGGGATTACGTGCATCATGGTGGAAGAAGAGAATTGTAGCTTTGTTAGAGCAGCACGTCAAAACCTGTTATTTCCAGATCATGAACCTCCTTAATATTCTGACCTTTTAATCCAGAGCTTACCAGCAAGCGGAAATGTTTCAATTTGTGAAAATATCATAGAGGTAGATTCCAGAGTATTGAAACAATTTGGATCAGTTCAGCATGTATCTTTAACGAAAAGGAAATGCACTTGACCAAGGTTTACCCCATGGGCATGTCCTGCTCGCCCTCCAGTCAGACAAAATCTGTCACATCACATGCGGTGCTTTGCCCCAGAGAAGGTCTCTGTGGCAGGCTTGTGGAACAAAAATCAGCACTTGAGATTTAGTAGTTAAGCAGGTGGCATCATCAGCACGGAGATGTGTTTTCCTCCTGGTGGAGTTGCTGTTCAGTGGAAATGGTTCTTTAGCAGCGCAGGCTATACTGTAATTAACCATGATGACTGCATTTAAAAGGAAGCACTCCCTTTCCCTTTGTTGTCAGGATTGAGTTTGGGGCCTTTCAGAGAAGCCACCATTAAATTTTATTAACCCGTGGAGTAATGGCACTTTAGAAACACACTTTATGTATTAAGCAACAAACAAATGTGCATTAACAGTTGCTGATTGAAACAAGTAGATAAGAGACATGCTACCCCGGTTTTACAAGAGGGAGTGAAAAGCAGTCTTGCCTAAAGCTATACACTGATTCTGTGGTAGAGACAGCTCTTCCACTCGAGTGCTTTAATTACAGAAGCAAATCTTCACTTCACCAAATGTAGGCTCACCTGAATGTCTTAGCAAACAAGCAAGGAGTTGATAGAAATATTCAGATGCCTCACATTTCTGATACTGCCTTTATCAGGTAGTGGTATAGTCTCTGAAAAGCATATTTTCAGTTTTTTAAATGTACGTTTGGACAGATTTTACCTTTTTCCTGATACATAAATAAAAAATTTTAAACCAATAACTTTTTTATGTCACCAAAAATAAATGTTCTGAGATTTTTATTTTGCTTAGGCCAGTATTTAAGGTATCACCAATTTCAGTGTGTAATTGAGAGAAGCTGCCATTGATCTCATAAGAATAAAACTTTGTTATGTAGTCGGGTTTTTCACACAGTATAAACATTATAAAATGTTAGTAACTCCTTTTCTAGTCTTTTGTCTAGTCTAGAAAGACTAGGCTAAGGTATTTCTCTATGACTATTGTATTTCTCTATGAGTGATTTTGATTGGGGATTTCTTTATGGATTTGTCTTATACCTAAGTCTCTTAAATGAAAGTTGCTTGAAACAATATTCAGCTGTGGCAGTTCTTTTGTATGGTATTCTGAAGACATTTTATAGCTGGGAGAGTTGAACTCTTTGGACACTGAACTCCCAATATTTGTCTTCAAACATTAGTGCTTCAGGGATGAATCAGCTTACATACCATTTTGTGAAGATGCTCAGAAGCACAAGTTCAGTCATTTATCAGTCAGTCATCAGTTTATTTCTAGGAGAATATCATAGTTTTTGGAAGAGTTTTCCATGCACTAAATACTGGATTGGATAACTCCATGCTTAATTAAAATTCCTAAACCAAGTGAAAAGAGAGTAAATCCAGAGGAAATACTACTATCTTGCAATTAAAGTATGCTTAGCTGGACAAACTAACATAATTTACTGAAGACTTGGAAAATGAGATTAAATAATATCAACTGGAAACATTAATGGAGGAAACAGTTCCATAAAGCAGCTGGCATAATTCAGTGTGTATCACTATGATCACCCTTGAAGCACAGGTAAAGACAGGGACTGTCTGTATTCCTCAGATTTACACAAAATTTTCATTTGACTCTTCCTTAAATAGTCAGTGTTAGGTCTGCATTCTTGTCTGGAGAAGACCTTGTGGTTGATCATGGTATTATAACTGTGAATTTACCAAGACTGTTTACAAACCAAGGTTTTCTCTTTGCACACCACTGCCATACTGCAAAATGTCCTTGGAGACATTAGATTGTCTGTATTTATTAATACATACATAACAATTGTGATGCAATATGTTAGTGGGTTTTTTTTGCTTTTTTTTTTTTTTGGTGTATTACTGTGTGGTTTAATGCTGTGCTAATAGTAGGAAAGCCCCAACACTGAAATGCTGAAAGATCTAGTAAAGGACATTTTTCTTTCCTTTAAATACATGTCATACCTCTGAGCACTACTATTGTGGTTTAAGAACAGATCTCAGGTGAGAGAGACAGAAGGCTAAGATCCTGAGGTGAGATTTTTGCCTGCTTTTGAAGGAGTGGCTGTCACATTGTGCCTCTTACCTGCATAACTGCCTGACATTCCAGCTTTCACTTCACTCACTTCCAGTATTCATTATCACTTCACCTATAATGAAACTACTTAATTATTATTTCTGCTTCTGTGCAGTCCTCTTTCTTCACCTCCATGCCAGATTGTACCAGACAGAAAATGTATGCTGCTTGTGCATAATGTGTTTCATTCCAATAAATACACTGGAAGTAAATTCCAATTTGGTCGTTGGTGTTAGGGGAAAGCCACAAGTCTTGCAGAGAGGAGTTTACTACTAGAATGAAGTTTCTGGAGCAGCTGGTCAGAGCAGAGGCAAGCGACTCCATCAAACAGGAGCGTGTGGTTCTGTTGTAAAGCTGACTGCAGGATAAGCTCAGGTGTGAGGGACCTGAACTTACATTTATCTAGGTGCCTTCAGGCATTTGGTTGAGCAGGATTCAGCTGAGTACAGCACAAAATTTTTACTGTTACAAGCTCACTAAAAAGGAGTGGATGGATATGGTGACTGCTCTGTCAGCTGAGGTTTTGCCTGAGCTCCTCTTTCATTGCATCTGTCCGAATTTAAACAGCTATGACATTGCAAGCTATGCCAAGAGTGCAGGAAGTGCAACTAGATACTATTGCTCTAGTCTTGAAATTGAAAAAATTATGTCATCAAGAGGTTTCCTTTCTCTCCTAGAACTGTCCATAGTAAAGGACACAGTGCCTGTTATTGCAAAACAGGCAAAACCCTTGAAGTTTAGTCTGCATTAGTTGGCTTCATCATGGAATTTCAGAATGCCTATTTATTATTCACTTTGGTAAACTCCACCCTATATTAATGTTCCCATCATTTTAATGAGTTTTCTTTACTGGTAATGCTGGAGAATGTAAACTGTATTTAAGAAATTTAAGTTGGACCTGCCATGAAGATGACTCAGTGTTTGGAGTGGCTGGACTTGTGTTGCCTTTCATGTGCTCCCCTGCTGACCTGGGATTCCTATAACAAATAGACCACAGTCAGCTCTGTGATCTCTAGACAAATGCTTAAAAAAAAAAAAGTCAAAGGTATTTCTTTATTTTCAGAAGGATCCTTCATACCTTTGCCATTGACATAAGAAATTAAATCAGATTGTGCTTTCTTGATTGTAAGAGGCTAGACGAGAAATGAATGACAAGAAATAAATTCTTCTGCATACTAAGCTAGATACATTTTTAGATAATTTTTTGTATAATGCAACACAGCAGTTTTATTTATTTATTCATTTATTTATTCAATAATATATTTTACTTATTTTTGTAGTGCTGCTATTTGGCTAACAAGGAAGAACCAAAAAACTCCACTGCTAAATGGAATGCTCCTGAGAAAGCTTAACATGTTTCAGGAAACAGTATTGCTTAAGCTGACTGATGTACCATAACACCATTCAGGTGAATGTTCTTTAGTACTTCTGGTGTAAACCTCTAATTTGAATTTTACATTGATATAAATAATGAAGAGTGACAGGTATTTAAGAGTACCTTTCTTCGGTGCATGAAAGAAGACATCATTTAATTCAGGTACTGATCAGCTGCCTACCTAGTTCTGAATAGCTGAGGTCTCTAGAGTTTCTCCAGATGGTTCCTGTAAGTGATTTGAGTTATTTTGAGGACAGATACTCAAACATCTCGTAGAGGGTTTTTCTTTTCAACCTACTTTAATTTCAGTAGAATCTACAAAACCGATGCTCTGACCTTTGTTATTTCCATTTGCAGTTCTCTTCTGCTTCTATGCCACACGGGGTCAAAATTTCCTTGTGCTTTGCAATGAGAAAAGATTTATTTGTTTTGATTGATAAAAAATTGGAGTGGGCGTTTAAAAATATACACAGAACAAAAACTGTTTAAAACTGATTTGGGGTAACAGAGGTTTCACACCAGCTGTGTTCCAAAGGTTTTCTTGAATTCAAGTATAAGTTTATGGATTTTGTCCAGGAGTTTACATGCAGGCCAGCAGCATCCTGGCTTGTACCAGCAGTAGTGTGGACCGGGGCAGTGGTTGTTCCCCGGAACTCAGCACTGGTCAGGCTCTACCTTGGGTTCTGTGTTCAGTTCTGGGCCCCTCAGTTCAAGAAGGACATTGAGGTGCTGGAGAAAGTCCAGAGAAGGGCAATAGAGCTGGGGAAGAGTCTGGAGCGCAAGTCCTGTGAGGAGAGACAGAGTGAGCTGAGTTTGTTTAGCCTGAAGAAAAGAAGGCTCACAGAGGACCTGATCACACTCTACAACCACCTGGAAGGAGGATGCAGCCAGGTGGGGCCGGTCTCTTTCCCAGGCAACCAGAGACAGGATAAGGGCACTGCCCTCAAACTGCGCCAGAGGAGATTTGAGTTGAACATCTGGAAGAATTTCTTCATTTAAAGGCTGGTTAAACATTGGAATTGGTTTCCCAGGGAAGTGTTGGAGTCACACCTCTGGAAGTGCTCAAAAGACTTGTGGTTGTGACACTCAGAGTTATGATTTTAGAGGGGAAGTAGTGCTGGGTTAATGGTTGGACTCAATGACCTTAGAGGTCTTTTCCAACCTTAATTATTCCATGAATCTACCTGTAAAAAAAATGATATTATATTGTTTAAATTCTACATTTACAATGACAGTAGAGAGGAACAAGAAAAAAATGTTTTTTGTCATTTTTTACTATGAAGTGACCAGCTTATCCCTCAGTGCAAGGGAGCCTTGACATAAAAATGCTTGTACAACAAATGAATGCTATAAAATCTAAGATGGAGCATGGGAATTATTTTCAGTATTAAAGCTGTAAAGCCTTAATATCTTCATGTAGATCATAGTTTTTTCTCCTCCATGTAATATTTTTGAGGATTAAAAATTTTCCAAGAAGACAAGGAATCTTGAAAGCAAAATGAAAGATTGAGGACGGAAAATAGAATTTTTTTTAAAAATTAACTCTTCTACTTATCAAGAAGGAAATATTCTGATGCCTCTTCTGGGTGATATATTTCAAAGCTCTTCTTTTATTACTACTCTTTAACTGCAACAAGGAAGTTCAGTAACACGAGAGTTTTCATATCTACCTAGTGGTTTGTAAATGTCACAAGACATGTCTAATATGTGTTTAACTTTCAGAGAGCTTGATAAAGAGTGCAGTGCATTTAGATGCTGAAGAGAAGAGTGAAATTCAAGATTCTTACACCCCCAAATTAGTTCTGTCTTATGACATCCCTGCAGTAGCTGATACGGAAGGACTGTAACCTACTTTAACTGCAAATTGCTCTTGTAACTCAAAGCTTGTGAAGACTGTGACTTGAATAATATGAGACACAGTGCAATCATATCTATCTGTCTATCTATCTATCTATCTATCTATCTATCTATCTATCTATCTATCTATCTTTCTATCTATCTATCTCTCCAGTCCTCAAAATTAATTATGTAGGTATATTAATAAAATAAAAACTTAGGACACCCTTCTGAAACTGTCATCCCCCATCTACAGTAAGTGCCAGTGCATGCATCAAATTTTTATAAGGGCCTATTCCAGTCCTTTTTAAGGTGTGCCTGAAAACTTTGCTGAAGCTAATAATGAATTAATTGAAACTTCCTTGGAAAATTGCTTATATATCCCTTTACCTTTCAGGTGCTTGCCTGGATATAGTCCGGGTCAGGACTGTTAGATGTTTTCTTCTATAAGACTTTCTAGAAGAAAGGTTATAAGTAGCTTCAAATTGTTCAAATTCTTACAGGCACACCTTGCAGCATCCTACAGCAAAAACCAGAACATGCATTCTTTGTAGGATCTGAATGAGTAAGTTCTCATACATTATGGTTGAAGTGTATAATGCATGTGGGAGAACAGATCTCTTCCTATTGAAAAGATACCTTCCTGCTGACCCCTATAAGGATGGTGATAGCAAGCTTAGAAATATATTTTAATAGTAGTAAGCCTAGAAATATATTTTAATATCTTCTCAAAGTTAGAGCTTTGAATATATATGCATATGGCAATTACAACATTTAACAGTTTCGTGATGTTTAATTTGTATATTCATGTGATATATAGATGTGTTGTATGTATATGTGGGCAGAATTCTAACCTTGAAAAACTGTTTTATATGTATGTTTAAAGATACCATATAGATATATATTTGTGTGTTATGTGTATCTATTTTAGATTGTCATACTACTAGTCATTTCTCCTCTTTATGTGATTCAAGAACCAAGATGATGATATGAACAACTTCAAAATTTACCAAGATTTTCTGTAGCTTTTTTATAGCTGAAACTATTCAGAAGAACCTACTTACTTTCAGCTGCTTTGAAACAGAAGCTTTTGTAGGCTATATGACTCACAGAAGCATTTTTGCCCAGCTTCTCATGCAAAAGCAGATACCACTTTTGCATAGACTACATCAATGACTTCGGTTCCATAGTTTGTTTATATTAATACAAATTTTTATCTTTAGGACATTAAAATATTCTTTCATGTATTTCAGAACTGGAACCAGGAAGACATATATATTTAATTTATTGCAAATCTTTTCCAAAAAGCTTGATAATTTCTTTTAGAGCAAAATATATTTAATATACCTTGCTAGCTAGGAGGTTGGATGTAGATAACAGATATCTCATTTTAATTGTTTTGACTCATATACTATCTACAAAACTACAGTTCTTAATCCTGCAATTTCAGTGGAAATATGAGAGTAATTCAAAACCTGAATGTAGGAGGATACTGACTGGTCTAATTCTTTACCATCTTTAAAGCTTAGCCGCAGCTATTTGCTGTACATCTGCAAAGAAAGCATTTGAAATTACAACAAATCTGAATGGATGTAAAGTGGGTTGACCCTGAAAATCTCTCTTTAATCTTTTCTTGGCTTTCATCAACAGATCAGTTCCCGTTATGCAATAACCCTGCAGAGTTATCAACTGGGATTTCATCTGGTGACTGCAGACGTGCCATATGGGAAGAAAACAAGTATTTAGTGTGCAGTTTTTAGGCTGTACTATATATGTCATGCTTATGGTTTCCTTTTGTTACCTTGTACTGACATACAGTGTACGTAGTTCTGAGTCTCTGTTTTTTACGACTGTACTTCTTAAAATCTGTCTTTTTTGTGTGTGTCCATCCATCAGCTTTTCTTTATTTCCCTTCTGTAGCACTTCCCTTGCATACTTTTATATTTGCTTTCATTTTCTATCTCCAGAGCAACCTCATAGCAGGGAAAAAAGCAAACCCAACAAATAACTACAAAGTAATGCTTGAAAAAGAGAAGAAATATCCTTTAAATTAAAAAAAAAATCATGGACTTTTGCTTTCATCAGATTGTATAGTAATTATATAAAATATCCTCTAAAATATTTTTTAAAAAACAACCTATTTTTTGGATGGAAAGTTTGAAGCTATTTCACTGCTTAATAGAATTTATATTTTTCCTTCTTCAAGGAAATATCTGCACTAGACGGTCTGTGTAAAACATCAATTCTTAAATAAATTTGGGATTTTATTGATAGGCATGTGAATTTAGATTACAGAAATCTATCACTAATGATTTTTGGGGAAAGTATTCCCTGTTATCAAGATGCTGTCTATTATATAAATGCATAGACATAGCTGTGTTTTTAAATAGAAATACAACAAGCAAGGAAAGGCTAACCCAACCAAAACCATTATGCAACATTGTTTTAGAAAAATTAATTCTTACTGGATACTCCCAGAAAGGGAGGAATTTCACAACAGAAATTTCAGAAGGAATCTTTTTGCCAAGATATTTTTGTCACATTCAATAGTCACTTTGACCACCTACCTAAACTCTGACCCTTCTTGTAAAATTTCTAGACTAGGATAATGGCAATTTGTTTTCTGGTGTAGCAGAGATAGTCTGTCGTGTACAGGTATCAACAGAAGAGCAACATCTGTGTGGGTAGATTTGCAGCTATATCCTTCTACTGTTGGAATGGTGGGGTCTTTCCAGCTGATAAACTTCAAACCTTTGTAGACCAAAAAAAAAAAATCATTTTTTCAACATTTGTTAATAGTAGATTATATAGGAAAAAATTAAGCAAGGTCAATGATAAGCATATTTAAGATTAACCTAGGAAGTAATTTTATTTTTTAGATGGAGACTCTAGTTTGAAACAATGGGATTAAATGTATTATGATTGGCGACCAAGTTGTCACAGTGCTTGACTGACATCCTGCAGTGAGCATGGTGTGCATGCTGAGATATGACCTTTTCTCCTTCATGAGGTGGTGTGTATAATGCTCTGCCCTCAGCTGCTAGTTAGAGCTTTTTGCATTTTGAATACCCTAGAAACAAGAGTTAGTCACTTATATGTCTACTCTGGCCATTGATGTGTCTAGAGAAATGTGTCTGCTTCCCACTGTTGGAAGGCTATGGAATATATTTCCTGAATATCTTTCATGTTGGTTTATGTAATACATATTTATGAAGTAGTGTGGGAAAAATATTTTTGGTTTGAAATTAGTAAAGAATTCAAAGATGAGAATGTCCATGGATTTCTTGAAAATAACATTTATTTAACCCTACTTAACTTTCCCTTTACTGTAAGTTTCCAGAAGCCTCTCCTGCATATAGTCTCTGCTTCCTACTTGAAGTGTCAGCTACAACAGCGCAAATAACTCCTTGCTGGTCTGATGTTAATACATCTTTCACTATGTACTGAGAAAGACTTAAAGTGGGAGATTTTTTTGCAATGGCCAGTCTATCAGCTGTCATTTAAAAATTTAAGTTCTAGGCATAAATGGCTGGCAGAAAAGTTGAAAATATGAAGTAGACTCAGATGAGCAATCAGAAAAACTTAAACCTTGTAGTTAAAACAAAACCTGTGATACAAATGCGTAAATTATTGACACGCTGGAGGGAAGGGATGCCATCCAGAGGGACCTCGAAAGGCTTGGGAGGTAGGCCCGTGAGAAACTCGTAAAATTCAATAATGGTGCTGCACCTGGGTCAGGGCAATCCCAAACACAACACAGGCTGGGCAGAGAGTGGGTTGGCAGCTGCTCTGAGAGAAGGACTTGAGAATGATGGTGGATGAGAAGCTCAACATCTCCTGCCAGCATGCACTTGTAACCCGGAATCATATCCATATCCTGGGCGGTGCCACAGGATTTGTGATCAGCAGGTCAGGGGAGGAGATTCTCACCTGCTATTCTGCTCTGGTATTCTATTCTCTCCACCTGGATGGCTCTGTCCCGGCCTGGGGCCCATGCCATAAGAAGGACATGGGACTGTTGCCATGAGCTCAGAGGAGGGCCATGAAGCTGATCAAGGGATGAAGAACCTCTCCTGTGAGGAAAGGTGGAGAGATGTGGGGCTGTCCAGTCACTTCTGCTGGGGACACCTTATAGCAGTCTTCCAGTTTACCTGAAGGACACCTGCAGGAAAGTTAGAGAGGGGCTTTTTCAAAGGCAGGTAGTGATGGGACAAGGCAAATGGCATTAACTGAAACATTATAAGATTAGGAGGTTAAGAATAGATAAAAGAATAAATGCTTTAGTGAGGCACTGGAACAGTTTCCTCAGAAAAGTTGTGGATGTCCCATTCCTGAAAGTATTCAAGGGTAAATTGGATAGGACAACCAGTTCCAATGGAAGGTGTCCCTGTCCGCAGCTGAAACTCAATGATTTGTCTCTTCCAACCCAGGCAATTCTATGATTTTATAATATCATCATGTGTGAATGCAAGCAAATAACTTTATTCTTTTCTCCTCTATACTGATTTTTCATAGCTGATTTAAATAAAGCCAAAGTCTCTTTATTAAGGGTTTCCCTGGCAGAATATGTATGTGTCACTACAATACAGCTGTATCTTGTAGTATCTGTGTATGTGTATCACTTTGATCAATCTGTCATCTATATTGTATAAACTGTAACTTTTTATTTCTTTTCAAGCCTACAAAGACTTGCATTATTTTTCAGTTAACCACAAATTCTCTTACAATAGCAGTAGAGCAGCCCATAATTTAATGTCGAGGGATTTAATCACAAAATGAAAGTAATCCTGAATGAATCTTGAGAGATTAACTGACAGCTTGAATGAGGAAAGATGGCATTTGCAGTCTACAAAAGCTTAGGGTGAAAAAATGTAGTATGATAACATTTCAGAATACAAAAATGTTGCTATGGCAACTGTATGTTCTTCATGGGCTCATCTTTCTAAGAAATACTGAATGTGGGTGCGTGCTACAAAATTCTGTGTATGGTATAGACAACAGAGAAGAATGTTAATCATGATTCACATAATCAGGAAAATCTGCTGCAAAAACCAATCTTTTGTACAAAAATGTGGGTGATTTTGAATGATTGCTTCAGCTTCTGATGAAGCAGATGTCAGAAAAGATTTATCCATTAGCTATTCAAGTACCAGTTTAACTGTGATTTTCTTTTGTTCAATAATACTTTTCTTAGAAGTATTAAAAATAGCTCCTTTATCTTAGTTCCACAGGGGACTACAACTGGCAGTAAATAATCTAGGAGGAGACTTGTTTTTTTCTGAATATTAGGGTAGAATACGAGTTGATAGGAACTGTGAGACAGGAAAAAACTCTGCTCCAAAAAGGCATCTCTAAAGTTTGCTTTCCACATCACCTTGCAGTATAAGGAGGAAAGAGTGGGACACGTGACTGGTGGAAGCATGTGGTGACGTGGAGAGAAGCAGCACTAAGCTCAACAGCCCGAGGCAGCACAGACCCACGCCAGCATTTCTGGGTCACTGTGGGTACACATCTGTTTGCAAACATGACAGCTTAACAGTATGCCAGGAATTCAGAATCCTGTAAAAACATAATCAAATGGCAGAGATGCTCACAAAAGAAGTAAATAAATTCTATCAAAAGAAATAAAACAAAACCTAGCACTTTGCCCTGTCTTTTTATTTTTTAATATTAGGTTTATTTTAAGTCCTACAGAATTCCCTAACTTGCTTCATTGATTAACTCATTACCAAATTTTAGAAATTTTAGTTGTATTTTTCTACTTCTTCATAACATTAACACATGTCTAGCCACACGGCATCACATCTGTTCTGTATTCTCCTCCAAACAGATGCCAGTTCTAGATAGTCTAGGAGGGAGGTGCAAAATTCCATATTTAGATGTGAGAGAATCTGCATGTTTATTCAACCTCATGTCACCAATTCATCTTTCTTACTTACATAATGCATTATGAATCATGTGGTTTGATTTTGTTTCAAACATTTTCCCCGAGCCTGCATAGTGTTTCTAGTAGTGGTAGTGTTCTGTCCCTCTTTAAACCTTCCAGGGCTCTTGATCTCTACCTCTCCCTGTGATGTACAGAAATTTACAAGCAGAAAAAGGAAGAACTAAGACACCAGGGGACACAGTGATCCATTTTGGCATAACAATTAGGCGATTAATTCAAGAGGCACTACTGGCCTGAGACCAGACTGCTTGTGTGTTGTCTGATAGGACTTTGTTCTCTCACAGACTTTGGGTCAAGGAGGATGGACCAAGCTCTGGCTGAGCACCATAACAAGTATCGTGTGGTATCTAACACTTTACAGCATGTGAACTCTGAAGTACATGAAAAGGATAAGAAAAAATGCTGCCACATGTATGGGTGTGTGACTCTATGTGTGTATGCATATATATGCACACACGTACACAACACATATATAATTTTTTTTTCTTTTTTTCTCTTTTGCTCAGACATGTATGGTAGGTTATATGATAAAACACCCCCTGAATGCCCTCAAGTCACTGTCAGCAGCCTCCAGATCACATTTCAGAATGAGGGGTGTGTTGCTGCCCAGGAGTGGGGGATGCGTTGTGGATGCAAGGGGAATGCATTTTGGGATAAAATAGGATTTATTATGGGATTTTAGAATGAGAGGGGAGCAGGATGAAGGCCTCAGTATACACTGTGTGTCCATGTGAGTGCTCTGGGTGTCCATTTGATTCATGTGGCTGGGTGTGTGTATTCGTAGGGATGTGGCGTGTACACGTGCTCCGTGTACATCTGCCTGCTGGGATTGTGTCTCCTCACTGCTGGTTGGACCCAGGGATGTGGAACTGAGCAGCTGTGCCTCTCCCAGCCTCTCAGATATATTTTTTTCTCTAACTGCATTTATGGAATTTGTAAATACCCACATACATGCATGGTATTAGGATGCATTAAAGCTAATTGCTGTGCAGGCAGCAGGTAGTGCTGTTACACAGTGTGAATTTACCTGCTCCACAGAGGCTGGGTTGATATACCTGATCATCCTGTGTCTCCAAGATGTACATTTCACTAGTAACACATATATTATTTCAGGATGCATGTGCAAAATGCTAGATCATTATATGATTTCTTAGGAAATTCACAGACACATCCTTGAGAATGAGAAAAACATTACCAGACCAGCAAACTGCTCACAACATACCAGGTGAGGGAAAGGCAGGCACTGGGATTCTGCCTACATGGATTAGAGGTATTGATGATGGAGTTGTCCAACTCCCATGATTTTTTTTAATTTGGAAACATCAGTCGTTTGAAAAAAGTAAGCATCACTCTTTTATACATACCTTTATTTTATTTATTTTGTGCTTCTCTTTCAATTTTGTTGTCAATGGAAAATAGATTTATTTCATGCGTAGTGTTTCATTTTTTTGAAGATGAAACGGCAATAAAGCAAGATGTGTAAGGTAGTCATATATCATTTGCTTCAAAAATCTGTGGTTGGAATAAGGTTCTTTCTTCCAAAGAGGGGAGAGGAAGCAGAGAAGGGAAAATGGAGAAACAAGAGAGGAAATTAACATATCTGAGAAAAAAGGACTGAAGTACCATGATCAGTCAGCTGTGAAGCATCCTTCAAGATAAAGACAAAAAGTCTCTGTGGAAGAATGGAGGAAAGGTGCACTGCATGCACGGCTTGTCCAGATGGAGAACCACAGGTATTGAAGGTTCAGACCAAAAACTGTTACAGAATGAAACAGTGGGATCTGTAGATCAGAGTCTCTTTTAAAACATGAATATAAGCAGCCAGAACACTGCGGGCAAGTTGTGGGTCACAAGATGGGGGAGGCAAAGCTAAGAGCCCCTAGTCACCAGCAGACAAAGCACAGCACCAACCTTGTTGGTTTTCACCAAACTGCTCCTTCATGTCCAGCTCGTGCCCTCTCAGGAGACAGTGGGGAGCAGGCAGTATGTGAGGACGGGGCACTAGGCTTAGCAGGGGCTGCAAAATGTAGGCAACTCTTGTTTTCCACCCACGTTTCAAACTGATGCAGGGAACTGTGCAATTCAAATAAGCTGAAAAGAAAAAAAAATCCACACTCTTAACGCTGAAAGTAGGTTGTTTAGACATGTTTCGTCTTGGATTTTCTTTTCAACTTTAGAAAATCTTTAAATAAATGTACTTTTGCTGTCTATGAGGCAATGAACTCAATAATACAGCAGATAAGAAAATGGCATGTCACTATATCCCTTTGTATGTCAAAAAGGTTTAAGCTGCACTGAAATAGAAGTTATATATATATATATATATATATATATATATATATATATATATATATATATATATATATATATAAGTATTTGGGCAGTTGCAAAGAATTAATAGAAAGGTATACTTTTATATTTAACTGCAGAAGTACTGATTGGTTTTCATGATGCTAGGTATAGTGGTGTGGCAATAGTGAGAATTATATTTCAGTAAATATCTCAAACACAATTAGCCCATAAGGATAAAAGTGTTCTGGAGTGCAGTTAAGAATAAATATTTACCCCAGAGTTTGCCTTTTATCTTTTGCATCAATTCAGTTTCTGTAACAAATGTCTCCAAAATGTAGTCAGTTATTAATTTTGTACTATGTTAACCTAAATTGTGTAGTTTATAGTCTTTATTTCCACTGAAAATCTGTCTCTGTAAAACTAGCTTTATTTAGGTCCAGCATAAAAGCAGAGTTACAAAAATGGATTGTAAAAGTCTTTAGCCCATGCACTCAAAAAATACCTAATTTGTTCGTGGAACTTCTATTGTAACATAAAATGAATGGCAAAACTACCACAAGCAGTAGTAACAAAATTAATTTTAATTTGTGATACCTGTTTTTGGTTCAGACTGTCTAATAGCAGATATACTGCAATTGCAAACCAACAGCTTTTTTAAAAAAGTCATGTGATTTGTCTTGCAATGATTTGGATTGTAAATCAGGTATCTTTTTGTATGCTTTCTCTTGCCCACTGTTGACTATGTTTGAGTTCAATTTTTGCTTGAGTTGTACTCTTGTCTCATAGTCAAAACTGGCTTCTGACTTGTTCAGATGTGAATGTTTTCCTATCTGAGTTTGGTTTAAAATTGGGTACTGAAATAAAATTGAGATCAAAGTAGGATTTCAGAAACTATTTACTTTTTATCTTCAATGTCTATAAAGTCCATATTGAAATGCATTTACAGGGCCTCTTGAATAGGGTCTATTGGGGAAAAAGATGTGTTATCAGGCTTCAGATTTGTGACTGGCTGAAGCCAAGTACAAAAGAGGTGCCTCTCCATGCAGAGGTGTATGATGCATAGAACCCATATACACATTTAGTCTGGGTTCTGCTTCCGGAATGATTTTCTTCTCCAAAAATTTTAGCAGGGGAACTGGATTAATTTAGAATTTGAAAATAGTCAAAGGCAAGATTTTCTAGAGTTCACATCAGTTTGCTGAAAAATAGTGCTGATTTATAATAGTCTTGTTACTATTCATTCAAAACACCTTCATACTCTGTGAAAATAATCAGAATTTGAATGCTTTTCTACTTTAGTTGAAAACTGATGTCTCTTAGAAAGATGTGTTGCATAGATGATCTTTCAAGTTTCCTAGAAAATAAAAAAATGTCATCAAAATTCTTCTGGGGATGTCTGCTGAATTACTTGGAAAATGACAAAAAAACAAAATCCCACGTGGAGGAAGGAATCCACAGAAAATTCTCTGGGGCTTGCTGCTTCACTCCATTACGCTGGGTTGGACCACAGCCACCAGCAGAGAGGATATGATGGAGACAGACTTGAGTTATTTCTGTAGGCTTGGAAGAACAGCATGGACTAGAACAATAAATCCAGAGCTAAAATTTCTCTGATGAGAACAAATGGAAGGAAAGTAGCTGTGGGAGAACAGTAATAAGTGAAGACCTAAATGAGAAATAAATCATCTCTCTGTAAATGATTGGATATGTATTTTCCAGATAAGGCCTAGTCTGAACTACCAGGGGGTGTTTCAGAAGATAAAAGAAGCTGGCAAATTGAAAGCCATGACTGATTTTCTGAAAATTCCATTACATCTTCCATAGAGGCTCATGAATGCAATGAGAGTAAGGACACATGAATATATAAGGTTAAAGAATAACTTTACACAGAATCACTGTCTCATATGTTAGAGCATATCAGAGATGACAGCTCAACAGCCAGGTAGCTTGTTTGGGATCTATGCCCAGGGTCAGCATCATGGAAACAAGCCAGGATCAGTCCTGATCCATGGCTGAAGGCAACCAGTGTGGCTTAGACTACAGACTTGAGTAACAGACCTGTGGATTACCATCATGAAAAGTTACATCAGAAGTAAAAATCGTAAGTCAAGCAGGAGTTATTTCAGCACCATATTCAAAGTAGTGCCCTTGAGCACTTCTTTTCAGAATCACACAGGGAAATTGCACTATGCAGCTGCAGGAACCCTGGATAAAGAGATTGTTATTGATAGCACAGCGTAAAGCATATGTCAAACTTGATATTTGGACAGGTGGATTTGTTGAAATTATTGGATTTATGTAATTTAATCAAATAATTTTAAAATCTCAAAATAGGCTGGTCACACTGTCGCACTGATCACACTGGCTTTTTAAACCGGCTTCCTAAAATGTGTGTGAAAACAAAAATCCTTATAAACTTGTTATTAATTCCACTTTGTTTTAACTTGGAATTGCTGATCTGGGACGTAACTGTGAAGAAGAGATCCATGGACCAGACATGCCAATATGCTCTGCCATAAATTAAGCCCATAAGACAAACTATATTTATAGGACAAGTGTTGACAGAAGTGTACCTGTTGGAATAGCTGGAAGACACTGCCATTTGCAGAAAGATTGTTACATTTTTTTAAGCCCACGGACCTTATACTAGGACCTCTGAAGCACTGTTTAGTCTGTTTAGGTAACTTGGGATGTGCCGTGCATTCTCAGCTCCCTGTACCTGCACTTGAATTATTGCTCTTAGGGTACAGTGAGAGAGGGGGCAGTCAGACAAAGGCATGAAAACCAATTATTATGCCCATCTGTAAAGTTTATGTGGATTTACTCCTTCATAACAGTTAATGCGGTGAAAGATAATACTCTGGGAAGATGAACTTGTCCAGTTGTCCATGGAGGATGAGTCTCTTATATGGTTAACACTTTCAGAACCCACTAGCTCTGGATGGCCCACTTTATAGCTTTTATTTTTATACATTCATGCAATCTATGACAGATAAATGCTATCTCTCCTGAGAGCTCGGAGTAATACCTCAGATCTACATCACCCTTTAAAACATTAAAGACTACAGTCCATAAAGGCCTTTGACTAGCTTATTTCAGGACATGTGCAAGTTTCTTGTACCTCTCGGTTCTCTTGTGGAGAACCGAGGTGAGAAGGCAAGAGAAGAAGAACCTGTACACATTTACTCTGTGGTTTGCAGCTCCCTGCAGGAAAAAGGAAAAAAAATCCTTGCTTCCTGGATTAATCTCTCTTCCTACTCAGTGTAAAGAGCATCACTGTAGCACAGCTGCACTGTGCAGCACTGCATTTTTCTCCCAAGCTACAGACACTAAGCTTTTCTTGCAATTTCGGCATAAGGAAGGCAAGAACAAAAATGGAAGAGAACCAAGAGAAATGCTCCTTTGGTGTTAATTACTCCATAAAAATACTTGCTTACAACATTACATACAAATTTTCAGGTGTTAGCTGTAAGTTACTGACACAATTATTCTGAGGCTTGTTAACAAAAGACACTGCATTCTGCTGGCTTCCCATGTAACAGCTAACTCCTTGGCATGAAGTGTTTTTTGTGTCATAGTACCAAAAGACTATGGTCTGGGGGGTGAGGGGGGCCGGTTTCTATTTTTCAAGATGTAAAATCAACTACTCCTACTCTTCTGACTTACTGACCTGTGTAGGATTTCTTCAGTTCTATGATTGCCTGGCTTATGTGCTCCAGCTCACCTCATGGGATTTTGTTTGTTCAACACAGTCTGATGGTAAATTGAAGGGTCATTATGGGTCTTCAAGAGGTGATTCTTTAATTACTTTAATTGAAAAGGTTTTATTAAGGCACACTATGCTTATGACCTCAAAATAACTCCCAAGAAAGCAAAACCACTGAAGAACAAGTTGTGCCAGCTAGTATGCTGACAAAAGTAATTTTAATGTTTAATTATATGAAATATTGAGGGACAATGTCTGTTATCTGATGGGAAAGCACTGCTTTTAAGTAGTGTATTCATTCTTGTTTGGGCATTAAGGAGGAAGACTGAAAGAACAAAAGCCTCTGAAATAGAAAATATTTTGGAACATGTTAGATAATTGTTGGACAAATATTAGTAGGGGAACTGAACCGTTAGTTTGGTTTATTCTATTAACATAACTTATTGCAAATGCCAAGGGACAATGGGACAATATCAGGTCCTTTTGAAAGCACATCAGAAGATAAATGCTGCTAATGTGGTGTTTTATGAACACCATATCTTATTATCCTGAGGGATGTTTGAGATAGCTGTGTTTAATTTATCTTGGGATTGGTGCTCAGTGAGTAACCTAGCTCAGCCAAAGGTAAAATGAGTTCCCATTGACTCATTTTTATGACTCAGCCCACAACCACATGCTTATTTCTACATCCACTAGCTAGAGCACTTGTTTACAGTGAGCAGCATTTAACCAGAGAAGACCTTAAAGTGAACAGACTCTTAGTATTTCCTGATCAATACAAAATCTGGAAGTATTATCCTATTTTTTTTAGCCTTTTCTAAAATAAGATAATTCAATTTACTCATGGATTGTCTGAATCTGCAGATGACTTAGTCCTCACATAGCTCTAAAAATGCCTTTCCCAGAACAATTTCTCTCTCTATAGTCTAATATTTAAATTTTAATTGAAAAGGATCTTCTGATTAATTACATTCTTTTTTTTTTTTTAAGCTTAGACTTTTTTGCAATTATAGCTCTTACAGAGATTCATTGAACTTCTCTTTTTCCTAGCCTCTTGTAATTCCTCTGTACAAAGGTCACTGTCTGTGGGGATTATAGAGACAAAATGGATTTTATAGGTGGGGTTTTTAAAGGGGCGTGTATGACTAGACCTTGAACTCTCAGTAGGGGCACTTGCACTTGTAGTGGTGCACAGGAGGAAGGACACATTCACACCATCTTTCCCAGCAATGATGTTCATGTTTTCTGATCCTAAACATGTGCTGTGGATGTGCAGAGCACTAAGTGCACATCCACGCTGCATCTCTAGCCTTCTCATTGATGCCTTACGTGGAAAGCTCCAGCCTGAAAAGCAGAACTTCTTGAGACTCACCCCTGGAATACTCCAGAGCATCCCACCTAAAAATAATTCACACCAGAAATAACAGCCTACCCACGCACTGACTTGCTAATACAGATCGACCAAGCTGGGTAGCTAGGACAAGAGTCACAGAAGGATTTAGTTACCTAAACAAATTTTAATTTTAGGAGCTATTTTCATAATTAATGAAGACATAGAAGCTGTACCCTACCACTGACTAAGAGTAGTTGAAGGCTGGGAGAGTATACAGAGAAGCAGCATCTGCGCTGGCTCAGCTCCTCTGCGCTTCCCTGCACCTCCCTGGGCATTGGCATTTGGCTGGTGCTGGGAACTGGATCTTGTCAATCACATCCATCAACATTTCAGCTATCTGTTTTGATAGAGACTTTAATCTGTATTCAGAAGTGCAGCTTCTTGTGGGAGAGGTAAGTTAGCAGTGAAAGTTTTATGTCACCTATACTTAAATAGATCTAGTCTTCCTGTGTATTTATTGCAAATTTTGTATAAGCCTGAAAACAGAAATCAAAACTGAGATCTCTTCTTTCCCAGCTGATTGCCTCAAATGAAAGAGTCCAGTAATTTTCCTTAATTTTTTTTGGCCTCATGAATTTTAACTTCTGTCTTTTCGTATGCCACAAATTCAAGAAGAAGGAGTGGGTTTTGATTATCCCAAACCCTGAAAATGACAGTGCTATAGAGATGGGATGTAGAATTAAATCACTTCAAAGTGAAGAGACCAAGAACTATTTCTGTCACCTAGCTGATTGCTTTTACAATGTTTTTTGGTTTTTTTCGAATAAGGCATGTGTTAACACCACTGAATTTTTCAAAGGTCTAAGCTTAATTCTGTCTTTCAAAACATTTATTTTCTTTCATTAAAATACATATATATATACTCCCCCGCACACTTCAGAGACTTTGTTAATCCTAAATGATTGATCTCTGGTGGATGGAGAAGATAGATTCAGGCATCTAAGCTGTGGAAAATATTAGTAATTCAGATCTAAATGATAATTTTATTGTTTCAATGAAAACAAGCATGTCAAGGTTCTGTGGGCTACAGCTGAACAAATATGGTTGGGATTTCAGTTCTCTATAATAGTCATAGATCTATACAACTTGGAACCTGGACGGAAGGCAACCTTCTATTTTCTTGGACAGCTTCTATTTGCTGTTTTGCAAAAGCAATCTTAGACTACTCCTTAGTCTAAGCACCTGTCTCAGAAGCAAAAAATAAGTAAACAGATACTGATGTTAAATAGTGCTACTCCTTTCCAGTACCATGATTTTTTATTTAAAACATGTATCATTCTGTAGAAGGATGGGGTGGGTGGATTACTGAGGAGCTGTAATGGCAATTTTGGAAGAGATATTGGTAAAAACATCTGATTTGGGAGAATAGCAATTATGATTGAAACTGCCATTGATTTGCCTACAGCACAGCAGAAAGGCATACACCTTTTAAAGGGATTAATCTAAAATTGCTTCAGGGTGGGGTCTTTTTTAACATTTTGCTGTGCTGCCCATTAAGTTAGTAGTAGGGTATGTTACTAATTTACCATCTACAGCTCTAACAACTCACATCTAGAAATCTGTCTCTATTTTGCTTTCCAGACAGAATAACCTCAATTACTTTGGAAAGCGTGTTGTAATAAACTCTCTGAGCTCTGCAAGCATTTCCTGCATTTGTTTAGTCTATTTTATATCTATATATCTGTATCTATAGAAATATATCTATATATCCATATTTATAGAGATATAGATATATGTGTTATATATAACAGGAAACCCCACTTAATCAACCTGTGTGTTAAAGCCATTGCCAGAATTCTGTCTTTTTTGACCATAGGGCAGTCAGGCCTGCTGGACACAGATGGGATCCACCTGTCTAAAAGGGACAAAAAGAATTTTAGCCCACCAGTTGGCAGTGCTGAGAGGGTTTTAAGCCAGGTTTGAAAAGGGAAAGAGACAAGACCAGTCCCACTAGAGATGAGCCTGTGGGACACGCCTGTGTTGGGGTGGCATGGACAGCCCAGCTGAAGTGCATCTGCACCAATGCACCCAGCGTGGGTTACAAACAATGGAAGCCATTGGCAGCAGGCAGCTGTGGCGTGGTTATCACCATGGGAATGTGGTGGGATCACTGGAGTGCTGCAGTGGATGGCTACAAGCTCCTCAGAGGGACAGGTGAGGAAGGAGGGGCTGTGGGGTGGCTCTGCACACTGGGGAGGGTTTTGGCTGTACAGAGCTCAGGGACAGTGGGGATAAGGCTGAGTGCCTGTGGGTGACAGTCAGAGGGAAGGCCCACAAGGCAGAGATCCTGCTGGGAGTCTGTCACAGACCACCCAGCCAGGATGAAGTGAAATATTCCATCAGTGGGTGTTTCGTGGTCACTGGCCCTTGTTCTTGTGGGAGACTTTAACTTGCCAAATGTCTGCTGGAAACTCAGCACAGTGGTGAGGAGACATTCTAGGAGGTTCCTGCAGTGAGTGGAAGGTAAATTCCAGACACAGCCTATAAGGGAGCATGCCCAGCCAGACCTGCTGCTCACAAACAGGGAAGGGCTGTGGGACGTGTGGTGGTCAGAGACCACCTTGGGCACACTGACCATGGAATCAATCAATTTTTGATTCTTGAAGTGAGCAAGAGGGTCAGAAAAAGGCTTGGACCTTGGACTGCCAGGGGTTGGATCTTGACCTGTTCAGGGCACTGCTTCAGAGAGTCCCCTGGGAAAGAGCATTTAATAACAAAAGGCTTCAGGAAGGTTGGACATACTTAGGAAGGAAATCTTAAAGGTGCAAGAGCAGGCCATCCCTATTTGCTAATAGATATGTCAGTGAGGAAGATCCTGGCTGAACAGGAAGCTTTCAATGCAATTCAGGGGGATAAAAAGAGTTTTTATGAAGTCTGGAAGATGGGGCAAGCAACTCAGAGTGAGTATAAGGATATTGCTAAGTCATGTAGAGAGAAAATTAGACAGGTGAAAGCTTAGCTAGAACTCAGTCTGACTTCTGCTGTGAAAGATAATAAAAGTGTGTTTAAAAATACATTAACAAAGAGAAAGGTACAAGGAAAATCACCATTTATTTGACATAGGAGTGCAGGAGGATTATTGTCAACAAGGATGAGGAAAAGGCCAGGTTGCTTGATGCCCTCTTTGTCTCAGTTACTAACAGAAAGCCCAGTTATCCTCAGGGCAGCCAGGCCCCTGAGCTGGCAGACAGGGATGGGGAGCAGAACAGACCCCTGCAGTCCAGGAGGAAGCAGGTCAATGGCCTGCTGTGCCCCTTGGACACTCACAGTGAATGGGACTGGATGGGATTCTCCAAGCACTGAGGGAAGGGAGGAGGAGCTCACCCAGCCACTCACCATCGCTCGCCTTCTGTCCTGGTTAACCAGGGAGGCCCCAGACACCTGGAGGCTGGTCAGTGTGATGCCCATCTGCAGGAAGGGTTGGAAGCAGGATCCAGGGAATACAGGCCTGTCAGCCTGACCTCAGTGCTGGGGAGATTTCTGTAATGGATCATCCTGAGTGACATCGGGCAGCACTCACAGGACAGCCAGGGGGTCAGGACAAACGCTGGCCCAGCCAGTGTGGGTTTGGGAGAGGCAGGTCCCAGGACCTCCTGACCTCCTCCTGTGACCAGCTAAGGGGCTGAGGCTGTCGGGCTAAGGCATGGTCCATAGGTTGCTTGCTGAGAGCTTTTCTGCAGGCACACCCACGAGCAGCAGCTGTCTGTGATGTGATGTGCTCTCACCTGATCTCACCTGGGCACTGCGGAGGGCAGTGGTGGCTCTGTGTTGAGTACTCATTGTGCTGCCACTTAACAGTTTCTCACCATGTGCTGGCTCCTCCACTACCCTCTAAATAATCCTAGGGCTTCCCAAAATATCTGTGGCTGTTGGTTTTGGTGCATAGGTCTGCATATGAACAGGGAAGTACCTGGTGTATGATGCCTGCAATGCAAGCATGGGTTTGCTTTATTGAAAAGTAAATAACTTGTGAGCTAATCCTGCTTTGTTTGGGTCTAGGAGCCAAAAGCAACAGTAAGTGTAAGCGTGAGCTTTGAATATCTCAGAGGTCTCATTTTGATTTGGCAATTATCACTGTATCATTTGATTTGGCAATTATTACCGTAAGAGTTGCTATTTGTTTTTGTTGTTTACTCACAAGTTTGACTATATTGATCTGCCAAAAAGCAAGGGAAAAAAATTGTGTAATTAGGGCTGTTATACTGTAGAGCACCGAAGAAGTATTTTGTGTTGCTTTAGATTTTGTTAAGTTCTGTAGAATGAGGTTAATGAATTGCATGGAAGATAGGGTAGATCAAGAAAAAATGTTTATTTTCTCCTGCTTTCTTCACATGTTTTACTGTTAAAAAGGGCTATAGAAATTATCATTAACCTTTTAATTAGAAAGGACTTAAACTAGAAATGTATTACACGTTTAATTAGGCTTCTACCAAGAATGAAACCTAAAAACATGCCAGTTATAAATTATTAAGATAAATAGTTCATTAGCAATTCCACATTTAAAATTGCTATTTTCAAATTGGCTTGTTTAAATGCATGTAAAAATAACAATTGTGCTTCTAAGACACATGATTGACTTCATTTTTTTATTGGCTAGTCACATGAAGATAAGCAATCTATGAGTAATACTTGTTTTCATTTTCTTTGTTGGTCTTATGTTATTAAAATAATAACATAAGAGGAGATAATTAACCTTCTCAAAAACGCATCCATCTCACTGATTCAACAATTAAACAAACTGAACCTGTTCAAAGGCATGTAGTTGAACTGAACTCTAAATAAATATACAGCGCCTTCTTAATATATTCCTCACACAGAAGATATGGACCATACTGTGCTATTAAAGGGGACAGTGCTACTGTGTAATGCATGTCTACTATTCTCAACATGCAAAAAAGGTGACCAAGGTTATCCTACAGGTTTACATAAAGTCTAACTTTGAATACATTTTTACTACCCAAAATGTAATCTTTCTAGAAAACATGACTGATTTGTTTTCACTGATTAGTCACTGTGTATCTCCTCTGAATTTACCATGTTCCTGCTAAGGTGGGGTGGGCTGAGGGGCTGGAAGGGGAGGGCAGAGCTCTTGCCCCAGCTACTGTGACAGCTCTTTTTAAGTGAGTATCTGACTTTATTCAGAATTTCTTTTTGTCTTCAGTCTGTTACCAGATAATCTGAAGAGCACTACCAAGTTGTTGTAGTTGATCCCTTCCACACAGAACCTTTGCCTGCAAGGGGGCTTGACTGGTTTGGATGAGATGAGCCTTCCTGAAATTAGGGACAATTCCACTACAGGTCAGCAAGTGACACCCTTTTGGATTTTCACCCAAGTGAATTTTTCTTTCTCCTGCACATTGAGAAGCCTCTTAGCAAAATCTTGGGTAGGCTGATGTTACAAACGTGCAGAAACAACCACTGAACCACCGAACCTCCACATCTGACTGAGGATAAGGTTCATTTGCACTGGGAGGTGCGACTGCATCTTTAAGGCAGCCAGCTCAGATACCCCATAAGGACATAGCTGGCATCACAAGCAGTGTGGGGCAGGCTGTCCATTTGGAAAAATTTCTGACCACATCCCTACCACCTTCAATGAACTTAGTACCACTGCTAAAGTTAGCTAGCTAACTTTAATAATAATCACTAACTTTAATAATCACACTAAAGGAATCATTCTCTTATCTGCATCTACATGGCAACAGAATGAAAGTGCTACTTTTCTTTATTCCTATCTTCTTTGATACCCCAAGTAATAAAGTCTTGCAGTCTCACAAAGTACCTGCAGCTTGACAGTTCTCAAGCAGCAGAAAGATAAAAGGCCACCTGAGTTGGCAGTTCTCATATCAAGTGAGAATTCTCTAGAAGCAGTTTACTCATGGGAATACTTGGGGTAATTTAGCACTACAGTAAAAAAGAGTGACAATCATAACACTGTTGTCATCATCTTCATAAAGTGTCTAGACTTCATCTTCTACCAGTCACAGAGCACTAAATCTTTTTTCCTCTAGTTCCTTGTCTTGCCTAACAGCGGTGTAACATTTTCAGGGTTGTTTTCCACTAGAAAACAGACATTCTTCAAAACTAATCTTTACACTGTGTCCTTTTTGTTTTGTTTTGTTTTGTTTTTTAACATAGCATAGCACTAATACCTGCCTCAGGTATTTTTCATTGCAACAGTGAAAGACTAATGTAGAACTTTGTGATGTTAAGTAAGGTCTGATGAGCTCCTGACTCATATTTTGAAAACAATACTGTGAATTTTAATATCGTCATTAGTTATGAATTTTCATAGTACAGGACTGATGTAGGATGATGAGTCCTATAGGTTATTATAAAACATTTGCAAGGAGAGTTAATAACTTACATTAAGCCAATGAAACACTTGGACAAAGAAAAGCAAACAAGTTCTGAGACTTATAAACCTTTATCCAATTCTACAAAAACATTGCTTGTTGTAAACTTTATTGGTAGAATGTGCAATATTCTGCTATAGTTCTGAGGATTGCTTGTGGTTTTATATATTTAATTATTTCTTTTTTCTTTTTATTTAGTTTGTTTTATTCAGACTGATTCTAAGTTATTAGGTGGCTTGAAATAGAGAGGATAACTAAAAACGGGAAATACGGCTTTTAAAGCGTTATGGAATATTTTTTTCCTGATATATTCATTTCACACATTGCATATAAAATATGATTTATTTTTATAGAGTCTTTCTCAAATTTTTACATTAGTGTATTCTTTTCTAAGTGCCTTTTATATATTTGTTGCATCTCATAACGTGTCTTCCCTCAACAGATGGTGTTGTTGAATGCATAGCCAAGTTTTTTTAGCACCTGTGAGAGTGGGCAAAAACACACCGTCCCAAGATATCCATAACTGCCACACAAAAACCAGTATATTAAATGAAATGGATACAGATACAGCTTTGGTTTTAAATCAAGAATTCATTCTATGAGATTTTGAACCAAGTTATTGCTTATAAAAAATCCATGACTGAGTCTGTGAAACAATCCTGCCAGACACTGATGATGGGTTAGGTTAATGAAGGAAATTATATGTGAGCAAACACGCTCATTTCTTTCTTGCAGAGAGGTAGGGACATAGACATGGTGATCTGTTTTGGCTTGGTTGACAAGCAATGTGTCATTAAGCCATGATAACTTAGTTACTTTCAATTATTTGCCCATAAAGTTCATGCAGAAACAGCTTACTTTAGAGGAAAACAGGACGTAATCAACCCAGTGTCCAGAGGAGGTTCCCCTTATATAGATAAAACCTAATGAAATCACTGTCTACACTGTCAAATTTTGTAGAATTGTAACCAGAAAAAAGCCCTGAAATATTTACAATGCATCTAGTTTTGTGCTAAATTTTCACTCTCTCAAGCCTAAAAAGAAATGATAAAGCCAGCTAATAGGCTAGTTAAGCTGGTTGTTATTATTGTTCTCTATTATCAAGACAGTGAAGATCATTTGTTGTACAAGCAGTTTTGTCTCAGCCATTCTGTGTTCACTGTTATTAAAATTTTCAATGCATATGTGCAAAACCAGAAAACTATTTTTATAAAACTATTTTAGTACAGGCACAGGAATAAGCTGCCTTGACTTTTGAGTTTGCTTTTTGAAGAGTGTGAAAGCAGCCCATAACATCTGCATTTGCAGAATCCATGCAGAATTAAAACTTTGATCCTTTTAGGTACTTAAGAGACTATTTATTACAGGCAGTCCAGAATGTGTAGGTAGTACTAGAATAACTATGTCACACGTGTAATCACATGATTTTTCTCTTTTTGAGTCAAAGCATGAGTTTACAGCAATCCCATCAAGCTTTTAAAGAGGCCAAATTCCACTGTCTGAAACCCTCAAATATCTTCAGCTCTTTTCTTTTAAGGCCATCTTGGTAAACCATTGACATGTAAAGTGATTAGTGCCAGTTTTGCTTTTACTAATTGCTGTGTAATTTTTAATCAACGTTTCATTGTTGTATGAAACTAACAATCTGATTTGAATATGTTCTCATTGTACTTCATAGAATTCATTATGCTTTATTGCTAGAAGGGAAACTGAGATTAAGAGTTTAGGCAGATTTTTCAGTGAGGAACACTGAATATTTTTCCTATTTTGAGCAGAAGTACAATGTTTACTGCTTAGACACACAGCCACCAGCTTGGTGGTGGTGCTATAAAAATCTGGGTGAAAGAAGCACACCCTGATGTCACTGACTCAAAAGCAGTGACCCGTATTTATAGGATTATATAACATTGATGTAAACACTATGTACCAGAAGAGCACAGAATCTTATTTTAAAGTGCCTTCCCTCAGCAGATTTCAAAAGCCAAAATCTATGTGTGGTAAATACAATCACAGAATTACAGAAATTGCTGAATTGGAAGGGACCTCCAAGGATCATCCAATCCAACTCCAGTCCCTGCACAGTGCCATCACTAAGAGCACATGTGCCCAAGAGCATTATTCAAAAGTTTCTTGAACCTCTGAAGGGCTGGCGCTGTGACTACTTCCATGGAGAGCCTGTCCCAGTGCCTCATGTTTTTTGTGATAACTTCTGTAGTGGACTGACCCTGGGTGTATGCCTGGCACTCTCCAAAACTGCTCTATCATTCCCCTGTGCAAGTGGACAGGGAAGACAAAACTTAACAAAGGTTCAGGAGTTGAGATGAGGTCTGGGAGACATCACTCACCAAATACCATCCTGGGCAAAAGGGACTCCACTTGGGGTATTAATTTAATTTAATTCTAAAAAAATCAGAGCAAGATAATGAGATGTAAAATAAATCTTTAAAATGCCCTTCCCCCACCCCTTCCTCCTTCCGGGATTCTACTTCGTGCCAGCCGCATATAGAAAGGGGAAATGAGGGCTACACTCATATTCCTGACGCTGTTCAGGGAGAGGAGCTCTTTCACTATTCTGCACTACTCTGGAGTCTCTCATGGTGGACTGCTGTCCATAAACTTTTCCAGTGTGAGTCCATCCCATGGAAACAGTTCTCCACAAACTGCTCCAACCTGGGTCACTGCTCCACAGGGTGCAGTCCTTCCGGCACAGCCTGCTCCAGCATGGGTCCCCCACAGGGTCACAGTTCCTGCCAGGAGATCTGTTCCAGCCTGGGCTCTGTCCATGGCCTTCAGGCCCCTGTCAGGAGCCTGGTCCAGCACAGGCCTCCCAAGGGCTCACAGCCCTCTCAGGCATCCGCCTGCTCCAGCCTGGGGCTCCTGCATGGGCTGTGGGTGGATCTCAGCATCCCCATGGACCTGCATGGGCTGCAGGGGCACAGCTGCCTCACCATGGCTGCACCAGGGGCTGCAGGGGAATGCCGGCTCTGTGCCTGGAGCACCTCCTGCCCCTCCTGCTGCCCTGACCTTGGGGTCTGCAGGGCTCTTGATCCTCTTATATAATCTCACTTCACTCTTCTCTGGCAGCAACAACAACTGTACCATAATCTTTCCTTAAATCACAGAGGTATTAGCACAATTTCTGATTGGCTTGGCCAGCAGAACATCCATCCTGGAGCCAGCTGGCAATGGCTTTGCAAGACATCGAGGAAGCTTCTGGCAACCTCTCACACAAACCACCAGTGCTACCAGCCCTGGCCACACTAACCCAATAGAGCAGGGATTCAGTCAGACATCAGAACAGTTTTCAAGTATTTTCTTAGTATGTCTGAAGTTAGTGGTTTCATACTTGAAAAAATTCAGTGTTCCAAGATAACGTCATTTATTTACATATGCAACTTACCACAATATAATCAATGTTTAATGGCACTTAGAGGTAGGAAGTGCAAATATGCTAAACATCTGAAGCCCTTTCTGGTTCTAACAAGGGTTGAGAGAGCAAATGCATAACAAACTGACACTGATTACTGGTTCTGCCTGAGTTGGAGTTTTAAGATTTTTCTGTCAATGAAAAACATGAACTGACACATTCAAAAAGAGTTTCTCTACTAAAAGCCCACACAAGGATAATCTTTTTGTTTCTAAACCACAAAGTAAAATATACCTCCAAATTAGATTATTGCAATGAAAACCACAAATATCTTACTACATTGTTTTTTATATTAAGACCACTCCCCAATAACTAAGTTATAAATTAAATGAAAAATTAAGGAAAAGCTGTTTCATACATTTCAGTTATCAACATGTACCTCACACATGGTTATTTCCTTTTTTTCCTATGACTCTCAGGTTATTTGAATCGATTTTAAATCTGATATTTCTTAATCTTGTCCTAATCAGGCATCCTACTTAATCATGAGTGTTCACCCATGCTAATGGAAATTCCTGAAGGAGAAGGATTCAAGTAATTCCTACCAAAAAAAAAAAAAAAAAAAAAAAAACAACCAAAAACCCAGGCATTAATAAAAGATAGCTTATTTAGAAGAAGGGTTTTGCAATTTACCAAAAATCTAAGGAGCAGCAGGACAAAGTTTGTCCAGAGAAGTCTAAGGTTCCCTCTGAACTTTGATGAACTTAGTCAGACTTAACCAGAAAACTTCTGATTTGTGAGAAAAAGGATGGCATTAGAGCTACTTCATGTCAAGAGAATCCCAGAACCCTTGGGCTTTTTACAGAAAAGTCTCATTTTATAATGTGTATGCCTTGTACTCTACTATCACTTTCCTTACCCATTTAGTAAGAAAACCTTGACTTGCGTGCATGGTAAATCACAATTTGGCCAGCTAGCTCAGCAATTTTTTTTATGGACCCCTAAGTATGGAATACTTTCCCACAAAATTTCACACTGCTTTCTGCAGTTAGACACTTGCAAAGTCGTAATGTCCGTTACCTTAGGGAAATTTAGCTTCTCAAGTGCAAATAGTTACATCTAGTTTCTAGGTATAATCTTAGACTTTCACGCTATTTATTCATAGAACATGTGTTGAACTAATATGGAAGAGAAATTAACTCTACACTTTCAAAGATGGATAGGCTGGTCCATAGTGGGATTTACCATTGGTATTAATTTTAAAAATGTTGTGAATTAAAATAGAAATGTTCACTAAAATAAAATTAAATCTCTTTGAAATCTTCTGAATATTATTTTTGCATCTTGTAATAAAATTTGCATGTGTGTTTAAAGGAGATGGCAATATTTATTGATTTTAGATGTAGTTGAATCTGATTTGTTGTGGAGGCAGTGGGGATAACAGCTCCTCAGCAAGCAGTAGTAGTTCTTGGCTCTCTGGAAATATCTTTCAGAAGACTTCCACCTCCCCACCCTGCAACAGCACAATCAGAATTATTCCTCCAGCAGGCATATCTTTTATACCCATGAAACATCACCTATTCTCCCATCCTAGAAGAGCTCAGCAAAAGCAACCATCTTGGGTTCTCCACAGTCGTAAAAAGGACCATGAAGACAACATTACTACCTGGCAAGAGCTCATCCACTGCTTTTCTCTCCTTCATCTATTGAAACTGCAAAATGAGGTCCTATTTTTAAAATTCATCTCAGGATGGAAGAGGTTCAGCATCAAGAAAACTTAAAATATCTGAGAAATGTATCTAGCTTAACTTTTGTTAGTAAATTGAAGAATTCTGATTTACAGAATGTGTAAAAATAAAATGACCGTTTCTGTAATAAGATTTTATGCCCCCAAATATAATGCATGAAGACAGTTTATCTTAATAAATGGATTTGAAGATATGTCAATAAATAGATCGTAAATCAGAAATTAGAATGCAAGGCAATGGGATTACTGCAATGATAATATCAGAATCCTGTTATTGCACAAAGTAATGGAGTGCAATCTAAATTTTCCAATATAACCATAAAGGGCCTAATCAGTCTGTGAAGATAACGTTGTTAAACACTTTTATACCATCTGACTATTTCTTGAACATACTGATCACCATATCTAAGTTTTTTGTGTACCTGATAGTATTTCTATGTTTTTATGCCATAATCCCCTCAGACATTTTCAAGAAAGAAAAGTGCAAATTTGTGTGGAATCAGCTTTAACATATCCATTACAGTTTGGCAGAAGTTCCTGTTAATATTAGTTGCAACACTATGCTTGGAGTTTAAATTATGCTTTTTTCATACTATCTAGAGTATTTTAATAGCTTGTTTAGCAAGGAACTTTTAGAAAACTGTACTGAAACTTTTTCTTTTCCCTGAAAATATTTTACTAGTTTTCCAGTTGCAGCTCACGATTGTAAGTAAAACTTGGAAACATTTTCATAAAGCTCAGTACACTCTGGCTCATGCTAGCTTCAGAGCTGTGTCCGTGAGCATTGTTGGGCTGTGATTTAGGCTAGTAGGGACAGCAAACACTTTGCCATGTTTAAGGCTAAACAAATGGGGCCTCTGAGAAGTGCTTGTGCTCATCCTGATGAGCAATGCCCTTACCACTGTGAGGAGGAAGCTCCATTGGCACATCCTTTGGAAGATCCACAGCACAATTATGCTGGAAGTGCCAGAATGTTTACCTGCTTTCTGTGCCCCAGACTGCAAGGAGTTGTAGGGTCCAAACAAAACTGAGGCAGCACTTGGTAGCTACGTTTGTCACTGGCTAATACAGACTCGTGAACTGGTTTTGCAGCTTGTCTCTAATATAATAAGCAAATGAGGTTTTTGGGCTAAAACCAGCATAATTTAATTTTCGTAGTGGTACAGGTTAATAGATCAGAGCCCCAAGGAGTCAAGTTTAGGTCAAAATCCAGAAAGGTTCACTGCCACTTATCTTTAACAATCATTGCACAGATATCTTGTTCCTTTGACTTCAATCACCACACATAGACTTTTTAAGTATCTCTTAATTTCTGTGTCATACATGCTATGTTTGTGGAAGGTCTACTTCTGAAGACTTATTCTGGTGAAGACCTTATATGATTAAGTCTGGATTTTCATTTTCACACCAGAGAATACCCTAAAATCATTATTATAACAATACAGACCACCTGAAATTGACTGCCTTTCCCCTCAGATTTTTCCCCAAAATGCCAATTACTAACAAAGGAAGTTTTCTCCTTTATGATATCCACAACCAGGGCCATGAATTGGGCACAAAATAGTTTTCTAACCAGAACACTGAAGATTGGCAATGTCTGCACATGGTAACATATGGTGTTCAGGTTTCCTTTGTGACAAGGCAAGAGTACTCAATGCCTACATTGAGCCAGTAAAAGAGCAGTTCCTTTTTTACTGTTGATGACAGAGATTGCATCTAAAAGATGCACAACAGAGCTGTATTATATTCAGCTAGACAAGCTGAATACAATGCTACAAAATAAAGAAGTCATTGCAACATCACATTCTCTATTTCTAAAAGCTTCTTGAAAATAATTAACTGAATACAAATGCAGCATTTCTTCCTGTTTCTTGCTCCATGCATTAGATTATTTTTGTATGTTTTACTAGGAGACATCAATGCTTCTAGCATTACTTGTCAGTGAGATGCAAGCTGATAACGGCACTGCTTTCCATCAGTGGAAGGAAAGCAATTTTAATTGTCAGCATGTTTTGGAAGTAGGCACTGTGTTTTTAGGCTCTGCTTGTGGTTAAACGAGGAGACCAGCGCTATAAGCAGTAAGAACAGAGATTTAACAGAGACCTGAAGATTTAACAGAGTTTGTCACAAAGTGTCCTGGTGGAAGAATTAGCCGTGTAGGTTATGTTGCCTGAAGGACCCAAGAAGGTAGGTAAGGGATGTGTAGATGAAAAAATAATTTCTTCCCTGAACTGTCAATTCTGTAACTCACTCAAATTATTACTGGTTTGGGTTTATTTCAGTTACTTTTTTACATAGAAAATATGATTTAAGTGCCAGGACCCCAGTATTCAGAGCTGACCTTACTATGCTGGAAAGCCAGAGTTTAAGATGTGGACTGGACCTTTAAAAGAGGTAGAGGTCTTCCTTCACACGTGGAAGCAGAATAGTGTAACACACTTCAGTGATGAGGGTGAGGCTGCATACGGAGACATAAATCATTTCACTCGAGTCTAATTTCCAGTTTCTCTCTCTAACTCTAGAATAACGCGTATTAAATTCTATGTTTTGACTGGAATAATTTACAAATATAAAGTTTACCAGAAATCTTTGGCTTGATCCGTAGAAATTTCTGTATATTATATTTACATAAGAATTTATCTATATTTATGATACCATTTTTCCTCTTTGTGGACCTAATGACCCTGTATGATTTCCAGGGATAAAATTAATTACAGTTATCAAGGAATGAAATTAATTACAGTTAATTTCTTTTTCTCAGAAAATAGTTACTATTTCAAATACCGATTTTTGCACTTGCTTAGCTTTAAAAATAGAAGTAGTAATATGGATGAGAACAAGCTAAATACTGTGTATGTTGACTATAATGACAAGGACATTTTTATACCATTTTGACAGACATGAATAACAACAAAATCCTCAAATTAAAATTATTCAAATCAGATTTTCAGGGCTTAATTGTGCTGCTCTTATTCATTTTGTTTTGACTGATTGGAGGGAGCTATATTACTCATTGTGAACAAATGGCTAAGAGTGTGGCTAAAAATAAGAGCTGACTTTGAGGATATTTTAGTCAGCTTTTAAAACTATTAATCTTTTTCCCATGAAATCAAATGTTTAATTAAAACAACCTCCCTGAAAATATATTTTACTGTGTTATATTCCAAGAGGAATGAAAATGAACTTTAGTACTTAACACTATTTAAGAAAATTTAGCATGAACTTCGATATGACAGAAAAAAATTACGCATGCTTAGTGTAAACACTATGCACATATTATGTGCTGATATATGTGTGTGATTTAGATGTGTATTTGAAGCCAGAAATACCCAGCAGAGAGGTCCATTAGATTTTTAAATTTTAAAATTTTAAATTAATTTCAGCCACCAAAATTATGTCTATCTATCTATCTATCTATCTATCTATCTATCTATCTATCTATCTATCTGTCTACCTGTCCAGCTTGGAATTATAAACTTACAAAGTAATTGCTGAAAAAGTTAATGTAGTGGCTTCATATTTAAAAACTACATAAATCCTTCTCATTATGACTATATTAATGCCTTGCAGGCACATCAATCTTCTCTTCACCCTGCTTGTGGGCTTGCAAAACGCATTTACTGTTACAAAGCCAGGACCTGTTGAGAAAGGAAAGGATTTTTACATTGGTCCTTGAACTGAAAAGGATTTATATTCAGGGATATTGGGAAGGAAACAACTACTCTCTCTGTTTTGACCTGAGAGGTTATGTGGAGGGAGGTCTAGGGCTGTCACTCCAAGCTCTACATTAACCACTCCAGCTGCTGAATGAGGCAGAGCTACTGAAATGCACTGTTGAACTTACAATTAGTAAGCCCAGTAAAAAGGCTCTCTGCACAGCATTTCCAGTAACTCCATGAAGTTACTCTACAAACCTTGTGTATCCTACAGAACTCCAGAAAGTAAACTAGAAACTCTGCCCAAAGGTTTTGTTGAAGAAATTTCCTGTCTCTCAGCCTCTTGTGAATTTCTCTTCACACTGCTAATTAATATTTTGATACCTCATTGCAGAGAAATGTTATGAATAACATCCAATATCCAGCAAAAACTCATGGCTTACAATCCATTATAATTCCATTTTACTTCTAACATATTTTAGGTAACACTAGAACCCACTCAATAAAAGCAGTTGGAAAATGCTCTGTTCAAATGACCACACGGTCTACCTATGAATTTTTGAGGGATTTTTAAAGTTCTCAGCTTTCAAACTCAATTCTTTGAAACAAATATTTGTGAGAAGGATGCACCTTCAGTTGGTGGCTGTTGCTAACAGATACTGGGACTAGGAATCAAACCTGCAGAAATTCATTGTTCTTTGACCCTTTTTTCCCAAAGTCTTCATTGGTATTCCCACAGAAAAGGAGAGCTTTCCAGGGTTTATGGCATGTGGGGATGTTGGAGACTTTACCCAACTTCAGGTACACTGAGTGACTGTAATACAGATATCTCTGTCTACATAGGAAGACGACAGAATTTTGTCCAAAGAAAGCATGTTTGCCACTTATGTACTGGGGAGATCATGGGCTGTAACTTCCACAAAAAAGGCTACAGATATAACCAAGTTGTCCTTTCTTTGTATATTAGTCTATGTATTTTTCGTATCTAAGTGGTTTGAATTTTCAAGACTCATTTGTTTCGTCATAATTTATTAAAATATGAAAGCATCAGTAGTAATATGTACATGCACCCCAGGATAGGGCTGGCCCTCCTGGCTGCCAGGGCACTGCTGACTCATGTTCAACTTGCCATGTGTATGTATGTATAATATATGCATATATGTATACATATAAGTGTAGGTAGGTATCAACAGCATTGCCCCATCCCAGATGGAGAATTTGCTTTTCTTATGTTTCATATAGCTGGTGATTGCCCAGCTCCCTGTTCTTAGTGTATCCAGATCTCTCTGCCAGGCGTCTCCACTCTTGAGAGAGTCTACCCTTGAGAGTCCTCCTAATTTAGTATAATCCACAAATTTACTTAATGTATTTTGTTGGTTTTTCATGGGCTGGTTCTTGATAGCAGGGCAGCCACAGAAGTGGCTTCTGTGAGAAGCTTCTGGAAGCTTTCCCCATGTTTGGCAGAGCCAATCCCCAATGGCTCTGAAGGTGGAGGCGCCTCTGGCCAAGCCTGGGCCAACGAGAGATGGTGGTAACACCTCTGTGATAACATATTTAAAAGGAAAATCCAACCAAAGGGAGGCGCAGGTTTTTTGTTCTAGCCAGAGTAGAGAAGGAGGTGAGAACACGCGAGGGAAACAAAGGAGACACCAAGGTCAGTGGAGAAGGCGGCCGAGGAGCTGCTCCAGGACCAGAGCCGAGGTGAGACCACGGTGAAGCAGCTGTGCCCCTGCAGCCCATGGGGATCCACGGGGGATGCAGAGATCCACCCGCAGCCCATGGGGATCCACGGGGGATGCAGAGATCCACCCACAGCCCATGGGGATGCACAGGGAATGCAGAGATCCACCCACAGCCCATGGGGATGCACAGGGAATGCAGAGATCCACCTGCAGCCCATGGGGATGCACAGGGAATGCAGAGATCCACCCACAGCCCATGGGGATGCACAGGGAATGCAGAGATCCACCCACAGCCCATGGGGATGCACAGGGAATGCAGAGATCCACCCACAGCCCGTGGAGATCCATGGGGGATGCAGAGATCCACCCACAGCCCATGGGGATGCACAGGGAATGCAGAGATCCACCCGCAGCCCATGGAGATTCACAGGGAATGCAGAGATCCACCCACAGCCCGTGGAGATCCATGGGGGATGCAGAGATCCACCCACAGCCCATGGGGATGCACAGGGAATGCAGAGATCCACCCACAGCCCGTGGGGATCCACGGGGGATGCAGAGATCCACCCGCAGGGAATGGGGATCCATGGGGGATGCAGAGATCCACCCGCAGCCCATGGGGATCCACAGGGGATGCAGAGATCCACCCGCAGGGAATGGGGATCCATGGGGGATGCAGAGATCCACCCGCAGGGAATGGGGATCCACAGGGAATGCAGAGATCCACCCGTACCCATGGAGATTCACAGGGAATGCAGAGATCCACCCACAGCCCATGGGGATCCACAGGGAATGCAGAGATCCACCCACAGCCCATGGGGATCCATGGGGGATGCAGAGATCCACCCACAGCCCATGGAGATCCACAGGGGATGCAGAGATCCACCCGCAGGGAATGGGGATCCATGGGGGATGCAGAGATCCACCCGCAGGGAATGGGGATCCACAGGGAATGCAGAGATCCACCCGTACCCGTGGACATCCATGGGGGATGCAGAGATCCACCCGCAGCCCATGGGGATCCATGGGAGATGCAGAGATCCACCTGCAGCCCATGGGAATCCACAGGGAATGCAGAGATCCACCCGCAGCCCATGGGGATCCACAGGGAATGCAGAGATCCACCCGTACCCGTGGAGATCCATGGGGGATGCAGAGATCCACTCGCAGCCCATGGGGATCTATGGGAGATGCAGAGATCCACCTGCAGCCCATGGGAATCCACAGGGAATGCAGAGATCCACCCGCAGGGAATGGGGATCCACAGGGAGTGCAGAGATCCACCCGCAGCCCATGGGGAATGTGCCAATGCCAGAGTGGGTGGGTGCCTGGAGGATCCTGTGGGGGACCCAGTGGAGAGAGAGATCCTGCTTCCAGGCTGGAGCAGCCTGTCCTTGGAGTACTGCACCTCATGGAATGGTGACCCATGCTGCAGCAGTTCTGGGAGGACTGCGCGCCCGTGGGAGGGACTCAGGTTGCAGCAGTTTGGGGAGGACTGCTGCTCAGAGGTTTGGAGCCATGCTGGAGAAGTTCACGGAGAACTGTCTCCCGTGGGAAGGGACCCCATGGTCTCACAGGGGAAGGATTCCTCTCCCTGTGCAGCAGAAGAAAACCTCGGGTGATGAATCTACCAAAACCCCTGTGCTCTGTCTCCCTGCTGTGTGGATGGGAAGGATGGAGAGGCTGGAAGAAGAAAAGGTGTTTTAAAGGGCTTATTTTACTTCTCATTATCCTCCTCGGATTTTTTTAGTAATAAATTCACTTTGTATCTCTATAATTCATGCAATCTTCATTGATATTCATTCTATCTTCTGCCCAGCAGTGGCGGGGGAGGAGGGTGCATGCGCAGCTTTGTGGGTGCCTGGTGTTTGGCCAGCGTCAAACCATGACAGGTATATTCAATTTCTGTATCTGTGTGATTAATAAAAAACATTTTAAACTGCTGTGCCTAAAACAGAGCCCTGGGGAACCTCACTGGTGACAGGTTTGATGCATCTAGTTTGATGCAAGTCCATTTATTGTAGATCTTTGAGGCCAGCCCTTCAGCCAGCTGTTCATGCATCATGTTATGGACTTGTCTACATGAGTGCTGGACATTTTTTACAGAAGGATACAGAAGGATTTGAGACAGCATCAAAAGCTTTGCTAAACTCTAAGAAGCCCATATCTTCTGGGTTTCCTTAGTGAACAGGTGTCTGTTGCCTTCTGTGATTGTGGTGTTAAGTGGAAATTCAATACCATTTCACTCAACTAAGTAGGATACTTACCATGTGGCAAATAGTCTGGAATTGTCACAATGTGACTATTTGATTCTTCTGTATACTATATGAAAAACAAGCCTTAGGATCATCTGAAAATGGCACGTTTGCGCTGCTCAGAATGGCAGATTGATAGCCTCACATGACATCTTTTATGTGTCAGATGTCTATTTTTTTATGACAGAGTTTTAGAGCAACAAGGTGAAATTAGAAAGGTATTGAAGACCAAGGGACAAGAATAGATGAAAATCAAGTTAGAATTGAAGGTGTGTACATTCACTACAGGTGTCCTGCTGTTTAACATAGTTTATTAGTCCTACAACAGTGGACTGACTACTTATCTCCAAAAGAAATCTTGGCATAAAATGTGAAGTGAAAGAATTCAAAAATTAAATTACAGGTTAGAACAAGTATGAAGAGTCTCCCTTTTTTTTTTTTCTTTTTTCCTTTTGATTTTTGCAAAGATGACAAAAGAAAACCATATCCCACTCTAAATTTTGTGAATCTAGGATAGTCTAGCAAAACTCTTGTCTACTGGGACAGACAGTCTAATGACAGAGCAGCACATTAAAATTCCTCTTGAATCTTCCTCAGATTCATTATCATCAGAATCTGTTAATACAGCTACGTTCTAGCTAACTTTGTATGCCCAATAGGATGCTAATTAATTCCAATGAAAATTCTCAGTTAATTAGTATGAAGTGCAATTACATCGGTTATGTCATCTAGGTTTCTGTTCTCCTCAAAAAACATTTAATGATGATCATTTTCAGTTTCCTCCTTAAATAAATGTTATGCAGGTAATTTTTTAAATGTGCTGAAAAGCAAATTTTACATTCCCTGAAATTTTATGGATGAAACCATTTTTTCCCTAATTATGAATATATTAGAACTAAGAATATGATATTTGAAATATCAGTTCAGAGGCTATTTATTTTATAATATGGGGGGCTAAATTATTCCTCTTTTTTCTTTTTTTTCTCTTCTTATAGAGAACTTTATCTCTCTTGACTATATCATTCTGACAGAGATGTGGCTGCATCTACAGATTGGAATGAAAATGCTGAGTGAAGACATCTGCATCCTGATATCCAGTTTCTGATTTGCTTAGAGCTTTGTATCAGGTCCATCTACACTTCTACTTTTTAGTTCTCTTGCAGAATTATCAGCTGATTCTACTTTTGTGCACAGCACATTGGAGCACTCATATCCACTGGGAACTTTAAAAGAAAAATATGAGACTAATACTCATTAAACTGAATTAGACTGACTGTTAGCATGATATGAATTGTGAATATTATCCAAAATGTTTGAACTTGGCATCACAGTTCTGCAGGACTGTGACCATCTTGTGGGAAGCCCTGGAACTGAGGGCAGACTGAGCGGCTGGCTTCTGTGGTCAACTCTGACGGCTGTGGCAGATGGTGACTGGTAGAAATTTTTGTTTTAACGCTAATCATATAATTTTATTAAAATATCACCTGTTTATTCTGTCTTTTTGTTTAGTGGAGAACACCTTACTGTCGTATCAAGAGAAACAGGAACATGATATGGCAGTCAGATTACTGAGGAAATATGGAGTTTGAAGCATTGCAGCTGAAGCTAGCTGGATTTAATTGAGATGTTTCAAGGCAGATTTTTTAAAATTAGTTTGGTTTTAGTTGTTTTTTCACAATTTGAATGTTAAAATGGGGGAGTGGGAGGGGTGTTTTTCTTTTGTTTTGTTTGTTTTTTTAATTTTCATAACATTTCTACATGGGTGGAATTTGGGAAGAAGATCAGATGAGGGAGACTATGTGCCTGGCATTGTTTTTCAAGAAATGTACAGGCTGGAAAACAGGAGGTAGTCTCACACCTAGTAGGGGTATCTGAAGTGGAGCTAATTTCAGGGGTTTGTTGTAGCTTTTCTAACAAACAACTAAATTTGCTCCATGGATTAAAATTTAAAATTTAAATAGACAAAAAGGGAGGTTTAGCTAGAATTTATGGCATGGCAAGAAACAATGAGAAATTTCTGCCTCAATTTTACCAAATTCCTCCTGTAATATCTTCTGTCTTACCTCATATTCCCTGGGTTGTCGGTCCGTCCTTTTCATGGCACACAGCATCCCGTGCAAGTTGCACAGCACCAGGATAGCAGTTTTCAGAGACAGGCTGCACTCTGGGAGTGGAAGCAATAACTCTCATCATCATGGTCAGGCACAGCTTCTAAGGACTAAAGATACCCAATGCCACCAATTCTGAGCTTAACCATCAATTTTGATTCAGTCACAAATTATTTCACTTAAAATGCGATGCACACTTCCAAGGAAAATGTGTGAAATGCCAGTTACAAGCTATCTGCAGGACTGTGACATGTAGCAAGACTCCCAAAGGTCCTAAATAGAAAAAACACTTGGTTGCAACTGCAGTAACGGGGCTGTTCTCCCCTCCCTGAAAGTCCAGTGGTGAAGCTCCACCAGAAAAAAGTATAAGACATTCTAATGCAGAATCAGTAATTTATAATAACAGCTGCTAATTCTGCTCAGGGGAAATAGACTAGAAAGAGCATCTCCAAAGAGCAATGCCAAAGTAATTATTAATGTTGGGACGGCTGTTACAGTGGGTAATTTAAAGAAAAATGCTAATTTCATCCAAATCCCACTTTCAGGAAACCTGAAACCCCTTCTTGTTACTTGTTCATGTAATATCAGGATATGGTATTGCCATGAAGTTTTCCTCTCTTCCTCATTATTACTAGGAATTAAATTGCTTCTATAAGCATGTGTCACATGCTGCTCATCTACATGGCAATTCAAGCTTATTTAATAAACCAATCCAGTGAAGTATGTGCCCAAAATCTTAAATCAGAAGTGAAAAATTAATTTTAGAAGGTCTATTTTTTAAAGATTTATATGTATAATGGTAAATAATTCCATATGCCTGGAAGATGAATCATCTCTAGATGATTAAATATTTGAGCCTAAGGCTTTGATATTCATTACTCCTAAGAAAAAATATATTGCTTTTAGATTTGAGAGGCTTTTTAAATTCTGCAAAGAAATCGCAAGTTATCTGAGGTTTATTTATGTCACTTTGTCTTCTTTTCTCTTTTTGAAACTAAAATATAAAGCTTTTCTAAGGTCAAGCTGTGTTGGCAATTATCACAAAATGAGAAGCACTCTTAGCTCTTGTTTAGGCACAAGGCAGGAAGACATAACATTTTTTTGTGGAATATTAATATTCCAGCGGCGCTGTCAGGATAGCAGTTATGTACCTGTGGGGTCAGGCAGGGCCCTCTTTCAAGGCCACAGAAAGCAAAGAGTGTGTTTGCACAAATTCTCTCTGCTTTCCATACTACTCCATGGCATAAAGCCTGAAAGTCAGGACTGGGTGTGTGATGGCAAAGGAAACAGAAGTGACCAGAAACTGGGGATGGTCAAGAGTGACTACCCTCTGTGAAGCACAGACTCAGCACCCTTGCCCACTTTGCTGCATGCTGTTATGCAGTGGGAAAGCTTCCAAGCAAAAACATTTGAAATTTTTTTGTTAATAGATTTTGCCCATCATATTTTTTTCCTGTTTGGATCTATTCCTCATGTTCCCCAGCAAAGAGGGAAGTTTCAGACCATCACAGACTGTATTTTTTGTTATTTTTCACATGCAGTGTTGATTGAGCACACAGCATTTGGCAAGTGTGAAAGCTGTAAGCAAAAAAGGCAGTGCTACATTTGAGCTTTTTCTTTTCCTTCCTTTTTTCTTCCAGAAAAACAATTTTAGCACTTCAAAAGACAGTCTTTAGAGCAAATATTTTGCCTAATGGTACTAAGTGGTGTTGAGAGGACATTTTCAACTGCAATATTTACAAAGCTCTTATTGTGTACCCTTAATTACCGGTTAAGTGCATATTTAGTTCCTAAGATGGGTACTAAATATAATGCAATCAAAGTGCTCTTTGCAGTGGTTCTTTTCCATTAGCAAAAAATTGCTACATTTCCATTAATTATGAATAGAAATAATAACATACAGGCCAAATAATACATGCCATTTAGAAAGCTCTTTTAGGTAAGTGAAAGGCCTTTTTTCTGTTGTTGCTTTAATGTAGAATGTCTCTGGCACAGATGTGAATAATGCAGTTTTCTGTAAATCTGAAGATTGTATTTTTGAGTGTTTTACTGCTTGGTGAAAGCAGTGAGTACTCTTGTACTCACTAACATACATCATGGTGCTGGTTGTATCAGAAGTTTGTGGGAATGCTGGTACCTCGCTGTAAATCAGGGTAGACGTGTGATTGCATTGCTTTATGCTGAGAGAGAGATTCACCCCCTCCAGAACGTGTGATGCTCTCCATGGTACTCAGAAGGTGTGGCCTGGATCCCACTGTGGCCAACAATCCCTCATGTCTTTCCCTTGTTGGCATCAACTCATCCTTGTCTCAAGCACCTGCAGCTGGTCAGAGGTTTTGAGGCAGCTTTGGGCTATGGTGTCTCAGCCATGGGGTAGCAACAGAAGAAATGCCATCTCCCCATGGATCATGCAGGAAGGCTGCACCTCATGGCTCCTCAGTGCCTGAAGACCTTTTCCAATTTCTTCTTGCAGTCCCTCCTGGGGACTCACAGCACATTCTTGTGCCCCCTCCAGCATGCATCCCAGCTCAGCAAGATTTTACACATGAACAAGAGAAGCAAATTTTTACTTTCCAGCACAAAGGTTTTCTACCCAGGCAGGCCCTGTCAGGAACAACTCTCTGCTTCACCAGTCCAGCTGGCTTCACCACAAGTGGGGCAGTGTCAAAGGCCACAGAGGATTTCCCCAGGTTAAAACATACACATCAGAGCTAGTGAGCTCTCAGGTTTGTGATATGCAGGGGACTGACGCCAGACTCTCCCAATGGAGCCCGGGCTGATACCCCTACTCCTTAAAGCTCAACCCCTCACCCCCTGAGAAAGTGCAGATTAATCTGATGTGAGCACTTCACCTGAGAGGAATTTTTACATGTCTATACCTATTACATACTCCTTTTGGCCTCTGGATGTGTGAGGCTGAATGTGATAGACCAATAAATGTACTATGAATATTGCTCTCCCAGGTTCTTAAGTACTTCAGCACTACTGGTAAGTTAGGCCTTAAGTGAGTTACTGTTGTGTTTATAGTAAATTTCATAGAATATTTTGTTAAATTATTTAAATTAGACTATCAATTTCGTATTGCTAAATTGAAGTCTATTTAAAACCTTTAGGCCTAAACCCTTGGTTAAGTCTGGGGCTATGTTTGGCAAGGCATGCCTAACTCTGAAACTTGTGATTCAATCGAAAGGTCTTCCTAATGCCTTTTTATCCTTTCTCACCTTACCCTTTTTCCGTCCCCAGCCTTTCCAGAGATCATTTGAAGTTGATTTTGGGTTTGGATTGATTGATTTTAGATTTTTCTCTGCACACTTTAACTGTCTAGTTAGCAGTAGAGTGGACCTTGGCAATGAACTCACTGCTCTCACTACTATATTACAACTGCTTTTGCCAACACTTTTGCTGGTGATTCTTTGAGTGACATAAAACACTCATTCACAACATTGCTACTCCAGTTTTATGGCTGACATGATTTCCTTTGTCTAAGGATGAACTCGTCATTGGTGGCTTCTAGCCTGGCAAATTTCTTCTGATAGTTTTTTGTTTCCTCTGTAGTCAGAAGCTCTTTTCTTTCTACAGCCACTTAAACCCTGGAAGAAAGAAGGCCAATACTTTGGCTTGCAGAATAGTCATCTATATGTATACACAGTCTTCACTTTTTAAAGGTTTCATCAGTATTTTCATTAACTAATACACTTTCCAGAAGTGAACTTGCAGCAGAAAACACTTCAAAAAAAAGTGCCACTAAAAAATTACCTTCATTTAAAAAAAAATTGTTTGTTTTCATTTAACAAAGCAGTATTCTTAACAAGGAAAAGGGATTGATGAATTGCCGAAAATTGGATGTGGCAAATAAGCACAGGAAAGTGCTTGGTGAGGAAGAGTTGCAGCCCACTTTGTGCTACAAAGGCTCTCTTTTGCAGAAACCACTCTGGAGATATTCTGGCAGCAATAAGCTGTGGGAAGGGGCTAGATAGGGTGAACAGTCTCCTTTGAGAGCTTCCAGAAATAGGTTTTCCTTACATCATTCTTGTTACTTGTAGTAGATTTTCCCATCAGGAAATACTGATTCAGAGACCAAAGAGGTCTAGGGTAGAGCGCAAGCAAATTACTAGAGAGGATCCAAAAAAGGAAAGGGAACCTTCCTGGGCCCAGTAGAGCACCACAGTCAGCCTTGCCAATGTAGTTGCTCCTTTCTAATTTTCAAGTGCTTGAAATTAGGTGAGCAAAAATTTGGTACACTGTAGGGTGACTGCTGATATTTAATTTCCACTTTTCTTTTACACAGTCTGAGTATCTAGAGGGGAAATGGGGTCTCTAAATGAAGGCTGTGACATGGTTAGTACCAGTTCCAAAAGAACTTCTCAACCTAATACCTTAAATTTCGCTGTGTCCTTGCTGGAGGTTTTTTTTCAGTCAAAAGAAAGCCACTGCAATTATAGAATAAATTAATAAAAAAATTGCTTACTGTGTTTTCTACTTTCACCATGTTTGTCCTAATGATGGTTTCTTCTTGGTTAGAAATCTTTGTCCAGGGGAAAAATAGCAAGGAAATTGCAGGTCACGAGTTACTTAGAAAAAGGCAGTCCGGTATGGAAAATACCCATAGCCTCTTTTAAAGCAGTTCTGAATGCATTGGCTGTATTCATGCTCATATATTATCAGCTCTCTCTCATATCACTACTGAAAAAAAATTCAAAATATGTGTTTGGCCCTCAGAGAGATGACATTAAAAAAAATTCTATTTTTAACAAAAGCACATCTTTGGAATTTTCATCATCTTAGGAAAACCTTAATCTGTTCCATGAATATCACTTATCAAAAGCATTTTGGCTTTTATAGAATTTCAAACAGATTCTGAGGAAATTGGCAAGGGCTGCCCAGGGAAGTGGTGGGTGCTGGAGGTGCCTGGAGGTGTTTAAGGGAAGGCTGGAGGTGGCACGGGGTGCTGTGCTGCAGCTGACAAGGCAGCGTTGGGTCAAAAGCTGCACTTGAGGACCTCGAAGGTCTTTTCTGACCTAGCTGATTCTGTGATTGTGTAATGTACTCTCATGTTTTATACTGAAATCTAAGTCAGACTTGTTGACCCTGAAGGTCTGCAAGTAATTTCAGAGACAGCAATCCTTTTACCCCTGTGGCAAATATAGGCTTTGCCTTTTTGCCTCTTACACCTGTTAGGATTGGTAGAATGGATCATTTAAACACTGAGATCAGATGTTACTCACCACATATTTAAAAATGAAATTTCATTATTTTGGTACTCATCTATCCTGTAAGAAAACGGTTGATATTTCTGTTACCAACACCAGCTTTAGCTTTGTCATCTCAAAAAAAGGGAAAACTAGTACTTTCCTTTTAGTTGTTTCAAATAAGAAACTTTTGAGATGACATTTTCCATGCTTTACAGATAGCTATGGGGACCAAAACTCTCCTATTTTTTCAGATGTTTTCAATTTACATAATTATTATTTCATTCAGTTTGATTGTACGTTTGTCTGTCAGCCTGCAAGTTGTCAGTTACTTCAGTAAAAATGTTTGATCTCGCAAGCCCATGAACATTGGAAGAGCTGCCACAGAACATGCCACCCTTGAGGATAGATTTTACATTATCTTGTCTTGCTGAGTTGCAAGGGAAGCAGAACACTTCCTCAGCATTTGTTCACAGTGCTGCCTTGATATAGACAGCACAGATCATGCAGAAAACACCTTCCCTTCCCCCAGCATCACAAGGTACCAAAGGTTTTGCTGAAGATGATTTTTGTATGCATATAGAATTACTGTTTTTGACAGCAAATCTTGATTTTCATTAGTTAAAATGTGCACAACATTTTTCTGCATGGAATTGTCTTATTTGACATGTAAGCTGTGGAAATAGAGCAAACCTGGTAGTTTTCTGAGAGATTCTATGTGCTGCCACTATCTCATGTAAATAGCTACCTGGCCTTTGTGTATTAAGTCTTTCTGACGGTGGAATGTTCCAGGATGAGCATCTTTACTTGTTTTCCTTTCATTCTCATTCAGTATTAATCTACATTTAGTATTTTTCTTCTTTTACAATTGTCTCTGTGAAGTTCAATGAATTCAGCTTTTGGCTATATACAAAAGTGCTATTTAACATTTTCTGAATTCCCAGGTAAGACTGCTGTGAAGACATATCATCTTCTTAGTGGAATCAACCTACTTTCATCTTTGGATAAGTGACACTTGGATTTTCTGATTCTAAAGATAGTGGCAAAAATAGTGACAGAAGCATGTAGATGACTGATTGTTTTTGGCTCTTGGGCAAAATGCTCACTAAATACTGGTAACTGCTTTGTTTTCTGTGTTCTGTGATAGATTAGCTACAATAATAGAGTAAAAATATCTGTGGCTTATCTAAATATTTTAAATATGCTTACTTTCTTCCTGATTATAAAGTAGACATGGAAGAAGTCCTATTGGGAATTATACTTTTAGGGATTATAAATAATCCTGAAATTGATTTGAAATGTAGTTTCTAGTGCCTTGTGGCAAAATTTAAATAAACCTAACATCCATGCAGTGCTGCATGATTCTTCTCGGGAGATATATAAGCAAGGCTTGGAACTGTTGACACAGATCCTGTTTTGTTGCTGTCTGGGGAATGATAGTGAGAAATTAGATCCTCAAGTAATTGCAATCTTCAGCATAAAAAATGGAAAGCACAATAGAGCTGTTGGCATTTTAATTCTGGCAACTTCTGAGCTTTTTTTCAATCCCTGTGACTTGTTCAAAATAGGCAGATGCATATCAGGAAATTAGTCTTTCTTGGTTTTAGTTCTTGAACTTCACTGAACCTAATTTAAGCCCTCGATTGTAGTTTGTAGGTGTCCACCGCTCTCTTTTTTATCTCATGTCCAACTTAAATTTTGACTCTTATGAGAAAAAATTCCTGGATTGCTACCCTTCTCAGTTTATTTACCATGTATATCCAGGGATTTCAGATAGTTCTGAAAGTATTTGAAGTAATTTCATGGAGTCAGTGATGTCATCATGTTTATAGTACAGAAGGACATCATTTTCAATCACCCCTTTGCAAAATTTAGAGAATTTTTGGAGGAAGAATTTGCACAGCATTAAAAAAAATAAATAATTTATTTATTTTCTACATTGAGATCAGTCTAGACTGCGGTTTTCATTGGTTGTGGAATCACTACAGTTAAACTAAACCTAAAAAAATGTTCATTTGTATCATACCTATCTTTTATAATGTGCTACCATTGTAGCAGCACTTTTACATTACTTCCCTAGCACTTGCTGAAGCTGTAATCTCGTACTTTAAATTAAAAAGACAATCTCTTACGTTCATCTTCTACTTCTCCAAAGTTCATCCCAAGTCCAACTTTTTCTTAAAAAAATTGCCAGAGAGGAAAGGCCTTTGAATATTTTCTAAAAAGACTTAATTCTGAACACAAAAGGCTCAAGTGTTTGAAAGCACTCAGTTCTTGTCTGTAATACATAAATAGCTTAAAAACACATGCATTTTAAATTAATTACAAAAAGGTGCTAAAATCAGTGCTCAATGTGTGTTTGGGCTTTGTCTTCAGGGGTTAGTATGTCCAAATAATTTGTCTTGAAAATACATCTTGTCTATTCAGCTCCACAATAATTATTTTAACAGTAGCAGCCTGTCATGTTGTTAGATTTTTAGCTTTCAAAATTAAGCCAATTGTCTAGGCCTATGAATCATCACTGGGGTATTCATGGATGTCTGTCTGGCTGCTACAGTTTTGAATGCATGCTGGAAAACAAGCTTTGAGAACATGTTCTGTGCAGCAGCTCCTTACTTGTTTTACATGTGAGCATGTAGAAGTCAAGACTGGTGAAATACACACAGCCGTATTAAAATGTCTATAATGGAGCAGTTCTACTGTGCATTTGGGGCCAGCTTCTCACATCTGGTTAACAGCTATAAAGCTCATTTAACTTTTCACTAAAAAAACCCAAAGAAAATCAACATCTGCTCTTTTGTTTTGTTTTGTTTTGTTTTCCCAGCTAATAAAACCAGAGCTTTACCTTAGTTGGAAAGAAAATAATATTTACTCCGATTTTCTAAAAATTATATAATCTGCCTATTTCTAGAAACAGATTTAGTCCAGATCCACTGCAACAACCTTTAACCATGTTGATGTAAGGATGTAGATTATCTAAAAATATGCCCCTGAAATCAATACTGCCTTGCTGTATTCATGGCAGATAAATCCTGCTAACTCAGCTTCCCAGCTAACCTCCTGCCTTCCTGGTAGGCAATGTAATTAATACATGCAATTCAGAGAGCCCCGAGCATGCAGCACAGCATAAAGAGACTCCTACAGAGCCAGCAAATTATGAGCAGGCTTTATATGAGTGCAAAGTATCCACTGGCTTTTTATTTCAATAAATGCAACTCCTATAGTAGTCTGGAAGAGACATAAAGCAGCAATTTCGATGCACCATGAGTAGTTGGTGTTTGCTGCACCATTACAGTTTTCATAGTAAGCATTTCTGGTATAATTTGCAGTATTTTTAGCCACATATTGTTCAGTGGTGTGGTCTTAGAAACTGACCACAGCAAACAGTCCTATTTATTTGTAAGGGAAAGTATGCTTGCCTGCATTTTGTCTTATAGTGCTGGAAGTAATTTTTGCACAAGCAAACAGGAAAATGAAATGTTCATAGATGCTGTATTTCTACAGTATGAGGTATTGTTGGGAAGCAGAAACAGTTCAGGTACAGGGGGGCTCTTATTCCATGCTGGAATAAGAAATAGGCCACACATGATGCCCCACTGCTCCTCAGGCCATGGGCAACCATGCAGAGAACCTCCAGCACTTTCCAGCCTCACCAGTGATGTACCTATGTGCACATGCATTGTCCTCTGGCGCTGTGAAATTAGACCACTAACCTTTTTGTGTCAGAAATTAGTGCATCCTAAACAGAAGCTCACTGGTGCCCTCAAGTACAAATGTTCAAAAACGTAATCTGGACCGCTGTTTCAGGATTTGTAGCAGCTGTTTCACTTTAAATCACATTCAAAATCAACAGCCATTCCACAGCATTTCATTACAAAATTACAGTATTACTCCCTTGGTAGGACAAGCTCCTAGTAAACAGCTTCAAATCTTCACCAAGGCCAAGATATGATGGAGAATCCCTATCCCCTTTTCCTTTTTTCTCTATTCTGCTTTGATCAGAGCTAGTTACTATTCCCTGTATCCTTTTCCCCAAATGGTGCCTTGCAATCCTCGCTGTAGACTCTGTAATGCAATCTGTGCTTTCTGATGTAATGAATAGTCCCCTAAGGTTGTCACCAACCTTTTTTATTCTGTACTAATGCAGTACCAGCAAGAAATTAATGAGTAATCCTTGATGTTTTGGCATCATGAGTTGCATTCCATAACAACAAGTTAAAGAACACGTGGTGAGAAAGAAACACCCAAACCCCTGCACAATTTTTGGTTAGTATCCCATAAAGACTTAAGGGGCCAAGACCAGGATTTCACTTTCTTTTGTTGTTATCTAAAGTAATCACATAGAACTGAGACAAGGTACTTAGTAGGAAACCAACAATGCACCTGCAGGAGTAAAAAGAGGGAAAAAAATGAATATGATAGAGAAGAAGATGTAAGGAACAGAGAACAGATATTTGATGTTTACTTGCTAGGTATAATACCAGTCTAATTTATCTAATATTGGTATATCTAATTTTGGTAAGTAGTGGGTGCCTATCTTGGAGATTTTTTATTAATAATTCTATGAAATAGTTTCTATTCATCTGAAATACTGTATTGGATACTCTTCTCTGAGTAGCATGAAATAATTTAAGGATATTTTGTGTGATATCTGATGTAGAAATACTTAGCAAAGGGAAGTTACCTTAGCTGAAATAATCCAGAGCAGTCATACAATCCCAGAGCACCATGATATTCCCACCACCCACTTACTCCTATGAGTTTAGTATGGAAAGGAGGAGGAGATAGATATGTGAATATCTTGGATGCTTCTCTTGAGTTTGGGGTTTCTAAATTATGTTCTAAATTATATTCCACTTTGATTCCCTATGATGTTTACAGCTTCTGGTTGAATGTTCCTCAGACATTCCTACACATTTTTGCAGGGTCAGGCAGTAGGCCCCCTTAACCTGCCAGGGCTGATCTTGAAGAACTGAGGCCTTTCAACCAAACAGACTTCATTTTACTCTGATTCCCTGTAGTCCATGTCCTGTAAAAATGTAAAAACCCCACCAAACTAACCAAAACCAAGCAAAAGTAAACAAGATTCAAACACACAAACACCTAAACAAAAATCACCAGAACAAACGAACAGAACTAACAAAAAACCCCAAACTCAACAACCAACCCAAACCACCAGGTTAGGACTCCTGGTTTTATTTTCCTCTGTCTTTTAGATATTTAATGCAAAATAGAATGATATTTAAGTTTTTATCATTGCTTTCACTGTCCAAATCCAGGAATATAATTAGTAATTCTCAATGTGGGTCTTGACAATGATTTTACTATACATCATCCATGTTATGTGGGTCCTTTTCACAAAATTCCTTTTTGCATATATAGCAAAAGTTTCACACAAACAGAGGAAACACAGTTGGCTTTAACAACTGCTTAGGCAGTTCTTCTTTCTGTAAGAAACAAGTCCAAATGCACTCAACAACTGCCACAATGCAATGGTCCCAGTTTTCATTGTTAGCATCAATCTATTTGTGTTTTCTTCAGAGATCCATATGCATTTTCTCTAACCTTTGTGAGATATAATAATGTCCAAAATCATGTCCTCAGCTAGAGTTACACCTGAAATGAAAGCTATTACGTCTTTTCTTTCTTTTAGCTAGCTGGGTATTAACTTTCTCTACCCCATTTTTCCTCATCCCCCAGTTTTCATCTATGTTTATAATTTTATAACAATATTGTCTTGATATTTTATTTAAACATATTGCATGTGTCTTACTTGCATCTACTCTACTGCCTTTTTACATTCCTCACCAGAAGAGAATATGCCTCTGCAAGAGCAGAAGTCCACTACCTGCAAATCAGTCTCCACAGATTATGTCTTCAACAACACTTCATTAAAATTTGCTTTCCTATTTTCTAAAATATTAATCATGTCTAAATGCTCAGTGCAAAAATTATAACAACATCAACATTAACCAGTGAGGAAAGTTTCTAGTATCCCAAGACTCAGTAGGTGGTATAGAAACATGTCTAACTATAGAACTCAAAAAACCTAAACTTATATCACAACTAGCAAGCTGACCAGTTGTAAGCATATTTCTGGACTCTCAGGTTGAGCAGTGATCTTGCTTATGGTGGTAAATTTTTGAAGTGACATCTGTGCTTTTGGGTTGTACCCTCTGAAATTCTCAAAAACTGCCGCCAGTGGTTCAAGAATCAGTAGTGGGAAAAGGTCATGCTATTTGCATGCTGGTATTAGCTAGGAGCAAAATCAGTCTTTGAGAAGGGAGCCAAAGTGGAATGTTAGCAGAAGCCAATGCACTTCCAGATTTAGATCCAGTATAGGGAGACAGCAAGTGAGCAAAGCTGCAGACTTAGCATCATGTGAATGAAGTGGCACTGTTAAGTAAACCAAGAACCTTAATTCTGTTGTCCACACATTTCAAACATTGCATATCCATCTACGTGGTACCTCATTATTTTTTTAATGAAACAACTAATTATTTTCTAGGAAACACATACATATTTAAAACCCCCCGTGATTTAACTAATTAGTCCCTCAACACATCCCAGGGAGCAAACAAATTAACCAGCAGCTTCCTCAGTTGAAACCTGCAATTTTTCTCTGTTTCTTTGATCACTATAATTACCAAAGGGATTAATGGTATTTGACTGCCTTAAAAAACCCACATGTGGAGTACAGGGCTATTATAGTTATATACTGGATGAGTAATTAATAAACTTATTGGGCTAGCTCAGAAAACATTTTTTTTTTTTTTCATGTATCCAGGGAGAGGGAAGTGGCAAGCAGTCACAGAGGTGAGAATTTTCTTTCCACAAATTGGTTTTTTGTTCTTGCAGACAAGACCTTGTTCCCATTTGTTTGCATGTACATTTCTGGAACCTTTGAATGGACAGGTTCCCTACCCAAAGACCAGTATAACTGCCTGTACTACTGCCTGTTGTAGTGAAACAATGCCCAAAAGTGTCACTTTTGTCCCATGGTCCTCTAAATAGCAGCTGCAAACCAACAGTACTTGAATGGATGCAGTGATAAGAAATAATTTTAAACTATTCTATGCAGCATTCTCTTACACAGGCTGAACGCAGCAGAAGTGTGCTTCTTCTGTAAATACTAACTAACTGGGGCTCCTTTTCCTCTTCTTTTCCTTTTATATTCCTAGATGCAATTTGTATGACTGCACTTTATATCACATTATCTGTGACACTTCACTTTTTTCCTCCAATTTTCCTGAACCCATTACTTCAGTTATCACCTTACATGACAGTCTTATCATCCTCCCTGAAACACTGAAAAATAGCAACCCAGTGTTGAAATTAGGAATGGCCAGGACTGTGATTCCACTCAGATAAGATCTAAGAGAGCCTTTTAATCAAGATTTCATTTACAGTAATAGACAATCTGGGAAACTGGTAGCCACAGAAGAGCAACGTGTTTTATCTGCCCATATGACCCTCACTGTGCTGGCCCTACCACAGCACGCTGAGGGTCATATGGGCAGGTCAGTGAGTATACCACGTTATGGATATTACATCTCTCCAAATACTCCTAATAAACATCAGAATATTTGTAGAAAACTTGGAAAGAAACAAATGTTGAAGTTGTTTCAAGATGTTTCTGTGATGAGCAGATGTCTGTATACACCATCTTCTGAGGTAACATTTTTAGGTTTTTTATAAAACTTTCTATGGATCTATGTTTCTGAGCAGGCAGTTTTTTGTACAAGAGCTATATGGAAGGTTTCACCATCTGCTTGTTACCCAGGGCAAAGAGAGAGGAATACTTTTCCCCAGAGAGACTTCAGGAGTAGCAATGGATGCTCCCATTTCCTCCCTGCATAAGCATGCAGAAGGTCACTAAAATGATGCATAGTCTACATGCTGTAATAGATGTGAATGTCTGTGCTTGGGTCAAATCCAACCCACATCATTTTTAGTGGAGTATGATCTCCTTATCTGCAGCACTGGGACATTGGGTATGTAGGTTGACAATTTATCTCAAAAATAGAGACATTTACAAGTGTTGTTAAGACTTAGGTGGCCTCATTTTAACACTTGGAACTGAAAATAATGATTACATGGATGCAGTCTAAGACGTATATTGGTCCTCAATCTGGAAACTGGAGTTTCTAACATGTCATCAGAATCTCAAGGGCTCTGGTCAGAGGACTGTATAATTCACCTGTTGGTTCCTGATACATTTATATACAATGGAGGAAAAAATGTGTAAATTTCTATACCTTTATAGGCTTGGACAGATGGCTGTGGTCTTTGTTTATTTTTAAAGGTATCTTTCAACAGTTTTGTTAGGGTAAAACATATCTGGATGATGCATGATGGATCAGAAAGAATGCAAGGGGAAAACTGGATTTCAGTCTTTCATGAAACTGTTGACAACAGAGAAGACCTGGACACCACTTTTTCTTATTATTGGCTCAAGTTTTCTCCCACTGTTGGCTAGATGGCACATTTCAGAGCTGCTCGTTTTTCTGAAATAGATTTCTTTCAGGCCATAATACTTTTATGCTTACTTTAGTGTTCTGAATCCATTTTATAAAGAATTTGTGCATGCTTAATGATAATAAAAATTCTTTACAGAAGGTTTGTTTGTAAAAAACATTAATCTTTATGCATATTGCATGCATGCAGCTCATTTAAAAATTAGGTCACCTATTTAAATGTCAAACTGCATCCTGGTTGACTGAGTCTTAAATTTTGACTTAAACTACTGGATCCATACTAGCTTTCTACTTGTACTGAATGTGTGCATGAACTTTACCAGAAGATGATCATTATAAGTTGCATAGAAAAAGTAAATTTGCCTTTTTCTAACAGATTTAAGCAAAAGTTCTTATGAGATAAATAAAGGCATGATTTTAATACATTTCTCTTTTTTGTACAAACACCTATTCTGCATCATTCATAAATAAAAATGTGGTTCTTGTTGTTGGGTTCTGGTTTTTGTTTTCTTCCCAACAGCCTTAAAAAAAAAAAAAAGAAAAATTACTTTAGGAAAGATGATAAATGATATACAATACACTATTCAATTTTATGTGGAGTGCTTTCTGAAAAAATTATAGTACTCGAAATGATGTAAAAATCTCTGGTATTTATAGATAATATTCCCTTGACATTTGAAGGACCCCCAGTACATTGTCCATAAAGTAAATTCTTCAGTCATGTTTTGGAGTTCAAACCACTTCAACTTTTCTTCAGGTACCATGAATGTAGTCTTGCAATTTTCTACAGAAATCTGTTCTGCAATTCATCCGTGAAGTGTCCTAGGAGAGTCTGAGTGAAAAACAACTCTATTCTAATAGACTGTGTATCAAGCATCTGAAGAGAAGCAGTTTTAACAAGGGTTCAATTTTTTAGGGCATTCTATACTACCAATTTGATAATAGAAGTAAATGCTATTATTTGTCCTTTCCCCCTTCCCAATATAAAGGTAAAGGAAATAAGTACATGATTTTGACATCTTATTGTATTGCAATGGTAGCTGAAGATTTCTAAATAATTAGGCACATAATTCCTGTCTACTTCTCACTCTAGAGTGGACATTTACAATAAGTAAGCATCCAATTTGGATAATCTGAATCACTCTCTTGAGAATTCACTTACTATACAAGGACCTTGATACAAGACCATGAAAACTATAGGCCTTAAAAAGAAAGGCTGTCATTGTCCTCTTCCTTAGGTGCCTCAGCTGCGACTGTTGTATTCTTCCTTGCACTAAAATTGCTACAGAATAAGGGATATGGAAAGCCATGTGGTATGATTCTGAGCACAGTTAGAACTGCAAACTCCTAGGAGTTTAAGCATCTCGCTCTAATATTTACCATGGAGGTCTGTTTCTGAGAGTGCCCTGAGCATGCCAATCCCAATACTGCCAAATGTCCAAGCATCTGTCTTGGTGTTTGGTGTTTTAATGATATTAAACCAAAAGTTATTTTTCTGGAACAATAGAGAAGCAGACACAAACCAAGTGCAATATTTCCATGTCTGGTTTCCTTTTTTTCCAAAAATTCAGTAACTGGAAGGTTTACCCGGGGTGTGGGAGTCCTGTGGCCAACTAACCCTTCAGTCTGAGGCACTTAAGCCTTGCCTTTCTGTTGTGAGGTGAGAATGTGTATAGGTAAGTTAGATGTTGCTCTTGCGTTCATTCCACTTCCATTTTGCACCAGACTGCCAAATAGCCTATAGTCAGAAAACAAAAACAGGAGTGAACATTATCTTATCTTGTGACAGAAATGTCTTCTGTTTGAAAACACCAGAACATAAACATAGTATGTGGATATGAGAGGTAGATTGCCCATGCCATTTAGTGCTTCTGCAGACGTTGTTTGTGCCCTATTCCAACAAAGGGACTTTTCTTGTTGTAATTACTTGTTGTAATTACTGTGTATTATTTATAAGATAATTTTTGTAGGACTTCATTTTTTTGATACTTTACCAAAGCTCTTCTTGGGCTTTCAAAAAATTTAGGACATGTGAATGACTCTTAACCAATGTGATTTCAAATTATACAATTAACGAAAAATATTTCTATTAGTGATACACAAACATAAGACTCATCTTTTCTTGTTTTCTCTGTAAGCATGAATTTCAGAATGTATCCTTTTAAAAACATATTCATACTTTCTAGTAGTGCAGTCTTATATCTATAAAGGGATGAGGAATAAAAGAAAAAGATGAAATTTTGAAAAGATCAGCACACTGCCAGGTAAAAGCAAGCTGATTGTGCTGTATTGTTAAGCTGAGATAAAAGTCAAATAAGACTTATTTGACTTAAGTCAAATATATAAGAGTATATATTTGTTTGGGTGGAGGTTTTTTCCAGTCAAATTCATGATTTTCACTCTGGTTTCTGTTACCTACGCTGTATATTTCAGTGCTTTGGCTGTTTTTATGGTTTTGTGTGCTGAAAGTTAGGCCGATGATAAAGAGCTCACAGAGGTTCACTTCCTTGCTCTGAGTTCTCAGTGATCCCAGAAAATTTGCTAGCCCCTAGCCCAAATGCAATATTTCTTGCTTACTCTCATCTACAGGAATAAGCAATATACAGAAAATCAATGCTCCTAATTTACTCATATATTAATGTAAGGGTTATAGGGGTTGATGCAGTATCAAGAGCAATTTTTCTGAGCAGTGTATGCATAAAGATTTTAAAATTTCTTAAATCTGAACTTATGCTGCTTTTTTGTGGCACTTGGGTTAACAAAATTATATCTTATAATTATATCAAGATTATATCTTGTTTTGTTCACAAATTCCTTACATTCTTCTTAGTTTTATTTTCTACTGCTGATAATATCCTTGCCTATTTTACAAAGAAACACTTCCTCTTTTTAACTTAATGACAAATAGAATGAATTGCCTGTATAATCCAATTACTTAAAATTCACTCAGAGGAGCTCAGCCAATGGAGGGAGCTTAAACTGACTTGTGTGTGAAACCTGTGCGCTGTACAAAGTGCTGACCAGTAGAAAATGCAAATTATGCCAAAAAGGCCTTTCCTTTTTCAAATAAGAGACTGTACCTTTTAGAAAGTGGCAGCTACATTTTGCAAAGAAGAGCTTGCATTCCTGCTTCCTGTGTCATAGTGCATAAGATTTTAGTGATGTCTTCAGGGAGACAAATAGTAGGTGAAGGTACTTAAAAGTTATTTTCTACTCAGAGGCTATATTCAGCTAATTGGTTCAGCTTCTGTGCTAGAAATTTAGCACCACTAAAGGGCTTCACCTTTGTTACTGGCTATTTAAATGCTTTTCTGATGGGCCAGGTTAGAAAGCCTGGACTTCTGCTTATGCTCACAAAAGAAAAGAATGTTTTTCACAAGTTTGCTTTCAGGATCCTGCTGCATAGTCCACCCCAAACAGCAGCTCCAGAGACAGAAGCCTAACCTTGGGACTGAGCCATTCAGTCCCATGAGGCGTCTGGAAGCCATTACTTTCTGTGTATAAACAGAAGGAACTGTAAAGAATGCAGTGTCATCTGACCAGTGTCTCACACGGAAGTTGATGCTTTAGTTACAACATTTCACTAAACGCCACTTCCATCTTTGTGTCTGGTGGTCTCTAAGATGTTCTGCTTCAGTGGCAGTTGGTAAAGGATATTCCTCTTATTTTCACCTCTTTCAGTTGTTAACTAACTGGATTTTACTACAAATACATAGCAACTGCTAGGTTTCTAAACAAGTCTCATCACGGACAAACAACAAAACAGGTCTACAAAGGAGGATGCTAAGCTTGCAGGTTAGGGGCCCGCATGCCACACGGGTTGGGAGGGAAGACTGAAATGCAAAAAATGGACTACAGCCCTACATCAGACCTAGCTGGGCTTTCAAATGTTCCTTTCAGACTAAGAGTGGAAGTTAGAGATTCAAGAGAAGAATTAACCCCTTCTTTTTTCTAAATAAATATGTTCTGAAAATGAGAAGTGTCAAACTCTGTTTCTGAGGGACCTAACTGTTGAAACAGCTTGCATGTGAATGTGTAGTGAACATGAAATCACCTAAACCAAAATTTTGCTTTAATACTATAGATATTTCAATCTAGGCTCATCAGTTTCTATTAAATGTGTGCTTCTTAACTTATACCTATAATATATCTTAAAGAAATTTATCATGGTCTTTATACCATCTCTGTAAAAGTTTCTTAAATTTAATACAAAAAACCAAGCCTTAAAAACCTAAAAATGGAGCATTCACTGTCTCTAATGCACTTTTTACTGTAAAATTTTAAATGTTTATTAGGTTTAATTAAGATATGTTCATTCAATTATATTAGAATTGAATTAAAATTTAATTTTTAAAATACAGAACACTTTTTGCATCTTTTATGATTTTAATCCCTTTTCATTGTTAATGGAGATGTTTAATGCTCCCTCAAGATTGGAAAAGATCCATCTTTTCCAATCGATCCACAAAGGATAGGTACATCTGACATGAAAATAATATACGGGCAAATAATGCTATTTCAGTACTGGCTTAGTTAAAAAAAATAAATTAAAAGAGACATATTTGATTACAGAGCATGTCTTTGCTGCTAACTGAAATTATGACTGTAACAGAGAGGTTTACTTTTTTAAAGAGTTTAACTAATTTGGGTGGCATAGATTTCATGCCTCTGGAATCACCATGGCTGAGCAACCCCGAAACCCATTTGGATAAGAATATGGTTGGCTAGTTTGTGTTAAGATCAAGGCATCATGTCATCTCTGCTGTTGTTTGACCAAAGCACACATGTTAAATAACCATGGGAAAACACCTGGGTGTTCTCCTTATACTTCCAGAGTTTTGATGTAACTTAATCTTGTGCTTGAGAAGTCCTTTCAAAATGAGATGACGTGGACATCTTCTTTTGGAAAACTTATTTTAAACTTAAAACTATGCATGTTACTTTTCCCACTTATGGGAGTTCCTTCCTCTGCACAGCATTCACACTTGCTATGACAAAGGTTTTTTTTACAGTTCTGCTGGAATCAGTCATCCACTCCTATTTATTTTTATAAGTTTACTGCTATGGAGTTAATGCTCCTTTCAGTATCTCCTCTGAAACAATATTCATTCCAATGGGTAAGAGAAGAACTGAATCCATAGACAGAAAAATATTGGAGCTCAGCCTAAGAAGCTTCAGAGGATTTATCTTCCAACCAAGTTCTGCCAATATGTAAAGGCTTTGCGAAAGAATAATTCTTCAGTGTTACCGTAATAGTACTTAAGGTGGAGTAATCCCAACAGTGTGAAGCAGTGTTAATTCAAATTTTATCTGAATGTTTTAGTTGACACAGTTACTTTTTTGCAGACTTTTCCCTGTGAATAATTTTGAAATGCCTGTTTCTATTTCAAATAAAATCAGGCTTGAATAGAAATGTGGTAAAATGTAAACAGTATCACAAAGAAGAAAACCTGTCAGTTCTCTAGACAAATCTGGAAAGCACTAAGGAACAAAAGTTTCTGTTGCCATGTCTTACCACAACATTTCTTACTGAAGGATAAAGTCCTTATCAAATAGAGACATTATTCAAGGAGTTGCTACGTGGGACAGAACAATTTCCATCTACCCAATGCTCAAGATGAGAACCATAAGTTCAGATACAGATTTCTAGACTCTCTTCCACACATTTTTCTCAGTTAAAAATGTGCCTCAGAATAAAGGAGCCTTGCTCTCTGAGATCATACAGGAATTGACTGTATGCTGTGAAAGACTGTGTCATGCTAAAGCATATATGGTGTCATATCAGTGGATATATTTTTACAAAATTTCCTGAATTATTGGTAATTATGGGTTGAAGTACAGTTTTTTTCTTTTAAGACAGATATACATATACAGGAGTGTGATTTAACATTGCAAGTTGAAGGGTTTAATGGAATGCAATGGAAATCAGGGAACAAAAGGAGAGGGCTGGAGGAGCTTTTTCTTCCTTCACAGTTTTGTGTGGCTTTTAAAAAGTGAATTTATTTAATTAATTGAATTTCATTTTTAATTTTAATTTTATTCTATGATTTAATTAACTTGCTTATTTCACAAAAGGAAATGTGGTGCTAACCAATAAAAAGAACATAAGAAAATATGAGGTGTCTGCAGGATTTGTATTTTCTTCTACTTTACCCCATACACAGTATTTCAAGAGTAGCGAATATTCCCTTTCTCTTGACAGTCCAGGCTTCTCCTGCAAAGATGAATGAGATATTTGCCAAGATAATGTGCCATGCTTGATGTCAAGTGAGCCAGTCAGAACAAATCACTTCATCAGTAGTAAGTTATTTATAGTATTCATACATATGTAATTTCTGTTTGCTTTGCTGTCTGTCCTGCTGGAAATCCAATTCAGTTCTAACTACCGTGATAGTTAGCAGTGTGTGGTGTAACCTTTGTTTTCCACTCATTTTGTATCCTTAATATGTGGAAATGGTTTGGGCATGGCTACCCATTCTTTCAGATACAGATTGGCTTCAGAGAGGAGCAGTGACCATGATCGGACAGAAGTGTCCCCTGCTTTCCTTAAAACTCTTTCTGCTGTCAAAACTGAGGTGTACAGGTGAGCAATAATTGGAAAGGAAGGACAGCAAAGGTGTTTAGATTGAATTATTCCTAATTGCACTGCTTTAGTGTATTGATAGTGTGCCAGACTTCTCTCAAGGACTGGCTCAGCTGGTTACTTATGCTGCAAATTCTTTCTCCAGTTAACTCCTTTCTCTGTGTTCCATGCTACATCTTTTTGCTTTCATTTTTCCTTTCCTTCATTTTCACAGTGTCTGAACACCATCTACCAGAAAAGAGGCAAAGTTGAAGTGGAAGAAAGAGTGACTCAGAGGGCGGCTTAGTGATGTGGAAATGCTCATGGTATTTATGCATTTCCCTTTAGTCCTGTATATAACAGCTATATATCAGTAGCTACTATGCTGAAAGTCATTTTCCTATAAAGCCAAAATTAAAATTATACTTTATATTGTCATTTGGCGCTCTTCTTTTGTATTATTTTAATTAAATCCAAAGACCATCAAGAACTTCATGTTGAATTATTTACTTAAGTATCACATAGCTTTACTTAATTAATCTCTTATGTAAGTAGATGTATTTAATGCAATGATTATGAAAGGCCTAAATGTGATATTTGTGAACATACAGTTAGAATTATCTTGAGTGCAAGTGCAATTAAGGTTACATCATGTGATAACCTAATTTTTATGCAAATATATTTTCATCAACAGCCTTAAAAATGTGGGCATTATATATTCCCCTCAGAACTGGGTTTCTCTATACCATACATATTTTGCTAAAGTATTCCTGTCCTGAGAAAGTATAATAGGCAAAATTTATACTGAAGGGTGTACATTCAAGTTCCAAATGAAGAGTGGAAGCTCCTATATTTCCACATTTATTTTGTATATGATTAATTATGCATGAACACAAAACCCCTAAATGGAAATGAGTCCATTTACTCATCTCATTAAAAGTGTGACTTTTAATAAAGACAGGTCCTGTGCTTCTGATAGGAGTTTAGCAAGAGTAGCACCAATGAGTGAAACTCAGTGAATACTGCCAAGTGTTGAGCTCAGACAAGAATACAGTCGTTATATAGCATACCAGGAGTAAATGACAGAGGGAAATGATGGTGTACTGCTGCAGGTCACACATACTGAGACTCTTGGGGCTCCACAAGTCATAACTGCACCCACATTTCTCTCCTAAAGTAGGCAACTGAGCATTTGGCTACATTCAAAGGTAACTGTGAGATAATGCATTCAGAACTCAGTGATTTACTAGTTTTACAGCTGTCTAAATTAAACAGGTTTTCACAGAAAAGAAAAAAAAAAAAAAAAGGTTGCTATTCCTTTTTCCTTTGAAGGGAAACATGCCTTTTTGTATATTTTCACTCAGCTGTCTGGCCCATTCTTCCATTTCTTTTAGGGAAAAAGGTGCAACTTTGCCCTTGAAGTTTTTGTAAGGATTTTTCCCATAGAAAAGAGAATTTGGAAGGTACTCTGTCATGCTGTTTTTTCTAAAGTTTGAGTAATTTTTTTCTGTGGTTTTGTTTTCTCTTATACAGAACACAAAATTTATAGAAAGGTCAAAGACACAAATATGCATTCATGCATACATTTTCACTAATCACTTACTCCTGAGGCACTAGATGTTTAATCAGAAGTATCTGTGTGGGGGGTGTTTTAAACAGGGAATTAAATAGGAGTGTTGCAGCAGGGGCTTTCAGTAAAGCACCCAGTTTCACTTTCTTCTTTTATCTGGCAGTACTTGTTCTCAAGTTACAAAGCTGATAGTCGATAGTAGCAGATTTAAGGCCATACTAGATGTGACGGACCTGATATGTGGGAGTAGTTAATTAAATAAGATGTGGTCTTCTTAAAACAGCTCACTAGTATTTGAGTTCTGTTTCCAGTGCGAAATCTGAAGCATGGTGAGAGGTAGATGACTCTTCCAGGGGAGAATTTAGCAATAGGTTTGGTTCAATTTGTCTGACCCATAGTGTCTCTGTAAGAGTATTTAATGGCAGTATCACAAATAGAAGTTGTGAGGTACACCTTCTACTAAGACCTTTTGTTGTCATTATACATGTTTGGTCCTATGAATTTTGTCACTATTTGATCCTTTTAGTGACTGCTTTAATGAGTCACCAAACTTTCAGCAATTGCAACATCTTGGTTTGCTTTTAGTGGTTGCTAAATTACAATTATTAATTCAGCAAAAAGTAAGATAAACAGATTTTTTTTAAAAAAAGGTCTGTAATTTAAGTGGTGAGAATGAACAAAGTGATGTATGGTTGAGGATTTTAAACAGGTTGTATCTCAAGCAGATCAGAATTGGCGCCTGCCCTTGTGTCAGGGAGGGGGGGGGGGCACTTAGTGCAGTGTGGGCATGGCCATGTCGCTATTCCATTATTCCATATCTGGCACACCATCGCTGGGGAGAATGGTTTCAGGGAGAAAAGTGAGTGTCCCACCAAAAGTGCATCATTTTGCCTCCTCCTCTCCAGCAGGAAGGTCTTGACACAAAACCCTTCAACAACTGGTTCCCACTGCTGGTGCCCCCCCTTCCCCTGGCCCTTTTCTCCAGAGCACAGCTGCAAGACATGTTGCTGAAAGGAGAGCAGAAAAAATGAAAATTCCCTCTAGTGCTGAACTGACAGCACTGGCACAGAGCCTACAACAGGAAAAGGAGTGCAGAGTGGGAACCCCAGCCCAGTAAGGATGGTTGAACCATGTGGAAGGGAGCCCAGATGAGCGCAGAAAATCCAAGCCAAAAGGGATGCATCAGAATGTCTGGAAAAAGGGGCACCCACCTATGGGATTGCCCTCCAGTGCAGCACAGTAACAAAAATGGTGATGCAGGCACCTGCATGGAACTGAGCTCAACAGAGCACTGGTGCAACTAGGATGATGTCCTGACTGGGATGACTTGGTTCTGGAGGAGCTTGTTTGCCATTGTTTGTCATTGTTTCAGGCTGGGGGGTGGGAAGCTGTGGGAGCCCCCTCCCCATCTTGCCCTAGGTCCTGATGGCCACGTGGGTGGCACGTGGGGACAGTCACCATAATGCCTCTGCGTGGGGAAGCTACGCAGACCTGACCTTCAGGGGCGTGTGCCATCTTGGCTTTGTTTTCCCAGCAGTAAACACTCTTTGGTGCATAAAGCACCTTCTCTTTATGTATATTTTTTGCTATTAATACTGCTGGTTTTGTGTGGATCTGATTCCATTGCTTTGTGTTTTCAGTAAATTGTTATCTCAACCCATAGTCTTTTCTTTTGTCCTTCCCTTACTGAAAAGGGTGGGTGAAGGGGAGTGGCTATTTCAAGTCTATTTTCTGGCTGGTATTGAAACTAGGATAATGGTAAAATTGGCTCTCATTTAAGAGCATTATTTTGTGAAAAAAACTGCGAAAGAAAAGTCTATCTGATATTGTAGAAATATAATTACATCCTTTATGTTAAAAAAATAGCAAAAGAATATGTGATGTCTTTCTCCATGGAGCATGAAGAGAAGCAGTTTGAATTATGCATACATATTTCAAAAGACTATATTTTTTTTTTAAAGACAGCTTCATTGTTTTTAAATATAGGAATGAACAAACGGCATACTTTGCAGTAGGTCTGATAATTTAACTCTGCTTCTTTAACCTTATGCAAAAATGAAGTTGTGAGGATAGTCTCTTAGAAGGGAGAAAGATCTTTGGAAAATAGTTTTGCGAGGAGTCAGATGACCTCCTCCTCAAGTGTTACTGACATTTCCTGATGCCTGAAAATAATGTCTGTATTTTTTGCAAATATTAATATCTATACACATTCTGTCATTACTTATTGTAGTGGTTTGACCTCGGCTGAGTGCCAGGTGCCATGTGCTCCATCACTCCCTTTCTCAGTAGGACAGGGAAGACAGAGAAAGAAAACTACTAGTAGGTTGAGATAAGGCAGTTTTCTAAAGCAAAAACCAGGAAAAGCAAAAGTTTGTGCTCACATAAGCAGATGGAAAAGTCAATCTTTACTTCCCATCAGTGAGTGATGTTCAGACCCTTCCTGGGAAGCAGGGCTGCAGCACACACAGCAGCTGTTCTGGAAGGAGAACATTGTGGAACAAAACAACAAAGGCCTGCCCATCCCTCCTCCCTCCCTTACCTTTTCTATCTGAGCTGGTGAGATATGGAATATCCCTTTGGCTCATTTGGGTCAGCTGCCCTGGCTGTGTCCCCTCCCAGCCCTTTGAGGTGGGGGAATGTCAGAGGGACCTTCCTGCTGCTCGGCAGCAGCCAAAGCAGGGTGTGCTGTCAGCACCCTGCCACAGCCAGTGCGAGCACAGCACTGGGAGGGCTGGGAGCTTTACCTCAGTCAGGCCCAATACACTTACAAAACGTGCTCAGCTAGAAGTTAGACACAGCAGCATAACACAGGAACGATACAACAGGATAATGGTACAATCTTATAAATTAAGTCTAATTTATGATAATTTAGCAACATTGTTGCTGGCATTAAAAATACTGTTTATTGGTAAAATAGACATACTTCCAAGAAATTCTTGGGATTTTTAAACATTTGGTGACTATAAGGGAAAGGACTAGTGTACATAGAAGACTATGTGTACATAAATGAGTATAACTGTAAACAGAACTTCCTCTTCAGTGAAATGGTAGTAGTATCACAGTTCATTATAGGAAGAACAGAATTCTCCATTTCCTCTTTTTCAGAGATTTAAAAACCTTATTGTCACTGACGTTTTATGACATTTGGCAAAGCTTTAATTTTTTCCTCTCTTGCTAATGTGTAGTAGAAGTTAATATTTGTCAAGTCTACATTTTCAGAGTTTTTGTGCACCAGAAGCATGCTGACTTAGCATTAGTTTTGCGTACAATTCATTTGTTTTAGCAAGATACTAATACCACAACCTAACAAGTACTGCAGGTTTGTTCTCTGCAACGGGACCAAATCTAGGTTCATTGACTTTGGAAAGATTCCCACCGACTGAACATAAGCCATGTTCAAGCTCCTGCTGGTTGTACTTTCAAGAGATGCCAAAATCTTACACCACTGACAAAATCTGTCAAACCACCATCTTGTAAGAGACATCCAGGCAGCTAGAGCTCAAGTTGCCTGCATGCTTTTATTGAAATACAGACTATGTTGCAGAGCCTCCATCTTGCTATGATTTCAGGAGTCCTTATTACTTTCCAACAAGATATTCCAAGGTCTTTGAAAGCACTGATGTGACCTGTCTTTCAAACAATGAACAGAAAAGAAGCTTCAGTCATTAATTGCAATTAGTTTTGACCACAAGCTGTACAGGTGATCTCAGGCTTGAGTTTCAAAGAAGGAATCAAGGATGTTTGTGCTGACTTTTACCTAAGTTGATTATAAAGCAGCAGCTCTCAGAGCTGGGATAGGGCACTTCTCCTATCCTTTGAAGAGCTCACAGAATTAGCTGAGGTACACAGATCTGTAAAAGCTGGCTCTCATCTAAGAAAAAAGCATTTTAATTGGGTTTTTGTTGAGCACTTTATTGGTTTTTTGTTTGGTTGTTTGGGTTTCTTTTCTGTCCAGTTGTTTACTGTGGAGATGTTTAGAGAAGAGCCTATTGAGATACTCGGGCACTTTCCTACTGAACCTAGCCAAATTCTGGAATTGGGGGTGCTAAAAAATGAAAATGAATAGGAAATAAAAGTTAACCACACTTTTTCAGATGTTAGATATGACCAATCTTGAATCTGAGTCATAGGGTAGGGAGAAGATCTCAGGATAGCCTAACTTTTAATAAACAAGGCAAGATTTATAGAGCTATACCTTGTAACAGTGCAATAATATTTTAATATTTTTATTCTCTTATTTGCATTCTTTATCTCATTCTCTAATAGCATAGTAGCTCATCATCTGCAGGTCTCTTATGGACTATAAAAACCAAGTCCAGAATTTTCACTCCACTGTTTAAATTATGGCTACATAGATGTGACTCTGGCTGACTTCAGTGACATTGCTTCAATTTAAAACTTGGGTGAGGAAGAACAGTCACATCTTTTTGTGCATGCTGAAGAGAAATCTTCACTTCCTTTTACACAGCAAAAAGTTCATGCTGTCTATTTTTTTATTCCCAAAGTCCTTCTCATAATCAGACTTGTGTAAGATATTGTCTTAGCCACAGATAAGTTTCATTCAGAGGGGAAAAATCATGAATTTGATCTGTACAGAAAATAGAATTAAGTAGAACTGAACTAGTCTTTCAGTAATGACTTTGCTGTATGATGCTGCTGTCATGATTTAAATTAATTATTCCTGCTTGAATTTGTAGCTGATGTGTGACTTTATATGATTTTGTATTTTCTGAAATGGCTTTTTCAGATCTTATGTTTTAGTTTTTCTCTCATTATGTTTTTGGAACTTAACTGTTCAGGGGACAGACTATCATTGTTTAACCCAGAGTCTAAGTAGCTGAGCCAGCTCAAATACAGAAGTGTTGTTGACTTGTTAGATGTATTAGGTGACAAGGGTATACACATTATCACTAAATATAATTTCCTGAGGAACAGTAATTAATTGAGGAACTTAAATTAAGAAATACAACTTAAAATACATACACAAATAAAATTTTTCTGATATATACAGGTGTCATTTTTAGGCTTCCTCTACCATGAAAAACAGATGTAGAGTTGAAGAATATATACTGAAGTGTACTAGATGGTGGTGATTAATAACTAATTGTCTCAGAATTGCTTGTTATCAAATTATTCACTCTTGAAATGCAAACATGCTGTAAGCAATTTTTTTTTCTATTTCTTTTTCCTCATTGATGCAAAATAGTCCCAGCTTAGACCTACTCCAAATCTAAATAAAATAGATATTCCAGGAAGAGATGTAATGGTTTTAATTTTCTCAGAGTCATTAAAAAATTGAAGTAAAATGTAAATATATGATATAATTAAAATGCATTCAGCTCTAATTCAACTGTATCTAGTACCTCATAAGCAAATACTGCTTTAATCATAGTATTTCATTACTTTCATAAGGTAGTTTATACTGAAATGTATTGCTACTAACAGTTGGTGAATATATCTCATAATTAAACAAGAAATTCCATTTTTAGGAAAATTATAACTACAAAGCTTATAGTTCATTTCTTATAATCATGAGGCATCAGTGCTGCTCAAATTGAAGTGAATATTTGCATGAAAGAACCTCAAGTCCTGTTCCTCAAAGCTGGTACTTCTGTGAGGATGTCATATGCCTACACTCTGTTCTTTCTAGAGCAAACAACTAATCATTAAGATTTATGAAGTCTGTTAGTCTTACAATATAAGGAATGAAAATATTTAAAAGCTTCAGCTAGAGTGATCCATTCACTGGTGAAACTTCTAAAGAAAAAAGATGAAAAATAATTATGCTGGGTGATTACTTTTCCTAATTTTGCTCTAAAATATTTGAATCTGATCATCAGCAAATAATTTATTAATTTTTAATTATTTTTCTTAGGCATTTATCTCCTAACATTCAATATTTAATAGTTCTTTTATAGAAGAGTGTGCAAATTTGCTACATGTTGTGTGTTTGCTCATATTTGTAAAAGATAGCTGTTTGTGATACATGACTCTGAAAGAAGGTATCAGTGTTTGAGAGCAGAGGGAAAGAAAGTTTTTTTTTTTTAATTTTAGGTAATTTAATTGGCTTACACATATTTTTTAAAATTTCCATCTAAAATTTTATAATAGTTCTTTTATATTTATGGATATTTTAGTTATTTTATTTTATTACAACATTATATATATTATATATTATTATATAGAGAGAGTTATAATATTATATATATTTAGTTATTTTAATTTATGGATATTCTTCAACTTTGTTCTTTTCACATTTTGCCTCCGTGTTCTTTTTAGTTTTTTTCTTTCAGCCAAGGAAGAAGATGAATACTTCTTTCCAATTTAATTATTAAATAGCACTCAGAAAAGACAGTTATCTTTTCCGTATTTTCTGAAGCAGAGAGCACCATGGCCTTAAGTATTGCAAGGAGGCACAGGGACATTTTTGAAATTAGGGCCTGCGGGGTCACGCCTGCTCCACAAAACGGGAAGGGGAATATTAGGGAAGGGGCAGGAAGACAAAAGAAGAGAGAGGTCAGTAGCTGTGTGTAGGAGGAGATCTTGCAGCAGATCCAGCAATTCCCAGTGTGGTGGGAAGCTTGGGTGGCACCAGCCAGGTCATTACCCCAAGGTCTGAGGGAGTCTTGCAATAAGAGTTGGTGTCTCCTTGGGAAAGGGCACTGTGCACTCGTCAGCCTGAGGAGAATGCACTTCGTACAAACTTTTAATTTCAGTGCTATTCATTAATTTCAGAATTATGCAGTTGTCCTTGCTTCTTTGTCAAAGTTCATTAGGTAGAAGCCAAGCTTCAAAACCCTTCAGTTACACGATGTGATGGAAGACATGAAAAAAAAAAGCCATTTTGCAAATGAAAATTATGCCAAAACATGCAGATTTAGCCTTATGTTCCTATTTTATAACATGTATCTTTATAAAACTTAATCTAAATTACTCTTTTAGAGAATGGACACAGCAGCCTAATTCTGACCTAATAATGAAGACTAACTGTAAAAATAGAACTGATCTCCTCAAGCTGGCATCTGTTTTGGTAGAAATCCAGAATATTTTTAAAAAAATCATATTTCAGACAATTATTTAGTCTGACTAAGAATTAGTCAAAAGGTTCTTTTGTCTTTCATAGAAACTGTTTATTATGACAAGATTTCCCAGACAATCTCCAGTTGAGCTGCTTAAAGTGTATCAAAGAAACTATTACATAAAATATCTCTTCTTCACAACTTTAATACCACATAAAAGCAAAGAATAAAGCAGTGATAACTAAGAAAAAAGGAATTTTTATGCTGTTTCACCAGCCATTTTCCTCCTTCCACAAAGGAGTGAAGGGGCTTTGATCAGAAATGTAGCCTAGTGAATAAGAACAGGATGTTACTTATTCCAGCTGAAATGAAACCCTCTGACAGATTTCTAATGTATTCAAAGGGAAAAAAAAAAAATAAAGAAGTATTCTCATTATTACCAAACATGATGGTTGCATTTAGTTTGGAAAAGAATGTAAAATCAACAGCGAAAAAAAGTTTAACCTAAGGTAAAGGATATCAAATGGGAGAAAATAGGATTGAGTATTTGTTTCTACTAGTTTTTATTATAGCTGAAGAATTTTAATTTTGACAATAAAATGTGCTTATTTTTCCACCAGTAATTTATTCACTATTTGTCACTTTCAGGAATTTTTTGTTTTTATGGCAGCAAGAAATTCAGTGTTCCTAACAGAGAGAAGGCACTGCAAGGGTAAAATGTGACATTTTGTTGTAGATGAGGATAGTGATGTTTTCTCTATAGTGAAGTAGAGCTGTGTTGTGCTCCTACACAATCTTAGCTAGAGCTATTTGCCTTTTTTCAGGTTTACAGTGGATGACATTTAATGACGCATTGTCAGGTTACATCACATTATTGTCAAAATTAGAGCTTTTATGCTCCCTGCCTCAGGAGGAATATCTCCATGGCATTTCAGAAGTGTTCGACAGAATGAGCAACAATGGGCAGAAAAGAGCAGGGCAGGTTCTCAGTCACATTAAAATAAGGAAATGCTCAAGAGCTGAGGCCATGCTACAGAGACAAAATATAATGACATTATATGGTAAAGCGTCCTGTCCATTTCTGCTACCACAAGCTTGAAGTTCAAAAGCCTGAAGGGGACTTGAGTTCATGAAGTATTCCAGCAAAAGATCACCCGATAACTTCCACAACAGATTGAGAATAGTTTTTCTGTTTCTTGTCTCATATAATGCATAAATGTTCTGTTGAGGAACAGGTTCACTTCAGCCACAAATTGATGTTCAGATCACAATCTTAAATTATTATATTTAATGATACAGTACTATTATACAGATAGGCCTGCTTAAAGCTAATGAAGGATTTTCCCTGAGAAGTTATGCCTTTCATTTGCTTTTGAATGGTAGAATTATTTTAAAATTTAAAAGATTTAGTGCGTAAAATGTATTTCTTCAATTTGAAGTCAGACCTGAAAGCCGGTTTTTTGGTTGGCACAAGGGCATAAGGTTTTCTGATTCCTCCCCCACCCCCACTCTGGATTGGATGAATAATAAATTTAAAATCTTCTGTTTCTTCTAGAAAGGCTGTTACTTGTGAAAAAAGCAGGTCAAAGTCCTGGAATTCATACTATGCCCTTTTATCTTTTTTCTTTTTTCTCACTCCTGAAACCTTATGGCTTCTATAAAAGAAAAAGAAAAAAAGAAAAAAAGAAAAAAAAAAAGTAAAAGGTTGTAAAATAATAAGGGGAGCTTTATTTAGAAATTATATTATTTCATCTATCATATCATTCTTTTGCTGCCCACTGCTGCAAGGGGGTTGTACTAGATGTGTGGTAAAATAGGCATGCAGTAGGGAAGGGATACAATCCAGAGGAACACCAAAAGGCCTGTGAGTCAGGTCTCTGAGAAGATTCTTTCATGAAGCTTAAGAAAGCCAAGTGCAAGGTCCTGTACCATAATCAGGACTACTGCAAACGTAATACAGGCTGGGCAAAGCAGCCCTGATGAGAAGGATATGAGTCAGCCCAGAGAGCCAAACCTGTCCTGGGCTGCATCCAGAGCAGCGTGGGCAGCAGGGGAGGGAGGGGATTCTGCCCCTCTGCTCTGCCTTCACACCTGGAGTACTGCGTGTAGCTCTGGGTTCCTCAGAATGAAAAGGACGTGGACCTATTCAAGTGAGTCCAGAGGAGGGCTGTGAAGATGATCTGAGGGTCAAGCACCTCTTCTGTGAAGAAAAGATGCCAAGACCTGGAATTGTTCAGCCAGAGAAAAGAAGGGTTCAGGAGGACCTTATAGCTGCCTCCCAGTACCTGAAGGGGACCTATAACAAAGCCAAAGAGGGAAGGCCCTGGTGGAAGTGCTCAGGGACCACGTCAGATGGGGCTTTGGGCAACTTGATCTATTGGCAGAGTGGTTTAAAGCAGATGACCTTTAAAAGTCTTCCTAACTCAAACTATTTTATTATTCTATATAGTTCTGATATATTCCAACCTTACATTCACCTCTTTATTATTTCTTTGGTTTTCTTAAATGGAGATTTACAGCGCTTTTCTCACACTTTGGTATGCTAACTGCTTTCCGCATGGAATGAAAATATCTCTCTGCATTTCAGTACACAACTTCATTTAAAAAATTAAATACTTAAAATTAATGTGCCTTTGCTTTGTGGCAGGAGACTTCAACAGTAATTTGGCAGAAAAATCTCTCATTATGGTATTTGCCTACACACATTTCCTTCTCTGCTTTAGCCCATTCCTGCTCTAGAAGCTGGCTGGTTTAGACAACTCATTTGTGGAATGCACGGTGCATATGTCAAAGCTCATACTGTTGTTCATGGAGTTGCTGCGTTCCCCCTAATTTTGCTGCCCCAGTAAAATCAGTGTTGTCTTTCTGGGTCATGTCTAGAGTACAAATTTTTTTTGTGGATGTAGACAACTTTGTGTTAAAGTGAACATTGATGTATAATTTTCATGGTTATTGATGGAGATCCTAAGACGAAGACTAAATATTTAGATTCCTCTATTTAGTAGAAGATAATATTTATTTTGGTTATTGGTTGGGGTTTTTTTGAGTCAGGATTTCATGACAACTATCATTTCCAAAAAGCAGTTTATGAAACCGTAGACTCCTCAAATTCCTTCTTGGGTTTCAGGATTTTGGCTCCTGAAAATACAGCGGACTATCTGGAAGTCCTGGGTGACCTAGATCCTTCTTGAAGAACCAGAACACCTCAAGTTCCTGTGACAGAGCTTCCTAATCCTTACTAGGGTGTACATATAAACTGTATTCTATGGAATACAGTTTATATGTACACACACACACACACACACACACACACACACACACAAAGAGAGAGAAAAAGAAAATCTTCTGATAAATTGGATGAAAATTGCAAAATACTGAAATAAGTTCCCTACAAACTAGAAACACCACATTTCATCTAAGGCTGTCCTGGAAGACTACTTTAATGGATGCATAATCCCCTGCTAGATGAAATTAAATTTCTTTTTTTCTAGTGAGCTGTTACAAATTGCAGTTGGGGAAAAAGAATGTTCTTTTTAACAATGTTTAATATTTACCCTGTAAAACATTCTAACCTAATTATTCTAACAAAATGTGAAATGTATATGCTAGCAGCACAGACTAATTGTGCAAATGTAACCCATGCAAGTAATTTTGTAATTTAACTGAGGGCAGTGATAGTCCAGGTTTAAAATTATGTAGTATTAGGGCAAGATACCCCTTTCAGAACAAGAATGGGAGCACCAGCATTATTTGAAGAGAAAGAAAAAACTGTGTGGAACCTAATCTTGAAATCTTTTTCTAGCACTATTTTTTTTTTTGTCATCAGGCTGGGCTCCAAGTGCAATTCAAGCAAGTAAAAAAATTATTATAAGCTTTGCAAATTTTGTTCTCATCTATATAGTATGTCTTGCTCCAAATTCTGTGCTGAAAATACACTATCCATCAGTCAGTATGTTAAAAATGCAACATGTACAGGATGTGAGATTACTCTCCTTACGAAATCTCCACATGGTCATGTAAAATTATGCACTCTTTGAGGTAATTGGAATGTTGCAAGATATAGAGAATCAGAGTAACTATTTATACATTTTAATGAAGTGCAAGACAGCAGCATTTAAAAGAGAGGTTTTAAATCCAAAACCCAAAGAAGCACTTCCATGATTTATGGCCTAAATCCAGTTTGCATGAGCCAAGCCAAGTAATTTGGAAGAGTGCTTCTACCTAAACTGAAAGAAGTACTTATTGGTCATACATAGCTGTATTAACCAGTGTGGTCCAACTTGGCCCAGAGGAGGAACTCCCCTGCAGGCATCTTTGAGGGCATTTTATTTACTGGCTCCTTAATGCACTTAGCTATTGGGGCACACTCAAAGCACACAGATTAGCTGCTGTGTTCGAAGGAAATATCAGGATACCTGGGTTTTAATTACATGCTCCACCGCATGACAGAATCTCTACCCACAGAGCACACATATTCAAAAATAAGAAGGCTGGAATAGTCAGCCTAGATTTATAAAGGGCATCATGTGTATGACCAGCCTCACTGCCATTGCTTGGTGCGTTTGCTGACAGGTGGAGAGCAGCAGCTATTTTTTACCTTCACTGTAGCTTTTCAGAAGGGTCCCTCTCATGCTCATAACCAGGGAGAGGTGCAGACTGAATAAATGGACTGCTAGGGGGTCAGAAAGTGGTAGGTTCATTATGCTCAAAGGCTAGTGCTGACAGCTGGAAGGTTGGTTACAAATGCTGTCAGGCATTTGATGGGCTGATCCTGAAGACAGCACTGTTTAATGTCTTTAGCAACTCACATGATGGGATGTATTTCCTTGGCAAGTTTGCAAATGAGACTCACTTGTGTGGAGCAATTGATAAATTAGAGAGCAATGCTGTTTAAAGGGACCAGCTAAGGTCAAAGGGAACTCAAGACTATTATCTGAAGACAGAATTGCAAAATGCAACAACACTTGCGGTCATGTCCATCTGATGAACAAATTCAATACACCCAGATGACAGCTGGAAAGGGACTTTGAAGAAGAAGTTTTGAGGATCCTAGTGGACAACAAGATTGAAATTGGTTCAGCAGTCTGTCTTTGCAGTAATGAAGGCCAACTGCAAACTAGGTTGCACTGTCTGAATGTAGGAAGCAGGTTTAAGGAAGTGGCTGTTTGCCTCTATCCAGTATTATCTTTATTCTGAGGTCTGTGCCTCCCCGTTCAAACAAGATATTGACAAATTTTAAGATGCCCACCCAAGATAACTGGGAACTGGAGCACATTTAGCTGGAAAGACTGAGAGCACTGGGTTTGCCGAACATGTATAGTGAGATCCAGGCATGCCAGGAGGCAGAAGTAAGCAGGAACAGGATGAAAGGTAGCAGGCTGAAGTTACAGCAAGGGAAAAAGAAAAAATTTCCACTGTAGCACTTCTAACCTAGAAGATGTGGAGATTTGACTGAAAAAATGTTTTGATTAGCACAATACACCATTGATTTTTTGCTTTTAGCAGGAGATGGGACTGGGCGACCGCCAGAAGTGCCTTCCAACCAATGCTTTCTGTGATTAAGCACTGCAGCACCCTCAAACCACACTTCTGGTGCTACAGCCAGTGGCTGTCTGGATGAACCAAAATTTTACTCATATCAGCATTTCCCTATCTCCATCTGCTATATCTATCTCACAGACTTCCATAGCTCATGTGCTACTACTATTGCATGCTGCAACTCTCTTCAGCATTGCAACTGCTCCTACCAGCCAAGGAGGAGGTTTTCATAAACGGACGGGACCATAAATTATGTAATTTCATCCTTTGTCAATATCTATACACAAATGAACCCATTACCTGCCCAGCATATAATAGTTCCACTTGGGATATTAATTTCTGAGCAGATACTTGTACAAAAATGTTTTACAGAACTTCCAGACTTAAAAGCAAAAAGCTCTGAAAAGAAAATCCTTCATTTGCCTGCAAAGTGTACCTTGAATTCCAGTTGCAGTAATTTGTACTTCTCTCTTAGCCTTGACTACTTTTTCTCACCTTCTACCTTTGCTTGAGTGTCGACACTTACAAAAGACTAGGTTTTACATGATTAGCACCGGCAGCTTTCACGGGAGTAACATGTTTTAAGGGTGAAGGTTAATTAAATGTGTAGATGTACCTCAGAAACAAAGCTCAAAGCATCCACCTTTGGAAGTCATCTTTTTTGGGAGGTAAGACAGTTGTGGTACCATATTCCACCCAGAGCTGGACAGTGACTGTAATTTTCTTTTTATTTTTTTCTTTACTCTAGTGAAATCAAGTGCAATGTGCAAGCCACTAGCACAGTAGCCACATCATGTGAATGAAAGTCCTGCCTTTGTTTCAGTTTGTTTGTGTCAGCTGGTCCTCTGCCCAGAGGACAATAACTCTTTGTGAGGAAGTGTAATGGGGCTTCTCTACTCTGATTACATTCAGTAGGAAGTGCTGTGAGAGAGATGCTGTAGTAGCATTGTATATATCTCCGGTACATATGCACTTCCTGGTTTTGCTAACAGATGCTTAATAAATTGTCTGTATGAGTATGTCAAGTGCTTTTTTAGACTTTATTTTCTTCCCTCCAAATTGAATTTAAAAAAACTATTTTTTTTCCCTACAGCTAAATTCTCTGACTTGTGTTCCAGACATCTAAATAATAAGATGATATAGAACATGAAAGAATAAACAGAAAGGTGGAGGGAAAAAAATCTCAGACACACACATGCTGTGCTACAACAGTTTTAATCTAAAAAGCACTATGTTTCTAAGATGTTTTTTGATCTTGTTTGACTGAATTTTTCTTCAGTTGATTGGTCTAGCATAAAATTTATGGCCGTGTGGTGGTTCAGCACTAAAAGTCTGCCGGCAATATTCATTAAATGCTTCTTAATTCTATGTCAAAATCCTTATCTACATTTTTGTAGTGTTATGGCTGTCCCTGGACAATCAACAATATGAACAAACTGTTGTTTCACATATGCTGACATATTTTAATCTCAAAGACATTTAAGAGGAAAAAATTAATCTGAAAAATATTAAAGGATGTGATTTTCCTGAAGAATGTAGCTGAATTATTTGTTTGCAAAAAAGAAAACTTATGATCTGTATTAAGTATATAGAAATATATTATTCTGAAATATGGGGAAAATCTAAACTAAGCTGATTATCATGTGATTTGTCACTGTGGGTTTTATTGTATTTTTTTAAAAGCAATCTGTAATGTAAGGCAGTGTCACCCATTTAAAATGTAAGAGAAAATTATTTTCTGGCCTTGAAGAAGGGGTGAAGGCAAAGACGTCAAATGAAAATCTTTAAAATTTATTTGCCATAGCAACTTTTAAACATACTTATTGGTGCATGCAGTATAGGAGTATTAATTTTAAAAATGTTATGCAGTTTTTTTCTTCATTTTACTTAAAATCCTGCAGTCTTTACTCATCAATAATCTGGGATTATACCTATGTTGGATTATCCAAGAAGCTTTCTGGGTATGGAAATTAATTTTTGCTATTAAATTCTTATGTCTCATTTAAAATGATGCTGTTAAGAAGACCACACAGATTAGTTAGCATCACTGTGAAAATGGAAATTACATTTGTATTTTATTTAGCCATTTTTCATGGTTAAGGATTGAAAACTTTTAGTCTAAGTCTTTAAGAATAGTAGTAATACTGTACATCTAAGTGAACGCCTCATTTTCAGATTTATATAAAAATATGTCTGATTTTGCTACATCAATTAAACCCTAGGATGTCCTTATTCATTCTAATAATCTGAATTATATAGTAATTTATTTACTATGAAATGAACACTTGCAAGTACTATATAAAATAATATTTTCATCTGCATTTCTTGACCTTGTTAATTTGCTTTTAAATTTAAAGTTGTCAGTTTAAAAAAAAAACAACCTTATCATCAAGACATTAACATAAAAGCAACAAAGTAGTATGATCTCTTTTAAGAAAACAAATGGGAACAAACAAAAACTCCTCCCCATCCCCATCATCCAGCCAGGTACCACTTCAGAATAGGTGTGAGATCCTGGATCTAGAGACCCAACTAGATGATTTAGAAGAAAATTTTCTGCCCAGTGAACCCCCCAATTATGATTCATCTGTAAGATGGATCACTACCTCTAATATCAAGAAGAAAAGAAGGGTAATCGTAATAGGTGATTCCCTTCTGAAGGGAACAGAGGGCCCCATTTGTTGATCGGACCCATCCCACAAGGAGGTCTGCTGCCTCCCTGGGGCCCGCGTACAAAATATCACTGAGATGATATTCCTGGGCTGATTGAGCCCCCTGATTGTTACCCACTGCTGATACTCAGTCTGGCAGTGATGAGATTGAAAAGAGGAGTGTCAAGGTGATTAGTAGGGACTTTAGGGCACTGGGTCAGGTAGTTGATAGGGCAGGAGCACAGGTAGTGTTCTGCTCAGTGTCTTTGGTGGCAGAAGAAACTGATGAAAGAAACATGAGAATCCACATCATCAACAAGTGGCTTAAGGGTTGGTATCATCAGCAAAATTTTGGATTCTTTGATCATGGGGAAACTTTTACAGCATCTGCTCTGCTAGAACCAGATGGGAATAATCTCTCTGTTAAGGGCAAAAGGTTTTTAGCTCATGAACTGGCAGACCTCATTGAGAGGGCTTTAAACTAGGTCTGAAGGTGGAAGGGGAAGCAGCTGAGCTATCTGGAAACAGGCCCAAGGGTTGCAAGGCTGAGTTAGGGGTGAAGTCAGCAGCCCAGATGAGGTGCGTGTATACCAGTGCATGCAGCATGGGCAACAAACAGGAACAGCTGGGGGCCATGGTGCAACTGCAGAGCTGTGATGTAGTTGCCATCACAGAAACATGGTGGGACGACTCACATAGCAGGAATACTGCACTGGATGGATAGAAGCTCCTCAGGAGAGACAGGAAAGGAAGAATAGGAGGAGGGGTGGCCCTTTATATGAAGCAGACTTTCGACGCCATAGAAATTGAAACGAAGGAAGATGGAGTTGAATGCCTATGGGTAAGAATAAAGGGGAAGGCCAACAAGGCTGACACCATACTGGGAGTCTGTTATCGTCCACCCGACCAGGAAGAAGAGGTAGATGACTTATTCTATAAGCAGTTAGGTAATGTTTCAAGATCATCAGCCCTTGTTCTTGTGGGTGACTTCAACCCACCAGACATCTGCTGGGAACTTCATACAGCAGTAAAGACACAGTCCAGGAAATTCTTAGAATGTATGGAGGACAACTTTTTGTCGCAGCTGGTCAGTGGGCCCACCAGGGGAGGGACGATGTTAGACCTGCTGTTTGCAAACAGAGATGGGCTGGTGGGAGATGTGGTGGTTGGAGGTCACTTGGGACAGAGTGATCACGAAATAATAGAGTTCTCAATATTTGGTGAAGTCAGGAAGAGCACCAGTAAGACTCTTACATTGGACTTCCAGAAGGCAGACTTTGGCCTACTTAGGAGACTTATTCAGAGCATCCCTTGGGAAGCAGTCCTAAAAAACAAAGGAGTTCAGGAAAGGTGGGCATGCCTCAAAACAGAAATCTTGAGGGCACAGGAACAGACTGTCCCTATGTGCTGAAAGATCAGTCAATGGTGTAAACGTCCAGCCTGGCTGGGCAAGGAGGTTTTGGAGGAACTTAAGAATAAAAAGAGGATGTATCAGCATTGGAAGGAGGGTCAGGTCTCTAAGGAAATATTCAAGAAGGCTGCTGGAGCATGCAGAAAAAAAATAGGGAGGCCAAAGCTCATTTTGAACTTAGAATGGCAACTTCTGTAAAGGACAATAAAAAATGTTTTTACAAATACATTAATGCTAGAAGGAAGGGTGAGACCAGCCTTTGTTCTTCATTGGACAAGGGAGGGAACTTAGTATCTGTAGATGAGGAGAAGGCAGAAGTGCTTAATGCCTACTTTGCCTCAGTTTTTAGTGGGAAGATGACTTGCCCTCAAGACACCTGCCTGCCTGGGCTGGTTGGTGGTGTCAGGGAGCAGAATGTTCCCCCCCTTTATCCAAAAGGAGGCAGTCAAAGAACTACTGAAATGCTTGGATGTTCATAGATCTATGAGACCAGATGGGATCCACCCCAGGGTGATGAGAGAGCTGGCAAATGAGCTTGCAAAGCCTCTCTCCATCATTTACCAACAGTCCTGGATCAGTGGTGAGGTTCTGGATGACTGGAAACTGGCCAGTGTGACGCCCATTCACAAAAAGGGTGCAAAGGAGGATCCTGGTAATTATAGACCAGTCAGCCTGACCTCAGTACCTGGCAAAATAATGGAACAGTTTATATTAAGTGCCATCACACAGAATTTAAAGGATGGCCAGGGTATCAGACCCAGCCAGCATGGGTTTAGGAGGGGTAGGTCATGTTTAACCAGCCTGGTCTCCTTTTATGACCAGGTAACCCACTTAGTGAATGCAGGGAAGGCTGTGGATGTTGTCTATTTGAACTTCAGCAAGGCCTTTGACACTGTGTCCCAGAGCACACTCCTGGGAAAGCTGGCAGCCCAGGGCTTGGACAGGAGCACTCCTTGCTGGGTTACGAACTGGCTGCATGGCCGGGCCCAGAGAGTGCTGGGGAATGGTGCTGCATCCAGCTGGGGCCAGTCACCAGGGGTGTCCCTCAGGGATCTGTGCCAGTTCTGTTTAATATTTTTATTGATGACATGGATGAGGGCTTAGAGTCTTTCATTAGCAAATCTGCAGATGACACTAAGCTGGGAGCGTGTGTTGATCTGTTAGAGGGACGGAGGGCTTTGCAGAGGGACTTGGAACGGTTGGATGGATGGGCAGAGTCTAACAGGATGAAGTTTAATAACTCCAAGTGCCAAGTCCTGCACTTTGGCCACAATAACCCCCTGCAGTGTTATAGGCTGGGGACAAGGTGGCTGGACAGGGCCCAGGCAGAAAGGGACCTGGGGGTGCTGGTCCACAGCCGGCAGGACATGAGCCAGCAGTGTGCCCTGGGGGCCAAGAAGGCCAATGGCTCCTGGCCTGTGACAGGAATGGTGTGGCCAGCAGGAGCAGGGAGGTCATTCTGCCCCTGTACTGGCACTGGTGAGGCCACACCTCGAGTGCTGTGTCCAGGTCTGGGCCCTCAGTTTGGGAAGGACCTTGAGACACTTGAGTGTGTCCAGAGGAGGCAACGAGGCTGGTGAGGGGCTGGGAACACAAGGCCTGTGAGGAATGGCTGAGGGAGCTGGGGCTGTTTAGCCTGGAGAAAAGGAGACTCAGGGGTGACCTTGTCACTCTCTACAACTCCCTGAAAGGTGGCTGTAGTCAGGTGGGGTCGGTCTCTTTCTCCGGGATATAGTCTCAAGCTGTGCCAAGGGAGATACAGGCTAGAATTAAGGAGGAAGTTTTTCACAGAAAGAGTGGTCAAATACTGGAATCATCTACCCAGGGAGGTGGTGGAGTCACCATCTCTTGATGTGTTTAAAAAAAGATTGAATGTGGCACTTGGTGCCATGATCTAGTTGAGGTGTTAGAACATGGGTTGGACTTGATGATCTTAAAGGCCTCTTGCAACCTAGAAATTCTGTGATTCTGTGATTCTGTGAATTTTTCAGGGCCAGACATTTTCTAACTTCTCAGATAAAGTGATAAAAATCTAGGACAAATCACAGTAAGAACTAAAGGTACTAATCTGGTCCCCTGTCATCAAAGAATTTATACATACTAACAACACGTACTTCCAATATTTGTGTTCAATATTTGATTTTAATATTAGTGCTAAGATTTGTACATAAAATTTCAGAGTAAAGTTATTCTGCAATAGTCACACTTTATCCTTCCAACAACTTGAGTGTGCAAGTTCATTGACTGTCCATCAAGAACTATAGCCATAGTATTATTTGAAGAGCAGTGAAGCTGAGTAAGGGTCTAGAAACCAGCTGCAGGAGCTGGGGATCTTTTTCCTGGAGAAAAGAAGGCTGGGAAGGGACCTTATTGCTCTCTCCAACCACCTGAAAGGAGGGTGTTCTCTGGGAAGTCAGTCTCTTCTCCCAGGCAGTGAGTGACAGGATAAGAGGAAATGAACTCAAGATGCAACAGAAAAGGTTATATTAGATATTAGAAAAGGATTCCTCACCGAAACAGTGGTCCAGCATTGGGACAAGCTTCCCAGAGAAGTGGTGGAACTGCCTTCCCTAGGAGAGTTTTAAAAGTGTGTAGGCTGGGGCACTTTGGGACGTGTTATGACTGCAATGAATGAGAGTCAGGTCTTTGTGTGTGTGTCCCTACACACACCTTCTGCCAGGGTGGGAGGGAGCTGTGATGGTTGGCATTGATGTTGGTAAACATCAGCCTGCAGGAGGGTCTAAAATGTTGCTGGATACTGGGCAAAACTGGATCAATTGCCTCCACATGTTGCAGGCATCTTCTGTGTGGATCCTGCCCCTGTCAGAGCAAGCCCAGGCTGCCTTTTAAGAGCTGCAGACAACACAATTTTGTCTTGATATCAGCAATAATTATATTATCTCACATCACCTCAACCAACTAAAAATAGTTGGGTTAAAGTAAATCTATTAAAACATATTTAGTTGGGTGATAACGTTCACACTGTGTATTTCCCAAAGATTTTGGAATAGATGACTGGATGTTCTTGAGTGTTAATACTACTTTTCTGTTTGATACAACAGATTTCAGATTTATTGTATCTTTTTCCTGACATTTAGCATTATGCTTTGCTGGCCACAACCTTCTACATGTCAGCTATCCACTTGATTTGATGCCATGTAATTGAATAGGACATTATTTCAAGTGGTAGTATTTTTCAGACAAACTTTTTATAATTCTATTTATTCATCTGTCAGTAAATGGGCTCTTAGAAAATAATTAGTTATAAAGTTTTCACATCTTGCAAATACCTAAAGTTTCATTTCTGGCACAGCTGCTGCTCTATTTCTCTCCTTCCCTGAAGAAGTCCCCATTCACAACTCAGGATGTGGGATAGTTTCCTAGAAGAAAACTCCATAAAGTTCCTTTAACCTAAGATGTAGTTACTTCCCTATGCCAGCCAGGAGCTTGCTGTCCTGGTGATTACTGCAAGTGTCCCTCAGCTCTTCACCTTTGGCTGCGATGGCAAGATCAACAGTATCCCATCAAGGACATCTGGACAGCAACTGGCTCATGAACTTGCTGGTTCTCTTCAATTTGGAAGCACATTTTTCCTTTATGAGGAGAAACTTTTGAGTGAAACCTGTCACCCATGGTGCAATGCTTTGGCTTCCTATACATTACATCCTCTGCAAAGAAGTTTAGGCCCCACAAAAGGAAAACTGACTTATCTCAGATTGTGAAGGAAACCTGTCAATGAACTAACAAAAAAGTAGCATCACCGACCAGTGAAAACAGATTGCTAAACAACACAAATTCTTGCTTTCTTCTTGACGAGGCTGGGCTGGTGCCATACTGTATTCCTAACAAGAAACTGGGATTTCTCTGTGATCCTCTTTTAAAACTCAAATTTAAAGGATTGCAAAAGAGCATTCTTCCAAGAGCATGACAGTTGTTAGCAGTGCATATTCTGTCACTGACAATAATCCCAGGAAAATATATTGCTGACTGGATTTGTTCCCGCCACATACGAGTGATATGCTTCTCTGTGTGGTGGAACATGCCAACCACATCTCATGCTGTCCAGAAATGTGAATCTAAATTTAGGAAGACAACTCATCTAGTCAGATTGAATTACCTCATCTAGAATTTGGACCTAACTAACCGGTGCAAAAATCTCAATTTTCTCTAAATGGCATAGAGTTTGGCTTTTTTATTTTTCCCCTGCTTTTGTGAAAGGTTTTTTTGTTTTGTTTTGTTTCATTGTTTCTTTGTTTTGTTTTGGTTTTTGGGGTTTTTTATTTGGTTGGGGATTTTTTGTTGTTTGTTTTGCGTGTTTGTGGGGTTTTGTTGGTTTGGTTTTGGTTTGGGTTTTTTTTTGTTTGTTTGGATCTTTTTGTTTTTTGGGAAGTTAGAAGGTTTGTTTTGTTTTGTGTTTTTTTGGGTTTTCTGAGGGTTTTTTGTGTTTTATCTTGAAAAAAAATTCTGATAGTAATACTGTGTGGCATCAAACCAAAACAGCAAGCTGATATTTATCTAGATGAAATATTGCTACCTACATTATTGGTATATTTCTTGATTATCAGTTAGTGACTTTTGAAAAAATATTTGTGAGATAACTCGTCAGGTAATTTTGAAATTTTCTATGGCTATTCTCACCCTAAATCCTCAAAAAGTTGTGCTTTTAGAAGAGTTGAATCTGGATGTTACATTATTTTGCAGTCTGAACAATTGAATAGAAATCCTGAATTAAATAACATGTTTGATTTGTACTTGAAGGTGACATTTTAAGCAGTAGTTATTTCAGCAAGCCCTGATATTACCAAACATGGAAAAAGCAATTGCCTTTCTCTCAGACACTCAAGTAGCAGTGAATAAGGAAGCAGGAACCTTTGAACCTGAAGATCTTGAACATTTATCTTCCTGGTTCTGAGTTAAGTGAATCATCTCATCTTTGTAGTTACATACAAATTTATAAAATGACCTGACCATCTATTCTTCAGATAGGCAGAAGAGTATTGTGAGTGCTGGAAACCATCACACGTCTTCTGAAAACAAAGCACAGGAAAATGAAAAAACACCTGGATATTAATAATTTTCTGTCTCTTTAGGTATCAATAATACTTCATGTAATATACACAGAAGCATTTCATGTATGTTGGGGAATGAACACGGTACAGCTTTTATTTTTTTCTGAAGTTTTAGATAGTGCATTTAAATCTGTACATTAAAAAAAAATTGTCATTCCACATTACTTTTCCATAGCAAACTGACTTTCAAAATTACTAGATAATTATATTTAATAACCTACTGTAACTAAATATAGGTAACAGAAAATGAGTTTTAGTAGGAACAAATAAGAAATTAATGTACTCTAGCTTTTATTGCTCTCCATAAAAAAATTTTTAAACTGTTCATAAAATGGAAAATCTTTAATCTGCAATCCTGTAAGCTGCATTGGTTAGCATTGTCTCAAGTAGAGTAGTGTACACATCAAAGTATCAGATTATGTGTTGGAATGCGCAGGCTCATTAAAACAAAGAAGACACATATAGTGCTGAAACAAGACTTGCCCTTTTCAAATCCATGAAGAATTCTTATTTACAGAAGACAAAAAAAGAAGCATTGCAACCAATGCAGTAAATCAAAGCTTTTATTTTCTCAGTCACTGAAATAAAGCAGAATTTTAAAAAATTAAAATTATCATCCTCATATTCTATGAGATCTTCCATGTCCCTTCCAGGCATAATCCCTTCCAAGAATGCTAGAAGATGTTAAGAAAAAAAGAATAGTTTCACAAAAATTATCAACACTTTTGAGAGACATTCAACTTTCTAGATCGGTTATTTTGTTGTTTTTACAAGTTTGGATTTTTTTTTTTTTTCAATGAATATCTCATTATTAATCTCCCTTTGAGATTGCTTGCTATACTAATCATATTGTCCATATGGCATTAAAGTAATTTATAGACCATTAAGATTCTTATTCATCCATGCTTCAGATTTTTCATAAAATAAATGTGCCATCATTTTTGATGGAAAACACATTTGTGATTCATAAATGAATAAATCCAGTCTATTTTCCCCCATATCTGGAAATATAAAAGCTAACAAAAAAAAAAATCCAGAAAGTAATCATCTGGCAGATACCCTCCTTCTCTGTGCAAGATGAAATAAAAGATAAAAAAATGCAGTGAAGCAAGATTTTCCTGCCACACTGCTGCCAACTTGGCAACCTCTGTTGCCAGGTGGGGATTTTTCTATTTTATCACAGTATGTCCAAATGCCAGAAAAAGTCCAGTAACACGGAAATTGTAATTCCTGAAGAAAGAAACCTTGCATGTATTATTTCTCCAAAGTTTAGCTGTAGAGGTGGGTGAAGAGAGATGAAAATAATTATGAACTGTTACTAGGATTTCCCAAGATCTTCTCTTTAATTGAGGTAGAAGCAAAAGAGCAAAAGTCTAAGCGACATAACATAACATAAGTTTAAAAGAAAAAACAGCATCAAAAATACAGTCTCAGAGTTGTCTTTCTCTTTTTTTCTGTTTTTATTTTTAACAAAGTCTAAACTCTATTTCCCCTGGCATTTCAGCTGAGAATTTTGGAATTAGGGAAAGAAATCCCCTCTCAGTTTTCGCTTCTCAAGACTGAATAGGCCCAGTACCCTCAGCCTGTCCTCACAGCGATGCTCCAGTCCTTAATCATCTTCCTTGCTGTTCATTGGACCTGCTCTAGGAGCTCCATGTCTCTCTGGTACTTTGGAGATCAGAACTGGACACAGTGCTCCAGCTGTTGCCAACATTGGAGAGAAAGTATTACACTGAGACAGAAAAGCTGAATTACATCTGAACATTCACTAGTTTGTAATCCAAGATCAAGTGTTTGTGTGATTATTATCCCTGGGTGTTAAATAATAAAAATTTTCTTGTTAGTATGTTGTTGTAGAAAGTCTTATAAAAGTATTTATGCTATTCATATCTCATTCAACTATAGCAACAGAAATTGTTTATGTCTGATACTCTTATTATTCAAAAGGAAAAAACTGAAGGGAAGACATTTGATATGTAATTTTCACTGAAGGTCATTGGCCAGTGTTATTCCCAGAAAGAACACCCATTCATGTTCCTTCATTTGTCTGTCTTTGAAAGCCAGCTCTATGGATGTGCCAAAAAACACCGAAACCTTTCCCAGCTTTTGGTGCATATGGAAGTTCTACTTTTGCTAGTTGGAAATATGACATTCCATGAATAAGGAAAGCTGACCTGTTCCCACTAATTTGAGGGTTTTCTATTTATAATCCTGTACAAAGTCATAGGATAAGAGAAGAGGAGTGGTACCCATGAATTTATTTTTTTTAAATAGGCACTTCATCAAAGGTGAAGTGAACTATTGGTAAGTGCCCATGTCCAGTCAATGAGCAAATCTAAGCTAAAGGGTACTTAACTTCTCTCTACTTATATATTCTCAAATATTGAACATTTACAATTTACAAATTGCATTACAATTCTAATGGGAATATGGCCTCTTTTCCCACGGACAATGAATTAAAAGCAAAGTCTGTAGACGCCATCATCTCGTGCAGGGGATTTTTACTGTTCAGTTGCTTTCTGACTTTCTCACATCATAGTGCAATTAAGACATATTTTCATTTCAGTTTTACTTCCCATATGCAAAGCCAATCATGCCAATGAAAGCAGAAGTCAATAGGTTTCTGTTGTTATTCCTTTTGAGACTGAGATGAGAACTCTTTTTTTTTTTTTTCTCAGCAAAGCTATCTTCAAATGAATGCTCAAGAAAGCTTTCATCGAACAAGTCCTTTCATCTCTTTTTAAAATTTTATTTTTATGGAAACCTTCTGCAAAGAATACATAAATAATGCCATATTTTAGAAACTAAACACATCTTGAGCATGAGAACCATGGAAGTACGCACTGATGTATCCAAAGGAAATAGATTTTCACCCTGTGCTGAAAGTTTGGAAGACATGATAGACTTTGAAAAATTGACACCTATTTAATAAAACAGTATTAAAGCACATAGAGAAATACAGTTTTCACTTTATATGTTTTGTACATTTCCTGCAACCTCAAGAACAAAAAAAGTTGCTACAGTTGTATACTAGAGGAATTTGGATACACGGGTATTAGTTATTTTGCTATAGTTCAAGTAAAGTTTGAATTAGAGAACAGAAAAGAAAAACATTTCCTAGGAGTCTCCTATTGTAACTTACAGGTTTATCTGCCTCTTGCATTGTGACCACACAAAATACAGTGTTACTGAAAACAAACTGGAAAACTTCAGGACAAATTTATTACAAACTAAACCAAGAACAAGTTTGGTCCCTAGCATTTGGAAAAATGTGAACTTGCACATACTTCCATGTATTTGAAAGTAAAAATACAAGCTAAACTTGCCCCTATTCAAACTTCTGGTTGAACTTCTGATGCTCTAACATACTAGTTTTAATGATATTTCAAACCATAAGCCATATTTCTGGGAGAAAAGGATGACTAATACTGTCTCTACAAATGACTGTTAAAAATTTCTGTTGAATTACAAACTCTAATTGGCATTGAATGTAATTTAAAGATCTCTTGCTGAAATGATGTTGATATGAAAGTTTGTTTTCCTAACCTAACTCATATTAGGACCCAGTAGAAGAGCACTAATTTCAAGCTTCTAAGGAAACACAACTTACATGTTAAAACAAATCGCAACAGTAAATAGAATACAGTTTTAACTACTAGCTGGCATTTAACAATACATTATCTCCTATATTTACATAGTGCAGAACAATATGTTTTCTTGATTACAACTGATTCTTTAAAATTAGACCATTTGGCTTTCATAAATAGTTAAAAGTGGTGCTGTGTAACCGAATGGACCCAACGATGTTTAGACATGGTAACTTCTGAGAGATGCAGAACTATGTCTTAATACACAGGCATTGAAGGCCATACCATAACTCTGAAGTTTAATATAACTTTTGACTCACATAATTTTTGAATTCACTCACATATCACCATACTTGCCATCATTATACTAGCATCAGTTATTTATGCCACAAATGGTGCTCTTTTGATTTTTCTGTCTGCTCTATAAATATTTTCTAGCAGAAAAGTGTGTGCTTTAGCTGTGGCAAAGGTGGTGTGGCTGACTGACTTTTCTGGCTTTTCCCAGGACACGGAGAGGCAGGGAAAAGAGATAGACAGATGCACATCCCTGTCCTCCCTCCAGCCTGCCGGCCCCCCCCCCCGTCCCACCATAATGAAATTCAGAATTTGTAACCATCTGGCTTTCATGGTATTTTCCAGATCCACAATGTGGGCATGCTTTATGCGTGGTTACATAACTGATAGGATTTTTTTTTTTTTCTTTCATGGAAAGGATTTAACAAGTAGTTGCCTACTGACCACTCTTATTACTACATTATTAATACATTATTAATAAATTATTAATACATTATTTTGAACTGTTTTCTAGTAAATAATAAACAAATTTAAATTGCTCTCTACCACGGTGGGGTAACTTGGTGCTTTTGCAAAACGGTATTCAGATTTTTCCACTAGTCAAACAAAAAGATGATGAAACAATTAGGTGAAGGACAAATTTACAGAATTAAGCAGTCTTCAATTCAGATTTGAGTTTCAAAAGAAACAGGAGAGCAACAATGGACAAATATGGCTATGGCAGTAAAAAGAAAGGACAGAATTTAAGACTGTTTCTTTTACCCCAATCTTTTTCTAAGGTTCATATTGACTGCTACTTGCTCTGAATGATTCACCTGTGACCTAATAAATTTTATCATTAGGATAATTCCAAGGACATGTTACTGGTTTTGTCCTTGTTTTTTACAGCCTTCTGAAATATTACCACTGTAAATAAACACATTCACCTTTTCTCTGCATTCAGCATCCCCAGAAAAGCCATTGTCTGTAATTCAGCCTCTGTATGCTAACAAAATATTTTACCATTTGTTGGAACATGAACATGCACTTCCTAGAGCTACATATAAAGATACTATTATTTGGTCACTTACAGACGTGTTTCTATAGGAATATCTTGCTTCCTCTTGCTGCTGTATTGGACTTTGTTGCTCCAGTTGGGTTTTAATTTCATTTTAAAAGGCAAGCCTTGATTCAGTGCGAGGTTTGTGGAAGAAAATGGCGCGGTGCTCATGGCTGTACAGGTCATCTCCTTTCATTGTGGAGGACATCTGGTCTCTCTCCATGTAGTGGGAAAGAGGACTGCCTGGACTAAATAGGTATTGTGGCTTATCCCCAGCAGGGAAGCAAGTACCACAGCAGCTGCTTCCTCATGCCTGCAACCAATGGGATTGGGCAGAGAATTGTGAAAGTACAAATGAAAACAATCATGGGATGAAATGGACATTAATGGGTTGGTAGGTAAAGCGGAAGCTGTGCGTGCAGGCAAAGCCTCTCAAGGAATGAATTCTGTTCCTTCTATAGCAGGCAGGTCTTCTGCTGTCTCCAGGAGAGCAGTGATAGGGACGTCATAGTGTCATGATAGTGCCTTGGGAAGACAAGAATCATCGCCCCCAATGTCCCTGGCTTTCCTCCCCTGTCACCCAGCTCTACATATTGAGCGTGATGCCGTATGGCCTGGTAGGGCCTGTTGGGATCAACTGTTTGCTCCCAGCTTGTTGTGCCTCTCGTGCTTCTTGTGCTTCTTGTGCAATCCTACCCTCCTCACCAGCATGCAGCACGAGGAGCAAGAGAGGCCTTGACTGTGTGTAAACCCTGCTCCGCAATTACAAAACCATCTCTTTTGCTATCAGCACTGTGCTCAACACTGCCAGGACCCAGGACATCCCTCTGACACTGTCATCCACAGCTTTTAGAGCACCAGGTGTGGAGGCTGAGAACATGATTTTAGTTTTGGGGTGGATTTTGGTGCTGCATCCCTGCCCTACCCCTTCCCCTTGCCAGCTGCAACATGATCTGAGAATCTGAGAATAGAGATGCTCTTGTGGGATCCATTGTGGGCTACTTGTTGTCATCTGAGTATGAAATAAATATATCAGACTGAGTAACAGCTCCTCCTTTGAACTTCAGTTTCTTTATGATTTCATAACCCCTATGACCCGCTAAGAAACAGTGTACTCAACCAAGGTAAATAATAGGAAACAGAAGAGTTTTAATGCTTTGTTTAAACTGCAAATACATCTGGTTAATTTACAGAAGAGTCTGCATCCTTCACAAGGAACACCCACCATGTATTTTCAAAGCTCTGCTCTCCCTCTTTGCAGTTTTAGTGGAGTTAAACTTTAGACACATTTGATGACATGACATAAATTTGTGCATTACTTAGAAAATGTGCTTCAAAGATGGGTGAAACATATCAGTTAAATTACTGCTGAAATAAGTGTGGCAGGTATTCACAAATTTGAATGGGTGTATGAGCAAAAAATCAAAATATTTTCCATTGGGAAACAGGACTAGTAACCAATGGGAAAAATATTAAAAGCAAGGGAATTTTGTAACATTTCTGGTATTTCTGTGGAATAGGATAACATCTATAAAGTAATTTGTGACTGTATTGTGTAAAACCCCAGACAATGAATTGGCACATCCACTGCTTTGCCATAGACTGTGTCAGAATCAGGACCAAGACCAGTAACTGACAGCATACTGAAAGAAGAAGAAAAGATAAAATAGTAAGAATTCATAAGAGCTCTACTAAAAATAAAAAGCTTTGTGTGCTGACAAATGTAATTACTTCACAGTAATATTAAATTTACATTCAATGCTCAATATTTCATCACTGGTTCAAGTGTTTATCATTGTGTCTATTTACTCTAGATTGTTTGTGGATCCTTTCCTCTGTTGAATATTAATTATTGGTTGCATATGAAAATAGTTATTTAACTGAACAACTTTGGCTGCACCTTCTGAATTGCAAGAAGTGGTAAACTATTATTTTTGTCATTTTTTCAGCAGGTAGTAGTATAGAATGCAATAGTGGGAAGTTTTGCAAGATCAGGAGTTTTTTAGAAATGAGCAGGAATAGCAGGATCCATACATAAGCTATTAATTTTTCACAACCATATAGTTCTATCTGCCATTATTTTAAAGCAAATAATAAAATACAGACTAGAATTATTTTGCTTCCAGAATTATTTTGCTTTTTGTTAGCCAAAAGGAGAATCCACTGATAAACTGTTTTGGTTTGGTTTTTTGGCTTAGTTTTTTTTTTAATGGAGGTAGAATTCTTTGCGTGTTTGCCGGAGTATAATAGAAGAAGTATTAGGTAAGGTAATACTGTTCTAGTTCTCTCAGCACTGCTTTGTATAGCTGAAGATTTTGGGACACTGCCTAGCATGTTAGAGTCTGCTTTGATTTAGAGAATTGCCTTTGCAATTCCAAAAAATATATAACATGAATCAAACAAATGCAGGCAACAACAAGACTTCTTCCAAACTTGTGTTAAGATTTAAAACTTTATTTTGAATGTTTAGATCACCACAAACATGGAAACTAGTAGACACAAATGACTTCTTATCAGTTTTGAAACAAAATGTTTGCTAAAGAAATTGCAACAACACATTTTCATGACAAGAACATACCTTAATATTTCATATCTACATATAAAAGTCATGCATTTTAAAGATCTCTTTTGGCTAGATTGTGTTTTCTGGGCGCTAAAATTCACTGTGGAACTTACATGTTTTAAATATTTTGCATAAACATTTTGAACAGGCTATTATAGTCATACGACATTCCCAAATAAAACACAAAATGTAATAAAGCTTTACATTTTCTTGTTCTACCTTATTTTTTCCATATTAAAAAAAATAATTCTATTTGTAATAGCAAAACAAACATTTTAAACCAGCTCACACGTATGCAAGATATGTAAAATCTAATAGTAGAAACAAGGATGGCAATGCAAGGGTACAAAATATGCTCTCTTTTGAGTCTGTGGTCCTTGAGTAATATTGCTTCTGTTCTGGCCTTGCTTTGATACATGCAAGTCCATGAAATACTTCATGGCTTATTACATAGCAGGTGAGGAGTCAGCTGGGAACTAAAGGAATATGGTCCTCAAGCCTAAACATTGGCAGGTACTTGGTTTATTTCCATCTTTGCTATACAATTATTCTATTCTTGCTATGAGGCACATTCAAAAAAAAAAAGTCCAGGGCTAAATTTCAGCATGTAGTATCTTTGCAGTCAGTACATTTTAAGTAATTTAGATCCCCTATATTGTACTTCCGCAAGATATTTTACTACATAAATAATTCCTCCAGTTCAAACAATAATGTTAAAAGGTTCTATATATAGCTTTTATTTTTCTCTTTGAGATTCTGTCATAATACCATGCTGGCTGCTAAGGCATGTGCCACTCATGATGACCTTTGGCACCGGTGTGTTAGCATCTGAGGGCTTTTGACCTCTGTATGTGACCCATTATGCCTTAACGTTGATAATTTTTCTGATTTTCCAGCTTCATCCATGGAATCCATTGCTGTGATGTTGAGCACCATCAGCAAAGATTTTTACAAAGAGTAAATGTATAAATATTTATAAAAGTCTTACTAAACATAGTGCTTTTAAGTGTTTTGCATCCCTGATGTGGAAATATTTTTTGATCTATTGACAAACTATCTAGAAAGATGCACTTGGCTGTATAGGTCAAACCAGGCTTCTTTATGTGTTTCAAGGAACTATTTAAGAATGCGAAGAGAGTCTGACAAAACACAGAATGAGCACTGGACTGTGACAGAGGAGATCTGCTTTTGTTCCTGGGTCTGTCACTGTCCTGCTGGGCGGTCTATGTGCAGTTGTTTCCTCTCTCTGTGCCTCACTTTCACCACCTGAGAAGTTAAGGAAATGATGTCATCATTTTTGCAAAGTGCTCTGAGATTTCTGAAGCAAGAGTGTTGTGTAAGAGCCTGGAATTTACTGATGATGAAGAGCATTAATTTTTCCATGGTCTTTCCAGTTTTCTCTTCTTAATGCAATAAAATAAAGAGCAAAAAAAAATCTGTCTCTTTGAAATCAGTAGGAGTTTCACATTCAATTCTACAGGTGCCAGCACTTCTTCTGACTGCATGACAGAAGTTGTGCTCCCCTCTGGACAGCACTAGTAGCAATTCTTTTGTATGCTATTACTCTACCTCTGAAATATCTGCACATTTGCTAGAAATGTGGAAGATAAGCAAGCAATAACTTCAAAAGGAACAAGGTAGCAAACTTTAATGCAAACATTGCATTTGAACATCCCCTGGAAAATATTTATAATGCACTAGCATGCAGGCTAATAATATTAGTACTCGACTTCATTTTCCCATGTTTCTTAACATAAACATTTACTAAAAATATGGTAGGCTCTTTTTATTGGTTCAAAGCAGTTCCTAAGGTACAAATTGAGACTTACACAATTTTAATGTGTCGTCTAAAAATTGTATGTGCTTATTTTATTATAGATGGCCTTTTTCATCACTAGGATACATACTTCAGTCATTCATATTAGTTTTTTAAAAAGCTTTGGACAGACATCCAGGAAAGCTCACAATTTTTTTTCCCTTTCAAAGGTTTTGAGAAGAGTATTTTTCCCTGACAGGATGTTTAAACAATGTGTTTTCTATTCTGAACTTTGTATTGCATTGTAACACTGTTCTGACTGCAAAATATTCCGGATCCTGTAGTGCTTATCCCAAAAAAAACCCATTTTAGAGACTCTTGTGGTCACTAACTTCAGATATATATTTGGTTCTATAGTCACAGCAGTTGAAATCATTAGTTTAAATGGCAAATATAAAATACTTCAGACAATATAAAGGCAATAGATCTCGTAGGGCATGAGCATAAACCCTTCTAATTGGAATATAGTAATGTAAAGAAGTATCAGTCAGCTAATATGATAATTTGTATATTATGCCAACCCCACTCCAAGGGTACTGCCAGTTCAAAAGACATTGCATTCATTCACTAACCACACCATGTGTTCACCTAACTGGCAGCAGCACTAGAACTGAGTCTCTCCCACAGAGCCTCTCGTAGGCGACGACCCAGTCAGCTCTCCCTGGGGAAGCTTTCTGGTTTTATCCGTGCACCATTCCATCTGGCACTCTCCACAAATAAATGTTTGTTCTTCTGAAATATATTTGGGCTGCAAACTCAGGTCATCCTTGAAACAATGAGCCCAGAAAATATGATCTCCAACTTACACGACTTGGCTTTTCCATGATCTACAGTTAAAATACTGCATCATACTAGAAAGAAGTATCATGCTGGGGGCATAGAGACAACATCTGTCCCTTTCCGCTGCTATCCCCACACTTCCTTTTACTGTGCAACAGTTAATTTATTCAGGTGATCCAAGACTGTCTTATGCACACTCTCCCGCCAGTCAGTAATTAAAATGACATAGAATTTTTCATCCACAGCATTCTTTAAGGAAATGGTTAACACCACCAGCATATATTTGTATGTTCTAGGTTTCTTTACTACCACTTCTTTGTTTTTCTTCTGATATTACACATTGTTTTCTCTTGCAATTATATGCAAATTCAGGTAATATTAAGTTGTTTTTCCAATCTTTCATATTATGTGAATGATGACAATTCTTTTTTGTAAATAACAAAATAAGGTATTCCAGGAAATCTTTTGTTTTCTTCCTGATATGCTTTAATTGATTGTGAGACTACACATATTTTTATTTTTCCATTTTTTCAAAGCAATTACAGTACCTTATTTCTTCGATTTCCAAGTATTTCTTTTAAAACAGATACTAATAAATAGGATCTTGCATGGTTGTTTGCTGTCTATGGGTTTACATGCGTATTGTCAGATGAGACTTCACAGCTGATTCCTGACAGTGCAATTTCACATCACCACACATTTTCCTTTCAGCTTCTCCTTCCTTTTCTGTTGCTTGCTCTTTTTGCCATCAATTTGCAAACTCACAGTCCTGCGTTTCTCCAGGTTTAGCAATTCTTGGAATAACTCTTTCACATTGTGGTTTGTCTTGGCAGAGGTCTCCATGAAGGCACATTTCCACTTCTTAGCCATGGCATCTCCTTCACTGCTTTCTACCTCTCGATTTTGGTTCTCATCATTTTTGTTCCCCACCAGCATGATTGGAATGCTTTCTATGTCTCCTTTAATCTGACATATTTGCTCGTAGATTGGCTTGAGTTCCTCCAAGGACTGTCGGCTGGTGATAGAGTAAACCAAAATAAAAGCATGTCCTTTAGAAATAGAGAGACGTTGCATGGCTGGAAATTGATGGCTCCCGGTAGTGTCAGTTATCTGCAAAGTGCATATGCTCTTATCACAGCTGATCACCTGCCGATAGGTGTCTTCAATGGTAGGGATGTAGCTCTCTCTGAAAGTGCCCTTCACAAATCTCAAGACCAAAGAACTTTTTCCCACTCCTCCAGCTCCAAACACAACTACCCTATAATCGTTGCTTTGCTCAGGCATGTTTCTCTGTGTGTGACTTGCTCAGCTAGGGGGTAAAACCTAGGAGAGAAAGCAACAAAAACAAGGAGAGAGACATTACTACAGGTACAAGTGTGGAGTGCATGCTCTGATATCCTTCCCACTAAGAGAAATAAATATAATGTGAGTGATGGCAGTTGTACTAATTTAATAAGTCTTGCAGGGGGTTACAGAATTATTTATTTCAGTTGTAAATTAGCGTTTGCAATCCAGTCTAGACATCTCTGTTGTTTCATGGTTGATTTTTAATTAACATGATGTGTTTCAGTATTCTTCCTACTGGACTAATATTAACATAACTAAAAAGTTGCATCTGTGAATTTCTAGAGGGCCTTGCTTGAACAAATTGTAGAAAAGGAATTATCCTTCTATATCGTAAGTAGATCTAAAATAATAGTCAAAATTGATCACTGTACGACAGTCAATTACTCTGAATTTTACCCCTTTTCAACAGTTAAGGAATTTATTCCCACTATGACTAGACTACAGTTCTAAATGACAACTAAGATGTATTTGTGGACTATTCAGCAATAGCACTTATTGACCTTTGTTTTTAACTCCATGGGAGCACGTGTCCCACTTCAGTGTGTTTTGCCACTGGCATTTCAGGTCAAAGAGTACATTTTGATAAACTCAGATTGCTCACATTCAGTCTGCCTTTTTATTCCAATATTTATGTTGCAGTAGATGATATCTGACACCAGACTAGCTATACTTATCAGAGAGGCTCTGCAGACATATTCATAACATTTTTAGTGGCTTGTATTGCTAAGGTTGGCAAGGGCATATGTCAAAGGTCACAAAATTCTGTGATTCCTGCAGTCAGCTGCCCTTGACAAAATCCATCTGTGTATAGTCGGACCACAAATATGGAAATAGTTTTTAAATAAGAGAAATGGTAAAATATTCACATTTTTACAAACTGTAGACGTTTTAGATTTCATTTAAACAAAGTGAAGATTAATTTGTCCTCCCATCAGTAGCAGCTCAAGGGGTACATAGCACATCAGTACATACAGTCTTTTTATATTTAATGACATTTAGGCAAAAAACACTTTAAAAATGAACCCTAAAAATTGAAGAAAGCATAGGGTACTGTGCCTCTTCAAACTGGTGTATATAAGGGGTACATGTGGAAAAAAATGCAAAATTTGCTGCATCTGTATTTGTTCTGAAGAAAATGGGCAGGCTTTATAGGGAATTTTGCCCAAGTGCCTTAATGGCACCAAGTGAATAAATTTGCCTGTTGTAATTTTGCTTGGGCAGCAATAAATCTAGAAGAACCCAAAGAATTTATTCCCTTTTGAAAGCAAGCCTTCAAGCTGTTTCTTCAATGCAGCGGAAGGAGTCACTGCATTGCAGGGGGTGATTTCAAGTTACCTTTTACCTGTCGAGCAGCAAGACAATACTGATGGTTTAGAGGTGTGGATCTTAGTGGACTTCCCATGCCCTTATTCTTGTTGCAAGCTCATGCCAAATTTTCTGTTTCTGCATTTTGATGCAGTTGCTCATTATGCCAGTTAGGCTTTAAGCTACGGCAATGCATGCTGCACTAATGTCTTCTATTTCTGCTCAAGCACATCCTGATGTAGTTATCTTCCTTTTACAGGGCATCCTATAGTGTCCTTATTTTAATGTCTGAGTAAGTTGAAAACATCTGTCCTTACATAATTTGTTGGATGAAGGAGTTGTACTTCCTCATCTGCCATACCACAGGCAGAACAACCAGTGCAACTGGGGATGCTGATCCCGAGGCAAAGTGCAGAGCTGCCACAGCTCTGTCTACCCAGCCGAGCTTCAGGCAGAAGGCAGCTTCACCCCTTCAATCTCTCCTGTGCTACATTCACTGTCACTCTGAGAGGCTTGTTTAAATATAGGAAAGGTTGATAAATAAGAGTGTTCATCCTCAGGCACTGAAGCAAAATTGTTTTTCTGACAGCAGAATTGAAGGAATGGAAAGAAAAGGTAGCCTCAGAAAAAATGCTCATGTATGTGTTTGTAGAAAATGCAAAACCCTCTGAGGAACAAAGAAAATGAGTGAGCAGCTCATTATGTTAAAAAGAAAGGAAAAAACATAGCTGGAAAAAAAATGAGGGGAAGAAGCTAGCATAATGCTGTTCCACTGAGAATAAATCTGTATGTAAGAACAGCAGGCATGCAAATTTGGAACAGTCTTAGAGCTTACAGTTGTGGATGACTGCACAGAATGAGTTACCATAAGAATTACAGTTTAATAATTTCTTGTAAGTAAAAAGGCAAGAGAGCAATATCTGCAAATTCCACTTCAGAAGCAGCTTAAGCATTGCACAGTCATATTATATGTATCCTAGGAATTACAGCACTAGGAGAAAAAATGCACTATGAAAACTTTTACTAAGAAAATCAGTGAAATGTGGACTAGAAAAGTACAATTTTAAAAGCTAGCTGACTGTACTCCTGCTGTATTACACTGTATACTCTAAAAATACTCAGAAATCTCCAAGAAAACTGACACATATGGTAGCCCAAAAAATAGAACAAATTTAAATGGGACACTTAATGGTGTGAAGTATTAAGCATACAGAAAAGTTCTAAGGGGTCTTGAAACAGCATGGTAACAATCTTCAAAACATAGCAGGTTGTTGCAAAGACCGAGAATGTAGTTAAAAAAAAAAAGGTTATGTGCTTGCATTGTAGAACAAATTCACATTAGACAATAGGAAAACTTCACACTGGTAAGAATAGCAGGTCTAATGTGTAGGGAGATTTTGCAGATATTCTTCAGAGATTGCCATAGTATCAAAGGATAATTCCAATTGGCAGAGACCTGAGTAGTTTCTGGTCCAGACTGCTATCACAGCTGGGTCAGCCATGACACCAGAGAAGGTTGTCTATCCTGTAGAGATGTGAAAATCCCCAATCCTTCCGACAGTCTCTCTGGGAAACACACTCCAATGTAAAATTACCGTCAGGATGATTTTTTTCCCCTCCTATACCTAATCTAAGGTAGTCTCTCAACACATACCTGTTGTCTCTCCTCCCAGCATCTACTGTTGTGAAGAGCGCAATGCCACCTTTTTGATGGCTTTCCTGCAGGTGTTGAGGGCTGTGCTTTGCTGTCCCTTGAACTCTGCCTTCCCCAGGCTGAGCAGGCCCTGGTCCCTGAGCCTGCAGAGCCCTGGACCCCTCGTGCCCCCCCTGCCCTTGCTGCAGTGTCTCGGCTGTTTCCCGGCTGGGGGTGCCCGAACCGGACACACGGCATTGCTGCTGTCCCGTGAGCGCCGGGCACAGGGGGATTGTCACCTGCCTCACGGGCTGGCCCTGCTCCTGTGCACACACACGCACGGGGGGATCTGCTGCAGCCGGGCCACTGCCCAACATCACCATGACCATCACCATGACCGTGACCAGGAGCACCGGGACCTTCTCCACAGAGCTGCTCCTCCCCAGCCAGGGTGACTGCAAAGGAGCAGTAACCTCAGTCAATATTTGGTCTGTGAGTCCTGAAGATCCTCAGTTTTGCCAAAATAAAAAGTACAGATTTTTATACATTTTTCACGCTCAGGAACTAAAAAAACCAAAAAAAACTTCCCCCCCCCCCCCCCAAAAAAAAAGCTCACACAAGTCTTTATGATCACACACAGAAAGAATTCCCCAAATGTTGTTTATCATTTTTTTGTGTTCTCTATGTGGATCTGCTCAGAGTCTCCTCCAGGGACAATCTCTCTATATGAATGTTGGACTTGCACACAAATGTTCATTTTTTAATGTTTTTCATACCACCCTCTTACATTACTGAATTTCTTTGTCTTAAAATGTGTTAACTGAAACACACAGGAGGAAAAAATAAAGTATGGCATTATTTAATCAGCTTGTGGCATTATGGCCAGTGAGGGTATGGAAAAATTAAATTTAAAGTCTGACTTTTCCGTACAAGATAATTTCTGATTCGGAAAACCAGTCTTTCATAATCTGCACAGAAAAAATTAGCTGCTTTTTACATGTTAGAATGGACTTATTCTGTAATGAAGCCTCATTTGCTGCCTTTTCTGCTTTCACAAACTACAACAGTGAAAACATGATCTCTAAAGTGTCAGTTTATCAACACTACACTTATTTGAAAAGCCAAAGGAATCTTCATAACATACATTCATATCCTTCATTTTGAATTGTCTGACTACAAAGGTCAGCAATGAGTCTCACAAAACAGTGACTCGGTACCTCTGCTGACTTAGCTATGTTTCCTGCAGATACTTTGCTAGCACAAGGCTGGAGCTGCTCTAGTTCAGCTGCTGCAGGTGAGCTTGATGGGCTATTCACCGGGGCAACATATTTAACCACTGCCTCCAGTTCCAACTTAGCTGCAGGCCTTTAAGTCAGTCTGCAGGCATTCCCGAGATATTTCTGATATGCCAGGTGAAAGCATTGAAATGTTTTTCTGACAGAAGGAAACAGTTCAAGGTCTGAGTAATTATGACATAAAATCACTTATCTAATTATATAGTGCATTTTATTATTAAATATATGTATTTTAAATGTCTAAATAAAGTAACTCATGTTACAGATTATGCTCCTCATAGTTTAAACTCCTAACATTCATTGGCTGTTTAATTAATTACATGTGAGTATGCTAGCATTTAAGAAATCATTTATACTGATCCTTTACTTAGCCACTGCACCTCCACAGTTCTCTCTTATTTTAATTGGGTTTTTTATAGTCTAACTTTTTTGTCAAATGTGTTTATGACTTGCCTGCAATGTGGGTATTTAGGCTATAGACATGCAATAACAGCCAAAAGCTATAGGAAGCCTGAAAAATAACTTCTGAAACTAATCTACTTGAGTTCTCTTAGAGCAATCTGAGATTAGAATCTCACAGCTGGTGAACTCTTTCAGTTTATGCTTGAAAATAAGCACAGAAAAGAAATCAACCTATCTCCAATGTTTCCACTCTTGGGTTTTGTTGCAAAAGATTTTCACCACGTTTGCATTGTTAGACTACCACGAAATGTCACAAATTGTAAGTTTAGTTGATATTTTTTTTACTAGATTATATCTTTTAGTGTCATATTCATTTTAAAAAACAGTGTGATGTTGCCTTTGCTTTCTGAAGTCAGAGGCTTTGATTACATCTTAACTGATCCAGTTTCTTGAGGTCTTATGATGTCCTACTGAGATGTCAGTCTGATATGAAATTCAGCAGTTGTCAGATGCTGTGTATTAATTTCCTGATTTTTTTTTTTTCCTCAGGTAGAACCATTTCATGTCAGTCATGGATTTTTTTTTTTCTTTTTTTAAGCTCTAAGGCGATGTCTCTGTTTATATTGTCGTTGTTATTGAGAAAAACCAATAAAGTACAGGCAATACATTTAGTTCAAAATCTCGCCTCAGTTTAAATTAACAGTCCGTAAGGCTATCCAGTGATGACACCACGACACAAAGATATGAGGTGCAAGGTGAAGAATGTAGCTATAGATAAGACATATTACAGCAGGACTGTAAGATCAATGTCCATTTCCCAATATCAAAGGTGAAAAACGCCACATTATTTATATGAAAGAGGAAAAGAGCTCTGCAAGGATCTTTTTCTTGTTGTGCATATAAAGAGGCATTTCTCAGGGAGTATTTTCACCATATCTGCTAATGAATATGCACTTTAAGAATGGGGACTTTGCTACGTCCAGCGCCTTCATCTTTTAATATAAGACTTGTTTTTTCATTCTATTCCTTTGCTTGTATTATTTGGTCTTCTCAAGCCAAGGGAAAGTTGGGCACATTTGGAGAACAAATGATAACTGTTAAAACTACTTTTTCCTACAACATGAGGTTCTAATGCATAGGGAAAGAACTTTTTTATTCTTATGTGAAACAAAATGTTCTTTGAAAGTCTGCTTCTTGATGATCAGCTAGTCTAAATCATGATGGGTTTTTTTTTTCACTGCATAAATGCAGTAGCACTTTTTATTTATGTTGTTCTCAACAACAGTTGGAGAGAAAAGCATTTATAGCTTTTCTTTCCAGCTATAGAAAGATGACCAGAGAGATTTCCTTACAAAAATGGCATCTTCTTCACAAAAAAAGTACTGTCATAAACCTGCTGATTTTATGACACATTGTCTTTATTGTGAAATTTGCTTGATTATCTGAAGGTAAGGAATAAAATCAGACATTTTTATTATTCAATGTATTCATAGAAAGCAAAAATTCAAAATAAAAATTCAATTTGTTTAAATCAAAACAGATTTCATTTTAGAGCTAGGTTCTCTACAATTTGGAAACGTTTCAATTTGCACGGAAAATTAATAATTTAGAATCTTTAATCTGAAATTAACATCACAAAGTCTTTTAGAGAGCTCCCTAAGAGGTTTTGTGGGTTTCCTTCAAGACCCTGGCCCAACACAGAAGAGAAATAGAAAGGACAGGAGGCTTTCAGATAAATTTGTTGCAATTTTTTTCTCTGTATTTACAGGAGACTATTGTCTTAAGAGCAGCTGTATGTAAAGGAGGTAGAAGCCAGCCTCTGTGCTGTCCTGTAGTCATCACACTTACGCTGAAAATCTCATTCCCAAAACAATGCCTTTTCAAAATTGCTTGGTAAAAGAAATAAATTATGAAACCCTTGGTAAAAGAAAGAAATCCCCCATGCACAGTTGTGACTATATGAAAATCTTTACTTGTTCTTTGGCTAACATATGGCTAGCAGATGTTGTGGCAGAAATAGTTTTGCTAGGCAGAAAAGAACTGGAAAAAAGAAAGGGTGGAGACAAATAGACAATGTTTCCTGTAGGAACTACAGACAGCATGGATTTTTGCAATTAGGCTTAACTAAAGTGGCATTGCTTGTTGAAGACAGCAGGACAGGTGGCAGAAGAATGAATGACACAGTAGGAATCTGTTGATTCCCTCCCCCGATGAGGGTTCATGTGCAGAAAATGAAGAAGGTGCTGGACCTGATCCAACAAAGAGCTTTACACATAGGGACGCACTGAAGTTGTTTGCTCTGTTATTACCTGAGAGCTCTGTTGCCCCAGAACTAACTCTTTTGTAACAGATATGTACTAATGAACCATTACTGTAAAACAAGATTCAGCTTCATTGAACACAGTCACTGTGTAAAGAAACAAAATAAAACACCCCCCAAAAAAACTTTACTTTCAGTTAGCATCAGAAATATTATGCTAAATTTATCCAGGATGGACAGGTGAATACATTTACCACATTAAAAAAAGCCTCACTTTGTGCAGAACCAGAAATATTATTCTAAGATTATCCAGGGTGCATAGGTGTCCTATTGGTTGTTACTTCCTATTTAGCAGCTTGGTTAATCTTAAAATTTAAAAGGGAGAATTCCATGAGAGTTCCTGTCTAAATTCAGGCTATGCTTTAGGCATGTCAGATACTTTCTTGATTTATCTACTTGAGTATTTTGGTAGACCAGTGTCTTAATCTCTAAGTGCTTATAATCAAAACTCAGAAAGAAATTACTCAGAAGAGTTTCCATATGTGTAGTTAGGTAGTCATTAAGCAACACATAGAAACAAAAATGTCAAAAAAAAGGAATTCTATTTAGCTCCCTTTGGAACTGCTTTTTTTTAAGTTTTCTTCCCAAATGAATTAACCAAATACCATAGTTCTTCCTCAGTTTTCAAGTGATTTAACTTAACCAAGGAAAGATGGAAAGATCAACTAAAACATCATATGTGTGCCTTTCAACAAGTAAGACATAATGCCATTGGACAGACCAGTATGATTAGAAACCAGAATTTGTCACACCTGCAAATGCAGGATCAGAGACTCAGTGTGAATTTTCAGCCCCTCTGGTTTCTAATAGTAGAATCATTTTTGGTATTGAGCAAAGGTTTTACATGTTTCATGAACTTCTGCTTCTCCAGCTGTACAGTCGAAAAAAAATAGGTTCTGACTTATGGATCTCAGTATTGTGAGATAAAAATCCCAGCATAGACAAAAAGCTATTTCCATTTAAATATTTACACAGAAGAATTGTACATTCATGGAAGACTGTTTTCCATTCATCAGAGGAAACACGGAAGACTGGTGGCCATTTTGCCTTTCACTGTAGTTCTCAATTCCGTAATGCTAATGCAATTTGAGACTACTTATGTAAATCTTCTGTAGAAGCAAAATTATTAAAGGTTAAGTATCTTTTTATGACATAACTCCTGTCATTAATTTTCCTTGCCTGGCTTGGAAGGATAGCTAGATTGCTGTCCTGACCACTGGAATATTTCTGATGCTCCTTCACAGCCCAAATAATATTCCATTCAAAGCAATGGCTTAAACAGAACATTTTGCCACTAGCTTGTTGGCCAATTACTTGGGAACAGTCAATGCAGTGGGTTTCAGGACCCAAAATGATCCCTGATAATTAATTAAGCAATGTAATGCAGTTACTGATATGTTTCCAGACACTACTAAGAAGCCTGTTCTTCTACTGAAATTTTTCTGCAAATCCAAGTATTTTGAAAACCAGCAATTAAATTATAATTGTGGACTACAATATAGTAATAGCACCTTTCTGATTGTTTATAAATGTTCAGTACTCCAACTTCCACTACTTTCAATTGTGAAGTAAGACAAGTAGGTTTAGCCTTAAGAGAATTTTTTTCTATGCATGTTTCTTTTCATTGTAGTATTAAAAAAAATTCATAAAAATTATATTTTGAAGATGAAAACACACTGAGTAACACACTGTAAGCTTTGTGTGTACAGACTGAGAAACCGGTAATGTTATTTATTTGGGTTAACTGCAATATTTTAGTTACTGATAGTAGCTAATATTTGATTATTTAAATAATTAACTCTTTCAGAAGAGATAAAATTTGTCAGCTAAATTTTCAGTGAAGAATATAAAAAATAAACAAGTAAAAATAAAAGAAGGGAAAGTGTTCTTTTCTTAGCTTCAGATTAATTATAAGAACTACTGGGCATTTTGGGAAGGAAACAACAAAATCCAGTCTAGGAATGGATTTGCCCTTTTCATATGGTTTCTTTAATATATACATATTTTGAATGAGGAAACTGAAAGGCTTAAATAGCTTCAGTTTTGAGACACCTTTTCAGATTCAGCTAAAACCAACTTCATTATCTGCAGTCAGGCTGAGGCTGACTGGGTTTTCCTGCCATAGCATATTGCAGACCTGCATAGCCAGAGACACTAATTTTAATATCAGATAGAGAAAATCAACATTCACTTAAAGTCCTTTCATCAAGAGGAGGTGTTCCTAACCTCAGTGTGAGTCAAAAGTGCATTTGTCACAGACTTGACACACACCTTTTCACATTTTATCTTTACTTGATACCCATCTCAAGAATTATTCTTTTATCAATACTTTGTGATTGAAAACTAATCAATATTTCTTTTCTCAACAAGGTAAATTAGAACATTTTCTGCTTCAATTAGTATGTACATCTGCATAGACACTCAGGTGGTCTTTTCCACTGCTCTTCCAGCAGTAAGGTAATTTAATGCATGTTTTAATTTTAATGTCACAATAAAAATGCAGTGAAAAGTATCTGTTTGATACTTGGAAACATCTGTATTTAAAGTTAAAATCCCTAATAGAAAAAAATTTTTAGAAATATTTTCTCCTGGTACATTTTTGGATATTGGTAATTTAAAAAGGAAATTAATATTACTAATATCCATGTTTTACAAGATTGCAATTTTTCTTCCTCTTTTTAATATTGATTGTTGCTCAATTAGTCGTAGTAATACAAAATATTAAGGGAAAATTAATAAAAATGTGGAATCACTCTAACACCAAACAAAATGTCCCACAGCGAATACTGTTTCAGCTGACATGTAAGAATGTCCTGATGCTCGCACTAAGTGTGGGAGAGGGCACATTCAAATGCAGCCCATTATGTATGACAGAAGAATTACTGAGGAACACTGTGAATTGAATGCAATCAGTGTAGAAAATAAAACCATTAAAAAAAAAGAAAATATATAAGTTTATAAACACAAATAATGAGAGAAAAAGGGACTATGAAATTGGATGCAGTCTTTCTATAGGAGCATCTTTGAACCAGAATATTGTTTATTGCACATTTATTTAAAAATCTAGCTTTGGGAGAAATAGCACATACTCTGTCACAATGAAAGTCCAAGTCTGATTTTTCATACATGATGCTGGGATCCCTACATGGGTAGCTGTGTTGGTTAGCACAAAAGAAATCCAGAAAACAAAGTTATCAGGTTATCCTCAAAGGAAACTAGAAACAGTGCTAGTAATGACTTCAGGACAGCAGCATGAGTTCATATCCAGCATGCTATTTTTATTGGCACTACAGAGACTGCAATGCTGGTGTAATATAATCATGACCACTTGGCCAGAAGGAGCCTCTGAACTCCAATCAACTTCCTAAGAGCCCTGGTCTGCACTGTGAGAAAGTGATATTACTCAGCCTGAGGTTCATCAGCGCTTGTGAGTCTGCTGGTGTAAACAATAGTGCAGCACAGAGCAGAAATATGTTTTCATCTGACTGGTGTGACATACCAGGAAAATTGTATTTCTTGTTTGCAAAGGGACTCCTTAGTTCAGGCAACTTCCAGAGAAAAGTAAAAATGGTATTCAGTACTGGAAGAGACTTTCTGGATTATCAGATTCGGTGCTTTGGCTTTGCAGGCAACCATTTCACATAATCCCTTCCATCAAGTTACAACTAAAAGGTATTTAAAAGGTTTTCTATATATTACTTCAACTAGAATGTAATTTAAGAACCTTGCTGCTCTAATGGTTTGAAATCTTCCAGCCTAAGTGTATTCACAGCTCATTTATACCAATTCATTCTCCTCTCTTACCAGGAATAAGGATAAATAGCTGCATATCACACTCATTCCCCAGACCCATGGGACCATTGATTTGTAGCTGTGTGGCTGAACTTGTTCCATGTTTGTACAGTTCTTCATGCAAGAGTCTCAGATATGCTGTGTGTGGTGTGAGAGAGAGCAGGAAGCCTGGAGGAATATCACATTTCATAGCTCCAGAACAATGGCACAGAACCCATTCTGCATTAATTGGGTACTACCGCACTTATTGAGGACAGACGGCCCCAGAGAGCAGCTCCTGAGCATAACTGAAGTCCATTAGCGAGAAAAGTCAAAAAGGGAATGGGAGGGGGGCAAGCCAAGATAGCCCTCTAAAAGCCAGAGTTAAATATGTTGAGACCTGCAAACATTCTAGATAATGGTAAACTGTAAAGCTTGGCAAAGATACAACAGCAGTCAGTTTCATCAGCCGTGTCTGCCCTGAAAGGAGTGGGGTGTACATAGCTGCACACAGCCTACATAGCTGTATGTGTGTGCATTTATAAACAGGCATATATGAGTCCTCTCACTAGAGTCTCACTCATGAGAACAGGACATTCAGAAAATTCTTCAAAATTAAAATGCATCCAATTTTGTTGCTCCATTCTGTGTTCACCCTTCTGTGTCCAAGTGGTGCAGCATACAGAGCATCCCACATTTCATGGGGAAGATAGAAAGGGATAAAGTGTTATCAAATCTGATTCAGCAGCTCTCAGGCACTTGAGAATGGTCTTTCATGATTTATTTTCTTTCATTCAGTTGGGAGAGGGACAATCTACAGGGAAAAAAATCCTGCCTGTCAGTGGGATGCTGCAAAGTTGTATGTGTCTTGAAGAAACACCTTGTGTTATTTTATTCAGACTCCACATTTTTATATTCTTCTATCAGTTAAGTAAAAATGTAGCTTTCATTTCAAAGAAATAAAACTTAATCTCTCCTTAAGCCACTGCAGAGGCAGTTCTATAAACTAGGGCAAAATTCAGCACATTGAGCTTTAATGAAAGGCAGCTTGAAAAAAAGGTCATTACTAGCATCCCAGCACAGAGAAAAATGATAGTTAACTGGTCAGTGTGTCTATGACCAGCATCTGACTTCTTTGCTAGCCCCAGTTTACAGCATGCCATGTTCTCTACAAAAGATATTAGCTTAGAGCATATCTTGCAGTTGTAACTCAGGCAAAACTCTACCGACTTCAGAGGAAATTCTGCCCGAGCGAGCATTGAGGATTTTGGCTGAAGAAAAGGAAGAGCTCGAAATTCCATGCAGAGCTATGCCCATTGCGCAAGGTAGTGTGGAAAAACAACGGAAAGAAATTTGCCTGTGTAGGAGCAGAAAGCTTCAAACGCTCTTCAGTTTCTGCCTGTCATTGCACCAGCTCCGCTCCCTCTCTGCCCTGGGCTCCCTCCAGCAGCGAGGGGGACCGGGGGCCGCGCTCCGCCGCCTCCCTGCCCCGCTGCCCGGGCCGGCTGTGCCCGCTGCCCGCCCTCCGTCCCGCCTGCCCCGTACCTGGGTCCTGGGCACCGCTCCTGCTCCTGGATCGCAGCTCCCTCCTCCTGCTCCTACGGGCGCGCTGACTCCAGCCGCTGCCGGCGCTGCTGCCTAAATGGCGACTGCAAAGCTCGTCCAGGCTTTCCGCTGCCACCTACTGAACAGTTGTGGAATATATGTATGTGTGGGCGTATGTACACATAGGCTGTAATGTTCTGGTTCTCTCAACCAATGTAGTAGATTTTAACAATTAGTCTCTAAAGCCTCGACACACGCTCTAGTTTGTCATTTAAAGCTGTAGATTACGCTAACCTGAGCTCACAATTCTCCATTTCTTTCAGTTCTGAAACAGAACAAGCCTGTCTCTTTAAGTTAAAAAGCTTACAAAGCCTTTGGTGAGGCTAATCCCCCGGGCAAAAAACAGCATAGCCCTATTCAGATCAATGGAGCTGTGCTGATTTTTATTACTTGGAAATTTAATCCCTTAGGTCTCATATTTATTCACAAGAAACCCAAACCTCCCCCGCAAAAAAACCCCAAAAAAACCCGAAAGCCAAAAACCAAACCAGCAGAAAGAAAAACGTGCCTTTAAAAATAGCTTTTGTCCAAAATAGCACCTCAGAATTTAAGTCATCTGAAACAAATCAGATTTTTTTACTTCCTGACAGCACTGTCAGGATAAAACAGGATTGCTGAGATTTATAGACAAAGATAAATTAAGAGGTTTTCTCCACTTTTAATGGTGTGGACATTTTTTTTCTGGATTTTTTGTTTGTTTGTTTGCTTGGGGCTTTTTTGTTAGTTTGGTTTTGGTATTTTGCGTTTTGGGGTGTTTTGATGGGGGTTTTTTTTTGATTGCTTTGTTTTTTTGGTTGGTCTTTTTTTTTTTTTTTTTTTTTTTTTTGGTGGAAAAATCCAAATGCAAAGTCCAGTGTCTCCTTCAGCTGTTTATTTTTAAAGCAGCTTCTAACACTTTTCTTTCCAGGCTAAAAGTGAGGTCCACTGAAGGTCTTTGAACTGTAACTGCAGAAAGGAAGCATTGGTACAGGGTCTCTCTATGAATCTGGGTGAATCCCCAGGGAAGGTGCATGGAGCCCTCGATCTGCTCAGCTGGTTAGCGTATGGTGCCTTAAACACCGGGACTGTGGGTTCAATCCCACAAGAAGAATGTTAGGAGTTGGACTTGGGGATCCTTGTGGATCAGAATCATGTGATCTGTGAGATGCTACCTTTATAAGCAAATAGCAGGGACTATGGCTCTTCTAAGCCAGCTGCCAACATGTAGCTGAGTTGTGACATAAAAGGGCTCTGTGCCCATCTTGAGGAGCACTGCCCTGTTGAGGGCTGGTGGCACCCAGAACCTGTCACAGCAGCAAGGGAAGGATTCAGTTTTTATGCTTGCTGTGACTGACCAATTGAGCAGCTAGCTTCTTACAGCTTAAATGGCACCTTCAGTGGCATTTAAAATATATTTTGTTTGCTTTTTAAAAATGGATTTGTTTTGATTGCTTTTATGAAAGGTTCATTTATTGTGTTAACGCTTTAAGTGAACGGAGAAACGAAGACGTTTCTCCTCTATGTGTGTTAGGATACATGATGACCTGCAAAATATGGCCTGAGGAAATAATTTGCATTAATGTGCAGTTCTGCTACAGATTAATCCTGAGCCCTGTTTCCACAGGCTCCCAGGCAGGCAGCAAGCTGTGGAACAAACATGTGCTGCAGGCCTGCTCCCAGAGCCTGACACCAAAGCCCTGCCTTTGGCCTTGTCACAGCTTCTCAGCAATATCTTAATCCTGTGTGCATGGAGACTTAGCTGATTAATATCACAAAAAGAAAAAATTGTACAGTAAACTATAAATTGTCATCTAATTATATAATTACAGCAACACAGCAATGGTCAAGCTATAAAATTTATAATATTGCTCAGGGATTTTGCCTGTGATTTTTCCTGATTCTGCCCATGGCAGCATGGATTCAGAATCCAGACCCGTTTATTTAATAAGTCAAAGTGCTCTTGTATTTACAAAGAATATGGCTTCTCAATAATTTTCAAAGGTTAACAGATTTCAGTCCTCAGTGAGTGCATCCTTATTGTGAACACATCTTTCAATTTTCCTTAAAAACAGTGCAAGCATCTGGAGAATTTGAGAGTCTTGACTTGCCACAGCTTTCAATCACTCAGTTCATACTACAAGTCTGGGGAAATCTAGTTCTTGCACCCTATTCTAACAGGATGGATGTTCAAACTTTGAAAACATACTTTTTCAAAATGCTGATTCTTTCCAAAACTGAATTTATTTCAAATAAAAGTATAGGTATAGACTGTCTTCATTCTTTCCTTACCTGTCCAAGAAACTGAAATTTTTCATGTACAGGTTGCAGATATGTACCTCACTGAGAAACAAAATGTCCAGCAATTTCTACATCTTCCATCAAGGCTCTATTCCACCAAAACCACCACAATATTTTTCTGATTAGAAGCACAGTACTGAATTGCCATGCTATAATTCACTGTAAAAGAGTTTTGTGGGGGATTTCCCTGACTATCTCTGCTAAAAACTAACATGGCAGTTACCCCCATCACTGAACATTTTGTAAAATTTCTGCTTTAAATGGCATTGTTCAGGTGTGCCAGGCAAGACAGACTTCCAAAATCTTAGCCGTGCCTCACCTAATAATATTACTCACATGGGATCCCAGCAGAGAATCCCAGATAACTACACCCAGGTCCATTCCACACAGGCCAGCAGAGGCACAGCTGGGTAAGTATTTTCCTGCCCTAAGCTGCAGGGAGGTTTCATTTCTCTGGACGCTGATGCACGTGAATGTGGGTCAGAATGGACAGCGTCTGTTTGCAGTGAAGGTCTGCCCTTCTCCCAGTGGCACCAGAGAGCTCCACTCTATAAAACACAGACTGTGCATCATCTGTTACTGCATAGAAGTGAAAGTGCAGAAGGCAAGGGCACAAAGCTCTACCAGAGTATTTCTGTAACAAGCTTCCCTCATGAAGAAAAGTCTTAGGCAAGCTACGTAATTGTCAGGTTTCTGTGCTGCATCCGAGCTAGAGAGGGCATTTAAGGAACAAGAGATCTGCTTAGTTAGCAAAATATGAGCTGCCTAAAGCTTGAATGCACATTTAGCACAAACCTGCATGAATACTGAAAGTACAGCTTTTGAGTCAAAATACAATCCATGGCCTATATACTGCACAGGAAAATGAGAAAGTCTTCTGTTTCCCTGGAAAAGATTAAGATGTAAAACAGTGGCTCACATGTAAAGATTTTGTCTCTGCAAGGCAGAACAAAATCTTGGAGAAGGCAGCAGAGAGCAAGGACTAAGCTCAATTTTTTCTGTTCTAGGATGGTTTTCCTCCTGTTATCCTGTTTCCCTGGAATGATTTCACTAAACCACAAACTGGCTAAAATATATCCCTTTTCTTCTGCATGTTTGGGAAGGTACTGTCTTAGTTATGCAAGGTCATAAAGAAATTTAGTTCCTCTTTCCAACCATCCTTCAAAACAGATGTAAATTTAAATTCATACTTTGGTATCTTCCTATGCTGTATTTAGTTGTACTAAAAAATTAGCTAATCTACATCATCAGTATGCGAACATTGCAAAAGATTCTAAGATTCTAGCATCAGAAATATTTACTGGAATTTTGTCCAACAGGGAAAAATTAGTCTTCAGAAAAAAATTGTTATTAGGAGTGATTCTCCAGGACAGCTGAGTGTCGGCAGTGGATCTTTTAATGCCCTGTATTTGCTGCAGTAATTAGAGTCCTGCTCTTGCCATGGTATGGCAGTAGGCACAAGACTGTATTTTGTATTTGTGCACTACATCTGAATACTAGGCAACTTCCACCAATTTGTAAATGAAGCATAAAACTTCCATGATATTTTTAGTGCCTGCATACTGCTTAGAACCTGTAAAACTTAGAAAAAAACCAACCACTTGTCAACTAACTAATGCATATAATTAAAAAAATATAATAATCAAATTATTTACTGTACTTTTCCTGTTCATCTAAGTGCATCACAGACAATTTACAATGAACCAGAGGTGTAGGTGACTACCTCTGGTAGAATTACATCTTATGTATAAATCAAATGTGATGAAAACATATGTAATGTGTCAGGCTGTACATGGTCTACACCCAAATCACAAGATGGGACCAAATTCCCCCTGGGTGTAATCAAGGTTCTCATTTATGTTGAAGGAACTCCAGACTGCCTCTTGATTTGATTGGATTCAAAAGGTGGGTCTTTATCCAGTATGTTTAAATGGCAAAGTTTCACCTGACAACCAGTGTTGGTCTATGTTTTAGAGAAAGCAATTCTTCTGGACAGGGGCATTTCATACTGTATTATTTTCAGGCCCTGTTGGCAGGTAGATGGAACACTGCTTTTGCTAGCTGTGGACTTTCAGGGCTTTTGTTTGTTTGTTTTGCTTTTGGTTTTTCATTTGTGGGTTTGTTTTTGTTTTGGGTTTTTTTGCAAGGAAACTTTGTGCTGCACACAAAAGTTACACATAAAGTTCAAAATTATTGTTGCAATAAAATCCTGCCTAGCCCTTAACTTGCAACAAAAGTAAGCAGCTAGTCCTGGAAAATTGCAAGACATCATTCTTTACAGACTATAGATTAAATTGGTAGTTTGGAGAAAATATTGTCAGATTTCAGAGTGCCATTTTCTTCTGTACTAGTTTTCAGTGGCTTTCAGCCAGTCTTTCTCACTCACGCCTCAATAGGATGAATACAGTTGCCATTAGACACCTCTCTGACTTGCAATCTCCATTATTATTGACTGTTCTGCTCTGAACCAAAATTGTCCAAGTTTTGACCTGATTCCTGATGAAGGGAATGGAGCAAGAAGACATTTTTGCCTTATTGTCTGTATGAGGGTCACAACTCTAGAACTTCCTTCTGAGGACTTGACAGCAAGAGATTTGCTGCTGATTCACAAGGAAAGCAGCCCAAGTTATAAACCTCATTGGTTTCTGGGATGTCAAATATCATAAAGATGATTGAAAGAGATAGTCCATTGAGTGCATTCTCCAATATCTTTCTGGGCTATGCAGGGGAGAGTGTAATTGTCACTGAAAATTGATAGCTATCTGCTTTTAACCTGATTTTCTGTGAAAGGGTAAGAGAGTGTAGCACTGTTCAGTATTTAACATGATTGTTTTAAAAAAATATGGATGGCATTTATAATAACCAGAGGAACAGAAAATTTCTTTGTTCTAAGCATAAAAAGGGTCACTTTCAACTTATTTGAGGAGAAAACAGTAACCAAACTTTGTTAGAAATCCTTAAACCACATTTACTGTTATTAGGAAGGTTATTAGAAGTTGGTGAAATCTCTAAATTCAGATTAAGAACCCTTTATAGAAAAGCAGAATATTTCTGTCTTTATTAGTATGCATAAGCACCCATGGCACAATATACTGGATATAAATTTGTTTGTTAAGAACAGTCCGTCCATTTACTGATCATTACTCACACTAAACCCCACAGTGTGCTTGACTCATAATCAGCCAGGCATCCTGAAGGAAAATTCATTGAAGGAGGAAGGTTAAGAAACTTTTGACTTAATCAACTTAGATGAATGACATTAACTACATGTCATTCATTGATCTTAACTCTGTTGCTCATGGCTTACAGTAAATTAACAGAGGTGTTACTCATCTCTTTCTTGAGGATATTCACAGTGGGAAGTAGAGTCATTATCTGCCAGTGGCATCTGCTAAATTGAGCCCTGTGGTCTTTCAATGCTTGATCGTCAAGTGGATTGCTCTCCTCACTGTGTCATGAAATATCAAATACTACTGCAGTGTTTGACACAGTGAACAAACCTTTTGAAATCAATATAAATCAGAAACTAGACCCTGAGTAAGACATCTGGCATGAAGCAAGTTTAAGAATATGTCTATTTCTTTTTCACTGACATGTAATAGAGTGATAGACTGATGTGCTTCACTTTCCCTGTCCCACTGTGTCAGCCTTCTACACCATTGAATCAACAGTCTCACCAGCATTGCTGTTGTTGCAGAGATCGTGTGTGTCTCTAGAAATGTTTTAACAAGCAGTGTTCCATCAGCTTGCCAAGAATAGCTGATGATTTGCATGTCACCCCCACTCAGCTAGAAGAAACACTGCCCTTTACCTGTTCAAGTGAAATTGATTTTTACCTGCCAAGGCTGAAAGAGAGATATTGAACACTACAGGCACCTGTCGGTGTTCCAGCATGATGGCCAAGTTCTGCGACAATCTCCCAGGAAGCTAGAACATGCAGGCTAGGACAGCAGCTCTGACAATCTGTGCGGAGCGCATCTTGTGTTCCTCACTGCTTCTGCAGGGCAGCTTGCTCAGCTAACACTTGTCAGAGTGACAGCTGGGCAGGCTACTCCTCCTCCTGGCATTGATCAGGAAGGTTTGTATTAACAATGGCAGGAACCTCGTGCCACCTCGTGTTACAGGGATCCAACCCTTCCTCTCTAAGATTCCTTACTTGCCAACCAAAGTCAAGGAAAAGGTTGTATTCGATTTGTATTCGAGCGATGAAAACTGTGTAAATAATGGGAATTAAAAACCCTATTAATATTACTATCAGATTCCCCCTTGTCACGTCATTGCTAAATTTTCTGTGGGGGTCCACATAAACAATGGAAATGTTTCTATCTGCCCTTTAGTTTTTGCTGACTTCTCAGTTTTCTCCGTGGTCCTTACTGCATATTTCTCTGTGCAATGTATTAGCATTTTTACAGCCTTTGCAGGCATCTATCGGTACATTTATGTATTACGTGTAGAGCCATATAAAATGTCATGGCATCAATGACATCTGATCCTTCTCACCAGTTGCCATAGCTCCATGTTCATCTCATCACTGTGGACTCTCTGCAGAAGCCAGCAGGTCAGGGCCATTTATCCTCCTGGCAAACACAGTCTCTCTTCTGAATGGCTCTGCATGTTTTTAGTTTTAAGAATTACACAATCTTGAGTAAATTTTTTAGCCACACAGAAACATGGAATTGCCACAGTGGAAAATCACAATAGACTTAAGTATATTGATCAAGCAATATTAAATAGCATGATGAAGTAAAAAAACAATTAAAATATTTACTATTTTTCCTTATGTTTTATTAATTGTCTTAGAGAATGCAAAGTGAATGTTGCTTAGTGGATATTACAAAATTCAAATTCAGTTTTGTAACAATATATGCCAAAACATCAGGAAAAAAACATTTCCAAGGACAGTTTTGGGTAGGCAAAATTTCTTTGCAGAGATTCAATTTGGAGTGAATTCCATTCATTGACAGAAGTTACTTACCCTGCTAATAAGTATGCCAAGTGCCAAGTAACTGAACCTATAGACCTTCAATTTTTAGAGTACTGATCAAGTTTGAATAGATTATCGGCAGTGTTTGCATGTTCTTCACTTACCCTGAAACATGAACAATAAGAGGGGCATTAAAACTTTCCTAATTACATATCAGATCATAACCCAAGGACAAATATATGTCACTGCACTTCAGTGGGTAGAGTAGAGGTGAATTCATATGTCCAAGCTCACCTTCTCCACTGGTAGCAGTACTAAGAATAGACTTTGCTGAGTCCTTGAGAACTTTTTGGGTCACTAGTCCTTCCCAGAAGCTATGGATAGATAGGTCTCTTGAACACGTGTGTGCTGATTTTCAGTTGACAGTAAAAACAAAACCTGAGCCCCATGGAAAGATTTAAAAATTGCCTAGACAATTCCACTGCCCTGTGTTTAATGCATTAAAATGTGTGCATTTTTATGAATCACAAGGTGAGTTTGTTTTCTTTTTTAGGTGATAAAGATCTTGCAAGCTATCATTTGAACACTGTGAAATTTGTAGTCTTTTATCTCACTTCTTTGGGTGGGAGGTCTTTACAAAAGAATTTCCATGGTTGTGAGAGCCCCGCTAATGAACTGCAGTTCATTATAATGAACTATACCTTCTGTAGCCTTGAAATGGAAAGAGACAGTGAGGATGAGGAAGGAGGGAGTTAACAAGGTGAGAAAGGAAACATAGATTAAACATGTGGGTGTAGGTCTACCATCTGCTTGAGTCTTTGCATATCTACAGGAAAAAGGGCAGCTTTTTTTCCAGAGACGGAAGCAGCAAAGGCTGCATCAAGGTCCAAAGCTTGATGAAAGGTCAAACACTAATAGAAAATATTGAGCTGCCGCCTCCCTTCACTGCTCTGTTAATACTTTTGGAAAGCCCCATTACACAAATCCCTGCTCACTGGGGTGAATAATGCCATTGGTAGCTGTCTGCTCTGAATGAAACTGTGAATCACTGATTGTATGTGATGAGGCTTCCTGCATGCAATTCATGGTACAGTTACTGAGTATAAAATAGAGCTTTCTCTCAGTACAAAATATCCCAGCATCAAAAAGCAGAGGTACCTGTATTTGTAAACCGTTCACGGTTATTTCGAGATACCTATTTATTCCAGCTAGTTGCCTTTTGCTCTGTTATCAATAGAGAAGAAAAAACGTATATGCATCCTGTGGGATGTCAAGAATGTGACTGTAATAAAAATGTTCCCTGCTTGAAATATAACAGCCCTTTTAGAGTAATTTCAAGGCCTGCTGTTCATTCAAATTACCTACTGTGTGGGCTGTGTGCCATTATACCGCACAACATGTAGGAATAGACAGAATTTGCTTTTCCTGAAAGAAATAAGAAATGTTATCTTGCAACATTTTCAGAGTAACCTAATAATATTTATTTAAGAAAATTAGTTCTTTAAAAATAAAGAAAAAATTAAAGAATTATACCACATATGCAAGTTGATTCTGCACTTTTCTGTGCCACTTTTATTGTAATACTTGTTCTTGTAAATATACAAAAATATGGCTTTTCTTGGAGCTTTAAAAGCCTCAAAAGACCCGGACTGTAACTGTGGTCATGAGAGTCTTTTTGCAGACACCCAGCTAGGCACCTACTTAATCAAAACTTGAGTTGTTTGAACATTTCTGTTGAAGGAAAGTGGTAGAATTGGACGGTGAGTGTATGACTACTGTTTTTAGGCTCTGCGTCATTTACAGTTTGTCTCAAGAACAAATTTAGAGTATGTCTCAAGTGTGGAGGGTACAGAGACACTTGACCCTCTGCTAGGTAAGCTAGCTCCAAAGTCAAAACCAGTACAACTTCCTTGGCTCATCAGTTCTCTCAAAGTAATTCAATCTGCTGAAAAGCGCAGTGCAACACCGTCAGTGACACTGTGCTTGCACACCTGAGACCTCTGCTAGTGCCCAGAAAAGCCCACAGCTACAACGACCAAAAAATTCAAGGTTTGCCCTCCTATATGTAAGAGGTTAACTTACTGCGTAGCCATGCAACCACTAACACTACTGCAATCATTCTGAGAGTCATTCAGGTATATAAATGAACCTAAGAAAATAATTTTCCTGAAAAGCCCACTTAACTACTAGACAGAACTTGTCTAGTAGCCCTTTTTTTCTGTAATAGAACTTGCTGAAAAATTGAATTTCTCAGAATAAATTGAAATTGTTTTGTAAGAGGTAAAGCAGACTTAAGCCCCACTTAGTGGGTGATAGCCTGTCTTCATCAAAATTGGATTTCAAGATGTACTAATTAGCACAGCTGAGACTTTGAACCTTTCTGAGTAAAATTGTTCCAAATAAATGAGCCCTCTATATCCTGTAACACTGCTGCAGTGCTGGAACGAGGATGAATGCAGGTATATTCTTCCCAAATCATTTGTACTGGCATAGACAGAGAGAATACACTTGCATTAACTCCTACCACTTCATCATTCTGAGAGTAAAACAATCTTACTAAATCTAGCAAATGCTTTTCCCTTGCTAAATTTGCTGATACCTCACCGATAAACTCTAATTCATTGCTGTGTAGACATTAAATATTTCATCTTGTAAAATACTCCTTATATAATTTCAGAAAGAATTGTGTTCATGAATACAAATTGGAATCAGGCAAACATTTTATTAAATCAAATTTTGTCTGGAAACACTATGCATAGAAATTATTTCCTTAGAGGGGATTCTTAATCTGTTTTAGTTAAACACAAAGGCTTCTCCCTAAGGAGGAGAGCTACCAGAGCAAGCAAGAAAGAAGAATAGCTTAAAAGATTTCATTGCAGTTCTTTATGTACCTTTTAGCAAAGAGAAACTGCTCCTTGTAAGTCTGCAATTTGTTATTTCAATTAAAGCAAAATTTTAAATATACATGCCTGTTTGGTTTGGGGAGTCTGACTAAATGCAATATGCCAGCTTCCTTTCTGTTCTTTTGGGCCTATATCATTACTTCACAAACCTTCACCATGACCTTCTGATCTTCAATCACCACAAATAACCCCAAACTCACAAAATTTCTATTGGCAAAAGATTATCTGGATATTTTCACAGTTATGAATCCAGTAATCTCACTATTGTTTGTTTGGGTTTTTAAAATAAATATTAGCCCAACAGTGTCAGATCTGGGGACCTTGTCATAGTATCAAAAGTCAGGAGGTAGTGGCATTGCTATTGTTCCACACAGTAAAATCTAGAACTCAGTTCAGAAGTTTGGGCAAGTCTGAATTCTTGTCAGCAAGAACTTCCAATCTCATCTTCATGAGGTAGTAACATTGGAAAACATTGGCACAAATACCCTGGTCTAAAGACACCTTTTTTTTACCTAACATTTTATAAAGTATCAAAAAACTTCCCCCGCCCCCCAACAAAAACAAAACAAACAAAAATACGAAAAATCAAACCCAACAACAACAACAACAACAACAACAACAACAACAACAACAAATCCAAAACAAAACAAAACAAAACTGTTGCTAACTACCTTTAAGTCTTTAATGAGTCAGCATCTTTTACCAAGGCATTATGTGTGGTCATGTTGTGGCTTCACATTATTAGTGCTAGGGTTATTCTGTGCTCGCTAGCCTTGCCTTCTTTGCTTGCTTTTGTATAGGTCTGTGTATTTTACACCAGTCCCCCGACCTTGCAACATTCAAAAGTCTGCAAAAGTCATGCAAATCGGGTGTACATTTCCCAAAAGTACTGCACCTATCAGTACTTCAGAGAAGCCTTTGTATGACCCAAAGTTCTGATGAGGTCCTTACTATTGCTCCACTACAAAGGAAATAAACTGCACCACAAATGGCCTGAGCTCTTCACAGCACACTTTTAGGAGCTGAAAACAAAAATCTGTAACACAGCTTCTACAATGAAGTACACCAAACTTCATGTAGCCTCAGTACAAGAGTAGCATGATTTACAGACTGAAAGCTTCCCTGCCCAGCCTGTTGGTCTTCTTTCAGGATGATATGAATTTAAACATGAATTCCTCGTGTGATCCCTCATGCTATGAAAAAATGAGATAACTCTTTCACAACAGGGAAAAGGTGGCCCCAGCATCAGAGTGCAGTCCTGTTCTGTTCAGGAGAGCCGGCTTCAGCACTTCAGTATTGTGGCCACCTTCATTTGCACTGTAGTCTTTTTATGTAGGTTTTGATAGACATGGTTCAGCACAAGTTGCTCTAACTTTTCTGTTAAAGGAATTTCCAAAACCCCAGCATCCAGGCATTTATCTCATGAAACAGGAATAAGAAGCCTCTCAATAAGATTACCAACATCATTTTTTCAAATGCCCTTTTGATGTTCCTCTGTCTGTCAGGAAATTCAGTACATAAAGCTGTACTGAGAGAGGCTGCAGTCACCAGAACTGATCCCCCTCTTATCAATCCCTAAAGAAAGCTGTGAAGGGAAGTTTATAACGTGTATTAGATGACACCTTATTAGAGTTCACAGAGGGAACCTTCTCTGTCTGTTCCATTTTCAGCAGTTCATCAGTGCTTGCCTAGCCAATAATGACAACCTTGGGTGTCCCCTGGTCCTGCAGTGGTAAAAAAAAAAATCTACTTGAAACTGTCTCATCCTGAACAAGAGTAAGCCTAAGGGAGATTTTTTTTTTTTTAATGCCAAGTTATATTTGAGAAGATAATAATTTTGGTTTTACCTCTCTAAGAAAGGATTAAAAGGACAATGTTTTAAACAGTTAAATTGCAGCTTTGTTGAAACCAATGCTTTTAAAATTATTTATTGCAGCAACAAATTTATCCTATAGCACATATAACAGAAATAGTTTCTAAAAACTATAAAACATTACCCAAAATTGTAATTCTTATTACAAGACAAATGGATCTTTATAGAATCTATCTTTTTATCAAACTTTCTGTATAATTAAGACTAAATCTAATTTCTAGTAGCCTAAAAAAGTTTGTGGTTTGTTTTTTGTTTAAATTTCCACTTTTTGTACTCAAGAACAAAAGTACTGACACTGTCTTAGAAATCTATGAGATGAATGATTCACCAGGAACACAATGAAGAAAAATACTTCTAATCAGAAAAATATACAAAAGTATTGCTAAAATTTACATAAATTTAATAACTTCTTGCACTGTGCTATATGACATTATGGTGTACTACACAGTTATACCAGAAATATTTCTCCACTGCCTCTTGAAAACCTTGAAGTGTCTGGTAGTTTCATAGAAAATCCAGTACTCTGAAAACTCATAGGAGTAACATAGTACAGTGGTATGCTGGCGAATGTTTGTGAAAGTTACAGAAAAGGAATTTGAGTGGCTAGCAGAAATGATAAAATAAAAATGTTCTAATTAAAATAAGTACAGGATGCTTTAAAAGTGTATTTGCAAGGGAGATTAAATGAGATATACAAAAACACTTACGGGCATATCACTGTCCACCTTTCCTGAAGAAGGTATTTTTTGACACCAGGTCACCATACTATCACCAGGATTTGTGCCATGTTAATATGCTTAGATTTTTCCAGTAAATAATTATTTTGTTCCATCTTTTAATAATTGTGTAAATTAACCAGAAACATTCTACAGTAATAATATTATGATTAATCATAAAGCTAAGAAAGTGAAGACAGAGGTCCAGGTGCAACAAATCACTACCACTCTGCTCTGGCTCAGAGTGTCTTGGCATATAGGTGCGGATTTCGACACTGCAGTACTTCCTTCAAACCGTATTTCACAAATCCTCCTTTCAAGTCAACACAGCAAATCAAAATCTGATTCTTCAGACTCTGCTTTCAGGAATTTTTTGTTTGACTGCATAGCCTGAGTAAAAAGCAGAAGTATATAACATCCCACAATAGATCTATCATGTATATGGGCAATGTGGGAGTGAAAAGATGTCCTCCATCCGGTTTTGGTCTCACACTTTGTAAGGTGGGACTCAAAAATGGCTAGAATACATTTCATGGCATCTGTCAGCGCCAGGTTTATGTCAAGTGGACTCTCTGACAGCAGCTGGCTGTGGTTCTGCAAGAGACACAGGAGTGCCATGACTGTATTTGGAAGCCTTGCAGACTGCTAAGTTCCCAAAAAAAATGCCTGGCTGGTGCCTGACCTCATAATAGTCAAGGCCAGGGTGACCTGTGCTATTGTTACACCTCGTTTCTAACTTACCCTTCTGAGCAGCAGGGGTGACTGGATCATTTGTGCATCCAATTTTCCTGCTTTAGGCCTTTTATGATGCCTATGCTGGATCTTTTCGACTTTAAATGGGACACTGGTGACTTTGCTGTTCAACTTTTAACCATCACCAAGATGTTTTATCACCAGGCCTATGAGAGACCAAGTTAGTACTGCAGCTTTCTCTTCTCACCACACAGTAATACAAGATGTGAACTGAGGCCAAATATATGACTCTAGGACTCCAGTGATATTTTTAGTAGTATTTTTTAAATATTATTATCCAGGATGGTTTTTTTTTAAGTGTGGTCTATGTAAATACAGCAGTCTGTGTGAAATCTAATGCATGTGGCTAAAGACAGCATAACATTTGTTGCCTAAAATTTAGGCAACTTAAACTGAATTAACTGATGTTCAGTGCTCTGATCTGCGTTTCCTTGGGTGGTGCAAAACAGAAACAGGGAAAAGAACAGTCAATGATTCAAAAGCTCCTTTATGGCATATACTACTTGATGAAGTAAAAACAGCTGACGAAAAAATTCAGATTATGAAATTGAGTACATGTTTTGCAACAACAAAAACTGTCAGCACCCCCACTGATTTCTGGTCTTTAAGAGGTGTTGCCTACATTAATGCAGTAGGTTTGGTTTCAGTTATGGGGTTTTTGTTGTTTTGTTTTTTTCTTTTTTTTTTCTGCTTTATCTTCTGCATCCTATTTAGAAAATAGTAAATTTCAGCTAATGCTGTACTCATTTGGTCTTCCAGGGATACTTTCACTTATTGTCCTGCTGCAACAATTCTGGCATTGCAAACCAGGAATGAATAAAGCCAAGAAAATGAATCAGGTTTGTAATTTATCGGAGTGCTTTTTTCGTTTTCGCTATGTCTAAATTTCCTTTTCACATAACAAAGTACCTTAGAGTGGAGCAAGTTAAACCAGCAATCTTATAAGAGCTCTTTTCATTGACAGAATACCACAAGAGTTTTCTGTAAATATGCACCACCTCTAATACTGCAAATGATGGATAAAGCTTAATCAAAAAAAGGCCAAATTAGTCGCAAAAATTATTTTTTATATCTAATCTTTTTATCCGCTTTGTTTGTACGTGTATCGATTTTAAGTGTATATGAACAGAAATAGTCAGAAGCTATTAAATGCAACAACTTTCTGCACAATGAGAAAAGGAAGAGGGGCGACTGGACAGTCTAAATTGCTTCAAACAGGGTAAAGTTTCAGGATCCAGCTCCCAGAAAGACCAGCTTAATGCACTGTACAGGAGGACATGTGATAAAGGGCATTCAGAAAATGGAATAGAAATGGGAAATGAAAACTATCGTATCTGTAGCCCTTTGAGGGACAAAGAGTGCATGAACAAAGTTAAAATAGCATCTTTGACTTGAATGATGTGGTAAAGGTCATTCTCCCTCTAACAGAATGTATGGAAAGTGCATTAAGTCAGAGGCTACCACAATTTTAACAGATGATAAAGAAATACTTTGAAAAGGCCCTGGTATAGAAGCTGCCTTTTTTGATTACACTGCAGTGAAATCTGCAGGCCAGAATAGGGAACATTTGTTTTACTATAGCTGGAGTTTCTCCATAATTGTCTGAATTACAGTTTTAGGTGAACATAACATGTCACCAAGCAGATTTGTACTCTATGTTCCACCAATTTCCTTGTTTTTCCGAACAGACTTATTTTTCACATCCATATATTGTAATGGTTAGACATCTCAAATGCAGTAACAATAATTTCTCCATATCTATGTGATTTTGCCATTCAATTATACTGCATTTTAAAATGATGCTTTTATTTCTCTGTGAATATGTACGTGTCTGTATGTAGCTATATGTAAATATATAAGTAAATTTATTTTCTTTAGACGTACATTTAAAGCTTGAAAACAGATTTTTTATTTTGGATAACAGTACATATAACAGAAATTAATATATCAGCCAGATAATTATTCTTTGTATCTAACAATGAATACCACAGTGTCACTGGTACTACAGTACAGGCAGAAAATGGAATATACTATGCTCAAAATACTGTATAAGAAACCCCACTTACTTGTATTCATGGCTACTTTGCCAGCTCCCTGCTCCAATTCAAAATTCAGGACAGACAGAGACATTGAAATAAAAGGATCTGAACAAATTCCCAGTGCCTTGCTTATTCATTAAATACATGTGGCTGCCTGATATTTTGGAGAATCTCAGCTGCAACGATTGTTGAATCTATGTAAATTACTGGCCACATCACACTGACTGTATTTATTGGAGGGATTGGGTACTGTGAAGTTTTATATTCAATTTCCACTGCCCAACCAATAAGTCCAACAGTTTGAAAGGATAGTTAATGCAATTTTTAAAATTTGTCCAGCAAATGCAATTAGTACAGATCTTGCAGTCTTTTCATCATCTGAGAGGATGGTACAAAATAAGAAAATGTAGTGCTAATTCTTTTTCTGATTCAAGCACTGCAACATGGCTGATGTAATTGAATTGGAAGCCAGTGGGCTGCTGCCAACCATGTGCTTCTGAAAGTGATCACATGTGAACATTTTTAGGAACTGAAACCCACATAAGCTAACATTTTCTAAGGGTTTGGAGATTTGCCCAGTAAATACAACCAAAATAAAAAACATAAAAAACAAAGCAAAATCACCCTAACAAGTAAATAAACAAAAAAATCAAACAAAAACAACCCTAAAACCAACCCTGCAGAGGAGATGGCTAAAATACATCAAGAAATAGATTTGAGTATTTTTAGGACAGATGGTACCAAAACCCACCACCATGATCTTATCATACCAAGTCTACTTATGAGTATGGAACATCAAAAACCCTAGGGGAAGGACAGGATTTCAGAAATCATGATGATGATGATGGTGATGATGATGATGATGATGATGATGAAGAAACATTCAACTAATTGCTTTACATGGGATATTTTCATTTAAAACAGCTGCCACTTGTGTGTCAGAACTCACTAACTTACTGCACTCTCTATTTAAGCTATATTTATATGAACAAATACTAAATCCCTAAATGTATTACTCTGACTTTCAGTGTTATTTGCATATTTTGGCAGAAAACATTTAGACTTCTTCAGTAAGTCTTGAAAAGTCAGATGGAAGTTTGAAGCAAAAATTGTGCTTTTTGGTTTTCATCTCATCATCTGAGGTTACTGAAGGTGAATACTCTTTCTGAGCTGGAAACTTAACATAGTCTTAAAGTGCATCAGGCCAATTCCTCCAATTAATTTTGAACATTCTGAGAAACTCTGCTCTTCGCCCACCTGCAACTCCAATTTCTGGACAGTTCTCAGGCTCCTACATGGCATTTAATGGTACCTGCCCCCTTTCAGGTGTAGTCTGTGGCCACAACAAAATGTACCTGTCCCACTGCTACAGGAAAATCTTAACCAAACACCTGCAACAGGCATGCTTCAGATTGAGTCAGTTGTTTTGCACATCTCTTTTTATAGCTATTCCCATTATGTGTCTGAGTTGGAGTAAGCATTAGAAATGGTTAGGAAAAGAACCAGAGAATCTTTGAATTCTCCAAAGTATTGATTATAAAGATCAAATTGCTCAAGTGGCATGATAGTTGGGATATATTTCTCACCCCATATCGGTGAGCTCAGTTATGTCATGCTGAGTATAATTAAGCCAGACAAATAAGTGCTGCTGGTATCCTCCAGAACCAGAAAGGATTATGTCCACAGAAAATGGAAAATTATTAACTCTAACAAAATAAAATGAAGAAATTATTTTATGGATTGATTTACTGTCTATTTCAAAACAGTTTTATAATTTTCTAATGAATAATAATTCATAATGACTTGTGATGGAATCTGTAAGCTGGTGGAAGAAAGGACATGACATTTGCTCCCCAAATTAAAGAACATACAAACAAACAAAAAATAAAAAAATCCCGACCAAAAGAAAAAGAAAATTTATCTCTCTGAAACAGCTCTATTTAAGCAAGACATCAAGTTGCCAAAGTGCTAATTAGAAATCAGTGATATTTTGGAAAACATTTTTGTTTTAATGAAATGGGTCAACTATAAATCAAGATGTAAAAGAAAAAAAAGTCTCTTCATTCTCAAGAAAATATTAAAGAGAATATAAATATAAATATACAACGGAACAAATCCATTCTTGTCTCACATGAGTCAGTGCTAAAGACAAAAGCCATCCAAAGAGAAACACAGCAAAGTAACATTTTACTAACCCAAAAAAGGGAAATTGACTGATTTTATTTACTTCCACATAGCATGAGTGTTTTGCTTGCTGTTGCAGTTAATAATTAATAGCTCTGTTATGGTTATGTCCCAGCCTTATTCGGTTCACTGAAGGAAGAACGAATGACTTAAGTCCTGAGGGTGTGAATTTCTGCCCATCTCCATGCAAAAAAGCCTTTTACTGATTCTCAACATTTTCCTTCTGCTGTTTAAAAAACCCAAAAAACTCTCAAAAATCAAAATAAACAACTACCACAGAACACTGAACTTTTATTTCCCCTTCTGATTATGGGAAGAGAAAGGGATTGACACTGAATCTGTTGCTTCATCTGGAATAACAGTTGTGAGGAAAGTGTCTTGTTTGCAAAGATATTTTGGTCTCTGACCCTGGATCAATGGCTGTGCCACTGCAGACTGTGAAAAAGCTCTTGTTTCTCTTCCGTCTCTTCCATCTGCCTAACACACTGAGGATGACGTGGCAGGACACTACACTCAGTGCTGAAACATTGCCTACTAAGACAAAGACCCCTCAGTCGCTATTATCTTCCTGATCTTTGCTTGGCCATGGCAACCAATGACTCTCCACTGACATCCTGGAAATATTTGTGGGAGTCTTTTGCCGAACACAGCTGCAATAATAATTGCATGTCCCAACATTTCTTCTCAGCACAGGTTTTATTTAGGAAGCAGAGGAGACATACTAAAAAGTACTCTTTTGCTTTCAGCAAAACACTTGAGCAAGGCTATGGTACATCTTTTCATTTCTCTGTATTCTCTGTCTAGATAAATACTGATGTCTTTTAAATACTTTTATGTCTTTATTTTTGTGTATGTGCATAAAATAATTTGGACCTACCCCTTACTTTTATAACTCAGTGTTTTCATAAGATTGAATTTATCTTTTCTGAAGATCTCTTCTCTGACATCTAGGAATTTCATAGAATTGATTAGCGTTTCTGCCATAAGCATTAAAATGCATTAGATGAAAGGCATGGAACTCGTCACAGAATACTTTAGAGTTACAATTACATTGTAATTATCTGATTCTATGCAAGAGAGTTTAAGTGGCATGAAACCAAGATAGATGAATAGAAAGTCAACTGCATCCTAGGCTGCATCAAAAGCAGCACAACCAGGAGTTCAAGAGAGGTTCCACTGGGAGTACTGCATCCAGCCCCGAGATCCCCAGCACAGGAAGGACATAGACCAGTTGAAGTGAGCCCAGAGGAGGCCACCAAGATGACGAGAGGGATGGAGCACCTTTCCTATGAGGAAGACTGGCAGAATTGCAGATGCTGAACCCAGAAAAGAGAAGTCTTCAGGGTGCCTTTCAGCACCTGAGGGAACTTACAGGAAGAGAGCAAATCGTCACAAAAGGCTTGGCATGAGTATCTAGTTGTTTGCAAGAGCATATACTGATAGGAGAAGGGGGAATGGCTTCAAACTGGACATGTTTAGATTATTTGTTAAGAAGAAATTCTTTACTGTGAGCATGGTGAGGCACAGGAACAGGTTGCACAGGGAAGCTGCAGATGCCCAACCCTGGAAGTGTTCAAGATCAGGTTAGACAGGACTCTGAGCAATCTGGACAAGTGGGAGGTGTCCCTGCCCATGTTAGTGGGCTGAATAATGGATAATCTTTAAGGTCCCTTGCAACTCAAGCCATTCTATGATGTTTGTGTTCACAAATGACTTTAGTTTTGACTTAAAGAATCACAAAGGTGACTTCCTTGAGCATTCATACAACTATGTTCTTGAGTTATATATTGCTGAATTTTAGCAAGCCATACGTTTATGTTCTAAGCTGTTCTAGGCAAGCAGCTCTTCTACAAGCTAGTCATTGTCAGCCTCGTGACATCATAAGAGCTAAATCCAATTCTGGCTCTAGCATCCTTCACCTTTAGCATTTGATTAAACCATCCTGTTAACTCTTGGAGTCGCCATCTGGACATTGATTCTTCAGCAGATGTATTTCTTCCTTCACATGGGAGCAAATGATTGCAAAATACTTTGAGAGATTTTCATGGTCACTGATGACAAAATACTTCCAGGAATTTTTATGCCTCTTTTCCTCATCCCACATTGTCCTGGTTCCAGCTAGGACAAAGCTAATTTTTGCAGTAGCCAGGAGGACCCAGGGATTATCCTGTGGAATCTCACAGCACTTTTTGGGAACAAGTGAAGAGATTCCTTCTGGGTCATACAGTGCAGTAGAGGGAGCAATTGGGTATTCCCTATTGTCAGGTATTCCACAGTGAACAACCAGTTGTGAACTGTTCACCTTTTTTTGTATTCTCCGTCATTAGTGTTGATGTTGTTGTTCATTGTTTCATTTCATTGCTGTTTCCAGTAAATCTTGCTAATCTCAGCCCATGACCTTTACCTTTTGTGCCTTCAATTCTCCTTTCTATTCCACTGCAGGGGCATGGGGAGTGATGGATCTGTGCATGGTTTGGAATAATTCAGTGGAGACACTAAATTGTGTCCCCATTCCTAAATCAGAGCACTGAAAACAGCAACATCTTTGCTTTCATACTTTGTTTTAAAATTATATTTCTCTTTACATGATATGCCTTGAACAATAATTTTTTTTTTTTGCACTCAGTTCTACAAAATTCTACAAATGCTAAAATGATAGATTTGGATTCCAAAAACTCCCTTTTGCTTAATCAAAATATCCATGGAAACAGATATTCACAAATCTCTTTGAAGATTTCTGTAATATCTCTATACTAGATAAATCTCTTTCTAGAATTTCTACCATTTCATTTTTTCATTTTCTTCTTTTAATTTTTTTTTCTTCTTGTTCAACCTGAAAGAAAAAACCCAACAAAATAGGAACAATTCTGCAGATAAGTAAAAATTATAAATTCTTTATAGTTATACTAATTATAAAATGAATTATAAACTCACTGGAATATTCTGTTATTGTATTGTGGAATGGAATATTTCAGTCATTTTTCTTCAGAGGTTTCTGTTGTAATATTTCAAGAAGTCGAGAAAATTTGCATTAATGAAGCAGAGAGTTTGGACAGCAGATCTGGCCTTTGACAAGCATGTCTTTTCTAACAGATGGTTGCACAGAGTAAGGTTTCAAAGAACACTAATAAAGTTAGTACTTGATATGTGCATGCAATTCTCCTTTAAAATCAAAGGAGAAGCAAAGAGCAGTTGCCCTGAAAGGGCAGGGATGCTGCACAGATGGGACAATGAGAGCAGAACAGGCAGTGGCTTCCCTGGCCACTGTGAGAGCAGGATGGGGTAACGATGGAAATCAGGATCAGCTGAGAGCCTGAGAGGCTGGTGGGCAAGTCACAGGCTGGTGACACATCCATTCAGATGGGCATGCACAAAAGAAGATTTGTATGCGGTAAGTGTGCCAGTTTGATGTTTGAAAATGTATCTAAATTGTTTTCAATGATGAATACTAATATCTATCATTTTATAATATAGAAATATGAGAGGAATCCTTCATTCACTCATCTTGAACCATATTGAGTTCTTTCATGTTCATGTTTTTTTCCAAATAATCAAAGCTATGATGCATCATTTCCTCCACAGCTTGAAAGTAATTATTCTGGCTTATTTGAGAAGCAACAGTTTGACATTGGTGTCAAATAAATTAAAAATCAGCTTAATGGTGGCAAACAACACATCAGTACAAACAATAACATTTGAACCAGTGTATAGAGAAAAGTAAAAGAAAGAAGATTAAAACATCAGCACAATGTGGGTAAGGATCCTTTCACTTCTTTATAATACATTATTTAATGGCTGTATATGCTATGATTTCTAAGTATTTAATGCTGCATATCTGATCCTGAATCTGCATAGTCAACCCACCCTGCCATAAAAAAATGCTTTTGAAGAGTAATCTAGTCTAGAACCTAGACTACATTAGAACATTCTAGTCTGACAGCTACTTCTAACAGCCTCATAGACTGAAAGTAGGATGTGAACACAATTGAACACTTCAGGTGCAATAAAAGAGGAGAAAATAGTGATTTTAAACTGGAATTGTCAGGGAAAAAATAAGTAATTCTTTGTTTCATAACATACAGACACTGAAAAAATTATATGAGTATCAAGAGAAGATATAATATAGAGACTCCCCAATCAAATTACAGTGGATTAAAAAGCCAATAAAAGCAGTGAAAAACCAGAGTTTCCACAGAATGCTGGCAAGGGAAAAGTCTAAATTCTAAAACAATAATAAAATTTATTGATAGATTTCCTTCTTTAAAACATCCATACTTCATATTTTCTTTCAGTGTTATAACTCAGATAAACATTTTCTTTTGTGTTCTTTTTGTCTGCTAGGTGTTAACTAGGACTTTGGAGATCAGGAAAATTATATACTAAAAATACTGTTTTCAGCTGAAGACTGTAAACTGATGTACAAAAACACCTACCTACTCCAGCAACTACTTAAAGCAACACATAACCCTTTCACTATTCAGATTTTGAAATTTCTGTGCTAAAAATCCATCATGGTGTATTTTAGAGGAGAAAAACAAAAAACCCAGAACAACATCAAAAACCAAAACTGAAACAAAAATATCCTAGGAAAAAGCAAGCAGGTAGCTTTTAATTTATGAACTTTGAAGAATTAGGAATTTGATTTTTCACAGTGTGTTTGAGTATACTCTATCACATAAAATCTGTCCATCATTTTGTTTTCAAACCCCTTTTCAATGCATCAAAATTTTCAGTTTCAACACTTTACATTATGAGTTTCCTTCTCTCCTTATTATTACTTTATCTTGCATGAGTTCCTCCTGAAAAGGAGTTGCTCACAAAAAAAAAAAAAAAAAAAAAAAAAAAGAAAAGGACCCACAGAATCTTGCTTGAGTCTTACTGATGTATTTTCTTTGCAAATTTTCCTCCTGTTCCTATGTTCTCATTTATGCATAGTTAACATGATACACAGGCTCACAATGAAATTACAGTGAATGAAAAAGACAATTAAAATAGCCTTAAAATAAAGAAAAAAGCGCAGCTTTTTGTGTTATTATTACCATCCCATGACAGTCTGTGTGCAAGATATTGCAGAGGGAAACTCATGTCTCTGATCTAGGGGAGCCTCTGGATAAAGCCTTCTTGCTCAGGCTACAGGAGGCGTTACTCTTGCTGGCTCCTGTCCTGCTGGGGCACTTCAACCACCCTGACAGCTGCTGGGGAAGTGGCACAGCAAGCTGCAGGCAATCCGGGAGACTCCTGGAATGCATGGAGGAAAACTTCTTGAGCCAGGTGATAGTGCTGCTAGAGAGGATGTGATCCTGGAGCTGATGGCCACCAAGAGAAGGGAGTGAACCAGGGACATCCAGACTGGAGGCAGCCTGGGCTGCAGTGACCATGCACTGGTGGAGTTTGCAGTCCTGAGGGATATGGGTCAGGTAAGCAGTAAAGTTAGGAAAGCAGAATTTGAACTGTTCAAGTCAGTGGGATGCCCTGGGAGACTGCCCAGAGGATCAAGGGAACAGAGCAGAGCTGGTAGATGTTTAAGGACACCTTCCACAGAGCCCAAGAGCTGGCAATTCCCAGATGGAAGAAACTGTGCAAGGAAGGCAAGAGACCAGCATGGCTGCGTAGGGAGCTGCTGGTCAAACTACAGGGAATTAATCAAGTGCAGAGACAGCTGAGGGTAGGACTAGTGACCTGTGAAGAGTATAGAGATGAACTTCAGCTGTGTAGGGGTAGGGTAAGGAACACCAAAGTGCAGTTGGGACTGAGCCCAGCATGGCACACAAAGAACCTGTAACTTCTACAGGTACACCAGAAAAGGAAGGTCAAAGAAGGTGAACACGCCTGATAAACTGTTGGAAATCTGGTAACCAGGGATAAGGACTAGGCTGAGGTATTCAACAACTTTTTAAAATCAGTCCTCAATTTTAGCCACTCCTCCCACAGCTCTCAAGTAAGACGGACAGCAGGATGGGGAACAAGGGAGCAAAGTCTCCCCCACTCTAAGTAAAAATCTGGCACATGACTACTTGAGGAACCTAAATATGCAGGAGACTGAGACCAAATGAAATACACCCTAGAGTTCTGAGAAAATTTCCTGATGTAGTTGCCAAGCCACTCACCATGGTATTTGAAAAGTCTTGGCAGTCAGGAAAAGTCCCAGGTAACTGGAAAAGGGACAACAATTTTTTTAAAGGGTAGGAAGGATAACCTTGGACACTACCAAAGTATCAGCCTCATCGCAATGCCTGGGAATACCATGGATAGATCCTTCTAGACTCTGTGTCAAGGCACATGGAGGACAGGGAGTTGATTCAGGACAGCCATCATGGCTTCACCAAGGGCAAGTCCTGTCTGACAAGCCCAGTTGCCTTCTGTGATGGCATGACTCCATCAGTGGTCAAGGGAATGGCTAGAGATGCCATTTATCTGCACTTCTATGGAGACTTGGACACAATCCTCTATCTCTAAATTGGAGGCAGATGGATTTGATGAATGGACTGTTAGATGGATTAGAAAATGGTTGGAAGTGACATCCAGAGAGTAGTGGTTAACAGAGCACCAATGGGCATCAATGACAAATGGTGTTTCTCAGGAATTCATTTGGACCAGTGTTATTTAATAAATTCATCAATTACCTAGACAAAGGCATCAAGTACACCCTCAGAAAACTTTTGGATGACACCAAGCTGAGCGATGCTGTTGACATGCCTGAAGCTCTGATTCCATCCAGAGGGATGAAGCTCATTTAGCCATGGGAACCTTAGGAGATTTAACAAGACCAGGTTCAAGGCACTGCACCTGGGTCAAGGCAAGCCCAGCTATCAGCACAGGCTGGGGATGAGCAGATGGAGAGCAGCCCTGGGGAGGAGGACTTGGGGGTGCTGGTGGGTGAGAGGCTGGACATGAGCCAGCCATGGGCACTCCCAGCCCAGAGAGCCAAACGTGTCCTGGGCTGCATCCAGAGCAGCGTGGGCAGCAGGGGAGGGAGGGGATTCTGCCCCTCTCCTCTAATGAGATCCCACTTGGAGTGCTGCATCCAGCTCTGGCTTTTATGTAAAAGCCGTATTTCTGTTCTGTTTTTCAAGAATTTCAGGCTGTATATCTTTACTTACAAGCTCCCTTATCTTTCACAAGTTCTGTTCCTAGAAGAAAATGATTCAGAGACTTTCAGGTTTCCCTCTGTTGTTAAAAGAATTTTAGAATTTGCAGTTTATATTTTTTAAAAAGAAGAATGTACAAGACCACACACGCACTATTTTAAAATCTTGATTACAACAATGTCTAAACACAAATGACAAGAAAAGAGCCTTATGAAAAGGCAAACTTGATGAAAGTTTCTTTACTGTCAGCTACTTGAGTCTTGGGGATGTCCTGATTCAGACATCATATCTTCAAATAGAAAGGTTTTTGTATTAAAAATGCTTCAGAGAATTCTCTTCTGTAGCATCGCCATTTACCTCCTAATCTAGCACCAACTTTTTGAAGTCTACAGCAAGTCTATCAGAGCCTCCTGCACCTCCAAAGTTTGCGAAGAAGAACAATGCCTTTGTTTTGAGCATGCCCTCTCAATTTCAACTGATGCCCTTACTCTATGCAACTCGATCTTTTATAGATCTCTATGAAATCTTTCCTGTCAGACTGTTTGCTAGGTAGAAGAGGCTTAGTGATTTTCCTTCTATCTTAGTTACTGCTTTCAAGATAGAAGCCCTCCCTGTAGTAGCTCTCATTGTGTTAATAGGTGCATTTAGAGTACAAAATCAATAGAAAATAAGGACCCAGCATAAAACAGTTAAGTGGCAATATAGAAGGTTTTTCTAAAATCATACAAGACTATTCATAGCCAAAGTTTTTTTCCCCTCAAGTGATACAGAAATGGATAAACAAAATCATAAGGTCTGTGTGTGCCTGTCTACCTGACCTACCTAACCATGAGAGAGAAAATGTCATTAAAAATTTGCCTCAGAATCAACTTTTCATGTTTCTTTCTACTTTATCTTCTGATTTTCCAACCAGAGAGCCACCTGAACTCCTGCTGTGGAATATAGCAAAGAGGATTTTTCTTCTAATTTTTGCATGATTCCATCACACCTTGGCAGCTGATTTAGGATGTAACCACATCCACACAAACATGCACACACACCACACTCACCCAAACATACATGCACACATTGTGGAAGTGCACAGACATTCTAGACGACTTGTACAAAATAACTATTTTTTGTCAGCAAGTCTCTGGTTGGTAAATAATTTTCTCCAAAAAACCCTCTTGATGTAGAACATGAATTTCCTTTCTGGTATGAACTAACCAAAATTTCGAAAAAAACATGTCTCATCTTGCAAATGAAAATCAGGAAATGTTATTAAAAAGTAGATCATACATAAACATCTATGTGCAAATTTACCTTACATAATTTTTATGATAGAAATATATACAGTACCATGAGTCTAATAATTTTACAGAAAAGACAAGTAAAAATGAGAATTAATGTGAAACAAAAATATAAGACACAGCTTCCTCTACTGACCTTACAAAATTGTACTATAGATCCAATGTGGAACATAAATTTTATAACGCAATACATTAAAATCATGGAAAAAAAAGCTTTTCTAAAATGAGCACATAAGAGCGGAGAAAAGCCTTCTTCCTTTTTCAAAGAAAAAAAAAGTGTGTCAGTTTGTAAAATTGAAAAAAAATTATTCCATTTAAAATTTATTTTGATTATTCAATGTATACATCAATGTTCAGTATGAAACTGCAGTTCTCCACTGTGTACACTTCACAATAGTACACTGGTGTACTATTTACAGGGACTATCATTCCGGCTTTTGGAAAACCTAATTTTCTCCTCCATGTTAACATTCAGATCAGACTATATTCTATACCATTGATCTAAACAATGGTTGAAGAGACTTTGCATTTTTAGATATGTAGCTGAAGAAGAGAAGCCAAAAAACCAAGCAGGAACAGAATCCTAAGGAACTCTGCTGATACATGAACTGCAGGCTAATGTGAGTGATTAAATTTTTACAGATTGTTTATCAGCCTAGTTTACCAAGCATGACTTCTGCTGCTGTGCATACAAGAAGACGGCTAGACTTGTTAGCAGAATAGTGGTGCTCTGGGACAATTTATAGAACCCAAGATAATCTCACTGCACAGTTGGAGGAGCCAATTTAGTTTTGATTTGTCTCAACCCAGGTTGTCAGAGGCGTGTGGAGGAGAGGTGCACTTGTGCCATGTGCAGGAAGCAACTAGAAGAAGCCTGGTCTGTGAGGAGGCTTTGCCTGGCAGCTGTTTCATATCCCACATGGCACAAGCAGACAGCAGGAGACCACCAAGAACACCAAGAACACCAAGCACCCTCTGGAAAGGCTCTGCAATCAGATGGCAAATTTCCAAGTTTCCACTGCAGTCCATTGGTGGAGACTTGGATTGGGCCAATGGTCTCTCATCAGCAGGCAGACCTTGGGAGGGGACAGGGGCTATAAAAGGAACTGCACCACAAGCTCTGGCATTTTGAGACTTGCTTTTTGGCTTTGTGCTTCTTGCTTTTGAGGCTTGGTGATTGGGGTGTTCTGAGAGTTGTCTTTTAGGGCTTTTGGAGACTTGTCTTTTGGCCTTGGCCCCAGCCTGGCTTTCAGCTCTCCTGCCCTTGCTTGCTCTTGTCTCCACCTCCATTCCTTTCCCATTTCCTTCCTTCTTTTTTGGTTTTTGTTTTCTTTATTTTTAGCCCACTTTGTTTTGGGCAACTCTTTTTTGTTTTTCATTACAAATAAATGGTTCTTAGATACAATGTTTGTCTTGTTTGACCTAATTTTGTTCTAGAAATTTTAAAAGAACTCGCAGTTCCTCACAGTGGAACGTGACCACAGTGCACCAGGAAGCAGGATTTCAGGAGCATAAGAGATGACCCCTGGGCACACTTGCACATAATCAGGTCAAGCTGAGCTTTTTCAGTTTGTATGTCATCAGCACCAGAGTCAAAATCAAGATGTATGAGAAGAGTATGTCAGAAGCCTTGTAGCTGAGAAGAAAAGGGAGAAATATGAACTTTCAAACAGCTATTAAGTCCTACAGCCCCAGGAACAATGGAAGCAGTGAGGCCTGGAGCACTGGAAGTTTCCTCTGTTGAGGCTTGCGTACAGTGAGATTGCAAGCTACTTACCTCTCATTTGGTATTGTATTTATCTAACTCTGAGTGAGGAACTGAGCTCCAGCATCACTAAACAGAACATGTTGCAATAGCCATGTGAGCTATCTCCCAGCGCACCGCATGGCACAGTGAATGGAGGTAAGGCACTATATAATCTGCTACCTAACACTCATGCCACAGCAATCCATTCCAACAGCACATTGCTGAGACACTGACAATGCCCCTGCAGCACCAGAGGAAAATGCTATTCCTGCAAGACATCAAATGCAGTAACAGATCCTATAGCCACTCTGATAATCAAAGGATTTCACATGACTTAAATTATATCAAATGGACATTGGAAACCCAGTGAAAAGAATCTGTCTCTGTGAATGTTGCTAAGAAAAGTGCAGACACATGGAGCAGGGAAAGGACAGGAGGTCTTGCAATGGACTCCTGTGCCTTTTAAGGTGAATGGGAAGTTCCTTATTGATATCTAATCTGATATCCTACTCCTGCTAAACCTTACTAAGGGTTCATTGTTGTGAGTTTTGCTCAGCATTGTGACATAATTTGCTAAGAAGCACTTCTTATTTTAAAAGGCTTACTTCTGCTTTTCTGGACATTAGAACCTAAATACCATGCTCTGAATACAGCTTCTTTACCCAATTCCATTCTATGGGTAATATATGCAAGTATTTCTTATTAATTCACTAAGATATTACACTCCATAATACTGCCTTAGACCTTACACTTTACCTGGAACTTCAAATTACTTTGGCTATCATGTTGTCTATGAAAATATTCTGAATATGAATCTTTCCCTGTAAACCAGAAACAGCAATACTCATTGTGGTAGTTTAACCCCACCTGGCAACAAAGCCCATGCTCATCTGCTCAGTCACTCCCCCCAGAAGAGATGGGGGAAGAAAATCAAAAGGGTAATAGTGAGAAAACCAGTGAGTTATGATAAAAACAGTTTAATAATGAACATAAAACAATAATAGAAATAATACAAATACTAAAGCTAATATGAATAATGTTTTAGTGAAAAGGGAAATAACAAATAGAGAATGATAAAAGCCAAACAAGATAAGTGACACAGCTGAAAATAATTATTCAGCACCAACCAACCAAAGGCTGGCCAGCCCCTGAGCAGCAGCCCTTATGACAACCTCCTCCCTAGTCTGCTGAGCATGGCAATACATGGTGTGGCATACCCATTTGTTCAATTGATACCAGCTGTCCTGGCTGAGTGATCTTCCTATTCATGTTAAAAAATAAACATCAAGAGAAAAAAAGGTAGAGAGAGAAAAAGAGCTTGTCAAGTTAATTCTTGCAGAGTCTTCTGAATCTCTATTTTTTGTTGACACAGCTCCCAGCTAAGATATCCAAGAAAGCAGATGCAGTGTCAAAATAAACTCTGTAAACCCATCTGACTTTTCATATAACTACACTGACCTGCTTTCAGATTTCAAAAATTGTAGCCCAATTTTTGGGTGACAGAATACTAAGTATTTTATTTTTAGACAATACAAATCAGCTCAGGCATTGAATAAATTATTATGTTCCTTTGTTTAAAGATGCGGTTGACCTCTTGTCTTCACAACTGCCAATATTAAGAAAAATTTGTCATACAATATTTAATATCAATGCTTACTTTATAGATAAATTGATGCCTTTAAATAAATATTTAAATGCTTGTAGTCACTTACAGGAATGTACACAGCTGACAGAACATGCAAATTAATTTATTTATTTTTTTTATTATTTATATTTATTATTATTATTTATTATATTTATTTATTATTATAAAAATACAATTAATTTATTCCTCTTTTTTTGGTCTCTTTCATCAACTGCTTATATAAAGTATGTAAGTAAGTTAGGAATTTTAGAAGCCCATGCATAAGAGAAACTCATGTGTCAAAATGTATGTCAAATAATTTTAGTAGGGTATTCTTCCAACAGTGTGATCTACCTTCCTAAATGCTGTGACTGAGATGGCTCCACAGGTAAACCTGTAGTTAGACCTTCATTCATCCAGTTGCAATGAAGAAGAAATCACTGCTTACATAATTTCAGCCTTTTAGAAGAAGTTAGACATTGAGCCTAAATTATTTCCAGTTTTCAAAAAGAGAAAATAAAGTACGCAGAAGATGAGTTTTTACAGTTAAGGAATTGGTCATTTTTAAGAACAGCATTTCTTCTTTGTTGGGTTCTAGATGACTTGTCTTTCCAAGATACACATACCATTTAGATAATGAAAGATGTCTGGAATGAGATGAGATGACTCTCACCCTTTCTGTGTGCTGTGGGTTAACATGGTGTCTTCATGCAGAATATGAACTGTATGAATTTGCATCACAACGCGCGATAAATTATTCTGCTCAAGCAGGCTACCTCCAAGCACAACACACTCATTCTGTCTCTCAGAATTTTGTCCCAACAGGTTCATATTTTCACCCAGGCATTAGATTCCAAAAGATGGAGCAGTGCACTATTCCTATACTAGTACTATAGCTAGAAGATACGATGGTAATAGAAGAAATCTGCAAGAAGTGATGTTATCATTGTACATGTACAGGGTTCGCTGGAACACTTTCCAGTTTATTTTATGCAACTTGTAACTTCTAGATACCAAAATATCACCTTGAGAGTATTTTTTAGGTTATGTCTCCTTGGCAAAAAAGACCAAAAACTTCATGTGCAATCAGGAAACAACTAAGGATTGTGAACATTTGCCTCTAGCTGGGGCTAGGAGTGCTGTAAACTGCCTGCTGGAAACAAAAAGAAATCTATCATGGATCTCTATTAATCTCAAATTCACTGTAGAAGTTAAACTTAATACTAGGAAATGAAACATGGAGGGAAGAGCGAGAAGTCTTCCATGTCAGGCCTTTGCTCCAGAGGAGAACTGGATGAGGTATGTGCCAGAGAATTGTTCTGTAAACTTAAAGAGACAGTAATTCCATAACCTGCCCACATTATGTACTGCAGTTACTCACTGACCTCCTTATTAGAATGTTTTTCCTTATTTCTATCCTGCACATTTTTGGCTGTAGCTTAAGCATATTATTTCTCATCCTAGCTATTTTTCAGACAGACTGAATACATTATGTCTTTTCCTTTTCCATACTTCTTCTGTTACAAGGCCATTGTCTTCAGTTCAGTCTTTTGTTCATGCTAATAGCCCCACAGGCCATGGCTCCTGGATTTCTTGCAAATTCTGTGGACTGGACTGGACTACCCCTAAATCACTTTGCTCTTGCCAGTGTCTTTGCATATTTCTGAAAATACATGTGCTCACAAAGCAAAATTGCACTCCAGCCACAGTTGTAGTAATGCTGTTTAGAGTAGAAGTATTCCAGATGCCTTGATGATTGTTCTCCTAAATTCCAGTACAATGTGTTTAGTAGTATCATGATGTTTTCAACTCATGCTGAGGCTGTTATAAAATGTAACGTCTTGATCACTTTCAGAGCAACACATCTTTAGCTGACTCTTCCTCATTTGTGTCATTGATACTCATTCCTACATGTAGTTTCTGGTATTTCTTTTTGTCAAAAATTGAGTTAGTTTTCCTAAAAACTCCTCTAATCTGTTATCTGTTTTGAAATGCAATACTGTTTTCCAGCCTTTCCAGCCTTCCAGTTTCACTTCACCCACATTTTTTTCATAAACACATATTCAGTTTATTCACATAAACTTCATATTGAGTCATAACTGGATAAATACTCTGTGCAGAAAAATGACAATGCCAAGAGCTCTATTGTCATGTGACCAAAAGCCCGAAGCTCTGTGTAACTATGTACTCAACCACACCTTTTTAAGTATATGAGATCAGGACTGCAGAAGCTGTCACTGCTGTTAGGGAAGCTCGAACCACCCTATGGCTTTTTGTGTTCTTTTTTGTCCCAACTACTTCTTTATCTCAGGTGCCATGTTTTGAAGATAAAACAGCAGCAGACAGAAATTTATTGTGATGTATTGCGCTGCTGTGTCGTACAGCTCTGTGCCTCACTTGCATTTTCAAGGTCACCCTTTTGTCACACTGGAGTTTAGTTAAGGAATGCATGCACAGTGAGAAGGCGTTGTTGTCTCTTTCTGTCACTGAGTAAGGCTTATGGTGAGGTCAAGATGACATTGGAGTCCTCCTCACCACAACAGCTGACTTTTCTTCATTGATATTTGCTTTTTCTAAATTAACAAATATTTGCATAACTAAATATTATATGCAGCCATCTCATATTGACTGAAGTGCGCATCCCAGAACTAGTTTTAGATCCCAAGGTCTATTTCATCCAATTTTTTGGCATTCAACATCCAAATACCTATTAAGTGATCAAGCACTGGCATGCATTAAGAAAACAAATCAAAAGGAGAGAAACTGTGGACAGACATAGCAGTAACTACTAGTACTAGACTGACAGTATGGGATAAATATGCTTAACTGATTCACAGAACAGGCATAATTTCAGCTTATATTCAGCATATTATGTTTGAATATTCAGCATATTCAAAAAATGTGCCTCTGGTAAAACTCAGCTCAACTGCTGTCCAGTATATGCAGATTCCTCTATCTATCATTCTCTATTTTCTTCAAAACTAACACATGGGGTATCAGTTAAATACTTTTTGTGAAGGTAATGATTTCTGCAGACACTGTACTTTTTTCAAGTAGACAAGGAATTCTATATAAACCACCGGTCATCAGCCATTCATTTCATGTTGCTCATATTTACCTGGTTTATAAATTGCCTCCCTTCAGTTTGAACTCCTGGGAAGACACAGTTCAGCTGATCACATGGTTCACAAATTTTCTTGTAGCCCTTAAATTTACAAGGAGAGCTTTCAACAACATTTGTAAAACATAAACATATGAAAAAAAGGAAGTCATAATAAAGACTTAGGCTTTCAATCCACCAATTTACTTAGTTTGTCCTCCTTTTCACATTCAAGTCCTGAAATAATCTCCAAATATTTTTATCCACTGGGGAAAAACAACATAAACAAAACACAGAAAAAAAGGCGAATGCTGTAGATGGAGTTGCAGCACTATATAGCACTGAGGTTCATGACCTTTCCAGAAAGCCCTGATGTCAGTTGTTTATAACTTCATCAGACCATGACCTTTAACAATGATTTTTTCCATGCTTCATTGTGTGCATAAAATTGTATTTTTCATAATTTCATTTAAACTCTATCAGAGGCAGTTTTTATGGGTTTTGTTTCCCCCTCAGAATGCTAGAATAAAGGGGGTTTTTTGCTATTCAGCTATTCAATGATGAATTGTAGTATTTTGTACAATGAAATAAGGATCCAATAAACATTATGGGATATTTTGTGAGAAATTTAATGGTTTTCTCATATTAGTCTAGCTAAGTTATGCATTCCAGTTACAAAGCTAGGATCCCATAAGATAAGATTTGAGACTTAAGTCACATGTAACCCACTATAAATCCACTATGTGCATGCTGCATAGTACACCACCCCTAGTTGTATAAACACAATTTTTTTGCAGCTCTTCTGTAAGCCAGTACTTAGGGTTTTTTATAAATGCTCATTTACCATCAGAATGTGCAGTGCAGTAGGCTGTAATCCAGGCTGACAGGACATCAGCTGTCCTCGTAACCCCCTTGTGCAGGCAGTCACTGACAGCCCCCAGCACAGGGAGGGAGGAGGAGAAGCAGATGGGAGGAAGGGCCTTCCTCTCTGAAAGAGCAGCAAACTAGCATGTAGAAAGACAATTTCAGCTGTAGTGAAGAGTAGCCACAGAGAAGGCTCAGTGCAGAATTACTGTCCTTTAAAAGTCTATGTGTATGTAATGTTTAGCACTTCTTTCACAGGCAAAATCCTCATTCATCAAATAATGTCCAGTCCAGCTAAGAAAACCACATGAATTTCATCAGCAAAATTCATGTCTATACAATATGATTCACCACCAGAGCAAGTCTACCCTACCTATGCTATGGGTCAGGGTTCCTGGAAAAGACAGCTTATGGGCCATGCAATTTCAGAAGACAGACGCAGTCAAGCAGAATGACTTAAAACACTGCATTGGATCTTCAATTCTACATTTCTTACCTTCAAATAATTTAATTTTGTGACCTCAATGGTCTTTTATTGTATTATTTCTATATGCATGTCAATGCATATTGTTCCTTAGGCAAAATATCTTGCCTTTTTTCTTTTTATTTTTTATTTTTGTATTGTTCCTGTCTACACACATTTATATTTATCATGTTTGTTTCTACATCCACAGGGCTGGAGATGTGCCTTATAAATCCCTGAATTGTCATGTACTTCCATGATGCCATATCAATAATAATAAATGGAAAAAGAAATCAGAAACTTACTTTGTGGAGGCCCCCTATGAAGTATTGCTGAACTTCTGAATTAGATGTTGTTGGAAAAAAAAAGGTCTTCAAAGCAAAAGAATGGTGAGGAGGATGGTAAATTATGTTAAGTAACCTTGCAGATGGGAATGCCAAAGCCTGGAAAATAATAGTGTGGGAAATGCCATATTTTATGCCTCCTACTCTTTGTATTTTGTCTGTTTTGAGAAAGAGAATTTCTGTGTAGCAATAACACTGGTGTTTGGAGAGATTTGAAGGCACCCTTAATGACATGCTTGAGCTGCCTGTGTTGGGAAAGAGAAGATCAAAACTCAGAGATCATAAAAAAGTACCAGGGAGTTCACAGCACAGTGGTTTACCACTACAAGTGAATGAGTCCTTTATAAAGGGGCACAAGCAAGGTCATTAGGGTGAGCAGAGCCTGACAGTGCCTCAGTTCCTGCTTGAGTGCCTCTCAACACCTCCTGGTGCTGCTGCAGGATCCTCCCACTAGTGAGGTAATGAAATAAACTTACTCTTTGTATTTCAGCCATGGTTTTGTGCTGCCTGCCTGTGTTGACTCTCACTGATATTTGTTGACTTGGTGCAATTAAAAAAAAATGCTTCGACATAATATTTTTCTGTAATTTATTGTATTCAATACAAAATTATATTGCCTTAGTTGGTGTAATGCAGCACACAGTGCTACTAAGGAGCTGGAAATTCAATGATTGTAATGCTTGCAGTCTGTATTTATATATTGGCCAAATTGTTCAAAACCTGCTGCCCTTTCACTGACAATTACTCTACTGAAAAAAAATTGTTCATCTTACAAGAGCACAAACGTGACAAAAGAAGAATATATGTTGTGGAGAGACAGGAAGAGAGAAAGAGAGAGAAAAGAATGCTGGCCAGTCAAAACCTCAACATGTGCATGAATGGATGTACGGAATCAGAGAGTAAATGTTCTCTCCTTACGGTCATGGATCTACCACTGCCTTATAGCAATATATATGCACACAGCTGAGATCCTAGTAAGTTCAAAACAATGCTCATCACAGATTTCTAAGCATTGAAACACAAATAAGACAAGATATATTAAACATAGAAAATGAAAATTGTAACAATATAAATGTTGTAAACTAAGACAATAGCAGCTTTAAAAAATATGAACACACAGGGCTGGCCTCAAAGTTGAATAAAATCTCTCATAAAAAATGCTTATTCCATGAAATCAAAATCACCTCAATAGTTTACTGTTTCTCTTAACTCATTTGATGAAGAAACCGGGAGGTAATTTCAGGATGCCCTGAATTCCCTGCAGTACTCAACTAATGGAATCGACAACCTATGTGGCTCCTGAGAGCCACAAGACATGATCCAAAAGCCAGCTAGGGCCACGTGTCTCAGTTTCCATTGATGCATTTTTTCCAGCTATAAAAAGTGTATGAATAAGTTGGGAAAGCAATTACTCTTTGGCTGCAACTATGACAGCCCACAAAGAGAAGCAAATAATTAATTCTGATGAAGTGGTATTGTGGGATCTCAGCACCTCAGGATGGAGGTGCAGAGTGGCTGAGACCACCCTTGGGGGGCTCGGGAGTCCTGGAATGTTGCCAGAAGTGTCTGGTGGCAGGATTTTGATCCTACACAGGAAATGACGCCTGTATGAGGACTGGGAGGATTCCACTGGGTGAATGGTGAAGGGATAAGTTAATTAGAGTGTAAAACACAGGGTTTGGGATTTTGGTACAGGGGGGTCTAAAGAAGTAAGATGGAGGAATTGGGGCGTGTCCTGTTCTTCTTCTTCTTCTTCTTGGCCTCCATCTTCTGTGGTGGTGGTGGCACTTTGGGATTGGTTATTACTAAAAGTGCACCGGTTAATAAGGGTAGAAGGTATTGGGGAAAAATGATAAATATTGTACACGTAACTTCGAATATAAAGATAAGTGACCGCCCGGGGGCTGGTGGAGTGTGCCCACGGCTGACTTGCTGTGCGGACCTCTGTCGGGCTGAAAGAAAATCTTTTAGATAAACAATTAATAAACACTGAGACCGAGACAAGATCAGAAGTCTCTCCTCGTCCTTTGAAGCGTCGGCTCTCCAAGGCCATCCCTGGGCCTTTCCAGGCCACCTAGACAGCACAGAAAACTTACAAGTGGCATCCCTGAGCAATCTCCGGTCATAAATAAGCAAAGAGAAACATGAAAGCGACATGGTATTTTATAAGAATAAGTGAGGGGGGAAAGTAACCAGAACGTTCTTCTAGATAGATTTTGGAAGGCCTAAAAGTGAGGTGTGAAAAAGTGTACAGTCCCCAGCAAGAATACAGTACATCTTACAAATGCAATGGAAATGCCTCTTCAAGCTAGAGTCCAAGAAAAGTTGTCACAGTATAAATATTTCTCTCGTCTTGCAATCATAATCTCCTTCACTTATCAGCATCTTTTTATAAACTTTTTCTTGTATCACTGGTGAGATTGATAAAAAGTGCAACCACTGTGGAGCTTCCTTTAAATTATTTGAAAGACTGCAAGATGGAAGAAAAACTGAATTCAATCTAGGGCACTGGTATCCATTTGCAGTGTCTTTCTAAAATCTTGGTGAAATTCAATTATTTCTGTTTTCCATAGTGCATGTTTTCCATCCTTGCACACGCATCATGTAGGGGTCAGATACACAGTTTGCTTTAGCACTCTGGGTTCTACACTGTTGCATGACTTGCAAGAGATTAATCAGGCTAGATAGGGACTAGGAAACAAGCATCGGCTTTCCAGGTATTTCAGTGAGACTCCAACACTCCAGACCAGATCTGAGTGTTATTTGGGTGTCTGGAGCCATCTGGAGTCTTTTTAACACATCTGCCTCCAAACTTTTCCCATAGTGTACCTATTTTCAAACACAAAGTCTGATTTTCCCCATTATATCATGGCAATATGTACAGCATTCACATGTAGACCATCATGATCTGCACTTGAAAAATATTGTATACAGAAAAGAGATTTTTTTGCTCAACAAAAAACTCCCAACAAAACCACCCCATCTTGCTCCACAGATGCAGAGAGGCAAAGGAAACCTATTGTTTTAAATAACTCCTAATTTCAAAATCTTTTATTTGAATTGTTTATGCCTGCTGCATCACGCATTTAGAAATACATTACAAAAAAAAAGAAAATAAATTTTAAAAAAAGCTTTTGATGCTTCACATATAGCATGCCTTATTTCTTTACCCCTCACTTGCTGTTAGAGGCGCTGTGGTTGTGACTCTATTGGAAAGACATTATTCATAGGTGATTAATGTTGAAAGACATACTTTAGTGCCTCTACTTCCACCCCAATGAGGAACATCTGCAGTACAGTATCTGACTAAACACCCCAAGTGCTTTTTTTTTTAACTATAGTTTTTCTCTCTATGTCACAAGCACATGTCTATATTAGAAAAATAATCCAGAAAAAATGTTCCTTTTTCATATAAGGTTTGTTCATTCCATTTCTCTGTGCAGCTTCTTAAGAGTTTTGTTTAACTATGAAAATATCTGGAAACAACATATAATATAGGCATAAAGGAAATTTTGACAGCATTAAGAAATCTACCAGACATAGAGAAGTCACTGTTGTATAACATCAATGTAAATGAGATTAAAATCAAGGTAACTTCTGCTTTCTGTTTCAAAACTATGAGATCTCAAATGGTTTCAGTTCACAAGGAGCTACAAACACTTTTGTGTGTGTACTTGGGTGAACTTTGACAGAAATTTGGTTAAGATTATTTTTCCCATGTTCTTATTTGGGGGAGATAAAAGAGATCTTTCAGCTTCCTATATTCATTATTCACTCTAAGTATTTTTTAAGCCTCAGTTTTATTTAAAATGGATATTGCACCTGTCTTGTACCCTAGAGCTCAAAATCTTTTGTATGGCCATGTGATGCTTCCATTCTTGCACAGAGCACCTATCCCAATGAAAAAAAGAAAATACCTATTACATTATTTAATTCCTTATGATGGCTCTGCATAATTCTATAAGCAAGTGTGTTTTTAAAGTAATGTTTAAGTTTAAACTGATTTAGTCCAAGACAGAGCAATAATGACTGTTTAAAGACATTTTAAAATGTGTGTATGTGTGTGTGTGTGTTTGTACACCTGTAGGGAAAAACATGTTATTAGACAAGTCGTATTTCTTTCTTATCATCTGGACTAAAGAAAAACTAGAAAACTAGCCTAAAATTTCAGGATTATCAGTCCCTGATTGTAAAACGCTTCTGCTTTTTGGCAGAAAATCTGTCTTCTTGATGACATGCATTATTATAGCTGTTAGAAGTATAGTTTCTTTCTGGTAAAATTCTTTTGTATGCACAAAATTAGGTAACAAGTAGCAGTATAAATGGCATATTCATTTAAATAACAAAACTTCTGCTCCTCCTGTACATTGAAAACAATGTTAACATTCTTGTAATCCAAGGATTCCCAAATCAATTTGATCATGGATAAGATAGTGGTTCTCAAAGGTTTTGGAAGAGTTCAGATTTTTTTTTAACTCACTTTAGTGTAGTTTTTATTCAGACGCAGGCTGTGGAAGAGTTACATCACTGCTAAATCAAGTCTCAGAAAATAAAATACGATGGAAGACTGAAAAGTTCCATTTGTGCAACTTCAAGGCATTCCTTAGACTACATCATCTTGGATATATTGCTTCAGCACGAAGACCCGAGATACCTTGCAGCAGCAAACAAGTTAAAACTAAATTATTCATGACACTCTGATATTGACTAATTATTTATTACTGTAAAGGCAGGAATTTAGGTCATGTTAACGGATAGTTAACATTTTGGGTTATAATTTTATTGTATTTTATAGCCTGATTCATTTGACAGTGAACCCTGGACTGGAGGTGCCCACACTGTTCAGCTGGAAGATATTTATGACTGGGATGCAAGGTCAGCTCAGATCTGGCAGGACTCATTAGTTCAGGTGCAGTGATGTGGAAATGCTTCATAGCTCTTCCAGAGTTGGCACAAGCCAGAAATAGTACATCTGCCTTTTGTGCATCAATCAGATACTGAGACAATTATAAACTGGCTTCACAGAAAGACATATTGTGTCTCTCCACAAAGAGGACTATTTCTTGCTATTTGGTATTCTCTTTCTACTTCTTCAGAAAGCAGTGTGGGTCCATCTCAGATTACTAGTTCGGAGCACTATGGGTGACAGCTAATTCATTTTCTAGAAGTGTTTAATAGACTAAAGCATAAATGCACAGATGCAGCCTGTGCTGGCTCTGCATTTAAGGAAACACAAGACCCTTGACCACAGTGCAAAGATTGAGTGACTGGCTCTGTAGGAAACAGTTAAGTGTAACACAGACAATAAAACTACAGCTGCAACCACGCTGATTCTTGCAGTGCCTCTCTGCCTCATGTCTCATCACTGCTCCTTGAGATTAGAGAGGGGATCATTTAAAAAGGCATAACAGGAAAATTTAGGAAAATAGTATAGAAAAGTCCCATAAGTGGGTTTATACTGAATTGGCTTCTTGTAGGGTTACAATGGGAATATTTTTTACTATTTTCATTTCTGCATCTCTTAAGGACATGGACATTTCACCTATTTGTCTCTACTTACTTATGTCCTAGATTCAGTATCAATGTAGCTGCTTTTATTATCCATATGAATGTATAATAGCCTTAGAATGAAACTGGAGATGCTTAAATGCCAATGCATATGACCAGGAGGTGTGACAGCTAACAATATCACACATCTCACCCAGTGCAGTCCCCGTCTCAGCATGTTTTCATCCAGCACTGCTCTGCTTTTGCATTTCTAAGATGGCAGCAGAGGAATGCTGGCCTAGGTGTTAATCATCACAGTACACAAGAGGAGGAAAGGTGGATTACCTCGTCCATTAACTGATGCTGCAACCAGGAGGGATCACAAATGGAACAGCATGAAGAAAATGTGCTCTCCATGCTCTCTGTACACAACCAATGATGGAAAATAAAAGGCTTCTGTTGATTGTGTAACTACAAGTCAATGCAGTCACCAGCTGTAACGCAAGGGCTGCCAACACTGTTCTTTTTGCTAACTGTGACAGTCCAAGACGGTTGTCAGAGGCTATGGACATATCCAGCACTTCACAAACTGAAGTGCCCCGGAAATGGGGCTGAAACAGAATCCCCCCATATTTACTCAGTCTTCTGACAGTTAAAAGGTGATTATGTATCTATCTTCCCTCTTTTCTTTTTTTTTCACCTTCATGGTGGTTTTCATTCAAAGCAGAGATTGCTAATGCTAATAAATTCTTCTTAAGAATTTTGGTCAAATCTTCTTAAAAATAAGTTTATCATCTCCTTGTTGCCCATAGTTATTTTTTGTGCTACAATTAGGCAATTATTTTACAGAAATATTTACTTTTTAAAAACCCCTGGTTTTTTGTCCAATCATAACTTGTTATTGTATATGCTTTTCCTTCTTTCAGCCAGTGTTTTCATGCAATGCACCATTCTTTAATATTCATTTAAACAGACACATCATTTCTATAAAAACAAAAGCTAGAAGCAGTAACTAGTCATGGGCCAGCAGTGGAGGAAATAATAAAGACCAGACTGGCCTAAATCTTCATTTCAATGTAAGTATGTCTTTCGTAAAGCCATCTAGGCTCATAACACATCTTTTCTCAACTAATCTTAGCTGGCATTGCCCCACATAAAACTTAAATTTTGACATCATGACTCCTCGCTCTTTAATGTGTAAAAGTATATCCTACAACTACTCTTAATCACTGGTAAGCAAAACTATCAACACTTTGAAGTGTGACACATTTCTTGTTTCGAGGTAAAAACAGAGGGGAAAGGCGATTAATGTGGCTATTGCATGAAAAAATATAGTATTAAAACAGTTATATTTATATAGATATAAAATAACAAAGATATATTTACAATTACTATGAACTGACAAAGAAAATACCTTCACAGCCCTAAATTTCCTTATTACTCTTCATTTCATATAGCAAAGAGTATTGCTACTGACATTTCTGGTCAAAGCAGTAAATTAGTATGTAAGCAAAACAGTCATAATTTATAGATTCTTACAATGAACAAGCAATTCAATTAATTTGTTGGACATCTCCAGTTTACTTCTGTTTAAGTGTACTGAGTTTCCCCTAGGGATTGCCACTAGTGTTTTCCACTTAAATTGATCTATAAATGAATGAAAACTCTATGGAAAATGTATACCTTGTATTTAAAATCTATGAAATATTTGAGGCCTATTTCTTACATAAAATAGGGATCTTTCATCTCCTTGGGTAACAGAAGCAGGCCAAAATATTTGAGATTATGGTCCTTACTTTTTGAAGCTTCTGATAAAGTTCAGTTTTTCTGACCATAATACAGGACACCTGTAGTAAAAGGTGTCTCTGCCTGTGGCAGAGGGTTGAAATGATCTTTAAGGTTATTTCCAATACAAACCATTCTGTGATTCTACGATTCTATGACATTTGCTTTTATGTCACAACATTGCTTCCAGGCTATTGACTTGGTTTTCTCTAAATGTTGTTCACTGCTATTGTGCTAACATGGAATCACCGCTTCCATCAAAATTAAAATGAAGCAGATAATAAAGAACTCCCAAATAGAATATATTTTTGCTCAGACCATGACTGAATTCAATGATCTGTGCAGAAATTTTATACATCTTAAGCAAAATGCGTCACTTCTGCATTCTTTTTGTGGAGATGTACAGTCCCATCTTACTGACCCCAACTTCTTCTATCACAGAGACCCTTTACTTCTAGCTGTAAATATGGTCACATGTTGAGAAACTGAACCTCAAATAAAATCGTCTTGTCAGTGGCACTGCATCTCTGGTCGCTATGCGTTTTAGGCAATTTCACATTTAATCAGACAACAAAGCATGAGTTTAACTTCAGCGTTCCCTACTATAGAAATGGAGATGGCACTGAAGAAAACGCCCACCTTCAGCCTGTACTTACCTAAACTGTAAACCACAGTACTACCCCTTGTGCTCGAGCAGAATTTGAGCAGGGCAAACAGCATCTGCAAAAGTTGCCTACACTTGTATGACAGAAACAGCTTTGCTGAACAAAATCTTATTTCAACATGCCTGCCTGTATTTTTTCCAAACCACCCAGTCCCTGCAGCAATGAAGACAGAAGGAAGGCAACAGAAGTAGTAGGAAAGCAACAGAATAGACACTTTATTTAAATTTGCAAATTTTGGAGAGGGTCAATTTTAATCTTATAAATTTTATAAATTTAAATTTTATCTTATAATTTCTACTGATCCTAAAGTCAGTATTGTAAAGAAATGAGGCTTGAGAATATTCTAATAAATCATTAAAGCAAACAATCATGACTGCTGAAAGCAGAGATCTTTCAAAATATATTGCCATAGTGAAAGCATTGAAACTCTCTCAGAAACTCCTAAAAATACAGAGTATTACAAAGTTAAATGTTGCAGTTATTATACTGCACAACTATTTGGGGACCATGTAAAAATTATTAATTTCTACTGTATATATTCATGTTGGGTAGGAAAATCCACACATTTACTGAATCCTTCCAGAAAATCCAGATTTACATTATTAAATATTTCCAGAAAAAAAGGATAAAATATTTTACTTTATTGGTTGCTGGCCTTAAATAGAGCGGGCCACACATCACAGGAAAGCTTCAGAATGATAATATGGATATGCTAATATACAACATTACATGTAACACATGAAACAAGACAGCACACTGTTGTGAGCACCTTACCAAAAATCAGTATTGCAGAACTCAGCTATTTGTAAAATAGCTTGTAGGAAATGAAAGAAAAAGTAAACTGTGGACAGCCTAAAAACTCTTTGCTTCACTTACTGGGTCTCCCCTCCACTGGTGCCATAAGCTGACCTGGGCCAGCGGCCAAGCACCCACACAGCCAAATGCTCAGCTCCCCCTGCCCAGGGATGACAGCAGAGAAGGGAGATCAAAAAAAGCCATGTGTCAACATAAACATAATTTAATAGGTGGAGGGGAAAGCAGCAAGATCACAACCACACCAAATGATGCAGAGCTGGTCACCCACTGCCGCCCACAAGCACAGTGACAAGCAGCAAATATCACATTACTGGCTGCCTTGGAAGAAGCCCACATCCTTCCACCCTCCTTCATCTATACCCAGTTTTGAGTGCTAATCATGATAAGAGCTATCCCTTTGTTCACTTGCAGGCAACTGTCCCAGCTCTGTCCCGTCCCAACTTCTTGTGCACCTCCGGCTTACACGCTGGGGACAGGGGCAAAGTGAAAAGTGGAGAAAGCCTTGACATTGAGCAACTAATGTACAGGAACAGACAAATTATTAGTGTGGTATCAACACTCTTTTAGCCAGAATCAAAGATTGGCTGCTGTAATGAAAGCTATGCCTTCCCAGCAAGGGAAGGAATAGCTTATTCAGTAGTGTGATTCAGTAGTGTGAATATTGCTTATTCAGTAGTGGTGATTTTTTTCACCAATTTTAGGTTAGACTTCCCCTTAAAAGACAGGTCATAGTCCAATAATGACTTTCCAAAAGTTTTTCCTGCAGATCTGCTCACACTTGGATGTTGACAGGAAAAGAACAATACCACAAAAACAGGTCTAAGAATTAGGTTTTCTAAGTTATTCTCGTTTTTCTAACATGCAGACAGTGCCAATAATAAATGCACTGCCATTACAGCAATTGCCAAAATTCTCACTGAAACAAATCAAGAGCAGAGACCTTTTTAAATGGCATGAAATATGCGAGATTTGTACTTTGGCAGCTCTACTATCAGGTGTAAAGTCCATTTTGCAATAAGGAAAGGGAGACAGTGTTTTGACTGAAAATAATGCCTGTATCCCTCAACAGTGCAAACACCAATTTATTATGGGGAAGAAGGAAGCGGATTTTTCCTGTTGCAAGGACTGCCCATCACGGGACACCGCACTGTGTCATGCAGCACAGTCACCGCTGAGGGAGACCTGCCCACTCCGGCCTCACCCAAGGCCCCTCATGCCACCCAGTCCTGTATGACCGGCATTAGAAGTGGTTTGTGCCAGGGCAGTCACGATTTTGGCTGTGTGGTCTCAGCTGCCACAGGAATTAACTCCGTCACACAGGGTGCTAAGGACGCCTTGGGACTTTCCTTCCAGCCAAGTGCCTGGGACACTAGAGTCTCCTTCACACCTGGAGTTGCTACAAATGTTTGATCAAAATATGGGAGAAATTTTTGTGTGACATACAGCAGGAAGGGTAATACTGTGCTGTGGCAGGCCCCTTTGCTGCTCCAAAAGGAAACCCTCTGGGAGTCCTTTTCTCGGCGAAGCACACACAAAGCACCAAAGAACTTAAGTATTCCAGAATTTACCAATCCACAGTTGGCATGTGCACCAATATGCACACACTCGTTGTTTCCCTTTCCAGAAGCCGCAACTGGCACACTCCGATCCTCTGCCTCCAGCGTGGTGCTGAGCGACGACACGTCCATCTTCCAAAGGCAGATGGCCGTGAGGCGACACCGGCGCTACAAGAAGCCGGGGCGGGGGTGCCAAGGCGACCCGGCACGGCGGGGTCCCGGGGACAGCCCCGTCAGGCGGCACCAAGGGACGCACGTCACGGGTCCCGGGCAGCCCGTGCCGCGGGGTCCGCAGGAGACAGACGCTCCCTGCCCCGCGGGAGAAACGACTAGCAACAAGCGACGCCGGCGCCGCCGAGGGCTGCAGCGGTGCCCGGCCGTCCCTCCGGGGCCGCCGCCCGAAAGAGGGGTCCGGGGGCACGGCGGCCGCGCCCGCTGGAGAGGAGGGAGCGCTCGCCCACACCGCGCTGAGGAAGTGGCCGCGGCTGCGAGCGAAAACGAGGAAGCGGCTGATCCGGCGGCGCTAGGAGAGGGTCCGGCCCCGGTCCGGCCGCAGCCCGGCACGGTTCGGCCCGCCAGAGCCGGCCGCCCGAGGGCTGCCTGCCGGAAAGAGGCGGCGGCGCGGAGCTGAGGGACCCCGAGGCAGCGGTGAGCAGCGGCCCCGGCCTCCAGCACGGGGAGCCGTAGGACGACCGCCCCGGCGCCACCGCCCCTTCCCCGCCGGGGCTGCGGCCGGGAATGGGAACGGGGCTGGGGCCGGGGCCGGGGCCGGGGCTGGGGCTGGGGACGCGGCCGAAGCCACAGGAGCGGGCGGCACTGCCGCTCCCGGTGCGGGGTTGCGGTGTCGCGGACACCGGCGGAAAGGAGAGCCGGAGCCCTTAGCAGCGGGTGGGAGGGAGGCTGGAGCACCTGGGACACAGGAGAGTCCTAAGGAGCGGCGGCGGAGAGGAGCACTCGTGTCCGGGTGGGAGCGGGCGGCTGGAAAGGCGCCGCCAGCCTGAAACCTTGTTGTATTGCGGTGCTTCGAAAAATAAATACCACTAGCCCTGCGTCTCAGGAATTTAAATGTAAAGCTTAGGTGCAAAAGAAAATTGATTTTGCTTTGCTACGAGACGTTACTGTGGTGGCAGGTTCTAAACAGCCAAGTGTGCACAAAAGTAGGGCTACTGTTTGAATGGTGCATAGCCTGTGAAAGATTTATGACTGAAAAAAAAAAATCTTTCAAAAAGGGGTTGTCTTACCAAACTTCCCTGTTTTGATTCCAAGAAAACAACTGTGGTTATTGTATCGGTTGTAGTCGATTCTACAAGCCTGGTGCCAGAGAAATTTCTCTTAGTTTTGTGTTCTGCCAGTATTATTCAGTTAACTTTGTTAGCACTTTATTTGCATGCACTTTATGTTGCAGCTGTCTAGATTAGTTTGAAGTGATGTGATGTTTTCTTGGACAAAGTAAAACAAGACTTTTGTTAAATGAAACAGTCTTTAGAAGAGTGGCAAGTAGAGTCCTAGTCTGACCAAGTTGCATGATACAATGTAGAACAATTATTTCAGGTAAATTTAAAACGAAATTATTCTTCTTTAGGGCATTAACAGTTAATAGGATTTTTAAGTGTTCTTTTCCATTAGGTTTCTTTCTTGCTCTTTTTATCCACAGAAGCATAGATCTCCTGAGTCCTTGGGTTGAATCCATGGAGTAATCCATGGACACATCCATGGAGTACAGATGTGTGTAGATTCAGCGTGCAAAGCTCTATATTTTTATGGGCTTGGAGGCCATACAGTGTAGCAGCGTAGATTGAGGCAGTCCCGTTAGAGGAACTGTGACTTCTTTTTTTTTTTTTTTATTTTATCCCTCTGTTGAGCATTAAGAGATAAATAAGGAAGTTTGAATGTTCTTTATATTGTGACAGTTATCTTGTGAGGGAGAAAGATTATAGTTATAGATATGTATATTTAAAGAGTTTGAAATCAGATGTAATTCTTTTAAAAATGGCTGAAATAGATTAAAGTATATAATTCTTTTGGTTTTCACAATCACTTAAAATCACTACAAAATACCATGATACCACATACTGTTGACATGTTCAGTGTTTTTTTCAGTTAAAAAATATTAGCACTCTGTCAAAGTAAGGGTGAACCATGCAGCTTTCCCTTTTGCACATTGTTGCAATTTGACAGAAGAGCAGAATTAGATCCAAAACCACAGGAAGACAAAAAACCTCCTTATTTTTAGAATTAGCTAGTGGTTTATCTTGAGAACAAAATAACAGTTTAGAAGACTGATGGTGAAATTATAAGCTTGTCTTAAGTGCCTTTGAAGATACCAATGACCAAAAAAAAAAATCTACAGTAATTTCCTTAGTCTCCCATCTTTTCTTCTGGATGGGAGTCTCCCATCTTCTCCTGTTAGGACTGAAGTATTGGAAGTGTGAAAAATCACTTGTGAAATATATGTTAAGTTCAGAAGTCATGATCTCTCAATGATAATTTCTGCAAATTTCTGCAAAATCTCCTTTTCTGCAAATTACACTTCTTTTTTTTCTTCCTAGTCCTTTTTCAAGATGCAATATTTAGCAGAAAACAATGAGTCCAATGTCATTGCTGATTTGAATCCTGTAAGTGTAAGAAATCTGTATCTACTGATCATCTGAATCTACTGAAAATTCTAGGTAGTTATTCTTTTTCCAGCTTTATAGACTTTTGGGTCAGTTCCCCAAGATCAGTTGTGTACACATTACACAGGCTGTGCCAGAATCTGCCTTCAGTGACATGTTTTTAGCTCCAGAATAGCACAGCTGAAAAGGGGAACTTGTCAGGGTTTATATGATAATTACAAGGAATACAAGAGTTATCTATGAATGTGAGTAATAGTCACAGAAAAATCATTCTAAATGAGTATTCTCTATTATGCTGTGCTCGAAATAAACCTGTAGCTGCTTCTAAAAACTACCTCTTTTTTGCTTGAATGTAAACATGTGCTTTGGTAAGTTGCTCCACTGTGGCAAGAGTGCTTGTACCATTCAAGGTATCTGTTACGAAGCTGAAGATGGACTTTGTAGGTGTTTCTGGGTTTCAGTAATGTGGTTCAGTCATAAGAATGAAAACTTCTCATCTTGCAAGGATTTACAGTGTCATCTTCTTAATTTCTAATTTAAGAAAAAGTAAAATACCAACTCATTGTAGGGAATCAATTTTGTAGTTCAGTTTGACAGAAGTTTTCCTTGCATTTGACAAAAGAAAAGAATCTTGGTGGAGGAGGAGAGGGCAGCTCACTAGATGCCTCAGCTGGCATTTCTAGAAATGCTTTTACAAAAAGGGGTTTTTAATATCTGTACTACTTTTACAGAAAAACATTAATTTCTGCTGTTGGATTTAAGCCTTTCAACCACTCTCATAAGAAAAAGAAACCTTGGGCTTTACAGTATCCTTCTCTAATCTTTTGTATGGTGTAGGATAGTACAATACACACTTACTAATATTTATTTGAGGCACAGTAAAATCATTTGATCACAAAGCTTTTGCTTAGTATTTGCATTGTATTTTAAGGTTCCAGCAGCAAGGGTACATAGCTGACACTGTTTACCTTTTAATTTCATGACATAGGGTAATGTGAAGGCATACAGTTAAGCAGAAGTTAAGTGGAAGAAAACATTTCCTACTGACTTCTTCATTGCATGTTGGGGTGATTGGAAAACATCAGCATTGCAAATGTGAGAAGTGTGAAGGAGAACCAAAAGAAAAAATGCCAGGATTTGCTGTAGCAGATGATAATTAATAAATAAATATGGTGTTTGACACAGAAATATTGCCTGCCTCAAAGAAATGAAATACAATTTTGTAGTTTGTGTATGCATTCCAAATTTGAAATTAGGTATAGCTTCCTGTGCCTTTGCATACAATGATTAATGATACTTCTTAGGAGTGGCTTTTCTAAAAATGAAAGAAAAGGTAAAAATGCTTTGGAGACTCACAGGGATCCTAATGTTATAAAGTGACTTCAGAATATCTATATTGGGACCAGTGTTATTTATTATCTTCATTAATGACAGACAAAGGGATCAAGTGCATGCTCAATAAATTTTTAGATAACACCAAGCTGAGAGGTGCAGTTGACACACCTGAAAGATGGGATACTATTCAGAGGGACCTGGATAAGCTCAACAAATGAGGCCATGGGAACCTGAGAAGATTTAACAAGACCAGGTTCAGGGTGCTGCACCTGGGTTGAGGCAGTTCCCAGTACCAGCACAGGCTGGGGATGCGCAGATGCAGAGCAGCCCTGTGAGAAGGGCTTGTGGGTGCTGGTGGGTGAGAGGCTGGACATGACCCAGCCATGGGCACTCCCAGCCCAGAGAGCCAAACGTGTCCTGGGCTGCATCCAGAGCAGCGTGGGCAGCAGGGGAGGGAGGGGATTCTGCCCCTCTGCTCTGCTCTGGGGAGAGCCCACCTGGAACCTGCATCCAGCTCTGGGCTCCCAGCACAGGGAGGACATGGAGCTGTTAGAGTTGGTCCAGAGGAGGCCACCAAGGTGACTGGAGGGATGGAGCACCTTTCCTGTCAGGAAAGGCTGAGAGAGTTGGGATTGTTCAGCCTGGAAAAGAGAAACGTTCCAGATTTCCTAATTGCAGCCTTGCAGTACCTGAAGGAAACCAACAAGATAGACATAAGAGAATGTAGTGACAGGACGAGGTAGAATGGCTTAAAACTGAGTTGGTTTACATATTAGTGGATGGATTATTACATGGATTACATATTAGGAAGAAATACTTTACTGTGAGGGTGATGAGGCACTGGAACAGTTAGTCTGGGAAGTTGTGGGTGTACCATCCCTGTAAGTGTTCAAGAGCAGGCTGGGGCTGGCCCCTCAGGATGGGGCTCTGAGAAAGCCTGGTCCAGTGAGAGGTGTTTCTGCCTATGACAGGGGGCTTGAATCTAGATGATCTTTAAGGTCCCTCCAATCCAAGCTACCCTGTGATTGTATGATATGCAAAATGCTGCAAGCCTTCCCTTTGTACCAGGTACCAGAGCAAATAATTTAAACTTTGCATGTATTAGAACGTAAATAACCAGCATACAGAGTATGATTACAGCTAGTTTGTCCAGTTTCGCTATCACTCAGTGTGTAGTAAACAGATGTTAGAGTATGTTGGTTGACCAGCTAGGACTACTCAGTCATTTCTCCAGTTTTGCCCTTACTTGCTTTGAGATAGCATTCCTCCAAACAGATAATGGATTTCCAGGTGCTTGAGTAGAAAAAATGTCCAGTAAAAATTCCAACTTTGCCTTTTTAAAAATGAAAAGAGGCAGCAGAAGGAGTTTTTCAGCACTGACACTGAGCAGAAGTAAGATATGAGGTACTAAAAGCTTTGATAAAGAAGCAGGACTTCTGGCATGGTAGTGTGTAAGTCCAGCCGTGTAAATCCCTGAGACAGTATCTAGGCTAGGGGTGGAATTGAAATTGACAGGAAACACAATTGTGATACGAGGCAACTATAGAAAATACATTCAAGAAGTTAGAGTAGGATATGTACCAAGGAACTGGGCACAAGTTCAAATATTTTAATGTCATAAATCCTTATCTTAAACAACAGATTTACTAAAATGAGTAAGGTATCACCATTTCATGCATCAGCCACAGCCCATCCCTACCCTCTTGGAGACATTCTCTTATTTCCCTCCACCCTGTTTGTATAAAACGGCAAAGTAAATGAGTGGGGGGAAAAAAGAGGAAGAAACCATAAAACTTCTAAGACCAAAGAAGAAATAAAATCCAGAACATATAAAGACAGTATGTGTCTTAGCTAAAGCCCATGTGACTGAAAACGTGTGGTGTGCTAGATCTGAATGCTAAAATGTATGTTGCTGATGACCACTGAGTGTGTAGTTCTGCTTTTAAAAGTTCTAGTATCAATTTCAAAATTGGCTCAGTTTAAAACAATGTCTAAATGTGTCTTACAAAGCTGATTTCTTGATTTTTGATAGGGTTACCAGAAAAGTTGATTTTTTAAATCTAGATTCAAAATCTGAGGTTAGAAATTTGCTATAAAAACAGTCCTTCCATCTCTAAAATTCTTGTAAAGTGCATGAAAGAAAAGCTTCAACTGGAAAAAAAATAGTTATTTTGTTTGTTGAGAACATTGAAAAGGAAGTGGTATGTGTGTAAAAAGCAGTTGCTTATGGGGTTCCTACTGTGTAAAAAGCAGTTCCTACTGTGGGAAAGAGACCAAATTTGATAACTTGAATCAAGTAGATCAATCTGTGCAAAAAACCACAAACCTAAAATTTTGTCAAGGTGGTAATCTTTGATGTCATAGAATCACAGAAAGGTTTGGATTTGAAGGGACCTTAAAGATCATTTATCTCCAACTGTACTACCATGGGCAGGGACACTTCTTGTTAAACACAATTGCTCAATATCTGAAATATGTGGAATATTGAGCGAAGGAAGCAGCACTAGTATTGTCAATTTAGGCATAAAGTTTTAAATGTCACTGCTGCATTTCATAGAATTCATGTGAATTCCACAGTGTTTTGCTCAAGAGTTGGTAAAGCAAGCAGGATGTTTAACTAAAGATTATTTTTACAAGTTGGATAACTGGATTAGCTATCTTTTGGATCAGTGAGCATCTTGGTGCTGTGAAGTGAAAATGATCACTTCCTTAAAATAAGTATCAAGTTGGAGAGCACTGCTCTGAACAGTTCTGATGCCCCAGAATTGAGGTGGTCGTTAAGGGAGGCTTTGAGTAACTTTTCCATCCTCAGTTATCAGGTGCAGTTGGCAAGAAATCTCCTGCTGCCTCAAGTGCAGGGAATAACTGTATGACAGTCATGATCCAATAAATGCTTCAAAGATCTGTTCTAGGTACTTCTGTGCACAAAAGTGCAGGGGCAGCCCCCCAGTACGGGATGAGTAAACTCAAACCCACTGGAACATGCTTTCTGAAAAAGATGCAGAGCTGTGTTCACTTGGAAGCAGTGGTGTGTTGAGGCCATGATGTTGCAAGTGTGAAATCCAGTTGCCTCCAACTCTGAAGAGACAAGTTTCATCAAATGGAGGTGGCTTTTTGTTATCCTGATATAGCAACTATCGACAGCGACAATTACCAGTGGACCATTTAGAGAGGTAGCTGTTGATGCTGTGTGGAGGACGGCACACCATGAAAAAAGAGGCCTGACTACACAGCCTGGCAGTTTGTCCTGCAAGAGATACGGAAATATTGCCTATTGGCCCAGAACACGCTGAGGCCAGGTGCATCCTCTTTCTGCCCAGAGTGATAAATTGGCCCTGTCAAGAGTATTTAGTTGGTCCAGGGGTTGCTAATGGGCTTACTTTGCAGGATGGGAAGAGAGGGCTTATATCTCTCCCTGTGTAGTGTTTCTGGAATGCTGTATGTTTTTATGTGAGAGAAGAGGTTAGGTTTCAGTTTGTTTGCTGGCTAAAATAAGTTCCTGCCTGTCAAGAGACTGTTCTGTCTTTAGACCAATGAGAAGTAAGTTTTATCTGTGCTGCTTGTTCTGATGATAAAGGTTGGTATGGGGAGAGATACAGACTTAATCTTTTCAGGATGGCTGATGCAGTAATTTTTATGAAGAGCCTCTTTTGCGAAGCAGTCTGCCTGTTATGCAGTCTGTGTTCTCCTCATAAAACATAGTCAGGAGGAGTTGGCACAATTGTTGGATGATAGTATTTTTTAAGAGAAGCTTTCATATCCTAACAAAAATGCTGTTAAAAAAGGCTTTACTGGGCGAATGTTGAGGCACTTGAACTGGTTGCCAAGAGAACTTGTAAATGCCCCATCCCTGTCAGTGTTCAAGGCCGTATTGGATGGGGTTCTGAGCAACTTGGTCTGGTGAAAGGTGTTTCTGCCCATAACAGGGGGTTTGGAAGTAAGTGACCTTTAAGGTGCCTTCTAACCTGAACAATGCTGTGTGTCTATATTTCTAATTATAGATAGATTTTAGGAAAGATATCCTTAATGCTGTCAACCTGGCTGTGTGAGCTAGTGTCACATCTTCCTTTTAAAAAACAGAAATGCTTGGCCTTTTTTTCCATACTTCTGTGGCTGTCAATTCTTCGTGAGTGTAATTTCTGCTAAGAGACAGTGCTTACAGTGTGTCTATAGCAGAACGTTTACCTGGTCCTAGCAGAAGGTTTTCAAAAAATAAGGTAACATGGAATGGTTTTTATAGACTCCAGTGGCAGTGAGAAGACTTGGCCAGTTTTACAGAAGCTTGCCTATTCTGGGAGTATGAAAGGCAGGTTGTTTTTGTTCCTGCAATAATTTCTGTGCTTTATATATAAAGCAGGATACTGTAGACTGTTTCAGATGACAAAATAACCTTGGTCTGAAAGAGGAAGCTGTCTAATTTTGCCTCTCTGACTCATGGGGCCAGTCCATTGAGGCGTCTGCTCATCAAAGGTTTTAGCAATTCTATAGATAGACCAATACATTTCAGATAAGGAATGAAGTGTAATGGGGTCCAAGTGTTCTTGCTTAACAGTAAGTGAAGGCTAATATTCCTGGTTGAGAAACTGAGATAATTTATATATCTGTAGCCTCTAGACTTGGAAATAAGTAGAGACAGACCTGCGCAAAGAAGGAGAGTTCATACCTGCATAGAAGCTTTGGAAATGCCAGCCTGCAACAATTACTGATTTTAAAAAAGTTAAATATAGACACTTACTGGAATGTAAAATAAACGTGTCTTGTGGGTCTGCCGACTAGTAAGACCTCAGTGGTCTTCATCTGAAACTTTGATGAAAGAAATTCATTCAAATTTCATTTGAATGAAGTGTGGCATTTTGTCTTAGTCCTGTAAAGCTACAAAACTTTGAGACTGCCGTAATAATGTTGAATTTCTCATGGGTTGTTTATTTTAATGGATGAAGCTTTTCATTCGCCTTCTGTTTGATTGTAGTAACTTCCTTCTAGAATTCATGATTCTTTAGTTCTGACATGTCTTGCTTTCTAGAAAATTTGCTACAAATATCACAAGGAAGAAAAAACAAAGTTATGGCTTGTGGATCCATCCACACTTGGACCCTGATCTTTCTGGATGACTCCAGCCTTTCTCTGAAAATTTAAAGTATCGTCAACTCTCTGCCCAAGGCACTTTTTGTGTGTGTTTGGAAATTGGACAGATATTCCAGGTTTTGACCTCCTGGAAAAAGAGGAATGCTTTGAATCAATGTTTTTGGTCTAACACTCTGGTAGATCTTTGTCTGGCAGCTTCTTTCTGGGTTGTGACAAACAATAGACTGCAGTCAACCTTGAAAGAAGATTTTGGAGTAATTTGGGGCTGGGGGGAAATTTAGTGATAGTTAGAGGTGTCTTTGTTTTACTTTGGTGTAAAAGAGGTGGTTTTTTTTTACTTTGTTTACTTTGCAATCACTATCTTGTCCATAACAGTTTTGTTATTGCTATCTCTGTAAAAACTCTTCTCTAAAAATGAAAATATATTCCACTTGGCAACTGCTATACTGTCATATTTAATGTCACTGTAACTTTGAACCTGAAAACATGCGGGCTGTTGGCTAAGCAGTTCAATCTCTTTTTAGTGATTTCTTGCAAGAAAGGTGATAATTTTTTTTGTTTTGCTCTTCACATATTTTCACTGCCTCTGTAAGTTCACTTTACAGCCCCTTCTGTGCAGTCATAGTGGGATCTATGGTATGCACAGGAGTTTTATTTTTTACTGTAGTTCTGGGAAGTAAATACCTGTTTGGAACAAAATCATAAAGGGACAATACGTATACATGTATCCACATACATACATACATGCATACATATATGTGTGTGTGTACATGCATATACATTTATGTATGTGTCAGTAGTTCCTGGAGGGAGGTAGTGGGGCTCCCTGAGTAAGGCTTTTGTAACTGCACCCCAACACAGGATTTTTTTTTCTTTTTTACCCCCCCAGCATTTGGAAGATGCAGCTATACCTGTACTATTCTGCAGTCGCTACAGAGGCACAGCTGATCTTAGTGAAGACCCTCTGTGCCCAGAGAAGTTTGTGCACATCTTGTCACAGCAGGAAAACAGGAGATTAGACGGGTCTGCCCACAGTATCTGAAATGCTTGCTTGCAGCTGTTCCTAATCCCAGTGGTTCTGTTACTTGTAGGGTAGTTTAATCACAGTCGAGTACTTTGTCCAGAAGGGAGCAGGTTTCCCCATACAAATGGTGCCACCCATTTTAAGTCTTGAAATTCTTGATTTGACAAGAGACGAGTTTAGTGAGAGGCAGTGTTTGCATTTGTGACAGTGTAAGAGTCGAAAAGAAGGTAAGGGAATGACTGATAGAGCATGGTTAAAATGTAGAAGAAAATGTTCACATTTCTGTGAAAGTGATCTTGTTTTTTCTTTTTCTAAAAGGAGAAAAAATTATTTTGGTTTTGGGTTTTTTGGTTGTTTGTTTCTATTTTTAATATGTGTGAAAATCATAGGATTTTTTATTTCCAGGGAAAGAATTATTGTAATCCATAATAATCCATAAACGCCTGGTCTTTTTTTTTCTTTTTCTTTCACAGTAGCATTCTGACATTTTAAGAGATCAAAGCATAAAAACCTTATTAGAGTAAAATTATGGCATGTGAAAAGAATACCAAATACATGAGAATCCCAAAAGAAAGATGTTGTATAATAGAGAAATAGATTCCTAGCATCAGTGAAGAACACTTTTTTAGTGATGCATGCTCCTCCATGAGCTGAGTACAGAAGATTTTATAGAAAAGCCCTGAATAGAACATGAATGCTGTGGTACTTTTTCTGAGCATCTGTTTGCCTTGTAATAGGGCAGTAATTGTGTTGACAGGTCAAGTAGTTTTTCCTCAGGAAATACTTCAATAGCTAGAGTGCCCTGAATAGTCTGATGATATTGGAATGTCAGATGCAATTTAGAGTAAATGAGGGCATTTCTGGCATGTTTCAATGGAGAAAAAAACATCTATCTGTCCTCAGTATTAAGATGACTCCAGAAAGTAAATCTGTATGAAAATATTTTTGAAGCTAATAAGGATTTTAGGTGCGTTTTTGACATTCCTTTTTAGTTCATTTTATGAATGACTCCTTGATACAGGAGGGGAGATAAATGGAGTTCACCCTAAACCTAGTAGATGCAGTACCAGTGCCACCTGTTTAGTAGGCAATTATTTGTTCGTATGTGGCCAAAATGCTGAGGATGTACATGAATGAGGGAAAAAGCTGTTTCTTCTTAAGCTCAGAAAGAGGCTAGCTAGGCCACTAATTTTCATAATAACGATGAAAGAAATGAACCTGTTGCAGATTGGACAATCCCAAAGCTCACTGATCATATTGTAAGATTCAGGTTTTGAATTCCCCATCAGAAAAGTCTTCTGGGCCAAAGCTACCATATTCCCTACTTTTCCCAGACAGATTTTAATTAAGCTATGTTTCTGGTGAAGAATACATCTCAATGTTTAAAAACCTTAGCAGAAACACCATTGTCACCCTGAAGGCATCACAATAAAGCAAAAATATCTGAAAGAAAGAAAATGCTTCTGAAGCTGAACTGTTAAATTAAAATTTGGAACCTGAGACAAGTATTTTTACTAAATAGAAGTTCTAGGGAAAGAGCCCAGTGTTGAAGAAATAATAAAAAATTAACAATATGAGCTTCCTTGCATATTGTCAATATGAATTGACAATATGAAGGTATAACAATATGAAACTTGCTAAAAACTAATGCTTCATGTATCTGTCAGCACTGGCTAGGATACACACTGGCATGTGTGGAATAAAAAGAAAGTCCTTGCAAATGAAGGCATTTTTAAAGTCTGAAGAATAAGGCAAAAAACAGAGCAGCATAGCCTAGATTGTCAGTAAAAGGTTACAGAATTCAGAGAGGAGTGTTTGATTGTGTGAAGAAATTTTTCTTGGAGAAGCCGGGGAAAATACATGGAGAAGGAGGCTCAGGCATGAGTGGTGGGAATGTTGCTGTCAGCTGTAAGCTGAGTAGAGACACAGTAGGTGCAGACACAGTGCCCTGAGCATTGGTACTAGGCAAGGGCACTTCCCTGAGGAAGGTCAGCAACTCAAAGATATGTAAGTGTCACTTTTACCTCTTAGGCAGTACTACAGTACATCCCCTTCAGTGTGATGAGTGGAACATGGTCTGAAGATGTCCACAAAAGTTGCAAAATCTCCAGTATTACCAGTTGAATTACTCAGGATTTCAAATGTTTCCCAGTAGGTCAGTAAGTTCACTCTAGTGTCCTGAGCAAACTCTAGTTTGTTTGAATTACTTGATAAAATTATATTCTGCTGCATTTCCTGCCCTAATGACTTCCTTTAAGGCACTTGCTGTGTTCTTCCTTTGTTTCTGCATAATTTGCCCATAAAAACTTTTCTCCAAAGGTGTGGATAGAAATTAAATCTTCATGTTTATACGAAAAGCTAAAGGAGGAATTTAGAGGTAATCTGATGATCAAATTAAAACCACTGTTCAGCTGCCTACACACACTGGAAGATGATTTTAAAGGTGCAAGAATGAGAAATCCATTTTCTTTGTTAAACTTCTTTAAATTTAGTTTGCTTAAAAGTGAGGTAGTGGCAATGAATTTGTAATACCTCAGTGCTAATTATTTCCAAGTGTACATCAATTCAGAATATACCTTTAAGGTTCTCCTTAAACCCTGAAACTACCAAAATATTTAATATAGTATATCAAGTCACCATCAAAAATGTATTTATAATTCTATGCATACTGAATTTCTTTCAGCTTTCAGGTGTTAAATAAGTTGAAAATGTGGAGAAGAATCTTAAAAATACTTATACTGCTTTTCTCAGAGGCACACAAAGAATCCTAATTAAATAAGAGCTTCAAAAAAATACACATTCATGTTATTCTGTTATTATTACTGTTTTCCTGTGTATAATTAGAGAACTGTTGAAGTTCTGTGGGTGCTTGAAATATCTCCCTGTTCTAGAACAAACTGTTTCAGTAAGCATATTTTCATCATTCAGCACTGGTGTGCCTTGTAGGTATGTGTGCATGTGAGACATTTGCTTTAAACCTTACTTCTTTATTTTCATGCCCTGATCACAGAATACTACCTTGAAAAACAAGAAAATATGAAAAAATAACTGCTCAAATAAGGAACATTTTTTTGTAACACTTATTTCACTGCTCCATGGCTTTTGGTCTTCTGTCACATTTTAGTCATCTTACCTATGAAGGACTAAACTTATAAATCAGAAATCCCTAATTCTCCCACCACACTACTGTTCGGTCTTTTTAGAAAGATTCATATTCCTATTTGTATTTTTTTTTTAATGTTAGAATGGATATCAGTACCTTGGCAATATTATACTCTTTGCTAGGCAAACTTTTCAATATAGCAATTATTCTCTTTGTATCCTTGTATAAATATGAGATCAAATAAAATTTAGCTAATATACCAGTATGGTTAGCACAGATTTTTTCTAACACCTTCCAGGTGAGTTTTCCTTAGTTTTGCTCATCTGTTTTGAGAGAATGTTTTGCTTCCTAGTATGCATAAAATGTGTGAGGTACTAAACTCTTGTGCTATGTCAGGAGTACCCTGCAGAGTTGATGAGGAAGCTGCCTGAGGGGAAGTGGGTACCTAATTTTCCTATGTGTTTGTGCAATATTTTTTCTTTCACGTAGGATAAGCCTGATATTTGCATGCATTTGTAGCTTCCTTAAAAGTCACATTTAACAACTAAGGGGAGAGTTGCACTTAGGGCCCTCTGTGGCTGTTATGCTCAAGCTTCTCTCTTGGACAACCAGCCACACTTCCTTCAGCACTTGTAAGGGTAAAGCCTGACAGTCAGCTGTAGGGGGGGCCTGATCTCCATTTTACAGCTTCACGTTTGCAACCACACTGGCTCGAAAAACACTGCACTGTTTGTGCACCTGGAAAAACTTACCAGAGGAGGAAACTCTGAATTCAAGCATTTTCTTCTATTCCATTACTGATCCTAGAAGGGTATTACACTTCCCAAAAGGAAGACAAGATTTTGAAATTCCAAACAAAGAGAACAGCCATCCCAAATTCAGACATTCTTCGAAAATTTTAAAGTAGTTTTTAATCATTATCTAGAGGGGGTTTTTGTGATTATTTGCCTCTGTGCAAGTCCAGGAGGTACTGCATCAGTCCAAACATTTCCTACCATTGCTAAACATTAAATATTCTTCACGTATTAGAAAGTGGGTTAGAGAAACCTGGCCTGAAATCTACCAACAGTAACCTATTTTGTGAAAGTAAATCAGGCCATTGTTTTCTGAAACAGATATAGATAAATAATTTGTTAAATATTAGAGATCATAAGAATCCTGCTGCTGTTCTTTTTATAACTGAGGAATATTCTTCATATTTTAGAAACTTGTTATATAGCAGGCCTTCTCATTCTGAAGATTTAAGAGACAGTGCCATCCCTCACCAGTGCCATCGCTGACATTTCATCTAAATTACAACCAGTGGATTTCCCCCCAGGCTCCCTCCGCCTTTTAAGAACTTTTTTTCTGGGCAAATCATCCTGAAGATTGTGTAGAAAATACTGAGATTAATATGAGACAAAACAATACTCTGGAGAGTAGCCTGATCTGAAACATATCCTAGTCAAAGTGAATTTAAATTTCAGCAGCCATAAAGGTTTTTGTAGTCAGGGGTGATGCGTTTACCCCCTCTAACCCTGTCTCCCACCTTACTTTTGTCTTATTAGCTGTTATTTTCATTCTAAAGTTCTTTATCTTTTTTAAGTCTGAAACTAGAAGTATGGCAACTTTAATGAAATACATTCATTAAAATAAATTTCTACGTACCATTCTTGGCATGAGACACATTATAGGATTATTTCTTCCTTTTCTCCAAGTTGTACATTGCTGATGAAGAGCCAGTGTCAATCAGTCATCCGTCCAAATTCTTTCCTTACTAAAAACCTAGTAGTAAATCTGTTTTCTTCCATCTTTCCTGAAACCTTTCCTTGGAATCTGCCTTCCAGGACCATTTTGCTAGAAGTTGGATGATGTATATTTCTCTCCTAACCACCAGTATGTGTGGTGGATAGTGGAGTAAAAACAAATTACGTGGGGTGTGTGAAAAAAGAAAGTAAGCACGAGTGAAGGAAACAGGAACTAGAACATTCAAAATATCCTTATTTTTAATGACTTTCAGAATAATTGAATCAAAGAGTCATAGGAATATTTAGGTTGGAAAAGGTCTTTAAGATTATCAAATCCAACTGTAAACCTATCACTACTTAATCCACTAGTACAAAATCATGTCCCTAACCACCATTCTGTAGGTTTTTAAATCCCTTCAGGGATGGTGATTTAAACACTTCCCTGGGTACCTGTTCCAATGCTCGTTAACTTCCTCAGTGAAGAAATATTTGTTGGTATTCAATTTGGGCCTCCTCAGTACTACAGGAGGCCTTTTCCTCTCATCATCTCAGGTGTAGGAAGAGATTGACTCCAGCCCTGCCTGGGATGTCTGCCCCATGCCACTGTCCCTTGCAGCAGAGTTGTTCTCCCCTGTGCCTTCCTAGGTGCCTGATGCCATGTCCTGCCAAGACAGACATACAAAGTGATGGGACTTGTTTTTTGCTAGAAGTAGAAAAGTCAGGGAGGCATCAGAAGGCTGTGGGAGAGGGGAGATGGTGAAAGAGCCTCCTGCTGGCTCTCCTTGAAGGCTTAAAAGCAGCACCCGAGCCCTGGGACAGGGCAGTGAGATGTGGGACTCGGCTGGCCTGTGCCCCTATCTCTGCACCCTGCTGGAGCGCAGGGAGAGATGGCAGAGATGGAGAATAGGAGGAAAGCCCAGGTCTCCTCCACATCTCCCAAGTGCTCCGGCTGAGATGTATGTTGCAAGTGACAGGCTCTGGCAAGATGTCAGGAAGGCTTGGGAGAGGAACTTGTATATTTACAACCCTAGGCCCCCATACCCTTCCCCAGTCACCGCCAGCTTAGTACAGTGTACTTGGGGGACGTGCTTAGGGAAGACAGAGGAATTTTCTGAGAGTGTTCCCTTCTATCAATGCACTGTCCCAGGACAGGCTCCTGTGAAACCCGCAAGACTGTGCAGCTGGGGAGAGGAAGGGAAGCACAGGCAGGGGCTGTGCTTGTGCAGTGCCCAGGTCTGCTGCTGTCCCCTATGCCAAAGCTGGCAGAGCAAGCCAGGAGTTCTGATGGAGCCTGAATGCCTTGTGTGTGCACCTGCAGGGGCCCTGGACAAACTGTGGATAGACAGACCCTGCTGGAAAACATCCTGGTCACAGACTTTCCTTCCATGGTGACATCACAAGGGTGTGAGACACCACATAGCCAGGAAGGCAGATACTTCGAAAGGGGCAAAGTCTGCTCCACCGGATGTTCCCCTTTGTTGAGCTTCATTAAATTACTTTAATTTGAATTCCTTAGCCTTTCAGGTCCCTTTAAATTGTATCACACCCCTGTGATGTTTAGCCACTGTGCCATTTTGTATCATTTGTGAATTTGCTGGAGCTGCGCTTTCCGCTGTCCACCACCTCAATGAAATAACATTGACCCCAGTCCTGACCCTGGGTTACAATACTATTAACTGGCCTCCAGATGGGCATTGTGTTATTGACTGCAGTCCTCTGGCCCTGCATTACATTACTGAATGAATCTATTCCATTTGAAGAAAGCTTTGTATGGTACAGTCAGAATGGTCATTTTGCATACACAATAAATGTTTGATGGTGAATGACTAAGGACTGCCTTCTGTGTCTTCCGTTATAACTTTTCTTTGTTGCAATTAGCGAGCGAAAGTTATGCTACTAGATTGGTATGGGAACTTACACCAGTAACTTTGGTTGCAGATCACAAGAGTTATAAATAATATGTTGCCTAAAGCTCTGTTTTATAGGTGCAATATCTGTGCCACTTTGAGATCTCCCTTATTTGGGATGGTGGGAGAAGACCGGAAGATCTGCACAGCATGTGGTTTGACATGACTGTGCCCTGTCTAGTTTTCTACACTGTGTGAGCCTTGTTGTTTTGACTTTGTGTTTCTCTACCTCTTTCCTTTCCCACATCAACCCTTTACGTATTCAGAGCATAACACAGGTATTTCTCTACTGTTTTTTGATATGAGAACAAGGGACAGCAAGTCAGCACTGATGGATCAAATATGAATTAAGCAGTAGGCACAAACAGCTCTGCCTGCTTCAGGACTGGCAGGGAAGGTGTCAGTCTGAAGTGCTGTGTGCTAAAATGCCCTGCATTAAGACTCCCATTCCTCAGTTACACCTTTGCATTATGGACCCTCCCTTTTTACATACTTATCCATAAAGTCTTCTGCACTTTTCTTCATGTAACTCAGTTGCACACTGTTCCCTACAGCCTGAACTGTTTTATGCTGATTCCACAGATTGCTGCATGACTTCCCTGAAATGATGCTTCATTTTATTGTGAAGGGCTCATATTTTAACTCCTATGTGCTTCACAACTATAGAAGGAGAAACCGAACTTCTGATCACTTTGTCCACTTCTAGCCAAGGTGCTGGGAAACAGAAAAAGAGAGCTGATGGGATTTAGACAAACAACTTCTAACAAGATAAAAAAAATGAGATCTTCACTTTAAAATATATTTTTAATTGTCAACATATGTATCACCAATAATTGTTTTACTAAAATTACCTCAAGCTATGCCCCCTGGACATTTTCAGGTAGGATATTGGGTGAATTTTTTTTCACAGAAGGTGTTATTAAACAGCGGAATCCTGTGCTGAGAGAGGTGATGGAGTCACTGTCCCTGGAGGTGTTCAAAAAACAAGTGGACAGAGCACTCAGTGCCATGGTCTTGCTGACAAGGTGGTGATTGGTTCAAGTTTGGACTCAATGATTTTAGAGGTCTATGCCAGCTTAAATCATTCTGTGATTCTGCAAACATACTACAGGTGAACTGCCATCTTATTGGTTTATCCTGTTTTTCCTACTGACATTCATATCTCTGTCTTTGTATTTTCAGATACAATATTCTAGGTTTGTTACTTGGAAAAGAAAAAACCATGGCTTCCAACCCATCAAACCCTGCTAACCATTTGCCATACTTCTTTGGTAATATCACACGTGAAGAAGCCGAGGAGTATCTGATGCAGGGAGGAGCAAATGATGGACTATACTTGCTCCGCCAAAGCCGGAATTACCTGGGGGGCTTTGCCCTATCCTTGGCCCATGGAAGGAAGGTTCACCACTATACAATTGAGAGGGAGCTGAGTGGCTCCTATGCTATTGCAGGAGGCAAGTCTCATGCCAGTCCTGCTGAACTCATTAACTATCACTCAGGGGAAGCAGATGGCCTTGTCTGTCTACTGAGAAAACCTTTCAACCGGCCTCCAGGCGTTGAACCCAAAACAGGACCCTTTGAAGATTTGAAAGAGAACCTCATCAGAGAGTATGTCAAGCAGACTTGGAATTTGCAGGTAAAACCAGACTGATCTTGCCCTAAAATAATCTTTGAGCTAGGAGAAAAGAGATTGCAGTGTTTGTTTCCAGCTGTTGCTGCTGCTAGGTAGTATTTTTCACAATGAAATCACAGCTGTTTGAGATTTAACAGTGAGGGGTTTTTCTCCACAGTCCGTGCAGTAACTTGGTGATAAGTCTAGTTTTCCTGAAATTTAAGCCCTTAGAATTTCTATGATGTCCTGGTCTAGCATAATCTTATCTACGTCTGCACTAATATATGCCATCAGATTTGGACCAAAAATTAATACCTGTAATAAACAATATACAGAAATGGTTTGTCTCGTTGCTTTTAAATCTGATTTGTTATGGATTGATATGCAGGCAGGCACGGTGACATGATGACTTGTTTTACATCTTACTCTCTTAGTTGGCCTTGTTTCTATGATGCTAATTTATGTCCAAACCAGAAATTATTCCTGAAAGAGAGCAGTTTCTACACTCCAGAGCACTGCATCTTCAGTGCTGCAGGGGTCAAGCAGGAATTTTCCATGTGGAGGACAGATGTTGGATTTTTTCCTGGGAATGACTATAAAGAAGCCATTCTTAACATGGAAACACTAGTGTAGGAGGCTGCAAAGAGAGTATTATTTCACCTTGCGATGTCATGAGTTACCTTTATGAACTCATGAAGATACTCAAGGTTCTTAATCTCTTTTGCTGCTAGCAGGTAACCCTATGAATTCTGCTCTGTAAAATATATGGAGCAACCCCCAACTGGGAAAACCTAAAACTTGTGCAACATTTTCTATAACTGCTGAGGTTCACAGTGTCTTTTCTGATGAGTCTGAGCTCAATCTAGAGGGAAGTTGATTAGCTCTGGTTAAACGCTGGTGAAACTAGTGGAGGTTGCCCTCAGATTCTGAGCCCAATTTAGAAGTGGTAGGTTGTAGACAAGGTTAGAAATGTCTAAGTTGATATTACTCTGAATAATTCATTTTAAAATGGGGACTGTTCTGTCTGGGAAAATTTGCATTGATGTCTTTGACATAGACATGCTGCAACAGTGAAAAGCACATTTGGTTTATTTTAGTACACTGCCATAGGATATGTAATTTGGAGGTATGTTTGAAAGCTCAGACTGACACAAACTTCATTTAGCCGTGTCTCATTACCATAACAATATGACTTTGTTTTAAGCTTAAATACTAATATATCAGTGATTTTATTTACTGGTTAATTTTTCTTCTTTTTCTCAGAGGTAGAGGGAGAACCCTAGTTTTGTGATATGTTAGTTTCTGTTTTAAAATCTTTATAGCAACCAGGCCTTCACACACAACAAATATGTGCAGATTTTGGATGTCCCAAAAGCAGTCCCAAAAGACTGAGAGTCTACCTGTCATCTTTTTATTGCAGAAGATAGTTTGACTGTTTCACTGTGTTTTTACTGTTCTCTAGGGGCAGGCTCTTGAACAAGCTATCATTAGTCAGAAGCCTCAGCTGGAGAAGCTGATTGCCACTACAGCCCATGAGAAGATGCCATGGTTCCATGGGAGGATCTCTCGGGAGGAGTCAGAACACCGTATCCTCATCGGGTCGAGAAACAATGGAAAATTTCTGTGAGTTTCTTTTTCTGTGGTATTGCTGTTTGCCTCCAGTGTTACTGTACAGCTCTTTTGAATAAATCTCAAATGAGACTGTGCCCTAAAGCATGGTTCATCCACAGTGAGGGCACCCAGTTCAGCGTCATTTACATTACATGATGCTTCCTGCCCTCAAGTCCCTCACTTAACTAAAGATGGAAAACTATAACAAAAGCCTGGAACATCTGCAGGGGTGTCCACTAGGACCTGCTGGCACCTGTTGTGACCAGCCCAGGGCAACCCCTGGCCTTTGCAGCCCCACTGTCAAAGCCTGACCACCTGCAACCAATACACAGGATTGTTGAACTGATACAATTAGAGACAAACTCCCTGTGTTAGCAGCTGTTGGGATCTGTATCTGTCATGTCTCCAAGGGACAGTGGTAGTGCTGTGTTTTGTAGTTAAGCAATAAAATGACCACTTCTACCTTGACACCACTATTTTGTGTCTGGTGTTTACCCTCTGCATTTACCGAGCCTGATGATCTTTTGTTTTCTGAGCACAAATGTGGCATTAGGATAGTGACTGACAGCCATCAGGGACTAGAGCCAGGGGTTTGTTTGGAGAATCCTCATTTGAAAAATACCAGTGTTTTAACAGAGCTGTCTTTTGTCACTCCCACCCCCACCCAGAAAGTATTTATATAATGATAAAAAATTTGAAAAATTTGACTTAAAAGTCGAGGCCATGTAAGGATCACTTGGAACTGTATAATTTTTGAGGGAAATTTTATCACCTACCTGTGTAGTTTTCTTTAGCGCTCAGCCTTTGGCTTTTTTTAGAGGTAGTCCAAAATGAAACCCCACAACTGATTGCAAGAAGGATATGGTTCTTCTGTACCAATTCTTTCACTTTACTGTTTTTCTGTTATTGTGCCATACTAATTGTTAATGTGGGTGCAACCCTTGCATATTTCCGTGTTTCAGTCTCAGTAGACAGGAACCAGTAACTTCTTTAAATCCAATTCCCAGTAGAGTGAATTCCTATGAGGTCTTAACCACAAATGCTTTGACTGTAGTGACATCTCATTTCTTGAACTCTCTTTTCTTTCCTCAGTACTTGAGTTTTTTGTGTTTCATACCAGTCTCACCCAAGTAGCCATGCATGCCTGTTTTCAGCCTCATATTCCCTATTGGTGCAGACCACATCCAGAGGGGTGTTATCCAGTTGCTTCGGCTGCCATGTGTAACAAAACATTGTAATGAGCTTGTCACAGATTTTGTCATACTTGTAGTAAAAAAAAAACTGTTGAAAAGTTACAAAAATTTGTGGAGCCAGATGTATATCTTTCTGCTGCATAGGAGTTCAGAGGATTTGATGAACATAGCTGCTGTTACCAATTACCAGCCCAACATCACCACACAACCTCTCCTTTTTCTTGCCCTGTGATTTTGTTAGTTTCTTCTCCTACTTTTTAGACAGAAGGTCCAGTAATTGAAAGAAAAAGCAATCCTTTCTTTTAATGACAATTTTATATCTAAAAATATATTGCTTTTTTGCTTTCTGTTTTAACACCTTACCAAACCAACTTTGTATCAGCTGAGTCATGATGTTGATCGTGTATTAAAACTGGCAGCTTTTCCAGTTTGCCTCAGGCACACATTGGTTCCTTTGTGGCCAAAGTACTTCTTTTTGGGGAAGGGGCGGGGGGGGGCGCACAGGGGAAGGAAGCTAGTTTTTCTTCAGAGAAAAGAATCCACTAGCTAGCATTTATTAACAACAGGGATAGGTTTTGGAATAAGGGAGTGAAATTTTCCAGTAGACTTGACATTTTCAGTCTCTATTATAAACACTAGTCTCTTTTTAATCTTCTATGAGCAGTCCTACTGCTTTGACTGGAAATATTTTCCCAGCATTTTCCTATGTTCCTTAAAGATGGCCAATGAGGCATTTCTGATACTCTTTGCAGTGACATGTGCAATCAGTTGTGGGGGAGCATTCAGACCTTCTCCCATGGGACTGGATATTTCAATGGATCCATATTTATATAGTTTTGATGGAACTTGGGTGGCCACTTTCACACTGGGAGGAGAAGCCCATAGAGGAGAAAATGCTAATTTTAAGGCTCTGCTTAAACCATGACAACTGCCATTGGAGCTTAAATAATATGAATTGCTAGTGTGTTGATCTTGGATATCTGTTATTAAGGACAAGACTGTTTACTTTTGCATCTGTAGGATGCTCTCTGATGTATTAACTGTTCTTGCACAGACTTCCTATCTGGCCATTTTAGAATGCAGTAGCCACTCAGCTGCCATTTACTCCTATGGTCTCAGGGAAGACACAGGTAGAGAACTTAACCTATCCCATAGTTCAGTAGCCAGTGCAGCAAGAGAAATAAGGTGTTGTTCATTTGTGTTGAAATCAGTTATTCTACATTGCTGAGCCATTCTAGCTCTCAGACCCACACACTTAGAGGCTCATCACAAATAAAAGAACTGTCTTATTTAGAGAGGTTTATTGCTTTCAGCAGTGGGTTGCCTAACATGGGCTTGCTCAGCAGGTATTGAGAAATAAACCACTCATTTCTGGCTAACTGAAGCAGAAGCAGCAAAACTGTTGAGTGTGAGTGTGGTGCATTGTTTTATATTTCAGGCACAGACATCACAGTTTTACTTACCCAGCAGCAGTGTTTGCCAGAATATTCTGTACATCTGTGGATTGAAGGCTTTGAAGTTGTGACTGTGAGTTAGTGTTTTTCTAACACTGGTCAAGATAATTAAGCCCAGTAGCTGACTGAAAAGTAAAACTTTCAGACATGTAAGTCTAAGAGATCTTTGCTTGTTGAAGTAGGAATTGGAGCATGGGAACAAAGAGAGGAGCTAAATTATTGAAGAGATTAGGTAAACTGAGGTTATTTAACAAGTCCACGAGTGAATACTTGTATGTGACAAAAATCAAATTGTTTATTATGGAGAAAATAATAAATCTTAGAAGGATATAATATTTTTATATTATATAAAAATAAATATTTTTAACAAGGCTCTCCAAAACTTCATTACACCAGAAATTTGCTATCCATCTGACATACCTATCTTAAAGCAAAATCCAATACAGCAGTCTGTGTAATGATACAACTAACATGTAGATTTCCTTAGCATTGCTAAGATTAGCAATGATAAAGAAATACAAGATTATCAAATCTATAATTATTTTTAATGGTTTAAATATGTAAATAGTAGAAAAAATTCCTGATTGCAGTTCAAAATATCAGGAGTAGCACCATAAAAAAGCACTACAATGCATCCAAGGAAAAATTCTGAGCTAAATGTGGATGTTTTACCAGGAAGTTTTCAAAGATCTATTAAAAGTTTTTTTCATGGCTTAAAAGTCAATAAAGTTTGTATGTGGATGCTAGTTTGTTTTCAGAACCAAACACAGAAACCATGACATGAAATGGGAAGTATTTTCTACCTCTTCTGTGAAGAATGTTTATGTAAGATTGCCACTCTAGGCACAAACTTTGGGGGGAAAAAAATAGCAGTGGAACCGAAGTAAAATATTTCTAAAATTATCTGAAAAGAAACTGAAAATAGAGAACTTTATGTCTGAAGCCCCACTTTACACTAACACTTTTACATTCTATATTGGGTGAACATTCTTGACCAAACTTCCGGGGTTTATTACATTTTGTCTGGTAGGGAACTTTGATAATAGATTAAACTGTTAATATTGGTAACACTTTTATTAATATTGCAAGATTATTTTATTAATAATGCATCATTAAATATTTATAATATTGTTGATATCTATCTGAGTTCATGCATGCGTATGTGGAAGAGTTGAAAAATAAATTATAACTTCACTGAAAGCAAACAGCAGAAGAGTTAGTTTCCTCTGTAGTTTCACATAAGAAACGCCTCTGGTGTGTGGCAAGGGTTGGCATATCTTGCCATCAGTGTTGACCACTTGAGTTATACAAGCATGTGATCTTGCATATGCATTCAAAACCAGGAGTTACGGAGTTGGAGGAGAATAAAGAATATTCAGAAATACTGGTAAACTTAAAAATTCAGTATTAGGGAAATTGTGAGTGAAGGCATTGCAAATTAGCAGTTAAGTCTATATAAACTTTTTACATGTGTACATGTGTTCATGGCTGTATGTAGTTCACATAAAATATGAACAGTTGTGTAAAAGGAAAGTAGAAAACTATTTTGGTGTCATATGAGTATCTTCAGGAAGTAATGAAAATATTAAAGAGGACAAAACTGGTTTAGACTATTATAATGAGCCACAGTAATATGCCACATCATGGCATTCCATGACAACTAGAAACTAAACTGTCTCTTACATGTCACAATACTTAGTACTAGTAACAACATTTCAAAATAATAAGCTTTGAAGTGCAGTTGTCTGTAAGAGTTTTATTGTCTTTTGTCTGACCAAAGATTTGTGTTTCTGGGATATGTAGCAGTATATATTTACACTAATATTGCTGCCTTCTTCTAGGAGTTTGCTGCTACCAAACTGCATACTGAGCTAGGTCATTTTTTGACCATATAGAGCATTCTTAAGATAATTCTATTAGTGTTAACTTTCTATCCATAAAAGGGTCTGGACATTGTTGACATCATAGAAGATGAAAACAATCCTATTAAATGTAACCCTCATTCAGGGATATTAATTAATGATGAAATTCCTCTTGAAAGTGCCAAGGAGTTGCTAGGCTTAGACAAGCTATAAAAGACTGTAAAAGCTTTTCAAGATAAATGATAATACACAGACATTGAACTGTGTTTCTGGAGGTGCTGTCTTCCTCTCCACAGCAGCCTGGATGATGCCCATGACTCTTTGGGAGAGCTCTTTACTGATCTTCAGTTAGGTACATGTTGGGTGCCACTTGCAGACCACTATGGCAGAGCTGTGGCCTCTCAAGACAGGTTCTGCACTGGGTGCTTCAGCCGCAGAGTGGGTCTGAGGTGTGAAGAAAAGCTGTGACCTAACTGAGACAGCTCTACCAAGATCTCCTATTTCAGATGTAGTTTTACTGCAGAGCTGTTTGTTAGGGGTTTTGTGAAGCATGGTGTATTTTCATGCCATGGTGAAGTCGACTAAATCGACTAATTTGATGCAATCCTTCTCACAAAATTATTTTATAACTGTGCAGCAGACTCACCAGGAAATGAATTTTTAGGATCTATTGTAGATAGCAATAGTGTGAAGCTGAGATATCTCCTAAACTCTGTAGTGTTCTGACATTTCTGAAACAGCTTTGAATGTGTTAGCGAACAGGGGAGAAGAAGTGATGCAAATGAAGACAGCAGTTAATCCACTTTGCCCTTTATATAATTCTTTTACAGATGGTGCCAAGTTCATTACTTATTACTCGCAAACTTGGAACATATGCAATGTGCAGCAGATCTTTGAAGTGATAATGAGTAGCCATGTTGTTAATAGCATTGCCAGAGAGATGGCCATGGAGAGAGAGGGCAAGACAAACAGGGAATGGCTGGAGCTCCATCAGCAGTGGGGAATGTCAATGTCTCTGGCATCAACAAAGCTGTAATTGCTGAGAAGGCAAAGCAATGCCAAGAATAAAATTTAGTATGCCTTTGGATCCAGGAGCAAGAATAATTTCACACCATTCCTAAAGCAAGCATTTTGCTTGTTTATTTTCTTCATAATTCTCCACTGCAGAATGCTGTGAATTCTGTTTTTTCTACACAGTCAATGAGGCATATTGTGGTAGCAATTTATTTCTTTGACCCTCAGGGATATTTTTCTTTAGAAAGAGGGGGATCATTTGGGCTTTCAGATGGAAACAGAAAAAATTGGGACATTGTTCTTTTTGCTTCCAAATGAAAATACCAAAGGAAGGAATGAATAGCTATTTACACTGAATGTAATAACACTCCAGATTGTAATTGGTTGCTGTCTAGGTTACACTCCCAAAATCACAAAAAATACTCAAACACACATTGCATGAAATATAAAATCAATACCTAAATATTCTCTGCATTGCATCAGGTAACAATTTTAATTTCTACATTCCTTATTCTGCTGTTTTAAAAATGTATGTCACAAAAAAATCTAGATACCTTGGGCACTTCTCTAATATACCTATGTAGCTATGTACTCAAATCTGTTCTCAGTGAAGTTGTTCATAGTTCTGATGAATTCAGTGAATGAAACAACAGTGTTGTTTGCTTTCAGGTGTTTATTATCTTTATGTTTTTCTTCTGGACATTTGCAATTCTCTGCAATAGCATGTAATGGAAGACGAGGTGATACCTGACTGTTGGCTTCCTTCCTTGCCAAAATTTTTCAATGAAGGCCTTTTTATTTAGCAGTTTCTGTTGAAGAACAGTTAATACTGTGTTTCATTTCATAGCCCTTTAAAGCAGAGAGTGCATTTGGAATTTTGATTTTTTTTTCTTAACATTCCAGAATTTGTTACTTTCCATACAAGGAAAGTTCCATATGTGAGGAGAGCTCCCAGATCTGATGTGAAGGCCCTGGGTAATGCAGGCAGTACCATCAAGATGTGAAACTTTTCTGTCCGTTCAAAGAGGTTTCAGGTTACAACCTTTAAGTTTGAATAGCATTTGCCTTTTATTCTACTTTTTACAGCAGCTGTTGACATAGAAAGGAATACTGTTACCCAGCTGCAGTTCTGGAGGCTTAGCCTAACCTAGACAGCTATTATCACAGTCTGCAAAACCAAAGTGAAATTGTGAAACGTGGCTTGGGGCAATCCATGCCACACAGTAAGGGTTCAGTTTGCCAAAACTGAGACTTGAGCTGTCAATTCAATGCACTTGATACTTCTGCCTTTCAGACATATTTAGAAAAAGGGTAGTATCTTCTGGTTTTGTGTTTTGTGGGGATCCAGGTTGTGTACCTCCTGATTTTATCTTTTGTAGGGATCTAGGTTGTGCTGGAGTTGACTGACTGCAGTTTAAAGCCCACCTGCTCCATAACCCTTAGAGAGAAAGGGTCCCATGGACCCTGACTGATCATGTGTTAGAATGGAGGTTTTTCAGGATGTGCAGTGATAGAGCTGTCTGACAGAAGTTGTCATGGCTATAAGCTGCAGATGGCTCCAGAGTTGTGTAGCTGTTTGGTTAGGGGAAGGAAAACCTCTGAAATGCAATTACAGCCCTATAAACCTGAACTCCACCTAAATCCTACACTGAAGAGGGATAGAGCTTTTTGGGTCTGTGCCATAGTCTTCAGAAATCAGGGCTCTCCCCTCCCGTTGGTGCCTGTGCTCTCAAGAAATGTTTGCAGTGCCTCTCCTGAGAGTAACAAGTCTTGGAAATGAGGACCAGTTTCAGTAGAACTGAATTGTATTGGAGCCTCCATTCCTTCCTGTGAAACATGAAGGATATTTGTTACTGAGAAACAATCCATTGCATTTTTATAATCTTATTTGTGCTGTTCTCAACAGAAGCCTGATTACAATGAAATGCCGTTTGTTTGTGTTTTAGAAACAATGCCCTCTATTCTGAAGATATTTTTCTCAGCTTTATTTGCTTTGAGCAGGTCAGAGGAAGACTAATTAAAAGCCACTCTTCATTGTAGCAGAGCCTGTTGCTCTTCACTGGTCAGTCAGCACAGGAAATCAGCATGCTGAGAAAACACCTATATGCCATGAAGAAACCACAATGTGTTTCAATTTGCTTTAGAGACTTACACAACCTACTTTGGTGTCAGGAAAAAAAACCTGACCCTACTTCCCTTTTCTTTTAGCCAGTGTCCTGTTCACATCTTAGGCAACAAGAATCATTTTATTTGAAGGAAAAAGGTACACAAGTAATTCAGGCAAAATACACTCTTACTTCAACCTTGAGAGAGTCAGCTGACAAGAATACTTTAATACTTGACTCTGCAATCTCCTGAGATATAACAGCAAATACCAGTGTTGCACCAGCAAAGGTTCTTAAAACCTTAGTGAGAATTTACTGCTATAATTCTTTTCAAGGCTGCTCAAAAATTCAAGTGAGAGAAAGTAGATTTCTGTGCACACCAGAACAAGAAATGTTGTAGTGCTCCAGAATCTAAGCTTTTCATTTAAAAAAGAAAAAATCCAGTCAATTTTATTCTAACTCTATTGCTGTCACACTGTCAGCTGTCAGTCAGCATGGGAGCCTGACTGAAAGAAGAAGCCTGCTTTCCAAACTCAGAAATGTTGCACCAACTATATTGGAGGTAGTAACAAACTCCCATCTATTCTGCATCCAGTAGTCAGAATATACTGGTCTCAGTGTCAGCTAGCCCTGAGTACACATATAACAACTCTGTCATGCTTTATAGGCATCTCGGAGGGCACTCATAGGTCTCCTGGAAGGAGGAGATCATCCTACCTTTGAATTTTAGACAAAGTTTTTATATTACATTTAGCAGTCTCTCCGTGGTGAAGTTTAGATGAGATATGTACACTTCAATACGATGTTAAGTTTCATAGGAATTTTATGTAAAATCTGCAACAAAACATTAATGTCTTTCCTGAAATTATAAGAATTAATGATTACAGAAATACATTATTTTCTTTAAATTCCCAGCCACACAGCAAGCTATTTCAAACACAAAAAATTTGCCATTTCACATTATGTTCTTTTAATATTTTATCTTCTGTTCTTACTGTCATCTCTTTATTTCAAAATAAAAGATAAAAGAGAGGCAAGCCAGTACTGCAGAACCTTTAAAATGCATATTTGCCCCAAGAGTGCTTTATGCAGTGTACAGTGTTCTGTAGCTGCCCTAAAGTGCCTTACATAATTGATTTTTTGTTTTCATCTGTTGCCTTTTTGGAAGAAAAAAAAAAGAAACTTTAGTCAATTAATCTGAAAGTTAATTACACTAAGAAATAAATGAAAGGCTTAACAAAATGTTTTCAGAAGTTGCAGTGCTGATTTTGTTTTGGTTTTAATTCAAAATCTTTAAGGAAAGGGTAAATAAAAAAGAATGTTCATTCCTGGTAAATCCTGAAAGTCTTTCTTATTTCTACAGTATCCGAGAAAGGGATAGCAATGGTTCCTATGCCCTGTGCCTACTGAATGATGGAAAAGTACTGCACTATCGTATTGACAGAGATAAGACAGGAAAACTCTCCATACCAGATGGAAAAAGATTTGACACCTTGTGGCAGGTCTGTTAAATTTATGTCACGTGGATATCTGTCATCACATTTCTATACAACTGACCAACTGACCAACGTTGTTTTAATTTGCCCTGTGACAATAGTCTTTGGCTAAAACCAACACATTTTGGCAGGTTATTTGTGATATGTTTCCAACATTGTGCGGTTTCTGTATATGAAGAAAATATATGTTGATGTAGAAAGCTATGTGAGCGTAGAGAGTTCAATAATTTTTAAATATGATGTTGCAGCCTGGCTGAGTTCAAAACTGTGATTTTTATTAGTTATTATATTATTAGCTGAACATTCTCTAGAATTAAAATCTGTTCACATTTGCAAGTAACCATTTTCAATAATGGATATGCTTGGTTTAGTCTTTTGCTAATGTAATTTATGACAGCAGCAACAGAATTCTAGCAAGCAAAAAGAGGATGGTTTAAGGTGTTGCACACATAATGCAGTCTTTAGCTTTGAAATTCTCTACCTTCAAGTCTACTAAAGCATGGCTTGCTGAGGCTTACCACCCAAATATGTCTGGATCTTGGTAAAGAATAAGCAATGAAGACAGCCACAGCTGACTATGCCATAGTTGATACTAAAACTGAATACTGGTGAAATTACTGTGTAAATTGAAAACGCTAAGGGAATTGAAATCCCTGCAGAAATCTCTTATGTCCTCCTGCTTAAAAATCTATTAAAATGAGTTAAGTGAGTCACAGATCTAAAATATGAGTCTTTGCTTGCATATATTAATTCTTAGGGGTTTTGCATTTCTTTCCTGATCTTACTAGAAATTTAAAAGCAGCTCTGCTATCTTACAGTTTTTGTGAACTGCGAACATGCCTGCAACTATTACACTCACAGACCTTCTCCTTTATACCCAAATGGAAAATATCAGTAACAAACCTGTAAAACATGATGTGGGGAGGACAATACAGGAGCACAAATGGTCACAACTACTGGTGCTACATTTATTAACTGCGCACATCCCATTGTAATTCTGAGGTCCAGAGAAAGCATTGCATATTAGGGCAATTCTCGCACTGTAATCATCCCCAAAAATTAAAAAGAAAAAAAAAAGAAAAAAGAAGAGGAGAGTGGGAACTCAGAGACATAAAAATAAGTTATTTACTCAGAGTTACAAAGCTGTTTGATAGCAGAACTGGGGGGAAGTACTGACCCATCACAGTGTACATTTATTCACAAGGTTCCTTCAGAAACATGCACCCCTGCTAGATAGAAATAAAGCAAATAACATGTGCAGTAAAGAATTGTGGTATTCCAAGGTCATTTATTGTAATATAGATCAGCTATTGTACATATGCACACATTTCTAAAGAGACAGTATATTTAATTAATATATTTAATACCACCCTCATAGTTTCTTAACTTTTTCTCTCATTATTTCTTTTTTTTCCCTCCCCTCTCATTCTGCTAGTTAGTTGAGCATTACTCATACAAACCAGATGGATTATTAAGGGTTCTTACCATTCCTTGTCCACAACATGGCTCCGAAAATGGTGAGTTATTCCTGTTATTTTTATATGTGTTAAAAGACATAATTATGATAAATGTGTGTGAATTTTTTCCACTTCCCATATAGGTGGGTGCAGATTTTCCACGTTTTCGAATGAGGTAATATCTGCCAGACTGTGCATGATGGAGGTGGTATCCTGTAGCTTAGGGCTACCAAGTGAAATTACTGCTGGGTCTAAATTATTGTTAGATCAGAAATGTGCTTTGCTGCTCAAAGTGGTAGTGTGTGTTACTTGGACCACAAACATGAACAAAGTGCTCTTCCCAGCACTGCTCCAGTGGTCCTTACTCTGAGCTGAAGCAGTCACAGCAGCAGTGCTGCTGCAGGAATTCATCATGGGTGTAATGAGTCATGTGCCCAGCAGGTGAGTTCCTGTGTTGGGGGGAGCAGGGCAGAGCGAGGCACTGGCTGCACCCAACACTGAAAGTGGGGTCAGAGAGCCATTCCTTGATAACTTGTGGGAAAGAAGGAGAAGAGGTGGGGGAAAGTGTCAGTGTTGGGTGATAGTGTTGGTTTTTATCCTGTTTCTTCATTAATGTCATATCACACTGAAGAGATGTCCTCCCTCTTTCCCTGACTGAAAGGGGAAAAGAGATGGATCTGACTGATCTGTGTCCAGCTTGTGCTCTTCCAGAACTGGTATTCTCTCTGTAAGGTCACCTTCTGTCATTCTAACTGGATGCCAGTGCCATGGTGAGAGGATATAGAATAATAAAATATAATCATAGAACCATTTAGGTTAGAAAAGACACTAAGATCATCAAGTCCAACCCTGAAGTTTTTACATTTTCCATTCATTTGAATGACTACATGCTTTTTTTCCACCATTATTTTCATTCTCCTTTGAATAATTTAGGCTCTCCACTTACTTCTGTCTCTGTGGCCAAAAGTAGCAGAGTCTGCTGCATATAAGAGACAAAAGCAAAAAGAAGATGGTCCAAGAGAAACACTGTAATGGGATCTAAAAACTTCACAGTTGGTCCCCTCTGTAAAATTCTGTGTTCTTACACAAATTTTTCACCTTGTTCAGTATCATTTTACATTTGATTCTTTTGCAGATAATCTTGGTTTTAATACTCATCCTTCTTCTGGAACACTTCCTAAGGTAAATGAACATGGTAGTATAGCAATAGCATTCATTTGAGGAGGATTACTGTCACATACTGTTCTGGGAATCCTAATTCTTGGGTATTATTTCATCTGTGAGTTTATTTTTTGGGTTATAAACAGTGATTTGAAAAGAAACTTAACATTCTACCATGGTATTGCTTTCATCAGTGTTTTGAATGCACTAATCATAATTTAATTTTGTGAACCTCTTTTACACATATCATGTATGTGATAAAACAGTATTTTACATAGTCAAGGTACCTCATTGATAGTCATATTCTATAATGTTGTATCAGCAACACTAGGAGGAGAGATACAACATTGCTTATACTGTTCACTTTGAGAATCTGCTGACTGAAGCAGAAATGGAAGTTCAATTTATTTTCATATTTGGTCTGTGCAGTTAACATCAGACTTTGCACAAGGGTTTCGTTTCTTATGTACTGCTTTAGGGTGATTCTTTCATCCACTCCATGAAGAGTGAGCAAGTCCCCCTGTTACTATAATTACCTGAATTCTCAAAGTCCATTGAATACGGAAGCCATCTGAGGTGTGATACATCCACAGAATCACGTAATACTGTCTTGTTCAAGGTAGTTGATTTCATCTGAAATAGGAGTGAATTTTAGTCATTTCCCTGCATAACTTAATCATTTAGATCATTATCTTGATGCAGTCTCATATTACAGAAAATAAATTTATTCAAATAAGCGATTACTTCCATTTCAATACAATTGACTCCTAGCAGGCCTGTGAACTACCACTCTCATACCTTCACTTCTGAACATCAGGTACCTTTATAAAGAATTTGAAATTAAGCAACCAAAATCAGTCCCTTTTTAATTAGAAATATTTTAAAATTTATTACTTCTTTATTCTTAATAATATTTTTAATTAGAAAAAGTAAATATAAAAATACTGCCTTGAGGTTTGTATCTGTGCCATTTACAAGGATGTCCATGAAGTTTAAGCCCACAAGACCCACATGTGTATCATCTGGTATACATGCAGTTGTAGAGATAGGGCAAGCATATGTAGTGTGGTAATACTGTGTTATGTTTCATAATATACACAGAAAAATTCACAATATAAGTGTAAATGTAACTGCTACTGCTTAAGCCTTGTCATGATAGCTAAAAAGAAAATCACCAAAGCTAAGTGAAAGTGCCTATTTTGCAAAGAGTGTACTAAAATATTGTTTTAATTCTCAATATATTTGATATTTTGAATTTCTTAAAATTGAAATCTGTGTTTTGTGTTTTCTTTGGGACTTTTTAAAAATGAGCCTGCTAAATTACTTGCTTGTACTATAAACATAGAAAATGGAAAATTTTAAATAACTAATACTGCTTATGGAGCTCAAAAATTTCACTTAAAATTTCCAGGTTCTCACACATTAATACTTGTGTGTAAAAGCAGTGACTCATGAAGACTTTTAATATGCCTGAAATACAATTATTCAGATTACACAAAACCAAAAATTACGCCAGCTTGAAGAGAAGGTATACAGTCACCAACATGCAAACAGAATCTTATATGAAAGATGTGCAATCTATCTTCATATTATTTACACCATGATAATTACCATTTAGGAGTTTCTGACAATTTTAGTATACTGCATTGGGTTTTTTATCTATGAAAATCATTGCCAAAATATGTAAATTGGAATAGTGAATTTTTGAATTGGGTATCAAAATAATTGTGATGAATTAGGGAAATGTCCTGTAAAAAATAAAAAGGGTGAGGCTCAGAAGAAAGTAGTACAAGATACTGCACTTTTAATAGTCAGATATAAATCACAGAAGAGCGGGCAGACACAGCTTTTCAGAGGATCCTATGCCTGTGATGAATCAGGATGGGAACAAGAATGAGCAGCCACCATGCTGGTAGAGGAAGGGGAAACATCAATGTGTTTCCAGCTTGTTCGACTCTGGCAAGGTCTCAGCTGAGAGACTTTCACCTGCTTTTGGCACTGCATGGAAGAATGTTTTCCAGGAGGAGATAATCCAGAGCAAGACAACAGGGATGATCATGACTTGTGAGAAAGGATTGATTATAATAAAGAAGTAAAGGAGAGAAAGTAGAGGAACAAATCATAATGGCCATTTATAAGCAACAGTCTAATACTGGTGCTCCCAGGATGCAGACCAATTTTTCAATATCTTTTTCATTTATATATAAATATTTTCATAGATTTATATTTATATTTATATTTATATTTATATTTATATTTATATTTATATTTATATTTATATTTATATTTATATTTATATTTATATTTATATTTATATTTATATTTATATTTATATTTATATTTATATTTATATTTATTGCAGCCTAAAATAAGTGATGCTATTCCAAAGTCTTAGTGGAATAGAATGCCCAAATGTGAAGTTGAATTTAAGAAGCTGCATGAAATGTAGAAACAACTGCTGGATGATATGCAAATTGTCCAATTATTATCTGTATACTGTTGGTTATAAGAGCTTGGAGTAAAATTTGCACCAGGGACATGAATCTGCATCAGATTTGTCTAATATTTGCTATTGTTCTGTGGGCAAGTTTGGAGTAACAAAATGCTTAAATTTAATGTAACATGGACATCTCCTTCTTAGTCATACTAACATGCTTCCTGTGCAAAAGAAAGGACTTTATGCTAAATTTCTGTATTGAAGGTAATTTTCCATGCAGAATATGGGGAGTTGCTTGTTCTTGCTTCTCCCAGAACATGCATGGACTTAGATGTTTCTTGCCTTTCAAATGAGGCTCCATGGCTAGATTTAAGGTGATTTTGGCCCTTTACATTTTGTAAATTACTTTTTTCTCCTTGCAATCAATTTCATCTCAATATATATTTAAACCAGCAGAAGAGCTTTTGAGATTAGTCTTTACTTTAGTTCTCGAGCTGATGACATTATAATGAAACTGCCAAATTCTGGCCATTTCCCAAGTTCTCCTCTTAACCTTTCTCAGAATTTTGTTTAGTCATAGTCTTTTAGGTGGTAATAATAGACCTAAACTTTATGAGTAGAGCCTAATTAACTAGTTGCTGTGCTTGATGAGGTACTCATCTCGACATACATTTGTAGGTCTAATACAAATATCTGAGTTAAGCAGTATTATCCTAACTACAGGTGATTGCTTTCCCAAGTGCTAGGAGATACTCTCGTTGAAAAAGTATAATGAGAACCATGCTCAGCTTGTGCAACAGAGCTCTTGACCTCTTAGAGAATTTATCTGCTTTCAAACTGCAACTAAGTAGTACTTCAGGTTTCATTTATTCCCAATATGGAAAGAAAATTTCATGAAGTAAAAGAAAATAGCTGACTCAGTAACCTTTTTCAATATGCAGTATACTGAATTTTTATGTATCACAGCTATGAAGAATGTCTAGCATCAAAAAGGTTTCTGTTCTTCCAGTAGCATCTCAGGGACTACGTGGCTGTCCTTGGTGTCTTGAAACAAAAGACACCTTTCTAATGTGAAATCAGAAATTTTATTTTATAAGAAAACTAGGGAATATACCAACCCTAGCAATTGAAAAAGTTACCTTTTCAGAAAATAAGTCCAGATGGGCTATTAAAAAGTTCTGAATATCTAAGTTCAAAGGCTGTTTAAAGTGACTGAGAATGTGGCTCAGATTGTTGTTTTAGCTTCAGCATCAGACTAAATGTTTGAACAGTATGTGCGCCATCTCAGTTTTTAATAGTCATGTATGATCTTTTAGTGACCCATAAAAATGCTAATTTGTCACATTTAATTAATTTAATGTGTTTTTGTAAAACATATTTGCATATCTTTTAAAGGTATCTTTACACAGAACATAAGTATGTGTCTACAATGTAAAGCCTGTTCCTTTTTGTTTGAAATTAATATTACCTACCATGCTTTCTGCTTCAATAACCACAGTGTTTGTTGTTTGACCAAGATGTGTTTCAAATTTTTCTTGATACATTAGGTACATTACAATTAGGAAGTATTTCCAGACAGGAAAGTTGTCAACTCGTCTCTAAATATGTTCGGGGGCTGGGGAAGGGGGACTAAAGTTCAGTGATAGAGGCAGGAGAGACATACAGTGTACTCTGTAAATAAAGTACTGGACAAAGGGCAGTGCATTTGAATTTAAAAACTGCCTTAAGGTATGTCCACAGGTTCAGGATGGTTTGACGGTAATATAGAGGAAATAAAATTTAATACTAAGATTTCCTGTACTGCATTTTTCTGATGCATCATATGTGTGTACTTGAAGGCAGAAGCAACAGAAAGTTTGGGAGTGTTTTGTTCTTTTAGAGTGTTTTTTGTTTTGTGAAATATCTTTAGCTATTTTCATGACACATTTACTGTTCCTCTTTGACATTGTGGTTTCTAGAGTTGGGCAGGAGGTGGAATTATCTCAAGACTCAAATCGTACACCTTCCCAAAGGCTGGCAGCAAAAAGGTGCCTCATATACTTTTTTTAGGTTTTTGACTGCGTTAAAAATACTTAAATTACTAATTTCACTCTCTTCTCCCCCTCTTTTTGCTTGCTGTCTTGACTACTAACAATTAGATTGTTAAGATATTGTAAGCTTTCTCTATTTATCCTACTCATGTGCATAATTATGAGCTTGATGTTATAACTGAAGCAATGGGTTTGAAGGGGTTTTAAAAATAGAGGGACTCTTTTTTATTTTTATTTGTGGCATACCAAAATAATGCAGATCTCAATATTTCTGCGAACGAAATGTGATAAAATATTTTTCAAAACCACTCAGTTATAATATAACAAAATTATATTTCTACTTTCCTTTGTAATCAGAAAATTGTCTTGCTTACACAGTTATGCTATTACTGAACACATTTAGTGAACAATAAAAACAACAACATATACATACTTACATAACCTATGTGCACAGAGCTTCTTATGCATTCACTTACATTTAGGCAAACATAAGATGCCACAGGACCTAGCAGAATGGGAAAATTGGCCAGATGCCAGGGAGCCAAGGGGAGCCCTGCCCTGTCCTATGAAAGAAAATGCTTTTGCATGGCCAGAAAATGGTGTTGTCCAGTAATTGATGTAGTTCTGAAGCATGTAGCTGTGAGTTTGTTTGCATGCTGAGAATAATATGTATGCCCCTGTTTGGTCCATGAGTCTGTATGTTTATTGATTTATTTCCACTTGCTCTTCAACAAAAATGAGCAGGCCTGAAAAGCCCTAGAGGTATGCTACTGTTCAGAGTTAAAAGCTATGTTTTATATATACTATATTTGATAATCCTGATAAATAACAAATATTGTTTTCTTACAGCTTCAGTTCACTTTTATGCTGAAGTGCCAACAGCTGTTGTCAGCTATGTATCCCTACAGGACCCAAACCTCTTTTTCAATGTGTGTTTGTTATATGCGAATACAGACACAGTCTTACGATCTGCTCTCAGCCATCTGAAATACAATGCCAAACTGTCACACATTTTGGTTTGATTCAGAAAAATGGGTGTCGGGTCTGAACTCTGTAGACGTATTTTTGGTCACACTGCTGTCTGTTAACCTGGTAAAACCTGTGTCTTGCTCTGGTCACTTTCTGCTGTCAAATACCTATTTCCTGACTTCTGGAAAACATACACAGAGTAGAGACTTAAGCATATTGGCAGAGTAAAACCATTCAGGAAAATAATTTCAGAAACCCGATTTGATTGCCATTTACGTGTACTTTACCTGGAATACTCAGACCCACATCATACTGCCAGATTTTAGACTCTAGACAAAAGTTGTGCTTTGAACTGTTCAAAGATTTTAACTATTCATTAACCCCAATAAGCACAGTTTACTTTAGACCTGGTTAATTACACAATTACTTCTACTATGTCAAAAGCTTTCAGACAGTAAACCAGAAAAAAACATATTTATTTTATTTGTTATGTTATATTTATTCACTTCTGAAAATTTTTTTTCAATTTTACAAATGCACTATTTGTATTACATTTTCAGTTGAAAATTTTTCAGTCGTTTTACTCGTGTAAAGTCGGCAATTTGGACAATTTAAGTGAAATCCTGCCACCTAGTGGCAACTAAGATGGCGTAGGCAAAACTCCTCTCATGGCTAATGAGATGTTTGTCATGCAGTATTTAGCTATTAGATTTTAATAAAATAAGATTACTTCATGCTTTTTTTCAAATCATAGTTATTACCCTGAAAGAATATTGCACTAGCTGTACAACTTGCCTTCATGAGAATCGTACTATGCTATTTACTGTAAAACTATAATCATCACTGTAAAAGTCAGATTTAGAGTAGTTGGAGCCATTTCATTCATATGTCACATTTTTAAAAGGCTCCTCTAGAGGACTGTTTTCTTGTACTCCTTTTTATTGGTTGAATAAGTCCTTGGTCATCTTGCCCATTCTCCGTTTCTTATAAGAATACAAGAAGTAATCAGTTGTCCTGTACCTTACATGTATTAAGGCAAAGATCCTTATGTCCAAAAAAGATCTGCAGAATTATACTTGCTGTTTTAAAAGGGTAGGGCAGAAAGGACTCTGCATTTAAATGATAGTTAAATAAAAAGGAAAGTAGGAATATTAACGTAAAAGGCATCACTGTTATTTAATCAATCTGCAGCAATTAGAAATTCTATATGCATTAACCAAAATAAGTAATGATAAATAAGAGTCTATGATTCTTCTTAAACATGAGCAGCTCTCTGAGAAAGAAAACCAACTTTGATATATCTGGTGTCACTTTGTGATTTTCAGTTCACAGCTGCAGAGCTTTATTTGCAAGCATGGAAGTGATGTACTTGTTTGGTTTTATGCAGAGCAAGAACATTTAATCCTTTTGGATTTTTGTTGTTGTTGTTGTTCTTGAATTGCAAAGAGCAGTCATAACTCATATGTCTAGTTTGAGGACTCAGCTATGTCTTGGCCAGAGCTATGTTTTTATCAGCAGTTCTCCACTGCTGAAAGGATTCTTGAGGTGTGCAAAATTTGGTGTACATTAATTACATTTGGCCAGTTCAAAGTATGCCAGTTGACTTCCAGTCTTAATGGGGGTTTGAGGTTAGGGAATTGCCTGTGTGAAATAGAGTGACACAGGTCTTGTCAGGGTGAATCAGTCTAGAAAAACAAAACTAGAGCTAAGGATCTTGGTTTATACCTTCATTTGCCTTGAGAATGGTAGATCAATCAGTTGTTCCTTGACATATCCCAGAACTGTCTTGGGGTTTTGTGGCTTGTCTTGACAGCAAATGGCCTTTTCACACTGTTCCAAGTCAGAAATACTACCCTTACTGTGCCTGATGTCAATGTGCTCATCCTAGTAGGCCAGAATATTGTTGAAAACTGGATTCGTACACATGGGTTGCAGTAAAATCTGTGTAGTGAAACCTTTTCTATTTCATCCAGCTGGGCAGATTACTTAATTATGATTTCAACGTCTGTAGTTCCCAGGTCAGGTGTTTTCCCTACTAAATGCTGCTTCCAAATGATAAAACTTCTATTGCATCTAATAGTTCACTATGGGAAACTTCACAGAATCATAGAATGGTTTGTGTTGGAAAGGACCTTAAGGTTATTTCATTACAATCCTTTTGCCATGGTCAGGGACAGCTTCCACTAGAGCTTTGTTTCTCTTTGCTTGAGAAAAAACTAATGTGCAGAAATAGATTCTGTAATTGCATGTTCCCAACAGCTCACAAACAGAAGTGACCAGATTAGTAGAGTTTCTCTCATCTCTACTTTATTGTGCCAGGCAAGGAGCTTCACAATGGGTGAGATGGTTTGTGTACACCATATTATTTCTCTGTCAAGAATAAGGGCAGAGGAATTGTATTTGAACCAGATGCTTAATTAAGTAATCTTGTCCCTCCTCAGAGCAGACAAACAGGCTGTACCCCGAGTATCTGGTCCATGATGTTTGTCCCTGATGTTACACATGCCTATGAAAGTAGTAACTTTTTACTACAGTTGCTTTCACTTCTTTAAAATAGAGCTCCTCTGTAATATCCACAAGAGAAACAGGAAATTGGTTTTTGTTTTCATTTGTGCTAGCAATTTCTCTGTGGCCCAGATAGGGGGAGAGATAACTTGAAGAAGGAGGAAGGACAGATTAAAGAGAAATCCTTCTAACTGCTTGTGTTACATGGCAAATTTGAAAAGAGCATGTAAATTTAATATCTGCAGAATAAGATTTGTGCCTGACCCACTACAGTTAATTCTCTCTTATCTAATGTTCTGAAATATTTGTAATATCTTTCTGTGCTTTTGGCCTGCTCTAATAACCTTCAGAATGAAATAACCGCTTTTGGATCCCTTGCTTTCTGATTCTCACCTATGTGTCTCTTGCAAACATTATACCAAAATTCTTAGGGGGAAAAAAAGGTGCTTTTAACTTACCTATTTATTGTTAAAGAGAAAAACTTTATTTGTGTGCTACAGCTTCAGTCAACTATCGGTCACCCACCAGAAGAAGCACCTTTTAATCCATACGTGCTGCAAAGGAACAGAGGTCCTACAGGAGCAGAAAGAGGTAGGCAGAGTAATATAAATCATTAATGCAATTTTCTTCCTTATGGCAGAGCTCTTTCTCAATCCTTATTTATTTTTCCTTGCATCTATTTCACATTCTGTTATGTATTGGTATAACCACTATCATAACTGAAGCCAGGTAGCTGAAGATACCAGCTGTCACGATGTATAAGAAAAATAATTTAGCAGAAATCCCTTTTTCCATTTTGAAGTGGGGTGTTATTTCCTGGACTCTAAAAACTATATTCTCTCATGTCTCAGAAAGAATTGTGCCCAGTTGCATCCACAGTGCCAACCATAATGCAGTTAAAGTTGGGTGCCTGAGAATGAAGGACATATAAGGCAGCATTCTGAGTGAAGAACTGTGTGAGGTAACTCATGGGAAGTACCATGGAGAAGGGCCAACCTTTAGCCAGCCTTTTATCAAGTAACCTCCTGGTTTCACCCTGCACAGATGTTCAGTAGTTACAGCAGGTCACCAGGGGGACGTCTCTGTCTTTTGGTCTGCTCTAAAATGCATATAGATGGACAGCATATGGTTTCTTTATAATGCCCTTGCAAGTCATACACACTGATGGTCTTGAACGTAGAAAAAATTAATATATTAGCTGTGGCAGCAAAAATGTCTGAAATCATGTCTAATTTTTTCATTGTTTGATCTGCAGGTGATCAGAGAGAGGCCTTACCCATGGATACTGAGGTCTATGAAAGTCCATATGCTGATCCAGATGAAATTAAACCAAAAAATGTCACTCTTGACAGGAAATTGTTGACTTTAGAGGAAGGTGAACTTGGCTCTGGCAACTTTGGTACTGTAAAGAAAGGGTTCTATAAGATGAAAAAGTAAGTGTTGCCTTCTATTTTCATGGAATCCAATATGTAAAAGTTCTAGCCTTTACTTTTTGGAGTAGCGTGTCATTTGGAGTGACACACTGTAACTAATTTCAATTAATATTCACCAGTTTCTCTCTTTGTATGTACATTTGCGCACTCATTTTTGTCGTACAGTAGGAAAGTACTGTTTATGACTATTGTCTTTCCTGATGGGGATAGTAGAATGGGAATCCCACTGTCTTGCTCCATAGGTTGCAGAAGTACTAATGCTGCACAGTATTTCGCATCTGCACAACATCTCTGTCAGAAAACCGGGAGAGTGCCATGGACAGTTTACCTATAGCAAAGAGAGTTTTGTCTGAAGTGTGATAAATCCCAGTTTCCTGAAGCTGGAATGTTGATTTTCAAGGAGACAGAACATGTAACATTTTCCGTCACATCATGTCAGTAGGAACAGACCCTGTTTGTACTTGACTCTTCATGCATTTTCATAGTAAAATGTTATCAGTATGCTGTTTATGTGCATGGACTGATTATGTACACACTCTCATCTCTTGAAGTTGGAGGCATTTCTTTATACTGAGATTTTCAGAGGCAGAAAGGATTTCTATTTTTCTAATGTTGGATGTAGGAATTTGAAGGGCTCTGATCTCAGCTTGTGTATATTTTAATTGGGTTTCACACAAGCTATGTTGATCTCATCCATCACTCTGTCAGTTTGCTGTATGAATGGAAGATTGCAGAAGTAGGCTTAGATTCTCAGGGTTTCAGAACCCTGCCTTGGCAACTGGCAGTGATGCATGTTCCAGTCTCCACCCCAAAACGCCCCAGTGCTTAGAAAACTCTTTATAGCTTTTCTTGCCAGAAAAGCTTTATGCCATCTTACCAGAGTGGACAAGAAAAATTTGTCCAGTGTTTATTTTTCAGGCTTCTTTAGGCATTGTTATGACAATCTGTAATTTTCTGAGGTTCTTTTCATTCTCACTCTTTTGCTTAGGTGTCTTCTGAGCATTTGATAGAGAGATGTTCCTGTTATGGCTGGATTTTTCTCCTCTGAGTGTCAATTCTGTCTTTTGTCACAATTTGTACCATGTGAATGGAAATATCTGATGAAGATTGTGTGCATTGGTACACAGATTTTTCAGCAGCTAGTCTCAGAACTGGATTCTCTTTTGCAGGGGTGCCAAGCCTGTCGCTGTAAAAATTCTGAAGAATGAGAGTAATGATCCAGCCATAAAGGATGAGTTACTGAGAGAAGCGAATGTAATGCAGCAACTGGATAACCCATATATTGTCCGAATGATAGGTATATGTGAAGCTGAGGCCTGGATGTTAGTAATGGAAATGGCTGAACTTGGGCCATTGAACAAATTTTTGCAAAAAAATAGGTACGTAAACTTTGATTCCATTCCATAGGCATGGAAAAATTCCTTTCTTTTATTTTTTTCTTAAGGACAATTAAAATTGATATGTTGTTAATGTAATAATTAATGATTGTAGTTATTCTTCACTAGAACATGTCTCCAAACTGTCAAATACTTCTGCCAAAATATAGTATTTTGAATAAATGAAAGACTTTTCATATATCCTTCTTCTCCTTCTCTGTATCTTCTTCATATATCCAACCTGTCCTTTATTAATGTGATCACACGTCATCTTGCTCAGGACAAAAGCTTAGATTACCTTTTCAAATTGAAGCTTAGCTAAATGTCAGTGAATCAGGTTCCCAGTGTAATGTGGACAACTTCAGAGTAAAGATTTGTACCTAAACTCTATGAAAAGCCATGAAAATGAACTACTGACCTCTTTAAAATTCAATTGTGATTTTCAGACATGTCACAGAGAAGAATATAACAGAGCTGGTGCATCAGGTTTCCATGGGGATGAAATACCTGGAGGAGAATAATTTTGTTCATAGGGATCTGGCTGCAAGAAATGTGCTCTTAGTCACCCAACATTATGCCAAAATTAGTGACTTTGGACTTTCTAAAGCTCTTAGTGCTGATGAAAATTATTACAAGGTAAGGTCTGAACACAACATGAAAACTGTGTAGTATCATAGCTTAATAAGGATATTTTCAGTTGAAATGCAGTTGAAAATGAAAAATATTATGTATCACTCATTATTTTAAGACCTAATATTAGATTACGAAATTCAAATTTTGTGATCAACATTAAGACATGTAGAGAAGAAAAAGCTTGTCCTTCCTTTTAGTTGTCTACTTTCATTTCCTTTTGATAAACTTGTCATTAGAAGATTTCAAGTTATTGTGGAAATTAGATACTACCTTATATAAATGGGGGGAAGTGTGTTTGTTGAGAAACAGTTCCCATTATGTCCAAGTAAAATGTATGCTACCACTAATACACTGCCTTATAGAACATAATTAGGGGAGGTTTTTGAAAGAATACCATTGTTAAATAATAAATTAATTTAAGCAAAATTTGTTTATCTTGGTTTTAAATTCTTTGGACCTCAGTACACCTCAAGTGATTAAAATAATTGCAACATTTAATAAGGTAAAAGGTGGGAGACAAAGACTGTTACCATGTGTATATTTGTTTTCCTGATATACACTCTTGCGATTCAAATTACTTCTTCCTTCTGCTTATTCCCTTTTATCAGCTCTTTGAAACTAATAATCCAATCCCTGAAGCACTGCAGAGGAGAAGCAAGCCCATACTCCCTTGTGAAGACCTTCCTGTGTAGGAACAATAGTCACTGGTGGCAGAAAAGGCATCTTAAATCTCTGCCACTAGCCTAGCCTAGCTTCTCAATCCCGGTCTCAGGGCCTCAAGAATTAATATCAAAGTCCATGCAGTAGGGCCCTGTCACTAGACTAGCACTGGGCTGGTATAGCTTGACACTTGGATGTTCATAAAGCAGTATTATGGCATAATTTAGGTAAACTGCAGTTTGCCACAAGTCACTGTGCTTTGAAGTAGAGCAACCTCTTCAACCATCTGGACATGTCTTTCAGCTTTTGTGAGATCCAAATGGAAAAAAATTATTCTAAAGAGCAACTTTAAATTAAATGCCACTAAAAGCATGACTCAAAGTCATTTAGCTACACTTTTTTTTTACCATGGATTTCATTTCAATACATTATTCTGAAAGTGGAAGATTAGAACAATTTTGTAACACTTTCAAAGAAGCTGTTACCCATTTTCTCTAATGCTAACTGCATCAGAAATGTTATGGTACTTAGTACAAATGTGTGTAGATCTAAGTTAATGTTAATTATATGCATTCAGATGTTGTTTACTGCTTATCAGTTAATCTAGTCTGCTTTTTTTCCTTTCTGTTATGACATATTTTAGGCACAAAGTCATGGAAAATGGCCAGTCAAATGGTATGCTCCAGAATGCATGAATTTCTACAAATTTTCTAGCAAAAGTGATGTCTGGAGCTTTGGGGTTTTAATGTGGGAAGCTTTCTCTTATGGACAAAAACCATATAAGGTGAGTGGTTTTATTTGGTCATGTTTTTTCTTTAAAAATTCATAGCAAATTTGAACCAATATTTTTTCCTAACTAAAGGGACTTGCTGCAAGAAGTGAGTCAAAATATAGCCCAAAATCGGTTCCCGTCCTGTGTTTGATTTATGCTGTCATGTGTGCTGTAATAATTTGCAACTTGGATGACTGTTCTGGTCACCCTGTTCCAGGGAATGAAAGGTGGAGAGGTTGCACAGATGATTGAAAGAGGAGAACGAATGGAACGTCCTGAAGTCTGCCCAACAGAAGTCTATAGTCTAATGAAATTGTGTTGGACATACAAGTGAGTGTGCTGGGATGCTCTTTTGATAAAGCACATTTTAATATACATGATTAATAGCTAGAAAGAGGGTGAGTAGGGGTTACTTCAAAATGCATCTTTTCACAACCATACTCCAAGCTCAGAAGTCAATTGCACTTTCAGGTGAAAATTATCTAAATTACAGAGTGTACTACAAAAAGCCAATTTTGTAGAACAGAGTTTGCCAGAACAGTTACATATAAAATACATGGTATCATAAAAAAAAATGACACAAAGATGTCAGTCTAATGCATTTTGAAAAGAATGTTTGAAAGTATGCAAATATTTTTGTTTCATTTTGAATTTGGTTGATTTCATTTTAATTTCCAAGGGTTTAGTTTTACTGAAATTTCAAAGTCATATTGCCAAAATGTTTGTTCTATTTCTCAATATTTAATTTTTTGAGCTATTTATCTTTTCTCTAATAATGGAATATATTAAAATTGGATCCCACACTGACTTCTTATCAGTGAGAGGCAAACCATCTTTTCTGATATGTCAGAAACATTTTTTTCTGTTTCATAACAATTTAGAAATTAGAACTATGAAATACAGAAAAAAAAAATAAAGCCTACCTGATTTTTTAAATTAGTATGTTGCAAAAATATAGTAAAACTCTTTCATGATTTATTGTTTTAAACTATTCTGCTGAAGTTACTTTTAACTGTAGAAAGCACCCAAAATTACTCTAATATCACTTCTTCTTCCAGGTCATCATCAGGAGAATAGGTTTGTCCAAAAGTTCTATGTTATGGTGCTGTCGTACTTCATTTTAGGTACCTTGCTTCATGTTAGCTTTATTAAACCTAGTACTCTAAAAAGAACGTGCAGCCAAAAAGTAATTCCTACCTTTTGGTTTGACTCAAGGAATGCTATAGCAGGTCTACAGTGAAAGAGATCAGGTTTTGTTTTTAGTAACAAACGTATCATAAAGCATACTGATTTTGGTTTTGTACTAAAATATCTTTATTATTAGAAAGAAAATAAATTTTAAAAAGAAGGTTCAGGTCAGGCAGAGTAACTATCTCAATATGTAAGGTAAAATTTTAAGGGCTTGTTGTCAGTTTGTGTTCTCCAAATAAAGAAACAATTGCAGATATAAAAGAAAGATGGTACAGTCATATGATGTGTGGATAGGCTCCTCTCAGTGCTTCTAACCACTCTGTGTGATGGTACTACCCATTATAAGGCAAATATTGCACAGCAAATATTCTTTTCTCCAGATAATTACTAAAGTAAATGAAGTAGAAAATTAAATGGAGGTGATTTACCATTTCTTTCTTCTAGTGTCTTCATCAACCACAAACAGGTATGATAGTAAACCCACTGACAGGATGCTCTGTAGTAGTATTTGTCACTTGGTATTAATTTTGAAGTGTCATTTTTGTAGCCTTAATATACTGTGAGCATCTTTAAGTGAGCTGTCACTGAGGTAGAGTCTCGAGGGCTGTAAGGCCCATGAACCTTGACAGCTCTGTCCTTCCTGCGCAGTGACACTTGTCATCTTCCCACAGCGTTGACGACCGACCAGGATTTGTTGCAGTGGAGATGAGGTTACGTAACTACTATTATGACATTTCCCACTAACGGTGTGAAGAGCAGCAGCTTCCTCATCTCCAGCCAGCACCCTCTGAGAAGCAGCACATTTTCCAAAACCAAGCAACCTCGAGTTTTGTACTTCTGTTTTCAACCTGCAAAGCTCAGAGCTGAGCCTTGCATCCGTAAGGTTGCCTTTTCTTACCTTCTGCACGAAATCCAGCCCCAAAAGAGTTTTGGAAGTGTAACAGTCTCAAAGTGTGCAGCAAGGATGTTAGATCTAAGATGCTTCTACTTTTGCTACATTCCATTTCATTTTATTTACAGCTTTATTTGCATTATATTTTGCAGTCTTGTAAAACCTGTTTAATGACTTTGAGCCCTCTTCCTCTTGTATATTGGAATGCAAATTGGAATTTAAATTTTTCTCATCAGCATTATTATCCTTTAAATGTATTTAGTTGTTCCAGCCTTCCCTTTCCTCAAGGAAGAATAGCATAAACATTTCTCAATATGAAGCAATTCGCTATGCAGGTGTGTCAGATGCTTTGACTGACAGTGTGTTTGATTTTATCATCAAGCCCCTTTAAACCAAATCACATTATTCCTAGTAGTAAAGTAAGCAGAGGGGAATTGGGAGTTCTGACTCTCTAACATTGTCACATCCTTTAAATGTGACCATTTTCTTTTGTTCCTCATCTCTTCTTTTGTTCTTCAGCCCAGCTGTTCCTCAGGGAGTTATTTTTTCCTAGTGAAAACTGGGAACTCAGAGGCTTGATCTCATCTTGGAAGAAAACATACCAGCACCTAAGATGATTCTATATTTTAACATAAACTCCAACACTGCATTCCTGAAAATACACCTGTGATGGAGCAGCGCTTACCTTTCTCTGTGCTCTTCCATCCTTCTCCAGAGATGCTTTTTCTATGGACCTATTTGGGTACACCATAGCTCCTTGTGTGGTGCTTTGAATAGCAATCATTTCTATATTTTCTTCAAACCTTTCTTTAGAAAGCATGTGAGAATTTCATGACACTTTACTCCCTCTAAATTTAAATTTCACATCTAGTTGAAATATTTTATAATGGGCACATGGATAACAAGATTACGAGGTCCAAAATCTTAGTATTTGTCCTGTGGGACAAATCTCAGTAAAAGGCATCTCAGGAAAAGGCATTTGTCTTACCAGTCTTCTGTAATGTAGTGTGCATCTCCATTAAATTGGAAGTATAGTAGAGTAATAACAAATCATGGAATCAATTTCTGATTCTGTTTTTACCCTTATGCTTTGCTTGCTCAACCTCATTTTAAATATTATCAATAGAGACATTTCTATCACTTATTACTTACAAGCAGCTATTTTATTGTCATTTGCATATATCTCAGGAATCTATTTACATTTTGTTTGCTAGATATAGATATTTTAGAAGAATATAAATAATAAGATTTAGAGTTAGATATATTTATTGCATATGCCTGGTTAGTATATATGTGTTTAATTTTTGTGTGAACAGAGTATTCTTAGAGATGCAGTGGTATTTTTTTTTCTCTAGTAATTAAATTGTGTGAGCAATTAAACTGAGAAAGGGTGAAATCATTTTCATAAAAGACGAGACTATAAACAAATATAGAAGCTACTGGTACTTTTTTTTTTTATTTTTACTAAGTTTATGGCCTGTTTGTTAAATAATATCTGGTGCCTTTTAGTACTTTAGTCTTGGCTGTCCAGTGCAAGGCACCGCAAGCTACTGGAAGATACTGAGTGTAATAGACTGTGTTTCAATGTGACCAAATGTGACTTGCCTTGAAGATGATTTAATTTTGTTTTGTTTTTAAGAAACATTTTTCTACAAGACCAGATTCTGTAGAAGTTAGCAATAGTTATACATAGGTGTTTTGTCACTTTAGTTATGTTGCAGAGAATTTGTTATCTCTACATGTGCAATTAGTACAGTTATGGGGATATTAGCTATAAAAAAATTGCACAAATCTCTATGAACCAGCAAGTGACAGTACTCAGTTTTCTAGAATGAGGGATATATTCATCTCTATCTCTCACTCTCTTTAAAAGTGATGTCTGATACAACAAACATGGAGGATTATTTCTTGTCTTCTGAGTGAATGGCAACATCACTTTCTGGAGTTACTTGATTATTTTTAACTTCATTATTACATAATAAAAGTTTACAATGAGAATATAAAGTATTGTGAAATAAATAGATTCAGTTTTAACATTTTAATTAAAGATACTTTATAAAATATGCTGTCTTAACAAGAATCATTTCATTTTGTAAAAAATCCTGATTCTGTGCAGTTTGTATATGTACCGAGTTATCATGATTGTTGTGCAAGACTGAGTTTTACCTGCTGACAGTGAAAGGTGCCCACCAGGACAGATAAGGCCACTGAAGCTTGGGCTGCTTTCAGAGCAATTCAGGAATAGCAGGAAATTCCCAAAATATGCATATTGTTATTGCACCTAAGTATTTTCAAAGTGATTTACAGCAATTCTGTGCTGAATCTGTAAGGTTAGAGAATGCCAGGAGTCAATGCACTGTATCAGCTAGCTAAGAATTTTTGCCTTACAGATGTCAGCTATACAAGATTTAGTCACATTATATGACATGGGGCCTCCCTCAGATGCAGACTGCTGTTCTAGATATTCTAAAATAATAACAGCAACATCTTAGTGTTTCATTTTGCTTTTTTGCATGCTCAGGTTCTCTGGAAAGCTAAGGCTAGATGAGTGTGAATGTGAATTTGAACAATAACCAAGAAAGGTGGAAAGGTAGGCAATTCTTCAAGCAGCTGTTTGCCTTTGGATAAGTCAGTCAGTGGCTGATTGACTGTTCTTCTGTGGATGTTTTCCTGCATAGCAAATCTGGCCTATTTGCTGCACCTTCCCACTTGTAGGGCTGCACCATCAACTGACATGAAGGGACTTTTTCTCTTTTGGCTGTCTGGATCTGGTTGTCTGTTTTTAGATTGACTTGTCTCAGAAATGCCACTTGGTGGTGTAGGCCTACAGATAATTGTCAGGACAGAGTTAAGGGGTAGAAAACTGCAGCATGCAATTAGGGAGGCTGGTGGAAATAAAGGACTAGGTGATAACATGCTAAGAGGGCTTTTCACTGGAGGAAAACTCTGTATTTACAGATTTAGTTAGGGCTCAGATTTACAAAACCGTGGAGTATGATTTTGAAGTATGGGAAGCATGTGGCTTTTTCCATAAAAACACACCCAAACACCCTAAAAGCCCTGATCTAGCCTGTCCTTGCTTCTAACACTGTGCAAAAAGGGGGCTTTTAATCAGATAGTGAGGAATACCCATAATTTTCACCCCTTAATTGAGCACAGTCAGCCCTGCCAGTTTGCCAAAGAACCCATCTGCAGGCAGCCTGGCCTGCACAGCCAGGTCATGCATCAAGGCAGCAGGGTGTCCTCACTGCAGCCCTGCCAGGAGGTGGCAATGCCTGAACACAATTGCAGTGAAGCACTTGTCTGGCCATTTCTGGCACCCTCTACTCTGCCCTGGCTGCTGTTGTGCCTGCGTGTTACAGAGGACACACTCTCTTTGCTCCTTGCTGTGAAGCAATGCTGCATGTGAGGACGAATCATCATTTATTTATATGGTGAATAGTCAGCTGTGGATGATTAACCAAGACTTCTGAGGCTCAATGTCCCCTTGTCTATTAAATGATTGCAGCAATGAGGGATTGCACGCAGAAAGATAAAGACTACGCCCCACACGTGCCTAGAAGGGAGTGAGGATGACATATGGATTGAATAACATAGGGAAACATTAAGCAAGCAGTTGTAATTACCAGCCCTAAGTATAGTGAGGACGGACTCAAGAAGACTTGAAGACTGCAAGGCATGCAGAAAAAGAGGGAAAAAATAGATTCCTGTTAAAAAAACAGTCAGAGAAATGTTAGGCAAATCCTGAGAACAGTCCTCCAGTCTGAACTCAGAGTTCCCTGAAGCCAAGCTAGCGCTGTGCATCTGTGTCCAAGTAGATAGTTTATTCTTTTCTGTCACGTATGTGATAATTGAGACAAAGACCCACTGGTTTCCTTGGCATATAATTAACCCTGCATGGAGTATAACGACTGCTTCCCTGAGGCAGTGGAGGTGTGCACATTTCTTGATAGCCAGAGAAGAGAGGAAATGAGGCAGCTGGAGAAAGCATTACACTACTGTTCATTAAAATTCATTACTTCAAATGTAAATAGTCCCTGGATGACCAGTCCAGTGTAACTGTGCAGAGATCATTAACTCTCCTTGTCTATCCACTGCTGCAAATGCCTTAAAATGTCACCAAGAAACTGTTAGGTCTGGCTTAACTGTATCAAAGTGCTTGTGGGGGAATGCCACTGCCCTGCACCTGCAGCTACACTGCCCATGCAGCGCGCTCCATGTTTCAGAGGTTCAGTCAGCTTAGTGCCAGGCTCCCTGCCAGGCTCTGCCATGTTAGAAATGCAACACACTTCTGCAGTGACGGAAAAAGAGAAAAAATTTTGCAAAGAACCATTCAATGACACTGTACCGTTCCATTGTCACCTGCCAGTGGCTTCATTTACACCAACATCTGTTCTTTCTACCTCCTGCTTTAATAAAGAGAAATTGTGCCAGTTTCAGCAACAGCAAGACTATAATTGCATCACTGAGCAGCAGAACATGTAGCAGAGAAGTTTAATAGCTGTCTCTTAAACAGCTTGAAGACTTTCCCTTAATAATATTACATACTTGTGCCCATATGCAAATATTTCTTGTCATTAGTTTATACTTGAGTTCAATAATGACTTGTTCCTCAGTTGTTACTGAACAACCATTGTAGCTGCATCTTCATGTCTTGTTCTAATTTATTTCACCAGTGTTACCACAAGATTTCTGACTGGTGTATCAGGTCCCACCTCCAGTAATCTGGCAAGAATTAATAATGTCGGTTTTCAGTGATAGTTCTAGAAGATAACATGAAAATTTGTTATCCTGTTAGATAACAAGGAGCTGGCTTCAGGGTGCATGAATACATCAAGAAATGCATGAGAGGTACAAGCTCGCTGAGCTTGTCAAAGAGCAGCACTTAGGGGTGTTTTTTCCGCTCTACTTTGGAGCATATATAAACTGACTGTTTGGCTAGGTTTGATGTTTCTTTTCCCAAAAGATACGTATTTAGAGTCAATGTTTCCTTAATTTTCCCCAGTAATGACACATCTTTATATCCATAGTTGGGTATAAAAACCTAGATTATCAATATCATCTTGTTTCAGCAAGATTTCCTCTGGTGCCAGTAAATGCCCCAAACTGGGCTGTTTCTATGCATACAGCTACACACTTGCACTCAGGACCCACCTCATTTTTTGCACACTTCTAATGCACTTGAGCACAAAACCTTATTTTTTTTTCTTTTTCTTCTGTAAATTTGTTGTTCACTCTGTCATGGATACACATATTTTGGGTATTTTAAAATTGTATGTTCACTGGTTTTACTGCTTCCCCAGGGGCATGCAGCATGAGGTATTATTTTTAAACTCCTCAGTCAGCCATGACTTCCTTTTTGTCTGTCCACTCTGTAGCTGCCATAGGGAATGAGCATGGCATTCCTCATCTTTTTGTGGTTTCTACTTATAAGGAATAAGCAGAACAAGTAGTGGTTCTTGTTGGTGCTGGAGTACTACACAAGTCAGATTACAGGAAAAAGCAAAGGCTGAATCATGTCTCAGAAATTCTCCCTCCAGTGTCACATTGTACCCAAGTTAATGCAAACCAGAACTCCTGCTATACAAGCACAAGTACAAAGCTCACAGTTTGTTCCCAAAACTCCCACAGCTTTTTCCACGCCAGCTATATAAAAGAAAAAAACCAAAAACCTAACCAAACACCAAAACCCAACAACATTTAATAATATGACACATTCCTGTGTTTGTTTGCAGAACTGTATGTGAGCAATTTTATGAGTCATTTAATTACAAGGAAGCCAAGGCCTGGACAAAGAAATACACTCAAGGTTTGCTTGGGTTGAGGGCAGTGTCTGTCTTTCCCCCAAAATGAAAAGGTCCCAGTGTGTTTGAAGTACAGCTAGAAGGAATGAAGATATCAGACGCCACACAAAAACTGGACTTTGAGACTGCTGTGCGACTGGTGGTACCTACACCTTTTCTTTGAAAACTGCCTTATTTGGTGGTGGTGCCAGGCCCACAAAGCCAGCATGTCCCATTGCTTGGCCCCCAGGCCTCAGTAGGAACCTGCTGATTACTACACATTAACAAATATTTGTGGAAAAAACACACAAGTACTGCACCCTCTTCACCTAACATAAACATCGTACACTGAAAATGTCATACATACATACATGAGACATGTACTTGAAAGGGAAGGAGCCTTTAAAGGCCTTTAAATTTATTTATCCCAGTAAATGCAGCCAGTCTCTGCTCCTTCTTATCCAGGGAGCTCACCTGCTGCCAGCATGTCCTGGCTAGATGTTATTGCATACCTTTTGGAGGTCACCAGGAAAGCAGTAACTTCAAAAGGAGGGAAGGGAAGGGAAGGGAAGGGAAGGGAAGGGAAGGGAAGGGAAGGGAAGGGAAGGGAAGGGAAGGGAAGGGAAGGGAAGGGAAGGGAAGGGAAGGGAAGGGAAGGGAAGGGAAGGGAAGGGAAGGGAAGGGAAGGGAAGGGAAGGGAAGGGAAGGGAAGGGAAGGGAAGGGAAGGGAAGGGAAGGGAAGGGAAGGGAAGGGAAGGGAAGGGAAGGGAAGGGAAGGGAAGGGAAGGGAAGGGAAGGGAAGGGAAGGGAAGGGAAGGGAAGGGAAGGGAAGGGAAGGGAAGGGAAGGGAAGGGAAGGGAAGGGAAGGGAAGGGAAGGGAAGGGAAGGGAAGGGAAGGGAAGGGAAGGGGGGACAGACACTATACTCATCTCTTGCAAAAAAAACTATGAAGCACACTTTCACTCATAAGCTAAGAAATTTGAAGTAGTTGGAGTCTGGGTCTGGAACATTCAGGTCACCAATAGGGCTCACCTTTCAGCCTAGCAAGCAGTACCATGTTTGTGGAGGCAATGTGATAGAGCACAATTTTACAAAGGTCTTTCATTTTGTAAAAACAATGCCCGTGTAAGATTAAATTAAATTCTTTGGCTGATTTGTTTATTTTCCTTTAACTGTGCTTAGCAACATGCAATCGTGTATAAATATGCCTTACTTCAGAAATATTTTATTCTCACCACTAATTAGCAGGCAAGTACCTTCCAGTCTTGTTCTTGGTTGCAGGAAGCCCACAGCAGCAGGACAAACTTGGTTCTGACCTACTCATTTCAAGGAAGAAAACTTGCAGATCCTGCTGCATGCTCACTGCTCCCCTGCTTCTACATGGCCATTTGTATTCCCATTGGGCTGACCATAACCATAATTCCCCTGCTGCCCAGAGAAACTGCTTTCACCCAAAAGTAAGTTGCATGAAGGGCACTGCACAGCTGCCAGACGTAAGACACTTCTGTGGGAAAATGCTCCAGACAATGGTGAAATGGCAAAGAACACCTGGTACCACCTTCCGCCGCTGCTGGGGAACAGGATCTGGGATCCTGTTCCACTGAGGTGGCAACAGTCCTGGCACAGCCATGCAGCACCGCTGTTCTCCAGTACCACTTGCTGCTGATGAGCCAGGGGCAGAGTCTGAGGATGCCAATGCAAACCTCAGATGAAGGGCTGGTAGGGGTGCTGTTTCTGTCTTTCAGACGAGTGCTGATCAGCCTAATCAATTGTTTCCTCTTCCCATGTTTCAGACAGGCACTTTTGTGATTCTCCCAGTAGGAATGCCAGTCTACCTGTCTGAATAAAGAAAGCAAGGGGAGAAATAAGGCTCTAGATGTCATCACAGGTATGATTATGTGCAGAGCAAGTTTTCATATTGGTGGGGATCTTTTGTTATATTCTGGAAAGGTGTCTCTTTTCTGTGTTGGAGCATAGGTTTTGAGCTGAGCTTTTCCCCTCTTTTAGTTTAGATTGAAAAACACACACCTAGCTTTAGGTGATGTAGTGAAGCCACAGGACACAGAAAGAAGTCTTGTACAGTGAGTAGCCAAGTGCCCATGCATGTCAAGGTCTATTTTTATTATTATTATTTGACCTGCAGTTCAAAACCATTTCAAATTGGTTCAGTGATGCTTATTTGTTTCTGTTCCTCACGGTCTGCATGTGACAATGAATAAACCAAAAGGTCACTTCCTTTAAAGCTCTCCAGAAAATGCTCTGCAGCCATAAACTCAGCAAGGCCACAGAGAAAACCAGCTCAAACCAATCAAGTTTCCAAAACTGCCAAGATTGAGAAGAGAATGGCCTCAACAGGTGGTCTCATCCAATGTCTCTCTGACCAAAAGGACAAAACTTCCTTCCAGCCAAAGAGCTCTAGGGTGAAATGAGAGTGCAGGAAGCTCACCAGAGGTCACCAAAGTTTAACAAAAAGGGGAACTGTTATTTCTATCTTTGTGCACATACGCACACATGTACACAGAGGCATCACTGGTCAGGGATACTTACCAACCAATATGCCTTATTAATAAAGGGCAAATAGCAAGAACCTGATTCTGAAATTTCCTGCCTTTTCTATATTCATATTTCTCTAGCAAATCTGTTTCTGTTGTCATCTGCAAATTTTATTACAAGCAATTTTTCCTATATTTTCAACTCCATGGTAAAATAATGAAAAGGTACTGAGCCTAGCATGAAATTCATCAGATTCCCCTGACAAAGATGGAAAGAAAAAACATCTCCTGTCATCTGTCACTTTGCAATCAAAAAACTCATTTAACCTAGAGGAAAGGGTTTAAAGACCCTAGAATAATAGCACAGAACTGACAGATCACACAACAAAATTGTTTTAATACATTCCAGATGTATTGCTTCAGTGAATTTAATACAAAGACTAATCTGAATCACTGCTCCTATGGTTGCCACTCTTCAATTCTCTCAGGGCTACATGCCAAATTTTTTCTGCTTTCAACTGCATGGCTTTCAACAGTCAGGCCAAGGGAGTACACAATTTGGTCCCAAGTAACTAGTTAAGTATTTGAAACTGTTTCCAGCCTTTTATGAGCTCAGTTCAAAATGACATTTGGGGAGGCTTGAAGCATCTTAGATAAGAAAGATGCTGAAGAAATAAAGGAGGATGATCAGCAGAGGAAGAAAAAAAAAGGAAAATCACTCCTACAGAAATAATAGAAATTACATAAATAAACCAAGATTTACACATGTTATTCCCCTATTTCCTAACTAAGCGTGCACCATTAACAGAAATTTTCAAATTATGAAAGCATATGCAAAGTTGTTTAAATCCTAAATCTTCAGTTGTAGGGGAGTGATTTATTCTGTATCATTAAAATGTTTAGCTGCAAAACAGAGAACAGAATTGAATGTTCTGTTCAAATACTTACATAAATCCACAGCAAAGCTGAAAGAGAGCTCTGATACCATCTTAATGGAAGCAGTGTTATTTGCTTAAGGAAAAACAGTATTTTGAAAAGACTAAAAAGGACCAAAAACAAAAGAAAATAAAGAGAAGTTTGGGCCATGGTAATGGTGAAGGAATCCAAACAACCTCTGCAAAATTAGCAGAAATTCTGAAGAAAATATTAATGTCAGAAAATCTTTTGTAGGAAAGAATATTAACTTCTGCTGTTATGAATAAATGAATTCTAAATTATTCTTTGTCTGATGGATTTTAAGAAGTATTACCATTATCACATAAACTTCCTTTCTTTCATATAAAGCTATGTATAACATAAGACTTCCCTTTCAGTGCCATGATCAGAGAAACTGAATGAAGACATTAAAGCACTGAGATTCCAATTAGAGTATGAAACATTCTAAATCTGTCAAAATGAGCTGCTTGGATTACTGATGGAAACCCAGAAAACCCCAAATGATGGAAGATAAAGGTGAAGAGAAACTCAAATGTAGTTCTGTACCCATTCCACAAGCCCCTCTCCCCCACCCTTTTGATCCCAGAGCATGTCCTTTTTCAGCCAAATTGTCCTTTTCCTGGTCTACAGGTAGGTGAAGAACAAAGTTTTATTCAAAATGAGAGTCAAGGAGGACATGTTACATAGCACAGGTTTGAAAGGCAGTGACTATCTGTCTTGCTGAACGAGTATAATCTGTCTGATGTAGATGTATGTGGAAAGAAGAGAAAAGAGAGCAACGTTGATGCCTGGGCTTAAAAGAGAAGTTTTACATAATAGCTGAAAGAGCAAGATTCTTGCACTGAAAAATTTGGAGCTTCTTGTCAGAAATTAGCATAAAGCTAAAGAGACCTGAAAAACAGCTGTTTTGTGTAAAAATGTTCTATGGGATTTCTTTTCATTATTTTCAGTTCTTTACTGCATATTTTATGTATGTCGGGCATGTACACACACATGCACAATCAGGAAACCTTTTATGGATATATAGATCAAATTGTTGTTCAAAGGAGTAAATTAAGACAAATTTGCCAAGCCTGCACTGAAGTGATACTCTTCACGCCTCAGTGCATCCCAAGCAAACTCAAGGGTCTTATCCTTTACTTGAAAACAAACATATGGAAAACTATGTTTCTACACTGTCCTGGGGTTTCTGGTGAGCCACAGACCACTCAGTGACCCCATAGAAAAAATGAAGAAATTATCCACTTTTACCCCTATTCTGAACCACTGACCTTAGTAAGAATATCCCTCTAGTAAAAACACATATTTACAAAAAACAGATTCCTTCTCTGTGAAAATCACCTGTGTCTCTTCTCAGAGGCCAAGAACCAACAATGCTGATGATTTCTTGTTTGACTTGTCCAGAAAATATGTGCTGTGGGGGGGCAGACATGAAAATGTCCTTCTCCTGGGAATTTTTCTAGGCTGGGTGAAGTTTTGTGGTGGTTGCAGTGGGAAATGCCTGGTCCTGGCAGAGCAAGGCTCTGTGCTGATGAGGGCAGGAGCCAAGGTGTCCCCAGCAGTGACAGGATGGATGGCAGAGGACAGGCGCCAAAGCCCACAGCACCTGTGCCAGGAACCATGTGGGAAAACTGCCTGTCAGGGCAAGTTGCCCATGTGCTGCTGGAGGCCCTCTTTGCCTTCCTTGGCTGTCCAACAGGTGACACTGCAGCTGCTGCAGCCCCTTCAGCCACAGCAAGGCCAAAAAGGAGGAAGGCCTAGCATGGAGGGAACGTGGTGCTGCCCAAAGCAGTATTAGACTGCATTTCTTTCACACTTCTCATCCAAGTATTATTTCCTTAATAGAAACATGCAATCTACTCTTTATATGTTTAGAAGGGGCTAAAAAAAATGTGAAATAAACAATTTTCACTATCCTCCTTTCAGATTCTGGGTACTTGTATATATTTCATATTTTCTCAATATTGTTGCTAGTCTGCCTAGTAGTCACACTGTGCACCTGACAGCTCTTGGCAGCAATAAGCAAGATCACAAGATCATAAGCAGTGCTTGGTACAGACAAACAGTAAGCATGACCTGTGTCATCACTATCCTCCAGGGCTTCCTTGTACAGTTCCTTATAGTATCCAGATTGTATCCTAGTTTCACTTCAATACACTCCTCAAGCTGTGTGTAAGAGGAAGTGGACTAAAAAAGGGACAAACATAAACATAACCATAAACACAAACATAAACAGAAGAGTAAGCCAGTTGTCTTAGTAAGTTTCAGCCACCACTCTCATGTCTTCTTAGGTACCTTTTGGATCAATGTGTTGATTTAAACAGACCTTAGGTGGATAGAAAAAGAAGATTTGCTCCCCAAGAGCCATTCTTAACATGTTTCCCTCCTTTAGTTTTCTCTGACAGTAATACCAGTGTGAAATCTTCTGATAGATGCACCTCATAATCTTTACCTCTGTGAAGCTGTTTATTGGTTTAGATTGAGTAGTTTAAAACTATTAGTAGTTCTCCACTTTATTTCAGGAGTCACTGTTAAGCCTAGACAATGTATTCTGGTCAGAGCACAAATCGTAGTTTTAGGGACACTACAGCTGTATTTTGAAGCTGTTGTTTGTAATTGGGATTAGCAGAATAATTATCCTCAAATTAATTCAGAACCTACTGAATAGTCAATGGTATTAATTCAAAATGCTGTAGTAATAAGCAGGTATGTCACTTTGCTGTACCTCTCCCAAGACTTTAAAAAAATTCTTAGATAAATGCTTTTACAATGCACTACCTAATTTATTAGGATAATGACATTTAATAATAGCATTATTGGAAGTGATTACTAACATATGGAAAAGGTCTTTTTCATATATATTGAAAAGGTTGCAGTCATATGTAATTTCTATATGATAAGTTGAGTCATATTCATTGCAGGGTAATAGGTATCAATTGCACTGAAGCTACACTAGGATTTAATTTTGCTCATGACGTCTTGTGTTCCTATTCTATATTAGCTACATTATATTATCTCCCTCCACAGGCACAATTGCATGTACGTCAAACTTAGTTTGATGTAATTATCTAGGAATAAATTACCTTGTTTTGGCTTGTTTCAACAACTTGGGCCATTTTCACCCTGTTCCCACAAGATTTTTCTGCCTGCAGAACTCTCTTGGCAGTTCTTCAAGTCTGATCTAAAACTCAGTCTGAAAAGGTACAAATCCTTTGTGTGTACCTACTGTACAAACACAGTTGTTGCTTTTTTTGCCAACAGCATATCACAGCTTTTGCTGGTGGTTTATGAGAAACATTGACTTAAAGCATTTTTTAGGACTACTACCCTTGCATACGAAAAGCAAGTGTATCAATGACACTTCAGGTTCTTGTAAGAAACACTCCTTTAGATATCCATTGCAGCTTAAGCTTCTATATCACTTCCATCCTTATAGAAAATAATTCATATTTGTAAACTATCATTTGTGTGTGGTTGTTCAGACATATTCTGGTCTATTGACAGGAAAAAAAGGTTAGGTTTCTAGCACTAGTAGGGAAATTGGCAACCTACCTCAAAACACCCTGCAGCTAGCAGAGGAAGAAGCCGTTTTTTTCACTGTCAGGCAATGGTTCAGACTTGAAACATCTCAGAGAAGGAAAAGAACAAAGACAGTGATCTGGGCACCCTCCCCTTTAAACTCCTCCACAGGGAAGCTCTGTGTTGGTTAGCATGCAGATACACACTTCTGTTGCCTTTCTGAGAGCCTATTGCTGGCAAGTAAGGTCTCAGTTCTGACTGAACTAACACCTTATGGGCATATCAGGAGCAGGAATTAATTTGGCAGATACATCAGACAAAGCTCTGTGCTTCGTCCCAGGCCAGAGGTTGCTTCTAAGTGCATCATAAGTTGCTGAGAATGCAACTGGTACTCCTCATTTCTCTGGTTATTGTCTAACAGGTGTTTGTGAAACCTGCATGGTCTAGTACCAAATCAGGCATCCAGCAAATATAGAAAAGGTAAAGAATTGCAGGGGCTATCTACAGCACCCACTGAAATCCTCCTGCTTATTTTCACTAAGTGCTCTGATATCCAGCTCTGGTGAGTTGAGCTGCCTCTTTGCTGCATTTGAACAATGCATGTCAAATCCAAGGCCTTTAGGTACTGCTGAACTAAAACTGATCAATATTACTATCTCCTAGAAGTCAGGAACTCACCTAGGACCAGGTCCTGGTGCCAGCCCTCTGTACCTGGAAGGAAGCTAGAAAGAACATCTATTTAGTAGTAGATGCCCCTGCTCCATGGCACAAGACAATGTGCCTCCACCTCCACTTCATTTTCACATCAGTGCTCGGTTCTGATGTGCAGTGTGGTTCCCTGTGCTCCCTGTGTCTCCATCCTCTTACAGCAGGCTGAGGAATGCTATCCCCTCACTCTGTCCCCATTTTGTGAAATGGAGAAACTCACCACCACAAGATGCTTTGTGTATCAGAATCATAAAATTGCAGGAAGCAATTAGGGAAAGCCAGAGATGGAATGTCCTTAAAAGGTCTACTGAAGAAAGAGAGGCAACAGGTGATGAGACACAGTCAGGATGGACTTAGGAAACACAGGTCCTCATTGACCAACATGACCTCCTTCTGTGACAGGGTGACCTACCTAGTGGATAATGGAAAGGCTGTGCATGTTGTCCACATGGACATTAGCTAAACATTTTACACCATTTCATACCATTTCCCAGATATTATCCTGGAGGAACTGGCTTCCTTTGACTTGGGCAGTTGGTGAGTTAAGAACTGTCTGGATGGCCAGACCCAGAGACTGATGAGTGGAGTTACATCCACCTGATGCATCATCATTAGTGCTGTTCTCCAGGGCTCACAATCCTGAGAGCCAGTCCTGGTCTGGGCGAGGGGATCACCCTTAGTAAGTTTTCAGATGACACGAAGTTGGATGGGAGTGTTGATCTGTTGGAGGCTAGAAAGCATCTGCAAAAGGGTGAGGACAGGCCAGATCAATGGGCCAAGGCCAGTGGTATGAGGTTCAACAAGGCCAAGTGCCAGGTCCCACACACGAGTCACAGCAACCACAGGCAGTGCCACAGACTTCAGGGAGTGTCTGGAAATCTGCCCAGTGGAAAAGGACCTGGGGTGCAGCTAAACAGTGTCTGAACAGGAGCCAGCCATGCCCAGGTGGCCAATAAGGCCAATGGCATCCTGGTCTGTGTCAGCAATAGCGTGGCCAGCAGGACAGGGCAGAGGTTTTTCCCCTGACCCTGGCACCGGTGAGGCTGCAGCTTGAATCCTGTGTTCACTTCTGGGCCTCTCATTAGAAGAAAGACATTGAGAAAGGCAACAGAGCCAGTGAGGGGTCTGGAGAGTAAGTCCTGTGAGGACCAGCTGAGGGAGCTGGGGTTGTTTAGCCTGGAGAAGAGGAGGTTCAGGGCTGACTTTATTGCTCTCTACAACTCCCTGAAAGGAGGATGTGGTGAAGTGCGTGTCAGTCTCTTCTCCCAGGTAATGAGACAGGGCAAGAGGAAATGGCCCCTATTTCCACCAGGGAAAGTTTAGATTGGATATTAGTAACAATGTCTTCAGCAGACAGGATCGCTCCACATGTCAAGCAGTGGAACAGGCTGCTGGGGAAGTGGTTGAGTCACCTTCCCTGGAGATGTTTAGAAGACATAGTGCTTAGAAACATGGTCTAGTGGCGTACTTGGCAATGTTAGGTTAATGGTTTTACTCAATAATCTTAAAGATGGAAAAATCTGCTGTGGTTAAAGATTCTTCTGAAAGAAATAAACAAACAAACAAACCCCTAGCCTCTTGTAGGCTGTGAAGATTATGAAAGCCATGTGCACGTGGCTGCAGCACATTTGAACTTCACAACGGGAAGTTCTCCCTGAAAATCAGGTGACAAAGGTCTTGTCACACACAGAACAACAAGGGGGCTGTGATGCCATCACTTTGCTGATGAAGGTGCCCAGTTATTGCTTTTCTGGGTGTGGTGCTTGGCCCATTTTCACAGCTCAGTTTGACAGTACACATCCCATAAAGCCAAGAACAACAAAAACACCAGAGCCAGATTTCACTCAGGTCTGAAACTCTCTGAACAAAACATACGGCCTCTTCTGCCTAAGAACATTTTATTTTCAAAAGCAGCATTTTTGCATGATTTCACTGATTTGAATGAAATGGGGACAGTTTGTGGCATGATTTTTATAGTGACATTAGCTGAAAAATATGTGTATATGGTGGTCAGTAGTGGTCACCATCTTCAAGCTCTGCAAAGCACAGCCATGCCCCTGGCAAAGCCAGGAAAGGCCACAGGTGGGAAACACATCACACCAAAAAGAGAAGAATGACCAACAGCTATCTTGACACTAAACATACCCTTGAGTGTGCAGGCTCCAAATTATCTCATATTCTGCAGTGCAAAGCACTCCTCTTCTGCAGGGCCAGATGCCCAGACAGTGTAAATCATCTTCCCAGTGCTGCCATCATTGATGTCTGCCAGCTGGCATCACCTGTGGGTTTGACTACAGGTCCTTCTTTTCCTGAAGCCAAACAACATCCCTAAAAGTAGTCAGAAGCCTTAAACCTTGCTGTTTTCCTTCTCCTAGCCCTTCTGGCAAACCTACATGTCAGCAGCCTGCTAGGAAAATGCATGTCAGTTTCTAAATGTGCAAGTGCAGAAATGAAGGGAAAACTTCCACATACCTCTTTCCTTTCTCATTCCCACACAGAGGAACCTTGCCAACCCATGGAAGAAGAAGGCTTGCTGGACAGAAGCCCCAGCCCAAGTGGGATATTTCAAGCCACTCAGTGAAGGGGAACAGTCCCATTGCCGCCAGGCCAGAACCAATGCACAAACATTTTACACAACTATTTTTGTGGTGGGATCTAATGGCTTGGTATCTGAGACATCTGCTGAGAATCAAACCCCCCTTGTACATAGCTCAGCCAGCCTCACACTTCTGGTTGCTGAAGCCACAGCTCTGGTCTGCTTCTCAGGTTCTGTTAACAGCAGAACAAAGCAACAAACTAGCTTGCTTTAAACTGGTATCAGTCATGCTTTGTATTACTGTGTCAGGTACACCTTGTGCAAATTCCAAAAACCTGCAACATCCACCACATGTCTCTGTACTTACCCAAATCCTCTTTCTGAGAGAAGAGACAAAATAAGAGCATGGTTATGGCAGGACATCATGACTTGCAGCCTGTATTTGTAAGGGAATCCTGATCTGTGCTAACAGAAAGACACCCTGCTCCCCTGCCCCCCATCCCCTCCTACATGCACACACACATTCACACTCACTTTCTCATATACTGTCATTCAAGTGCCACTTTCAGGTGCTGGTTCTTTCATGGGAACACAACACAAATACATAGCAATATATAAATATATAAAAAATACACTTGAACCATTTCATTATTTTCACAGGTGATTCTTAAGGTCAGTTCTGTGATGTCAAATCCAGTACTTAGGTCCCCTGTCCTAAACCAAGGTACCCATGCTCTTAAATCAGTATCTTTCAGCATCAATGGGTGCTCTGAGCACAAAGTGGGGCAAGGAAGCAGTAGATGGTTTTTCAGATTGCCCACTGTAGTTTTGAAAAGAGAAGGAAAATTTCATCACAATCTAATTGCTCCACTTCTTGCAGAAATGGCAGTTGTCACTTGTGCTCACAGTGAGATAAAACACACAGACAATTTGTATTCAGAAGTAATGCTGTTTGAGGCTTTGAGAAGATAGTGTGCAGTCATGATCTGTAAGTCCTCCTGAGGCATTTTGCTTTATCTGTGGCACATATTCTAAATGAAGTCAGGGTATTATCTCTATAAGAGCTGCAGCACCCAGCCTGGCCTATAGGCCTACTTCGCCAAAGACATAGTCCCATATATGTATGTATGTGTGCACTAAAGAGACAATAACATTAAAATTCTGCTTTGGAAATTTTGTAAAATTCCTCAAGAAAGGGCATCCCAATGTGTCGGCAAAATTATATTTTTAGAAAATGTGATTTAGCTTCTCAGCATCACAGGGGAACAGAGTGGTTCCTTTGGCTTCATGACTTAACCACTTGGCTTCAAGTGACATGATTGAAGGGCAGAGTGAAATATGTTGCTCACCTAACATGAAAAGACATAGTCTTCCATTTTTTCACTTGCTCATCTGCTGAGCAAAGATTTGCATAGTCTGTGAATCAGCCAGGCTGAGGCATGAAGACCACCCAGATCACTCCATGGTTAACAGCCTCCCTATGATCCAACCCATATATTTTGTGGCTGAGGAGATGGCTCACTGGCCTCTGAGCAGCTTCTGAGGGCCCTCAGCTCAAATATACCACATCTTTCCTTGACAGGACAAGTGGCATGAGATTGGTTTGTTCTTTGTTGAACTCTGAATCCAAATCCGCATCCTTCATTCCAAACTATGGTTTACTGAAGTGCAGTTTAACAAGGTCATATGCTATTTTGGATATGTAACAACAAAAATGTAGTTGGAAAATCAAAGAAAATTAAAAACAGCTTGTGACACTCAAATATTCAACAATTACATGTGGGTCTTCCATAATACCCAATTTATAAAATAGGAGAGGGTTGGCAGAAACCCCGAAGAAACGTAAATCACAGGGAATATATACAGGGACAGATGGCAAGACTCTGGAAGAGATTTCAAGAAGCCATCCAGTCTTTTTCTTAAGACAAAAATCACTATCTCTGTCATTTCCTACAAATGCTTTTTCCTATTTTAGATGAGATAAGGCAAATATCAAACACCAATAGTGGGGATTCCACAGCCTCTCCAGGCAATCTGTCCCTGCACTTTACTATCTCTGCTTTAATGCCTTGCTTAAGTCTTTCAACCCTTACTTTGATTCTGTTCCTTCATGTCATAACCAAGAGGGACAAGAAAATGAGTAGAAATCAATTTAGAGAAACTGCACTGTGTTTGAATAAGGGACAGCAAATGGTTTTCTTTTACAAGTTCATTGTAAGTAGTTCTGGTTTACAGCTATGGGTTGTTTCTTTTTCTTTTTGGGCCAAATTAATTTCCACATGCTGGCGAAATTATCAGCTTCAGAAAACCCATTAGTAACAGTAAATCCAAATAAAGATGTGAAGATGAGTACTGAAATCTTTCCTGAAGCTATTTAATAGTATTCCTGTTAGAGGTCTGAATCAGTAAGACCTAGAGGCATGCTGGGGTCTTCAGTGGCAACACCTTGAAAGGTGATTTCATATTCTTATCGGTAAGGACATATACTGAAATTTTTAGATACATTCTGGTTTGGCCAGATAGTTCTCAGGCAGTAGGAGTTTTATCACTGATATAATTTGAGAGCTTTTAAGAAGCAACTGGTAAGAAACAGAGTATAAATGCAGGCTGTGGCATCATCGTATTGCACTGCCAAAAAGAAACCAGCTCCTATGCAGCGCACAGTAACTTTGCAAAAGTTATGGTTTTGACAGCGGTGTTCTATTCCCATGGGAGGACATTAGTCACTGTGGATGGGCACATTCAGTTTGTGCCGCATTACCCATACAAAGACACATTTGCAGAGGCCAAAAGGCAGACCTGCTGCAGGGAATGAGCTGTCATAGCTTCACCAACTTCCACTGGGCAGCAATGAGTTCCATAAAAAATTGTTCCCAAACATCTGCATACTTGATTTCCTTCTCTGTTTACAGAAATACTCTCCACTAAATATGCAGGCTGGTGTTAGCCCTTTTTGGATCGATTCCTGAGCATTTTATGGCTGTTCAGCTTGGCATGATTATAAACATTTCAGTACTGCTAGTAGGTACAGAACTGCCAGATCTTTAGCAACTGAATTAGAAAAAAAAAAAACAAAAAAAACCAAAACCAATGCCTTACAGTCATATTAGCTCTGCATTGAAAAGACTATATTTAAAGTGCAATTACTACGGTTTGTATGGGACAGTTATAGCAAGTAAATAGTGTGATGTAAGTTTTGGCATGGGTTTGACAGTTTGAAGTGGGCAGAATATCTTCAGCTTTAATATATACATTACATATCCAATGAAGACTAACAATGCTTATACAAAGACCTCAGATTTGTCTTTTATTGAGATCCTACTTTAAGATTTGAACTATGGCATAAAGGTAAGGCTACAAGATAAGACTGCCAGTCTGTGTGCAAACCTGAACAGTTCAAATTTTGTAGATCAAAAATCTGCCTGTCACAAACACTCAGGTTGATGCTGCAAGGCTCAGAGCAGTTGGAGATTCTGCTTGCCAAAGCTTCCTGACAGAAATAGTCTCACACCACCTAACTCCACTAACTGCATGAAAGTTGGATGGGGCAGGATACAATCTGCTGCCAGTCCCTCATCTATAGAAACATGAAAATACATGTACAACTTTCCACTCATGATCAGATGATGTGCAATGTCAAGTCTGTTCTCTTACACAATCCAACCTGAGTCTGAGTTTTGCAAGAACTGACTTTTCATCATTTGATATTGTAAAGGCAACATATCCATCACCTGTATTGCACAATATTTTCCCTGGACTGATACAAAGAAAACCAGACACTAAACAGGCCATTTTTCAGAAGCCTGTGTGTCTTCCTTTCTCTTCTCCATGACTTAATGCTATTACTTTCCTAAAGTCTAGGGGCACATATCCAAAATCCCACAGCCCTGAGAGACTTTTCTAAGCAAACTGCTCCACTTTATTGTTCTTCAGCATATCGTCTCTGCACAACTGGAGCAGAATGTGGCCTTGAGTCTCTTACCTCCCATTTCTGTGTGTGATTCCTCATCAGTGTTGAAAGGTACTGTCAACGCAGCTTTGATTCCTTTTCATTCACTGCCTGACACATTTAGAATAGCAAAACCTCTAGATGCAAGATCAATTTGGCAAAAAGCCAGTAATTGCCAACACAGACAAAAGAAAATACTTTAGACAAAGAAACCTTTCCCTGTTGTATTAACAGAGGTCCTAGAAGAGGTTTCATTTTTCCTTCATTTCACTAGAGAACCGCTGTTTGACCACTCAAGGCAGCCAGAGTGGTCAGCCTCCCAGTCCCACGGAGAATCCCAGGCCTTGTGCCCATGCCCTGCTGCACGTTGCAGTGCCATGGGACAGCACATGCCCAGGAGACCATGCTCCTAAGGGAAGGAATGCCCCACAAACCTCAGGGGGACTTCTGAACATTGGTGAACTCATGGGAAGCTCTGCCAGCCTCCCAGGCATTTATAGCAACAGGCAAGAGAAAGCCAGATCTAACAGTGTATTTATCACATTAACATGCAAGGTATAGCAAATGTGTTATAAGGAGATGTTGCAAAATAAAAAACACATGTTTAGCTCAGTGGCTCAATAGGGCTTCTCTTTAAATTCAGATGGTAGTTCCCAAGCCAGACTAATCTTTGAGACCATCACAGCTCTGAGCAATATTAAAGATATAGACTTTCTTTATATTGCTCTTTTCTTTGGTAGTTTCACCAAAGTGCCTGTTCACGCATCCCTAGGGATTTCCTGTAAGCTCCAGCTCCAACAGCTGATTCATCCAAGGCATCAGTTCGTATCTATCTGCCTAACTAATGACATCCCGTATATCACAGCTCAGATGCTGGTGGAAAAATGGCTTTTGAAACAAATCTTCACAAAGGACAGGTGTGGAAGTATGGCTGAAAGTCATAGAAACTTAGAGCTCATGTAAGTTTATGGGCATAACATCTCTGACAAAATAGTTATTTTGTAGTTATTTATAAACCCACAGACAGAATTAAGAAAGAAGTTTATTAAAAGTGTGTAATAGAACTCAGACATAGGGCAAATAGCTAAGGTTTGATGAATAACATCATTGGAAAGCTGATTTCTAGATAATTTTCATAGCAAAAACAGGGAACAGCCAGTGAGTCTCTTTCCATGGCAGCATTCTCTTTTACTCCCTGAAATCACCAGGACTTCCTCCCAGGAAATCAGAACAGGGCAATTTCTGACCCATGAACATTCTGTGCTGCTCTCTCTGCCCATGTCTTAGTCAATCCTCTTACTCAAAAGGCAGCAAAACATGCAGTTGCCATGTAACCATAAACTTGAGTGGTCTTGTATCAAATTACCCATAATTTGCTTTCAGGCTTTTCTTTTCCAGGTGTAATCAGGACTCTCTTCTAAAGTAATCAAATTAATTAGATTCGCCAATAATGTGAGAAGTTTTCTAATTAGCCTTCTCCACAGCACAAATAAAAACATCTTTCTCGTTCTGTCCCCATAATCCCTGCCCAAGAGGACTTGAGCAGCATCCTGAGCAGGTACACCTGGGGAGAGACATTGAACGCCTTATTATAATTATTATTTTACAACACTTTACCTGGAGATCTCTGACTAATGGCATTAACTGCCATGAGCTGAGTGCTATGGAGAGCTAGAGGAAAGCTACATTTGTCCCAGAGGATATTGTTTATTTCTGCTGAGCAGCAGGGGGTATCCCATGGGAATCCTTGCTTATAAGGTAGAGAAATAAGAAGAGCAGCCACATAATATCTTGTCATTTGTCCATTAACAAATCACACTTGGATGTTGTTCCTTAAGTCAGAAACAAATTACAAATATGCAAGACAGCTAGTAGTGCCCTAGGGCACCAGTCCATCTCCCCCAGTCTGTCATCCTCTCCCCCAAGTGACGCACCACCCTTTTTTGGTCTCTTCTCTGCTTTGGAAATCCTTGCATCACATCTCTTCAAGAAGGGCCCAGAATGGGAAGGGAAGTACAGGCATATCACTTCTGCTGTGAAGGTGTTCCCAGACATGAAGGAACTGCCAGGCCCTGTCTCTTAGTTTAAGTTTGGGAGAGGTTAAGGGTCTGGCAGACGCCCAGTGTAGCTGGTACACAGTTGCTCCAGGTACTCCACAGCTGCTACCAGCTTTATCCAATCATTGGCACACAGATATATCAATTCCAGTTAACATTTCCACACTTAGCAGTACAGGAATAAAACTATTTTACATCTATGCTCACTGATCTTCACCCTCAGCTGGGTATGTCTATGGGACAGACTCCTTTGTAGTCCATTGTGGAAGACCCTGTCTACATCAGCCCTTCTACAGAAAGCGCTGTAAATCCAGTCAGATCCCAGGCACCAGCTCTCCTTGTGTTGTGCCAGCTTGCATGTAAGCAAAACTGACTTCATCACCATAACCCCACTAGGCTAAATTTGCCCAAGCTTGGAGCATCTCCAATCCCAAAGCAGGGGCAACACCTGGAGCCTTTGATCTAACAGCTGCTGCAGTTCCCACGTTAACATGACAATGAAGGCCAGGGAGTTTTCTCCAACACAGGTATTCTACAGAGGATTTCTATGCAGTGAGTCATCAGCACTGTAAGCTGTAACCATAACTAGGAAATAAACTCATCTATTGAATTATTTCGAGAGCATGCTTCCCCTCTGACACACCTTACCTGTGAGGCCAAAGTAAACTAGCTAGAAATACTGTTAATACTTCACAGTAAAGAGAGGTACAATTTTGCAAGGAAGTAATGGCAGCTTTCCCTGTGGCTGAATGAAAAAATAATGCTACTAGCCTAGGGAACAACCTTGAAAAATCAGTGTCTTACACACAAAGAAGAAAAAATATTGTGTAAAATATTGTGATGCAGCTGTTCATCACAGCCTTGTGAAATTTAATGATGTCGTGTAGAGTGTGGCTGCTAATGTAAACCATAAATAATTCATTGAAAACAATTTATGTGAAGGGACCTTCCAAAAGTCTTGTGTGTTTTTTTCCCCTAGTCAGTGACCGTGACTTAGACCAGAACAGCTGTGCACAGGCTCAGGCTTTACTGAGCTGAGGAATTTAGACCCAGAAAGAAGAACACTGAGCTACTGATTTTCAGGGATTTTAAGGATAGGGCTATTGATGCATCACAATGCCCAACACCTCTTGGCGTCAGTAACTCTATTTGATTTTGGTTTTTTTCCACTTCTAGCAGGGAGAGAAGTGCCACAAGTCCTGCCAATTGGCCAGCTGCTTCATGCACACACATGCAGCCGTGCCTATTCATGCACCCGTTTGCCACGGCAGACAAAGCCAAACCCTGGCCATGCTGGCAGTCCTGATAGCCCCAGGGCTGCACTGTGGTCACCACAGAGCAGCTTCAATTCAGAGTTCCTCCTTGCTGTTGATTACAAATAACTCTTTCTCTCACAAACCCACCACGTGTGGCTATGCTTGCCCTCCATCACCAAGGAAAGAAGCTGCATCCTGGTTTTGGTTCTCCTTCCTGCTGCCATGCTCATAACTGATGGCAATTAACGCCCCTCTGGAGCACGCTTTGTTTGTATTTCTGTAGCTGTAAATACCCAGCATGCAGGCAGGGCAGCTCTCACCTCATCATTGCCTACAAACCTCTCAGGGTTTGCATTTTGTGGTCAGAGGAGAAGCAGAAAATGGGATTAGCTGTCTGTGCAACCATGGTTAGCCTAAACCTTCCTTGTGGTGACCATTAAAGCTTTGTTCCTAAAACGGGAGGTTTTAAAAGGAAATAGAGGCATATTCCAAACAGAGGTGGATATTTTAACTTCCTCTCTTCTCCAGAGAAATATGGCCTTAAGATATACCTTCCCCCCTCCCCAGCTTTTTAACCAACAGAACGAGTACAGAAGTCAGCATTATTTATCTCAGAGACCGTGCTTGGTTTGTGCTTGCAGACACCTCATTTTTCCTCTGTGCCTCAGCCTCCCCATAATGGCTGTTCAGGTTTCTCAAAGGCTTTCCTGGGAAAGCACTCTTTGTGTGTTAAATATTATGGTAAAGGCTCTCACATTCACTGGAGAGCAGTGCCTTGACCTTGGTCACCCTCCTTTAGCTTAAGTCCTAGGCCAGAGTCCTTTTATTTCCCCAAGAGGCCCCATTTCATATGCAGTCTTTTTCTTCACCACCAAAGACTCAAGTATACCGAGGTTAAAAAGGACATTTTGAAAGCAAAAATAATGATTTTTTTCCTGGCCATGACTTAGCCCCAGTAGGCAACTAAGTACCACACGGCCACTCACTGCACCCTAAACACCAGTGGGGGAATGGAGGTGGGCTTACATAAAAACACTTTAATAATTGAAATAACACAAACATAACACTAACTGTACTTAAAAGGGAGCCGACAGAAACAGAAAGAGAAATAAAACCCAAGAAATACAAGTGATATGCAACTCAGTTGCTCACCACCTGCTGACTGACACCCAGGCCATCTCCCAGAGGAGATCAGCAGCTCCCAGACAACTGCCCCAGTTTACACTGGGCATGCCATTCTATCAGTTCAGGCCAGCTGTCCTTGACTTAGGGTTAGCACTACCTAGCAACAACCAAACATAGGTACCTTAGCAACATTGGTATCGTAATGAATTCAAACCACAGCTAGTAAGAAGAAAATTAACTGTATCCCAGGTGATACCAAAACATTCACTCATCATTTGAAGCCTCCTGCCTGTGAATAATGCATAGATTTTTATTTCTTCCTTTCCAAAGAATAGCAAATGGATATTTCATCCATTTTCAACCTGGTGAAACTTAATCATGAACACCTTAAAAGCCTCCTTATACCCCAATCTAAGGCTCATCACTCAGACCTATTCTCAGACCATTCGGCAGGTCTGTCCCAGATGCTCTCGAAAGGATGAACTGCACATCCCACTTGCCTACATCCTACTCCTTCTCTGATGTTCTTCTGTGCCTCAGTGTGGAAAGTGGCTGCTCAGATCCCCTGGGCTGTGGCCTCATCCAGGATCCCCACCTGCCCAGGCTGTGCCAGCACCTCTGTAGTAAGAGTGAGGGAGGCAGCTGTGGGGAAACCTCATTTAGTTGACATCCTGGATCATTCAGGAACTGAGGAGAATTTTTAAAATTATATTTATGTATATTTATATCTACTGAAAGCAACATAAGAAGGATTCTGGCTGGAGGATTAGGTATGTAGAAGTAGGTTGAGAGCCAGCAGGAAGAAATAGAAGGAACCTATGGAGAGGCAGGAGAGTAAAGACTTTGCTATTCACTGTAATGAGCATCCTCAATGCTTTTCTGTCTTAATTTTTGTGTATGTCTTAATTTCTAAAGCTAGAATTTTGGAAGGAACAGTAATAAACACTGTTAATGTTGGTGTACATTTAAATTTTTAAATTTAATATATGCAAGAGATATGTAAAAACAAGGTGGAAGCATATAAATGTAATCTCATTTGATAAGACTCAAATCATCAGATCATCCTCAAAATTTAAGTATTTTCACTTTATCAACACTGCTGAGCTATGTCACAGACTGAACATTTTCACCAGCAGAAAATGTAATACTTTTCATTTGTTAGGAAGCGTATCAAGAGAGCTTCAACTACAAATTCCTGGCATCTAAGGAAATATTCCCAAGTGTGCCCAGAAAAAAACAGTAATAATTTCTACTGATATTACACAGCTCTATTATAACACTTGAACCTACTGCATGTGGTACCGACATTACCAGCAGAAAATAACTCATTCTAGCCCAGATATTGCACTCCTTACCAGGCACCCTTTCTTTGCTTTTCAGTAGTTTTAAAGGCCATAACTCAGGTTACACAAAGTGCTAATGAAGCTCAGTACAACAAACCAGATCACATTTTGCATAAAATGAAGTACTGAACCCAATGGTGACAGAGGAAGAAAAGAAAGAGCAGGAGAAGGAGGGACACTCACAGCCTTCAGACAATGAGTTTGCAAGGAGAAACAAATGCTCTCCATATGCCTGTTCAGAAAGCTGCCAGACTACCTGCAACATGGGATTGATGTGAGGATGGCAAGAAACAGCCAAATACCAAGAAGGGGTCTAGAACAGGGAGTCTGTCCTGCTGTATGGCTCATTAACCACCAGATACATCAGCTATACTGGGGTTAGACAACATGTGGGAGAAGCAGTGCCCAGCACTGCCCTTATTCTGTTCCCTTCACAGACCTGATACTCCTTGCACTAGCACAAGGTTATTTCTTTGCCAGCATGGCTATGTCCTGAAATGCTGGTGCTCACCAGGGCAGGATAGTGTGCAGGATAGTGGTGCAGAATAGCAAAACTATCCTGGGAGGCAGGGGAAGCAGCAGAAATCAGAGCACCAGCTGACGGGTACAGCACCTATGAAGAAAAAAGTCTATTACAAGTATAGGCAAGGGAATAATTACAAAAGCAAAACAATTTAACATGTATGACTTAACACTTAATTCATAGCATGAATGACAATGTTTAGAAATGCCAGCAAGAACTAAGTGTTTAGAAATAGGCTTGTAGTCACATTAAAAAAAAAAATCTCTTTCTCCATGAGCAGCTCAATTAATTATTAACAGTGGAATAGGGTCAGTAGTTTTGATTTTATTCCAATGTTTAGTGACTGACATCCATTGCTGTCTAGCCTGAATCTCAGTTGCAGATAGCCATGCACCAAACTTATAAAAAGCTGAAAGACTAGCAGACCCAGGAATGCAGGGAAAAGAGGACATGCTTCTCACATAAATGCAGGGATCTCGTTTCCACTCTCTTTTCAGAAGGTCACCCTGTGTGGCTCTGGAACGAAGGCCTGCAGGGCTCCCTTTCCAGGAGGCCGTGCAGTGGAGAAGGAGAGGGATGTGAGGCCCGGGTCCCTTGGCCATTCGCTGAACCCTTGCTGTCCCTGGCCAGACAGCTCCTGCAGAGCCTGAGCGGGGCCCAGGGCTGCCTCCAGCCACAGCCCTTCCCTTGCACTGCCAGGAGCAAGATCAGCAGCACGGGCAGCTTCCATGGGCAAAATGAGCAACTCCTCAGAGCACTGCAGACAGACCTGTCTACAGCTCATGTGGAGACATTCACGCTCCCTGGGTTGATTATCTATGCTGTTTAAAAAACACACACACATATTCACAAAATCCTTGTTTTTCCCAAGTACTGTATTCAAATTAAATATTCATCTCCCTTAAAAACCAATTAAATTTTACTCTCTAGCAATTTGCAAACCTAAACAGCAAATGCAGAAAAATAATTAGCATAGTAAGAAATAAGTTATTTCTCTGATAAGCTCATAAACCCTTTTAATTAAAGTAGCAATATTTTTAATTGCCAAAGGGAATATTTTGTTCATCATAGCAAACATTTCTAAGTTTTAATTTAAGTTCCAATCTAATATTTTGATAACCGAGAAATGGCCTCCAGGGGGCAACAGTATCCACCAAACAAAATAACAAAGTGCATTTCAACTTTATCAAAGGATTTCCATGCATCTATCTTCTTGGGATACAGGAAAGTTAAGTTAGCTTATGCAAACTCAGAGTAGCCTCCTGTGGAGGAGGCTAAAGGAAACAATTGCCATTCGTTCAAAACTCCACTTATTAAAAAAAGATATTATTAATCAAACTACAAGAGCATGCTTCCAGTAACTTTATGCATGCAACCTGAAATTCCTAATAAATGTAGAAACGGGCATTATTTGGTTTTTAAGCTTTTAGACAGGCTATTTTGAAGACATCTGAAATATCTTGGAATTGCTGCATTGCATCGCTTTCCCTGTGGACAGCAACCCATTGAGATGCAAAGGATTTATGAAACTCTGGTGCTGACAGAGCTGGTGGCCTGACAGTGGTCAGGGTGACACTGCCCCAGCAGAGCCAGTGCAAGGGCAGGGCCAGGCACACTCACAGGCACACTCAGCCTCTGTTGATAGCTTGCTGTATTTCATATTTCTAGAGTCCCATACTGTTGTTATTATATTCTTAAAGTCCATACCTTCTAGCTAGTTTTCTACATGCAGTTCTTCTCTGCAGCACAGTCCCTCATGGCTTCCACAGGGGCTCCTCCTGGGCTCTCGGCCCACCCCTTTTACCCCAGTTGCCTTCACAAGCTACAACTGCTGCCCTACTAAGGTCACAGCTGTGGCTCATTTGGAGTAACTAGGACCCACTTATCCAATATATAGATCGTACTCTGTGGAGAGGGACTCTCTCTACAGGCCTCAACAAACACACGTGCTGCAGGGGACCCTGTGTTGTTCCCTCGGGGCCAGCTGGGATCACCATCCCTCCGTGAGAGACAGATGCTGCACACACAGCATGGATCCCTCCAGCAGCCGTGGGGACGTGGAGCAGGGCATGGATCCCTCCAGTGGGGACGTGGAGCAGGGCATGGATCCCTCCAGTGGGGACACGGAGCAGGGCATGGATCCCTCCAGCAGCTGTGGGGATGTGGTTCAGGCTCTCTCACACCGTCCTTGGGGCTCTCCAGCACTCCAGTAGCACACGGGCCTGCCCAGTCAGGCTGAGGAGTCACACACAAGCACATAATTAACCACACCATCTAACAAGGAGCACATCCAAGTAGTACCTGTTGGATGGCACGAGGCATGCGCTAGGCCACCAACATTCATCAACCAGAAGATGGACTCTAAAAAACGAAAAATGTTATTGAGATTCTGCCAGGGGTACCTTGGAAACTGCCACCCCTGGGGAATTGATCACAAGGTGTTGCTATCAGGCCACTACTTACTGGCAGCTTCCTGACAGCAACTTTGTAAAATGTTGTCATCCTTATTTCAAGCAACAGTCACATCAAAACCCAACTTTTCTATTACAGATGAAAAAGAAGTTGTTCATTATTCATTATTTACGGTGCTGTAATGTTTAAGCACCTAGTTAAGATCATGCTGCCCAGCTTTTTGGGAAAGGAATTATCCCAGAAAGCCTGTAGTCTAAAACAGCAAGAACACACTGAAGGTAAACGCAGGTGTCACCTTGTGAAGCAGTATGAGACATAAGGTTAGTAGCTGGGAAAAGAAGAAATGCAAGTAAAGAAGACGAATATTGTGATATCTCCAGGTGCCATTTCGTAAAAAAAAAAAGAAAAATATAATTAAACCAGAAGACTGACTATACAAGGAAGTCACAGTAATCAAAACCTCACATTTAGGGAGGGAGAACTCCCATCTTCCTTCTGGACACTATCCAGAGAGATCTGGACTAGAGCTACATGATAGGAGGAGAAACAGGAGACTCACTTTAGTCCAGGAATGTGGTAAAATACTGTCACTTCTCTTTTGACTTTTCAAGATGCTTGTGCAATGATGAGAGCCAAAGGTAACATTGCTTAGTCTACTTGTTGATCTGTCTTGTTCTGTTTGATTTTTCTCTTCAAGGTCTACATGGCAGAATACAATCTTAAAATAACTTTTTCATGTTTAACTTGGCAGGTTTTTTTTTGTGATCTGAAGTGCTCATGGACTATTTTCTCTCATTTTGATCATAAAGAAGGAACTCTATTTTGAAACACATTTTAAATTCCATTCATCATGTTGCTTTTGTAGTTTACCATGTCCAGGCTTGACAAAGTGTTGATCAATCACCCATTCAGAACATGACTCAGATAGGAGAAAGCACAATGAAAGCTGTGTTTCTCTGACTGCAGTTTTAATAAAAGGAAACTGCTCTTTGAAGGAAGCCAACTTTTTTCACCCTATAGCCAAAGGGATTTCCAATAAACCTTAGGAAGAAAAGTCAGAATAACTATCTTCCTCCATGTGAACCAGTATTTCAGAGTCCATTCCAGATGCCTTTAGCAGAAATAATTCAAATTAAGTTGGATTAAGCATCAATTAGCATGGTGTTAGTAAAGCATCCTCAACAAAATAAACAGGGTTTTATTGTTGCCATTAACTAGAAATGGAAGTATTTTCATTGTTAAAGGAGAGAAATCCTTTGTCATGTAATTATTTAAAATATTTTTTGCTTTTTAACATAATTCTGTGTAATAAAATATATACACTATTTGTCTTGGGAAAAAAATATTCTACAAGGACATATAAAGCTATAATTTCATTAAGAGAAACTTTTGAGAATAGAGTCACAAAATCAATATATTCCTATGTTATTTAATCAAATAAAACCTAAGGTAACCATAGTTTTTTTCAAGACCAAAAACATACTGGCCATTTAATTTTGGGAGGTATTCCATAGATTTTTGCTCTTGGTAATTACCAAGAGCAAAATTTTTGCTCTTGGTAAATTGTACCAAGTAATCTGTATTTCGGCCATTCACTTGTTCACAGGAAACATTTCTTGTAGCAAGTTTTCATGGATACAAGATTTCACATTAAAAAAATATGACTTCTTTGGTCATCAGCTATTCATGAACTGTTTTGTATAACTTCTGACCTTATGTAGCCAGATATTAAGATACGTTAACATAGTCCTTAATGCATGCAATGAGAAAACCCACACTGTTGGAAGACTAAGAATCAAAGGGAAAGTGAGCCTGGTCAACCAGCTAAGCTCAGCAGGAACAGCAAGAAGTGCTGATAGGTAGCACAGAAAACCAAACACCTGGAGCTGTGTGTGTTAAGGAGGAACTTATCTGGGAACAGCTACAACTGTGAGGTCATTCTCTTAAAACAGTGTAAAAGCTGGAAAGTGGAAGCTGAGAACATGTTTTGCTGGGGTGAGTGGCTGGGAGTGTGGGACTGCCTTGCAGGGCATGTCTGCACACACCACACATTAGTTGTCACGACAACACGGACCTTCCTTGCACCTAAGCACACCATTGCTGTGGGTTCTCCACCTGATCCTCGCCAACTCAGCATGTCCAATCCACTGTGCAGCTTGTTTAAGTGATTTTCCATGGACGCTATTAAAGTAGAATGTTTACCACAAATTCCGGTTCTGTGCAAATCTTTTCCTCTGGAGAACCTCCTCATTCATGTTTATTAATTCTACTGGTTCTCAAAGCTCCTATTTTCTTACTATTTCCCTATTTAGTAAACTAGCACTGTTGGATAATAGAATATCTCTCTGATAATTTCCTTTTGGAAATCATTAGTCCAATTTAGTGGGTGTGTCCTTGTGCCTTTTTTTTTTCTTTTTTTTGTAAGTTCTGGAAGCATCTGGATTTGTTCCTAAGCAACACTTTTTAGTTTGCCATTTGCTTTTATTCAGCTCCCCAAAGAGTGCTTTTAAAGTTGTAGTAAGGTTGGCCATTTCAGAGAAGAAGCTTTTATTTTTCCTCTTGAATGAATGATGAGATCATGCCCAGATATCACAGGCTGACAGGAACATTCCCGAGTATATTAAAAACTGTCCATGAAACAATGAAATTCTTTTAAACTGAGATAATAGGTGAATTACCGGCAAGAATACTGATAACTTTGTCTATTGCGCTTGGGAAGGGCACAAGAGGAAAAGGACAACTAATTACTTAATATTCTGTGTAGAAAGTTAATTTTGACTAAACAAAAGCTTAGACATTTATCTGAGCCTCCAAAGGTTCAACTCCTCACCGTGTTGGTACACATCTAGCACCTAGCTTTGCCTACCAGCACGCAGAGGGCAGCCTAGTTACCCACACACCACAGAGGGGTGCTTAGATATCCCTGCATGCTGGAAAACACCAAATCAACAGCACGAATTTTACATGTAGCGAGAGCAAATCCCCTGAGAGTTGCCCCCTTTGGACACAATAGGTCCACATATACATCACCCATACAAATAGTGGAAGTCCTTCCAAATAATTCAAGGTCAATATGTTGATGGCTGTCTCTGTACACTGCAGTTCCACCCTTCATCACACAAAGAAGAGTTATACACTGTTTCAAAGGTGAGTTTTTTCACAGCATGCTCAGACAATGGTAAACCTGACCCTTTTAAGTTAATTTATAGTGAAATAATAAAACAGAACAGAACAAAGAGTGCTACATTGGAAATACTGCACCAGCAGAAGACTGTTCACCCATTAACTCCTGTGGAAAGGCCTTGAGACATAAAATGGGCTGCTGATTAAACAGAGACTCTGTGCTGCTCACTGCCCAGAGTCCCCAAAATATATGGCACTCTCTTTACTCCCTGGCACCCCTCCAAGTTTAATAGGTGCCATGTACTACAGACTGATCAGTTTATCTATAAATAAATATATTCCAGGAAAAAAAAAGTTCAATTTCTGCATGCAGGCTTCAGCACATTTTGTGACCTAAACTATTTCTGTCCAAATAAGTACATTACCAAAACCCTGCAATAAACAGTCTGTTTGGCTAGACCCTTGTCCTAGTCCACTCCCCCTCTGCTGTTTAACCAGAACAAAGGCACTTCACATTTCTGAGGAGAGATACTAGGTTTGCTGCCCATCACAACTACTGTGTAGCTGCTTTGGACATGGTTTCTGGCTGCAGCGTGGAAATTCAGGCAATGAACTCCAGCATGACAAGGAGCAGCTATTCTTGTGTGCAATGTAAAATGGCTTTTTGGCATCAATCTTTACCTCAACATACAGCATAGAAAAATGCAACTGGAGTTTCAGCACACAAGGGTATCTATTTCTTGAATCAAACCAAAATTCAGAAAGTTGTAAGGCTGATACAAATCTTCCTCCTTTGGATCCACTCTTGTGTATTAACAGCATATCTAAAGATCCTTCAGGAACTTTTAATCTGCAGGGAATTCAGGATTAAACCGCCTTGGAGGGCATTTGACAACAGCTAGCTTGTTTCTTCCATTGAATCTCTGATGTTCTTACACACAAGTCTCAGTCTCGCCCCCATGTCAGCTATTAATATGGTCAGCATTGTGATCAATAGTAGCAGAACAAAGGCCAAAATTGAATTGCTAACAGCCAGATCTGTAACACCTTTTACCTGTTAGGGGGTCCTGTGACACGCACCAGCCCTGCTACAGATAAGGTGTATCAGGTCATCACCTGACACAGCACAGACACAGACAGTCCAGCGTCAACGCTGAGCACTCACTCAGAAGATAAGGAAAATGGAACAGAGACACAGACAGGATGGATACACAGCATTATCTGTTTTTCTGCCCCTATCACAGATATTCACCTTCATCAGCTTTCCAGAGCTTGCTCTTGCACTTCAGTGAAATAATAATTGCAACTACTCTCGCTCTAACAGAATTCACTGCCTCTGAGATGTCTCGCTCAAAATTACAGAACTTAATGGTACAGTCTGGCTTTTGCTCCCACTAAAGGCTTGGGCTTTCATATTCTTCAGGAAGACACTTGGTGGCACTCATTCAACATCATTTTTACTTCCTATACCACAGATTCTCTGGGTTAACCTAAAAACATGGAAAAAATTCCCCTTTGTAAGTGTCTCCTATGAACTCTGGAACTACGACCAACTTTTGCAGTCATTACTTACTTTTCAACTTAATCATTAATAATGTAAAGAAATAGTTCATTTTTTGTTAAAAAAACCCCTAAAGATCACTTTGTGATAGTAACTGATCACTAAATTTGAGCTGAGATGTTTTTGCCTACCAATTACTTTGCAGAATCTTCATGTTTATACTTTCATGGGTACTTAAAATTTACTCCCTGTGTAAAGTGCAAATTCCTTGTCCCTTAACTGTTCACTGCAACTTGCATACAGCTCTTTGAAAAGAAACAAAGAAACAAGGCATGACTGAACTATCTGATAACCAGGATAGTTGCTCAAAGACAACTGCAAAGGAGGTAGGGAGTTTCACTGGCAGTACCCTGTAGTCCTTCTAATTTATACTTCTGAGTGACAGCCATTTGCAAACGGATATTCATACTGTGTTTTGAGAAAGACATAGGAGAACCAGCAGCACTCTTCATTTAGACTAATAAATACCAGTAATCCCTCTATAAAATCCAGCTTTTCCAGTTCCTCATGAACAGTACCCTAAAATGCTGCCAAGGACCACAGCCTTATCACAGACACCTGGCAGTTATTCTTATCAAGGCTGCTGAAAGATCTGACAGTAGGGGGGGATTTATTTATTTATTACCCTTAAGAGCGAGACAGTATGACATTCGCTAACGATAATCCAATACCGTTAGATAGCCCAAAGATTGATTCAAGGTGCCTCCTTTGTGGGAGGGGGAAGATCGTGCCCAGATGTCCCTGCAACTCTCCACTTACCACACTCAAAATAAAACTTCTGCGAAACAGATTACAAATAGGTCAGTGGCCACTCAGTGGAAATGTGTCAAAGCGATGGAGCACAGCTCTAAGCACGTTCTCAAAACACAGATAATGCTCTCACCCACAGAGTAAGTGGCCTTCCTCTAGAACAGAAACAAGGTTCACTGCCCATCCCCGCCATCCTTCAACAACAGCCAGAAGAGTGACCCACAGCTGTTACTCCACGGTCACAGTGACCACAGAGCTCGATTACTCCATGGACGCCCATTGGTCCTGAACCTTGGAAATACATGCTGCTAGGAAACTCCTTTCCCAGCAGTTTTACTTTTGTTCCAAGTTTCACCAGCTGCACCAGGGAAACCTCAGCTTTCTCGGACAAAGTGACCATGCTGTTATCTTCATGTACTTGAATGCAATTTGTTTGTATACTCAGTGGAGTTTACATACTTGAGGAAACACTTTGCTGACAAGTTCCAGTGTTGTCTAATAATCTTTACTAAAGCCCAGGAGATACTTTTCAATGCACATGAAAATTTTTGCATGTTAAAAGGTGTGCACGCAATACAATTTTTTTTTTCCCAGAATATTTTACTTCTGGCCTTTCTAGAAAGAGTATCATATTTAAAAATGTGAAAGTATTATCTTCTCCCTTTCCAGACTTCTGTGCAGCTAAAGGGCTTTTCCTCTAATATTCTTCTAAAAAGCACAAAAGACAACCCACTGTTTTAACAAAAACACAGGGAGGCAAAGTGCAATCCAAAAGTGAGTTACAATTAATCAGCTGAATATCATACTGAGCACTATTTGACCACATTAAGCACATCAAATACAAAGCACCTACAACGTGCTCTTCACACCAAGCCAGTATTCAGCGTATGCTGTGTCAGACGTGTTTTGTCACCACAATCATACAGCTTTTCCCACACCAGGTGCCAGAGCATGAGCCACAAAGGGCAGAGCTTCTCCAAAACGCTTTGATGTCCTGTCCCTTGCAGGAAGGCGGGGCTGCATTGCACAGAAATGAAAAACAGCGCCATTTCTGTGAATTCTAGGTACTTCGTATTTCATTGCAGTTATTATTTGTTTTGTTAAAGGTTCGTTAACGGGAGAAACAGTGGGAACCACGGGCAGCCGAGCGCACACCAGCGCCCGGGAAGCTCAGGGCAGAGGCGAGCGGGCCGAAGCGGCGGCGCAGCGCGGTCCGGTCCGCACGGTGCCCGGTGGGTGGTGCTGCGGGCCAGGGCCGCTCGGGAGCCCGGCCCGGGGAGCCGAGCGCCGCCGCACCCCGCGGGCCCGCTCCCGGCTGCAGGCCCGGCGGCACCGGGACCGCGCCCGCTGCGCTCCGCGGGCTAAACGCGTGGGAGCGCTCGGGGCAGTGCGGGGAGAGACGCAGGGAAAGTAGGTCAGCAGCGCCCAGCGGCAGAGCGGAACGGCACGGCACGGCACGGGGCAGGGGGGCAGGACGGGCAGCAGGGGCAGGGGGCTCTCCCTAGCCGGGGTCTGCCGGCGCTCCAGCCCTGACTCCAGGCGCCTGCAGCTCGCTGCCGGCCATTGGCAGGTACTCATAGTATTTACAGCACGATGGCTCTGCCGCTCGGCACACACGTTTGTATTTTGGTAAATACACAGACACATTCAAGGAATTTCGGAGGGGGAGGGGGAAAAGAGGGGCAGGGGGGGGATAGGACGGCAGGGGAAGGGCGCTAGAAATTAAAAGTGAAGCACAATTTGAAACTCTGCCTACACCACAGCTTTTATAATCAGCTTGTGACATGCTTGGCACTGAACACTGTTTATGTCCGCAATTAATGCAGTTAATGCTAGGTTAGTAACTGTGGCAGGCAGCCACGTGCATCGCCTGGCACATGGGTGCCTGCTCCCAGCCCAGCAGGCAGGCTCTGCTCCTGGGAGCGCACAGCCAGGCCAGTGCAAGCACATCTGGAGCCAGTTTAACCGGGGCCTCTCTCCAAAGCAGTACTCAGCATTGCCAGTGTATTCTTTCACACAAAATGCTGTAAAAGGAATTAGGACAAAAATGTGAGTGAGAGAAGATTAAAAAATGGGAGCGCAGGGCTCTTTCCAGTGGAAGCCACCCAGGCACCGGGCTTCATAGCCTGCCTGAGCAAGACCCAGCATCACGGAGCCCCTATGAGGGCCTCCAGAACCAGTCTGACCAGTTTCTGTTTCTCCTGTCTCTCCATGCAGTTGGACATCTCAGCGAGCAGTACAGACCTGTAGCTGCTGCTGGGCATCTGTTGTCTCCACCTGATGAGGGGCAGTGGCAAGGCTGTTCTCGATAAAAGGTGGTTTGCATAAGGACTGTACACCTATCAGCCATAAGCATGCAATCCCAAAGTAAAGTTTTCCAAAAATGCCTTTCTCAAGACAGAGTCACCATGTTGCAATGGGAAGATTTTATGAGCTGGTCGCAAAAACCCATTTGTACTTTTTGGGTGGGAGGTGAATTTTGAAACTGAATTTTTACAAAACTCAAAAGCTCTAGCAAGATTTCTGCATCATGTTCAGGGCTTCCTTGGGAAATCCAGTATCTTCAAACACTGCCTCTATGTCAAGGCATACGCCTGCGGACCTGCTCACTAATACAGCAGGCACACCAGTAGCATGACTTGCTTTTCTTTTGTGGCCACTTACAGCTCCAGTGAGAGCGGAATATACGTGCAAGTCGGTCACGCATTAAGTAAGTCACTATCATCTGTCACGTGTTTGTTCACTTATCTGCTTCCCAAGGAGAGGAGTGTTTGTTTTGAGGTTTTACATGCCTCTAAACATTTATTCCAGTAATGTCAAGGTCAAAGAAAGGTGTTCTTCACTTGCAGTAGGAGCTGGTGTAATCTGAGATAAGGTCCCAGGGGAAAGGAAGCATACTTCACAGTCATGGCTTGGCCATCGAAAACACGTGCATCCTGCACAGACACACATCAGCCTCCATCTGGAGGGCTACCTCATGTTAGAAGAACATCCCTGTCAACCCTCATGCTGTAACCTAATTCTTCATATAGTCTGAAATGGTCTGTCATATCAATTTCCTCTTTCCTTGGCATGGTAGCATTAGAAGCAAACTCTGTTCTGTTCTAAACAAGGCCACAAGTACTCGAGTCATAGCTTCTTCAGTAATATTTTAATCAAAATTATTAGTATTCTCGTACTTTTTGCTGAGCAAAGGGGAAAATTCAGCTTGTTTTTTGTTTTGATTTTGTTTGGGTTTTTTAAAATTAAGCTACAAATTCACTAAAGGAAATTAATGCTTCACAGGATACAAAAGAATACAAAAGAATACCACATGTGTTTGCTGTTACTGTTCTCTAGACTTCTTTATTGCATTCTTAGTCACTGCTTTTTCACCTGCTGCAAGCTATAAGCAAGAGGGTAGCAAATACATGGCAACACATGCTTTAAAGTGTGCTATTCTTTCCTGTTTCAAGGTTTTAGAAGTAATTTTAATGCACACGCCTCCAAAATGCAGCAAGAAAACCAAAATAACTGTCTTCTTAGCAGAAAAAAAAAACCCACTAAAAATGATCTTCAGCTGAGACGTTTTTCATTTAGCCATGCTTAAATATCACAGAATTAATGCTGCATATAGACAGCAAAAGGGTCATACACTCATCAGGAATTAAAAAATTAACACCTAGCAATGCAAAAATGCAAGTGTTTGAAAAAAGATTGTGTCCAAACAATGCAAGGATTATGAGGAAAGAAACTTCTATGCCCATTGAAGGGAAATGGCGTCCTATGCAGTGTGAAATCATTTGGTATATACTAGAGAGGTATCTACTAAATAATGAAGAAGGGGGGATTAGTTGGAGTCCCTGTTCATTGCTGAGTAAAACTTTCCACTATTTTTTCATCAATGTAAACTTGTGTTTAGGTAGACAGGGTAGTGTATAACAAATATTCCCTCTCCCACTGTACCAATTCAGGTGGGGAGACTTCCCCTGTTTAAAATGTCTTTTCTATCCATTTGCCTGCTGAGGATAATCAGAATGTTTAAGCATGGTGCATAGTCCCCACTCCTGGGGATGGGGAGGAGCTGACAAAAGCTAACATTATTTAGTGGATTTATAAGTAGCATTCCTTGGATTCGCTGCTATTCATTATATATTTAAAACTTCAAAGCTGGAAATGTACGAAGCTGAGAATGGACATGGAGCACGCCTAGTCTTATGGCTGAAATAATTGTGTGTCAGTTATCATGTCCATACTAATGAAGTTAGCCAGGCAGCTCTTCTACCTGCAGCTGGAGGGCACAGATTGCTGGTGTAGCTCTCTTGGATAACTCCTAGTGGGAAGAAATGTGTGGGAAGCCCTGGTTTCAGTACAGTAGTGAAGACTATGGAAGTCATTACAATCAACTGGCAGAGAGGTCATTTTAATTTACAGTGAAATCTAAGAGGAAGTGTGATGCATTTCTGTACTCACTGGGAGCCTTTTTCTCTGCCCAGGTGGCTGCAGCATGCTTTGTTTCTTAGCAGCTTGTTCAGGTAGAATCAATGGAAGAATCAGTGGGAGAGTGAGCTGGAGAACACCTAGGCAATGGTTGGTGGAATTGGAATGTAAATATGGAAGGCAAACAATGCCACCCCTCACAGCCTGATATCAGACCCGTGAGCAGCCATCAGCCCTCAGAATGAGCACTGCTTGAGGTGGTTGGTGCACGGACAAACCACGTTTTACCAGCTGAAAGAGGAAGAAAGGAGAATTTTACTCACTTTCTACTTCTTCATCCTGTTTCCTCAGATATGCAGGAGTTACGAGAGAAAGGGATCATTACCAGATAGTCTTTGACCCACAATATAGAATAATTGCCCTGTTAGTTACAGTTGCAGCTGGATTCTGCTGTACACTGTGTGGGGTAGAGATGATTAAAATGTGTGCCTTCAGTGATTTGTTGACTAACCCAGTCTTTGTGGCCAACTCATGCACGTTCCACTGCAAATGCTTTTGATAATGCTGCTATAAAGGCTTGTGAATGTCAGTGTAGGAGGGCAAAATATTTTGAGCTGCTCAGCTTCACTTTATAAATATTTTTGGAAGCCACCAGTGTGAAATGTTCCATTCACATTCAGCACTGAAAAAAATAATGGCTTCTTCTAAAACAAAGACACATCTGTCAGTGCAGTAGAGTATATGAATTTACATAATCTGCAGCACAGAAAAAGTACTTTCTCAAACAAATTAAGTCAAAGCAGGCAGAGAAAGAACAGCATGAAGCTCTCTATGCAATGTCAACAATAATTAACAGAGTACTTTATAGTCTGCCAGTGCTTCCCGTGAATAAGGTACTCTCAGGCATTTGGTATGAACAGACTGCCCTCCTGTTTCTCTGCTGCAGTCCAAAGCTGCAAGTCTTCACTTTTACTGGCCAGCCTATCATTAACTTTTAAATGTTGTATGCCACCCAACATTTCCCCTTAGAAGGACAAAGGACAGAGGGCATGAAGTTTCTGTTGCAACTGCTGCAGGGATTTATGGGGTTTGCTTTGCCGTGTCATACTGGGAAATTCGGGGAATTTACTGCTTTCTCAGATGCATCAAAAGAAAATTAAAAAGAAAAAAAAACAAAAAATAAACAAACAAACCCAAACGTGTTACCATGCACAGAACTTGTTAATCCCTTTATTCCTCAGTTTCCCTGTTGATACCTTGGGAGAAGGCAGTTTTCTTGTTTCCCTCACATACACATAAAACATTTGGAAGCTTTCTTTAACTCCTGCTGATTCTCCAGGGACGCAGAGTGAAGACATTTTGAATCATGGACCCTCTTCTCTTAGGCTGCCCGTGCACAAAATGCAGAACTGATGTGAGGCTGCTTTTGTGCACAGAATAGTATTGTATTGCTGCTGTATCTCTGATTAAATCACACTGCCTTTGCATGTACTTACAGATTAGATTTCCAGTATTGCCACAGAGTGGGACACTCCTGACATCTTTCTCTTTTTGCAAATGGTAAAACTGCAGCCTTGCCTAAAGCAGAGGAATTTCCACAAGTCTTTTTTCCTTATAGACTAATTTTGACTGATTTCTTCCACGTGTAAGAGTGCTCAGAAGGTTGTCAGGGAGACAACTGTTGACACAGCTTTACCCTGGTATGAAGGGCTTGGGCAGTTGAGTGCTTTTCAGCAGATTGTGCATTCGTGCAGATGCAAGCGCACTGGCAGACTGCAGACCTGACTTATTATTTGCTGGTCTGAGCTCACCAGCAAGCACTACCTCCAAACTACAGCTGTAAGAGGAGGTCAGCATACCTCAGCTAGTGTTATTTGAACTGGGTTGAGCAACAGAAAAAACCTGGTGACCAAAAGTCAAGTACAGTCAGTGTGAGACACAGGACTTATTTGGAAGGTTGGTCGGCACTGTGTACATTGCTGCTAGTAGCTCAGCTGGTTGTTTAAACTCATCCAGACCAATATAAAACACTGTAATAATGCTTCTCTGATGCCAGCATCCTTTGTAAAGTACAGCCCTGAGCCCAGAAATTCCCATCAGCCTGCAGTCTGTGTCATTGCCTCCAGCTCTTCTGTGGATCTCTGTGCTTTCTTCCTTTCCTTCCTGCAAGCTGTGACCAAAATGAAATCAAAACCAGCCATCACGTTCCCAGAATTGGTGTAAAGGTTGAAAACAAGTATAATAAACTTTGCACTGACTGTGGCTAATTAGCACACAGGCAATCATTTATGATTAAGCTATATAAAATGTTTGTTATTAGTGAAAGAGCTGAATGCTTCAGTACACAGCAAAGGTCCAGGGCACAGAGAAGTTAAGTGACTTGCTCAGTTTGATGCAGCAATTCACTGACAGAGGTAGAAATAGGCCACTCAGTTTTCTCTCTCAAAACAGGTCTAATCTCTACATCATACTTTGATCTCCCTTTAGCAGCAGAAAATAAAACCCCTCTGTTCACGGTATAAGTCTTTACAGAAATTACTTTCAAGTTACAGACTCACCATTATCACATTACTGCAAGATCAAACAAAGAGAGGGGCAGTAGGAGAGGAAAAGAAGGGTTACTTTGTGTCATTTACTTCTACAGTCTGCTCAACAAAGCCAAAGAGGAAAAACAATTTTTTTTTTTTAGACAGATGTCTTTTACAGCACATCAAACACTTCTCATGGGCGTATGTCAGAGACATTTTACTACAAAGGCTTTGTCCTTTGCATTCACAGCAGCCCGGATGTTTATCAGGATTTTCCATTCCCTAAATTCAAGATCACATTGGGATCTGTGTTAAGATGGCAACAGTACATCAACAAAGTACAAAATTCTTAGCAAAAAGAAAGCATTAACATAAATTGTTCCTGTACTAAGACTGTGGTGGGCGAGTTCCTGTCATCTTTAAAGGACTGTCTGGAGCAGGAAACAGCCTATTTTCAATGCACTGGCTTGGAGAAAGTCAGTATGAGGGAATGATTGTCTTTCCTAATGGATTTACAAATAGTAAATGTCTAAGTGCTCCATGCAAAGCATGTGACCATAATATCATGAAGACAACATCCCATTACTTACTGTATAACATCTCATACACATATTGTGCTCTCAGTGTGCCTGCAGCAATCCTCTGATTTGTTTATTCATAAGGGCAGTTTGTAATTCTTGAAGTTATCTAGCACAACAAAGAGCATTACACACAGAGACAAACTAAATTTAATATTGCTACACACTCTTCCTCTCCTAGGCCAGGACTCAACAGCATCTTGCATTTCCTCTCTCCTCACCCCACGCTTATAGTGTGCATAATCTCAGTCCATGGATTGCTACAGGATCCTTCCAAAAACTCTTGTATCCTTCCTTGGTGAGGTGTTCTTTGTTCTAGGAACAAAGCAGGTCACTGAGTGTTGCTCTAAGTCAGTTCTCCCAGCCTCTCTGCCCATAGAACAGCACAGAAGAGGATGGCACATGCTCCGCCAGCAAGCTGATCTGCTCCACTCCCTGGAAATTTCAATCACCGACACACATCAGCAACAGTAGAAGTGCCTATCCCCAAACCCAATACATTTTTCACTTGGGATGACACTTTGCTTCCACAAGACATTCTGTTCCCTGGCACCACCATGGATTGAAATGCTTCACTTGAGAGGAAATTTCATTGTAAACCAGAAGGACAGCATGCTCCAACACTTAGTGCAGAAAAAGAGGATAGGCAGAAATAGCAGAGATGTCTGAGGTCCCGTTTGCTTCTGTTTGGAATATAAACAATCTCACAATTCTTCTCTGTGCCAATTCTCTTGTAGGTTGAAGTAACTCTTTTCCCATTTTAGTAATCCTAGTTTCTCAAGAAGGTAAGACATCAGGTAATCCTATACTTTACTGTCTGCCTACCACCAGTGCTACTGTGTAGTCTCACACAGCATTTGTGCACTGCCCTTGCATTTACCAGCAAGAAATGAACAGATCCATCCATCAGGCTCCAGCAGATGTGTATCTGCAGAGAAGGGAGCTCATGTCTGTTACTGGTAGCAGCAACTCCTTCCCCAGTGAGTCTGAACAGCCTCTCTCTCCAGGTTAAACCAAATGGCTTTGGTTGTCTCTCTCAGACATGTGAGTGAATGGATGTGACGCCCCAAAACTCCCACCTCTCAGATCATATACTACTTATGTGAAAACAGTGGGTAAGCTTCTGGCAGCTCTTCCTCTTTAAAATGGACTGGGGAAAAGCAGCATGTAATTTTCTGGCAGCAACACTGGAACACTAAAAATTATGAGTCCCCACAGCTATTCCCACCTGTTCTTACAGCAATATTATATGGGATATATACCCACCCATGAGTCTATCTGTGATGGTTTTATAGCTCAAACTGTAAAAAAAAAACCCAAAACAACCCAACCCAACCCAGACCCCAGACTTTCCTGCATAGGAAAAAGGATGTAAAACAGTAGTTGGAAATTTCACCTGTTTTCACATCTCACTTAAGTTGTGTCTAAACTTCTTCCATAGAAGGGAATAAAAGCAGGACAGATGTGTATTAACCCAAAGGTGATACTGACCAGAGATACTGTAACACCTGAATATGGAGCAAGATGAGGGTGAGTCAGCAGAAGATGTTTGTCTTCTATGCAGAGTCCTAAAATTTGGCTGTCTGTTACAGGAAATTACACTAATACTGAATCACAGTTCTGTATGCATCATCATCATGTACAGATGTTTTCCATGGTGAGGAAGTTGCTGTTAGGTAAGCTTTAAAACTTTATGCAATAATTTTATTTCAAAATGTGTCCTAGAGCATCCAGTTTTTCTTGTGCATGAAAGTATCTGCAGTGTTTATGATTTCTATTCTCTTCAGCAAAAACTCTGACCAAGACACTCCAGGGATAGGTGCAACAACCCTTCCATATTCTACCTGAAAAGACAAATAGTTTGCAACTATTCTCTAACAAAACACACAGAAAAGAAGATGAAAGAACTGAAAAGGATCAGTGGAATGCTCATAAAATGGAGACTTATCTCATGACAAATGAATTCGGGTTGCCTAGGATTTTTCTTAGATATATTTAATTTTTTCCACATGATTTTTTGTTAGTGGATGTATCTTCAGAAGGAATATACTAATTTAAAAATGCTTCCATTGTGATTAGAATAGGCAAGATTTCTGTGCTCCAGAAACTTTTTTAAAAGTCTTGGGAAATAACTTTAAAGTCCCAAGGATTCTAGAGGTTGACAGGGACTTAATTCAACTCATCTGTAGCAAAAAATGTTTAAAATTTATTTCTTTTAATAGCTATTATGTTGAGAGTGCAATAAAGAGATATGCTGATAAGAGAAAAATCATCCTTTTTGCTAATAATAACAGTAATGAGGCATTACTGTACAAGGGGAAAAAGAAAAAAAGCATTTTATTCTGGGTACTATTTCCCCTCAGATAATATCCTTTGGCAAACTGTGATGCTACAGGTCTTTTAATAGTGAAGTTTTCAAACAAAAGATTGTGTAATAAAGATTTGAAGAAGATGTATTTATAATTAATGATGGAGCTTGGAAGAAGTCCAACAATGAAAGCAATTCTTGTTTTCTAACCTGAAGCACAAGCTTTCTATAAACACACAGAGTGAAAATTACTCCGGTAAAGAAGCAAAGCGATGAAGTAAAACAGGGTACACATACCTGTACACTTTAAAGTGTTTCAGACTTTCAGATATCCTGAACCAAGAGGTAAGCTATCTATCACAGATAGATTTGGGATGTAACATCAATGGAAGTCTGTGGAGACAACCTTGCTACTACATCAATACAGCCCCAAAAGGTCCTGCTTCCTTTCATATTTACTTCTGGGTGGAAACAGTTCTACTATGTTTTCAGTAGCCCATAAGTCCTCATTGCATAGAGTGAAGCAGATGAATTGCAGTTGTTCTTTTAGTGTTTAGTGGTTTGTTCTCCTGGTGTATGCTGTTTTTATACATTCATTGCTAGTTCTCTGATTTAGGCTTTAGCCTAAATATAGGGGGAAAGGGAAGGGGTGGTTTGGTCTTTGCAAAAGCCAAACCAAAGCTGTTTCAGTTCCAGGTCTCATTTTTTCTGAGCCCTGAAAGTTAAAGCCTGGATGGCTTGGGTAAGTGCTTCTAATTCTAGCCTACTCCTATTTAAAACAAGAGGGAGGATGTGTTTTTAAGAAGCTAAAACTAGTATGGCCTGGAATGAAGTCTCTGAAGACATTTAGGGAGGATTCAGATAAACAATTCCATTCCTCTCTCCCCACCCCTTATATCTCTCATTAATTTTTACGCTATCCCTTCTTGCTTCCTATCTTTCAGATATTATTTGCTTCCCCTCAATTTCCAATGGAGCTTGAAATTAAATTTCTTTTGCCACCTTGCTAGTGAACAAAGATCTGAACCGCACATCCTGGTGAAAGTTAACTCCCAGACTGAGTTACTGAGTTATCTTCCACCTCTGTACATGAACTGGCTGAAACCACACAAAAGAAATTACTGTGTAGTTCTGTGTCCAACTCACACCATCGTTACTTCATTGTTGAAAGGATAACTCTGAGTTTAGTTGGACAGAAATAGAACCACCCAATTGTAATGGATTTAGTCTCCATTTATGACAGCAGAAATTGGGCCACACTGTTACTCAAGATAGAAACAGCACTCATTGTCACAATTTATAACTTCATCAGGAGTTAACTTGGGAGCTGCAAGCTGGCAGCAATAATTCATACATTGCTGCAAACTGTATTTTCATAATTTCTGTTGATACTGGCAAAGTACTTGTTTTGGCTTTCTGCATGTTGCAGTCATTAGTATAATATAACATAGCCACTCAGATATATTTAGGGGAAGGTCATTTTTATACAAATTATTATGTACTGGGAAGTTAAATAAACAACCAAGTTAAAGATATCAACAATCCCACTCCTTGATCCATGCCAAAGTGAATTTTAAACACTAGTTGGTTCAATTGGAGGAAAAGTCATGCAGTGATTATGTCAGTTGGAAGACAGAGGACATTGGACAGAGGACAAAGGACATCTTTTATTTGAGACACCTGGAATGCTACTCCTTTAAAAGGGCTGAATACATCTGTAAAGCTAGAAGTGCTCAAAGACAAGCTAGAACACACTTGGTCACTATAGCATTAGCAAGATTACTCATCCTGTTCATAGTAATGAAAATTCCTATTGAGACTTCAGTGAGCAAAAAGTACAGTATCCTGACTATTTATTAACAGCTCTTTGGAATGTGTTTCTAAGGCACAAAAGGACACTGACCTTGAAAATACTATTTGGGTGGAAGTAAAAGTCCACAGTTTTCATTTTGCAAGTTTGTAACTGTAAAAGTTACAAAACAAGTCACTTTTGAGAAGTACTCATCTTTTACGCTCATTAGATTGCAATCCAGCGATGACTGAACATGATATTTAAACAGTAGTGTTTTTGCCAATGAGTTGCATGATCAACACGAACTGCTAATGTTTTCTATTCTAAACCTTCTCAAAATGTCAAGTGTTCTTGTCAGCTGAGTGGAAGTGGCATAAAAGTAACTTTTGAAGTAGTTGTTGATGAGATACCCTTGGGAAATGCAGTATATGTACTGAAATGATATTCACAATATTCTCCAATCTCCCCTGCTGCAAAAGAATTAGGCTCCAAACTCACATTTCCATTGATGGTAATGTAGCACAGTCTGAGTCTTCCTTCCAAAAAAGACACAGAGCATTCTTAAATTCAGGTCTTGTGTCCTGAATTTTTTTAAGTGGCAAGAAAATAAATACCTAAATTAAAGAAATTAATTTTGAAAACCTATACCTGATAACTACCTGTTACAGTAATTCCAGCACTGTTAATTTTAGGAGTTTTGTACACAGCATATCACCAGGACAGCAGAAAAATTCTGAGTAGTCTGAGTCACACTGGCTATAGCAGATTCACAGATTTCTTCATTCCCAGTTTCTTCTGTGCCTTGGAACATCAGACAAAGGTAAGGAAACTGGTGCATTACCTAAGAAGACCTGGGCTCACTCCCTGTTATCACATGGTAAACCATGTTCACACATGGTTATTATGCAGAACTATTTTGAATAACAAACCGAGGCAGAACTTTGATGTGCCTGTCCACAGGTCTTGCCGCCTCAGTCAGGTGCCTCCAGAGCTCTTTTGGCCCTAGAGGGCACAGTTGCCCCTTCTTGTTTTCACCCCATTGCAGCAGGAAGAAAAACAGGCTTCTAGGTTTTTGGCCCAAAGCAGTGCTGATGATGTTTGTTACACCATTTACAGCAAAAGCCATGAAATTATTTGCTTGTCAAGTTCCAGTTAAGTCAAGATCATCACCAACACTGTATTTCCAGTGCCATGGGTCTCACATGTTGCAGTTCAGGTGTTTCTTGGAGTCCTCTTTTTGACTACCAAACAAAACTTTTTTACTCAATTATTTCCCAAAAGTTTAGTTATACAGGTGGAATTTTATGGACTACTAGCACAGGGACTGCACGCTTGTGATCAGTGCTTGGTACTTTATTCACACATCAGAGAGTCACAGAATGGGTCAGGTCAGAAGGGACCACAGTGCACCTTCCCTGCTCAAGAAGGGCCATCCAGGAACATGTGGCCAGGATTATGTCCAGATAGTTCTTGAATATGCCTTTTCCTCAGAAGGTGCTGAAATGGCCTAAAGTCTCTGTTCACTTCTGGGGAGACATATGGGTATTTTATGCTGCTGCTGTTCCATGCACAAATGTCTGATTGCAATAATAAATAGTATTTTGGACAGGGAAACTCAGTTTTCAGCATACCACAGCAACTACAATGGTACAAAGCACAAGCGTTTATAAAGATGAGCTTTTGTAAATGGCACTTTACAGGTAAAGTGAAAATAAGCATAAAAATCTAAAAGCTGGGTAGAATTTGGTACATATTTTTATTATTTGATTTTATATCTGCATTTTTTCACTTGACCTGTAGCAAGCACTGGTTAGGATATCAGTTCCATTAAATAAACATTTTAGAATTTGAGTGCTTTCAAATTGTTGACTGCTCATTTGTGATCATTTAGTAACACTCAGTGATGATGTCTCTATAACAAGTAATTCATGTCTAAACTGGCTTTCACACTGTTCAAATGTAAAAGTTAGCCTCCTAAGAACATTTTGGGGTCATTTCACACGTTTGATCGCATCTGGTCTTGTAACTATGACACTCATGGATCTAAAAGCCTGTTTTCACCCAGGTAATATAAGTACTGCAGCCTCATTTGCCTTGTATTCACAAACTTAGCAAGTGGGTTGAAAAATGCACAGGGATATTCAGCAGATAGGGTAACCCACATCCAGAGATATCCAAAATGTAGGTTATGTACAGGTAGAAAAGGTGGAAGGGTACAGCTGCCACATCCAGGTCAATGAGATGCATCTGGGTTCTCAGCCCATCCTTGCCTCAGCTGGCTTCCTCTGTAAACCAGGCAACCAGGCCACTTGGAGAGGCTGCTTAGCAGCTCACCCTGCAAGGAGGGCACTTTCACTATTAACCCAAACAGTCCTGACAGTTGTAAAGCCCGGCATTTTGCAATATTGACTCACTGCCAAGAAGTATTAAATTAATCTTTAAGAACATGAGGTAGGAACTTTCTTAGTTACTAACAAGGACGACAAACTCCTCAATGAAATACAGGGACATAAATGCAACAAAAAACATCCAGTACAAATTTTTAACCAAAACATCAGAAGCCAGGGGACTGATTTGAAGCAAGAGGCTACTGAATTTTGTATAAAGAAATAATGACTTTAATACTTATAATTTTCAGGTGATTTATTTAATCTTCACACACATCCACAATGAAGGAAGGCAAAACAATTCTGTCTGTGCTACATGGGGATGACGAGGCAGCGAGAATATAGAATCTGCCCAAGGCCAGCATGAAGAGACTGGAATGCCTGGCTGCCAGCCCCATTCTCAAAATACACAGTTCCTTTCTAGAGACAGCAGCTGTTTGTTCTCTGACACTTATAGAGCATCTAAGATTATTTCCATTGACGTTAATAATCTCTGCAGTGAGAACAAAATTGGGTCATAGGTGTTTAAACTGGCCCAATTTCACTGAAGACTCCTGGTGAACTCATGGTTACACACAACTCTGTAATTATCAGGTTCAGCTTGGGAAGCTGAGTGGCACATGCAGAAGGCTGGGGCAGTAACACAACAGAGTGCATGCAACCCTCAGCTTTGCTCTGCCACAAGCATGGCCAGTCTTTTGGCCAGGACAATTCCTGTAGCCTGAAATGAAGCTGAGGGTTGCATGCACTCTGTGTATCCTCCTATGTCATTGCTAGAGGTGCAAGGAAAATCCAAGCATTTCCTAGCCTGTGGGCAATGCAGGCACCAGAGATGTGAACGCACAATACCTTGGGCAAAAAGGCTTCCTCTAGGATATATGAGTATCCATCTGCCTTTCAGCTAGGTGATGGGCTTGTCCATCCCATGACAAAGGGAGCATTGTGGGGTTCCAGGGAAAGTGGCTAACAAGGGTGTATAGACAGCAGAATTTTCCCTGCAAAGCAGGATCCAGATTTGAAGCCCATCCCCAGCTAGGATGTCCTTGTTATGCTCTGGTATCTTTGTGAGACCTTGGGCAAAGCATAAGCATTTAAACTTTTTTCCACAACAAAGCTGAGGATATTATATTTTTTAAAATGCTATGTTCACCAAAATTTGATCATTTTAAAGCAGCAGAATTGCATTGAAGTTGGAGGACAATACCTTGTGACTCAAGAAAGTGCTTCTGACTTCCATCAAGTTTCTGCACAAGCAGGACACAGAAGCCAAGGGGCCATGAGCCACTGACATTTGTATATCAGGAACAGTAGCATTTAAATGAACATGCTAATTTCCACTGAAGAAATTTTTCCTTATTACTTTTTTTTTTTTTTAAGCAGCGGTAGGCAGGGTGAAAATGGATGTCAATCTGACTGCTTATTACAAACTTTCTCCTGCTTTTTGTACCAGATTTGGCCCTTACTATATGTCCAGAGGGCATACTGGGACACTATAGGCATTTCACAGGGCAATCCTGAGTTGCTGCATAGCACTCTGGACATCCTTACTGTCACTGAAGAAATGCAGGTACTATGAAATGATAATTAAGCCCACCTAAGAATCCCAAACTGTGTCAAACAGCTAACACTGAGTCTTGTGTAATAACCTACAATTAGCATGTAATACCCAAGGCATTTGCACATTGACAACATGGTTTAATCCAGTAATAAAGTAGGCTAAAATGATTATTTTAGCTAATAGTATTTTTAACAGAAGTGAAAGTACAGAAAAGAAGCTACAGAAATATATTGATTTCAGTTGTGACTCCTTGAGAAGTCTGTATAGATTTTGTTATTTATTGTCCATTTTTTCAAAAAGGACCTAAGGCAAATGTAGAAATCCCTGGTTGTATGAAATGGATGGTTGTGCATCAAAATGAGGGATTTGCATGTTTAACTGCCCATATTTGTATCCTTCTATCCAGTTTGCATATGCAAAGGCAAAGATTGTTATATTTATCAGTGCATAAATGAAAGGAGAAGAGATAAATGACCTGGTTTGCAGAGGTGCTGAGCACATGCAGTTTCCATTTATTTCAACTGGAGTGTGAAAAACAGGCCCTAAGTGACTGGCTCAAGCTCACACAATGCATGATTGTCAGTGCCAGGAAGAAAACCCAGAAATCCTTCCAGTCTAATCCTCCCAGTCTAAATCCTCCCCAGTCTAAACTCTAGACACAGTCTCTCCAAGAAATAAAAGAAAAAAAAAAAGAAAAAAAAAATCTGTCCAATAGCCTGACCACACTCTTATTTCTATCTTAATTTGCTAAGAGAGTAAAAAAATGGGACATGAAAAACTCCTGCATAATCTTTAATGACTAGCAAATAATGCCAAGTAGGGCAAGTAAATATGTGTGAAGCATTGCTCACACACCCATCAACTTGCATGTGTGTCACAGATGGTTTTAGTGAAGAGCCAAAAAGAGAAGGAGAGAAAGGAAAAGGAAAACAAGTCCAGATAAAGAGTAAGCTAGAAAGAAAGACAAAGATATTCTCTGTTATTAAAAAAAAAAAAAACAAAAAAACAGTTAAAAATGCTATAAAAACTAATGATTAAAAAAATCACTATTCCCTTTCCTTGATAACGTGTAGGCTAATCTCTACATAAATAGAAATAACAGCCCTTTGAAATGGCAATGATTTGCTTGGAAAACATTCATTAAAAACGTCCTGCAATTATTGACTCTATCATTATTTCTTGGCAGCAGCTGAGTCTCACTGCATCTTGTGTTGTTTCTCCAATGAAAAGCAGAGCATTGTTTGGGAAAAAAATGACAAAAATGGAAACAAAAAAAAAAATCAGACCAAAAAACCCCACAAGGACATTGTGTTTGAAATATGTGCTTGGTGACATGGAGCTGATTGCCCAAAGGAATCGGATACATATATTTGTATTATTGTACACGTGAGTAGCTTGAATCATGTACTGCTCGCTCTCTTTGTTTGGATTATGCAGCTTGGCTGGGCAGCCATCCAAAAGATTCACATTAAATTCTAGCTATATTCAGCACAAAAGTCATCTAGCATCAGAGGATCAAAGTTACATCAACCAACAAGCACTAAGGAATTGATAAGCCACTAAAATTAGGTCATCTCCTAGCAGCTGCTTTTGATGGATGAAGTAGAATTTAGCCTCAGGTTTTCTATTTAAAGATCTGTTACAGCATCTTTTCCTGCAGCTACAATGAGAACACAACAAAGTATAATGCTTCTGATTAAATGTTTAATCATTCCTCTTTACTCTTCTGATTGTTTCTGCCATGGCACAGATTTACAGCACATACTATTTGCAGCTTTCCTAGCCCTTTTTAAGCTGACATTACAACAGTCAGGATTTTTAATTCCTTAGTTGAAAAACCTAATAAATTATTTTTAAAAAATGTAGATAAAAATCTTTCAAAGCTGTTTACTTGCCACACTTTAGGAGACAGACTGTCATTTACTGGAACTGAAAATGGATATCTAAGAAATTATCCCACCACTGTGCCCTCTGGAAGAATCACCACATCACTAGGAACTGTATGAGTACAAAAATATATATCTGTCCATAAGTACAAGGGAGGGGGTCTAAGGAAATTATTGTATCTTTATGAATTTTATTTGTGGTTACATTTTGGTAAATGATCTCATTAATCTAATTAACACATACTTTTAAAAGTACTAGCTAGTGCACTAAGCTATCTTTGGTCATTAGCGACCGGCATTTTAATTGCTGGAGTACAACATATGCCCTACCAAGACATGCTTGTGGTATCAGGGTAATACAAATAGTGCCATCATTATCATCATTAGCATCAAAACCATGAAACAGTTTTAGAAGAGACTTCAAAAGGAAATAAACAAGAAAAACTGAATTAACTTCAAATGCATAGAACCCGCTCTTGACCTGTTCAGAAGGTCGGCTGGCTGCAGCCTGTGTAAAACATCGTTGTATCATCATTTCACAAATGAAGCTAATGCAGGACTTCATTGTCAGGGACTTCAATATCACATCTCTCATGTCTGTTAAAATCACTAGAATCTTATTTAAATAACCTTGAGAAACAGGAAGGGAAAAGAAACTACCTACATCCATCCAATGTAAAAAATGAAGTAAATAGTCATCTGCCTTTTCAAGTGAAAAAATGATAGAAAGACTGAAAAATATAGTACATGACAATGCCACATAAGACACATAACTTTCTACAAACGACAGACACGTGCATGCTGCTGTAAAGCAGTCATCCTCTGTGTTCCGTTCTGCCAGCCTTGTAAGTGGGCTGTTGCTGGGTAAGAGTCGTAAGAGGTTGAAACATGCTGTCGTTTCCATTCCAAATTTGGTGTGCCTGGTCTTTATTGCTTGCGAAATCAACATTATGCACTGTAATTCAAAGTCTAGATCTAGCTTTTTCCAGCTACATACCTCTTTTTCAACAGAAAGCCTAAACTGGGGCGGGGGGGGAGAAGGGGGGGATGTGTAATAATATGTCTGGAGTAGACAACACATCTGAAACTTTTTCTTTTCAAGAAAGAATCTTTACAGGAAGAATGTAAATGAGTTTAATTTATCAGTTCTGCTTAGTACTCTATTCTGCTTGGATCTCAAGCTAATCAGCTTTGTCTTTCACTTGGGGCCCCAGAGAACAAGCCAGCCAGGGAGCCAGCTTGTAGGTGCCTATCTGGCTCATGGAGTAGGACATCTGGTGAGATGGGGATGCTTTGATGCCATATAAATTTCTGACAACCTCAGCTGAAGGCTGTCTGTCATAACATCTGCTGTTTTACTGCGCTATGACCATGCTATGCATTGAGCATGTCTGATATTACACTATGTAAATCTTGGGATTTCAGTTTTGACTGGCCTAAGTAGAAGCAGGACAAAAATGCCTCTTCTGTGCTCTAGCTGGCTTCCTTGGCATATTTTAGGATTAACATCCTTTCTGTTTATTTGTTTACTAACAGTTACCTCATCACGTCCTAATAACTGTGCTTAAGGCAAAACTGCCCAAAGATGCCAGAAAGCAACAAGACTTTGCTTGCTTTGTGATACTGCATCTCTGCATTGATCTAAAGAAATAAACACAATGTTTTCGATTGTTAACTAAAATACCCAACCCTTTTTGCACTGAATAAAACCACATATTTTCACTAGGTCCACAAAGTTTGTTTAACTGAGAGTAGAAAAGAAGAATAGCATTTTCAGGAGAAACTGTATTATCCTGGTACTTTTTCTGGCAGTGGATCTCATTTAAAGTTAAAACACTTACTGAAAATTTCCTTCTTTCAAATTATTATTATTCTTGACAGTGACAAGCACACATAAACGACAGTGGAAGTTTAGCTTACATAGCATACTGAGTCTGATACTAATCTCAACGCAATGTAACATTACTTAATCCATTATTATATACTAAAACCTGATTGTTCCAAGTGGACCTGAGGCACTTCTGAAAAACCCAATGGGCCAATTTATCATTTAACAGTTTTAAAAATTACTTTTTTTATTGTTGTTTCAAAAAAATCTTTCTTTTGCCTGTTTCTTTTCCTAGGGTCACTTGCTTCAACAAATCATGGGATGATCAGAATTTGGGGATAATCTAGGAAGAAAGAATAGTAGCCCTTTTCTTTTGTTCCATTACCGGCTTTATCCACTGTCAATATCCTTGAAAAGATAAATGGAGATAGAAATAAAACACCAGAAAAAAAAAAAGTCAGTACAGTAGTTTCTCATATTTAGGGCATTTGTCTGGTATACTACAATTCCTAGTTTTGATAAAATGCTGTGTTTTTAAATATCAAATGTGTCATTGTGATTGTGAGAAACTGTACTTCATTAAAATAATGTGAAGAACTGAAAATAGATCAAATCACATTATTATGAGCTGTAGTTCTATTCAATAGGTTTGAAAGCTTTAATAGTGGTAGGTCTTCTTGCTTTACCACACATGGTTGCTATGCATTATGTTCCAAAACACAAATGCACAAACCTCCTGGCAAGAGTCAGTAAGAAGAGAAAAATTGTGGTTACACATCTTATTAGATGAAAATACCTGCTTCTTTTAAGTCTCTTTGCCTCTGCCCATGTCAGAAGAGTTGTACCATCATATCTGTATCTTCTTGGAAGGGTAATATGTCCTATTTCCACTTAAAGGTTGAGGGTTTGGCAAGGAACGTTCTGATCTTCTAAGAGTGAACAAACATTGTGCAAGATCTCATTACAGAGTTCCCAAGTTACCAGCCTAAAATGCTTTACCAGGCAATCACTATTTCCTGGGTATGCTTATGTACCACAAGGAGCTTGATATTTATGCAGCTTGCAGTATGCTGCGCATATAAAACTCAGCTACGAGAGGGAAAAAGTGTTTATGGAAGAAGAGGTTGGTATACACTGACACATTTTGATGGGTTACTAATATAAACAAGCCAAAGCAAAGATTAAGCTGACAGTATGAGGTTTGGTTTGTGATCATGTGTGCTGAGGAACCAGCTGTGCCAGCTGTCTTTCAGAAGGTGTTCATGTGGTTTTCCATACCCATGAACTGCACTGGAGAAGAAAATGGTGAAAAGAATAATTAGACTCACAAAATCAAGCCCTTGAACCTGTGTAAATTAAGCAACAGGATTAAGGTTTTTCTCTGCCTCCTAATTGAGCCCCCCCACCATGCTCTCCAAGCTTAATTCCTGTGGCCAAGTTCAGTTACACACTTCATAACTATAGACAAGTAAATATAAAACATGGTCATATATTCTGCTGGAACCTTGCCTTTTTTCAGTGAATGGGCAGTTACGCAATATTTATGTTTGTCCTACTCATTCAGCATGAGATCTTAGGTGTCATTTGCTGCATGCTTTTCAAACCCTACAAGCAAAAGAAAATTTTTATTTTTCTCAGGCTTTTTTCTGGCTTCTACATCATAATATGTTCACATTGTTTCCTGTTTTGGTTTTCATTTTCCCTTTAAATAAGCCTGAATACATTTACTAAAAGTGTGGTGTTATTAGTAGCATTTTTAGATGCACAAAAAGATGAGTTTCAGTGAGAAAAAGTTAAATTTGTCTGTACTGTAAGCTAATTTGTGTGGCCAGTGGAGTTGCCAGCTCAAATTCTCAGTACTCAAAAGCACTCTATATTTGCCAAATATGATTCTCACTGCCATCAGTTTCTGCTGTGAGGGTTTCGTATTTCTGCGTATCAGATCAACACTTCTAAACATGGATATTCCTAAATCAAGAACCTACTGTTCTTCCCCAGCCACGTAGGTCCTTCTCTTCACCTGCTACTTCTCACCTTTTCACTGATGCATTGCACCAAAGCTGCCATTTTCCCCTTCTAGCAGGTCAGTAAGATTTGGATTGCAGCAAGAATAGCATCTTTACTCTTGTGCCTAGCATTTAGCTCCAAATAACTGCTGACAGCAGCAGTTTCAAGGGAAATTTGCAATGAAAAGTCTTCTCCCATTTGTGTATGTACATGCATGTGTGTGTAATGAAGGAACTGAAGCAGAAAATTCTAATTTTCCCTTGTCTTTATCTAGCATCTTGTATAAAAGCCTTTGATCACATCTCTTCCCTATCCTGAAGCTTGTTGATGGAGGTGTAGAACCCAGTTTGGGGTGCTCTGCCACTGCTACCACAAAGATTTGGGCTGGGGTTGCTTATCTTGGGCCAAAACCCATAATTGTGAGCGCTTTAAAAGGTATAGTGAGAATAACAAGAAAAAAGAAGAATGTTCGCTAAATAAAAAGGAAAAAAAATTATCACACTTAGGAATTTATTTAAATCCAGACCAGCCTTCTAAGTGCAGTGGTGGAGAGCTGTGAAATCACGTGCATAAAGCCCATTTTATGTGTCTTTGTAGGGGATGATTTGAACACATTGTACCCAACCTTTTCCGGTAAGATTCCTAGAATTAAAGCATATTCTTGTGATGCTGCCAGCAGCCCGTGTAAGTTTTGCTTAGCTGAAGTGGTCAAGAAAGGTGCATTCACAGCTACATCAAGGCCTTTCCAACTTACTTGCAATAGCAGTAATGAGTATACAAAATATTTTACTTCCATTTTCCTTGCAATATATAGCAATTATTCTGTCATTCATCAAATGTACACAAATTTCTTTTCATATGTAAATACACCATTTGCTTCACAGTTCTAGCCAAACAGTTGTGCAGTTCTTTGTTAAGAAGATAATATATTTAATGACAGAGTGCCTTGTTTCCATTGTATGGAACAGGTGTTGTTTAATGGCACAGGCATTGTAACATTATATTCATTTATTAATGTGAGTGTAACGAACACATTGTAGAGACATGAATGTACTGGTCTCATAGTTAGGGTTAGTGGTTTCTTATGATGTGGTAAGTGTAGGATAGTGGCTTAGATTCAGACTGCAGAGAAGCAGGAGTTCATTATAGCAAATCCAAGTGATGTGGCTGGTTTTGGCCCTTGTTCACTTTTGAAAAGCAGAGAATACATGAAAGACTTCATTGAAAATGTGCAAGTTATTCAGTGTGGTTAATTCTACATTGGCTTTGCTCCCACCTTCTTTCAAGACTGTGTATGTGAACATGCTTTCTGAAACAACAAAACCAATCTGCAATGCATTTATGTTGCTTTTGGATACATGCACAATCCCTAGTATCCTATTTCATGAAGTAACCTGTCTTCAAATATGAGGGAAGAAGTCCACTAAAGTCATGAAACAATACTTGCCTGGATAGTGCAGCTACCAGAAATCAGTCCTTTGCTCTGTGTTCACATGTTGCCACATTTTAAGAGTTTCTGCTCTGAGTGTTACTTAGTGAGAATCTCTGCTCAGCCAGTTGGCAAGGTAGCTACAGCTGCACAGGCAAATCAGGTGAATGAGTGAAGTAACTAAAGTATCTTATTTTCTTATTGTGTGAAATTACTCATGTAGTATCAGTCAGAGGGCCAGAATTGACAAATGCAAGTAAACGCCAGCAGTGTCCATTTGCTTTATGGAACTCAAGTACCTACTTCATTTTGTTTGGAAACATCTTTTTTCTCTAGTGTCTCATGCTAACTTTGATGCCCTATATCACCATTATGCAGTGCATTAGAAGTATCTTTTTTTAACCTAACCTTTTGGAAACATTGCCTCTATAAATCAAGGTATGTAATAAAGTGATTCTGTTAAAGTTAATAAATGTGACTAAATCCTCACCTCTCTGCTCTACCTTATGACATACCTTAGTTTTTGTTTCACCTGGCAATTTAATAATCTTAATCATGTTATTTAGTATTTCATTTCCATCCATAATGCTAACGGGTCCTTTTAGAGCACTTTGTATACATCAGCCACAACCACTTTCCTAGTAAAGCAAATGATAGCAACTCATTAATGATTTTCATTGCTACTTTCTGAACTCCATCAGTTCCCCAAGTTTTACTTCTAGTGAAGGATCAACAAGAGAACAAGGTAGCTATGAAATAAAGTGCAAATGTTGTTCAAATATTTTCTTCACTCTTCTCTTGAATGTTCTTCACATTTTTGAAAGCAACTGAACAAATGACCCCATGAAGTTGCCCAGCTTTTCTTTTTGCTAAAACCGAAAAGCCTTATTTTCTTCTCATTAACACAATTTTTGCAATATTCTATCTCCAGTTGCAGCTGAATTTCTTTACATTTACAACTCAGTAAACAAGAGGAAAAACAGATTCATTGTCTGCTTTCCAGTTTTCTCCCATGAGAAAGGATCAAGGCATGGATTGTTCAATTCCAGCAAGAGAAGAACTCACTTCTTCTGTTCATGGTCAGTCACAAACTGGGGAGAGCGAAAAGTCCCCACACATGATGATCCCTAAGCCCTGGTAGCTCAGCCCAGATAACTGTACTTGAAATTGCCATGGGTATGTAGGACAGGCCAACATTTGGGACCTTTATGTGAGCCACTTCACAGAATTGCTGCTGTATTTTAAATTAGTTGCAAACACTGTGCCTTTGCTCTCAAACCAGGCTCCGCCCCACATCCCACATCTCACCATATTTCATCCTCTTGACTCAGGCAACAGCATCAACCTTCTTGTCCCTTTTATCTCCCTCTCTCTCCTCTGAAGACTCAATTTCTTTTATGAAAACTGGTTTTAATGAGCATACCTACTGCAGGTCACAGAGAGGAGGGGAGTCATCATCCAAGGGCACATTGGTTCATTTTGCACTGTAATAGTGACATATGCTACAGATACCTGTACATAATAGGGGTTCCTGCCTTGGCCATGGCCTATCTGGACATTGTAGAAGCCACCCTGAAACACAGCCTCTTCTCAAAGCAATTTGTCTGCCTAGCAAGCAGGACTAACAATGAATTTCGTTTGAGTGGAGGCATGGGCAATTCGCTGACTGTTACAAAACATGACAGAAAACTGGGAGCAAATGCATCTTTTGGCTTCCTGACATAATATTGTATCTGACCAGCTATGTCAGGCTGTTCTACTTAAATAGTTTTTAACCGAATTATTACCCAGAATGAATTCTATAACAAGATGGGAAAAATAGCCAGCAGCCAGCTGTGGCAGATCACACAGCCTTCTTGGAAACCTGGCTGCCGCTCATCCCTCTGAGGACACAGACCACAGCACAGGATTGATCACACAGGTTGCATTATCAGCTCTTCTTTTTATTAATACCTCAGTTTTGTTACCTGCCACCAGAGACCTCAGGACAGTCTTTTTAAGTATGCCTGTCATGTAAATCAGACTTTAAAAAATCATGCTTTCCAGGGTGAAACTGACAGCACAGGCAGGTTTATCTACCAAATCACTTTGCAACCTGGACTTCAAAAGGAGAGGCAGCAGGGACAGTTAAATCATACATGGCCCTGAGTGGACATTGCTCAGACACCTTTGCTACACAGACTTCAAGGCTACAATAAGACAGCTTTATATCTGAACTGAAACCAGAGTGAGCAAAGTAGTTCTCCTATCTCTCCCATGGTAAAGAGAGGGTAAAGCTTTCAACAGCATCCTCTAAACTAGCTGTCCTGTGACAAACAAACATAACGCCAGTTAGAGACACATGAGGTATCACACTCAATTTTTCACATAGTACGCTTCACTTCTACCCTCATCAGGAGATCACACTGTTATCTGCAGCAAGCACTTTTCTTAACTGATTGAAAAATAACATGATGTTGGCCAAGAGAAACACTATTTCTCTACACAGGGAAATGAAAAGAATATATTCTTAAATGGACAAAAAGAAATCTCTGATTGATAGAAAAAGGCAAAAAAGTTCTGTTCACAGCTCTGCATCTGTCCGTGATATTGGCCAACCTACCCTGAATTGTCAGCAATGTAGCTAAGAGCAAATTCTGACCAGTACCTATGCTGCATTTCATCTTACTACAAAAAGAATTACTAGCATCAAAGTGATAGCAAATCACAGCAGCATGAAAATAGCAAAGCAGGTAGATAGAGAAGACAGGTGATACAAGGTTTTCCAGAAACAATTGTCCCTGAACAATAGAGGTTCTCTGTCCAAAAGCTTTCTAGTGGGAAGATCAGTATCTTTCAACTATTATTTTGAAAACACTACTCTTCCTTAACAGAAAAAAACCTATTAATATTGTCCTGGAGCACTTAAGGGACAATAAAGGCCTTACAGTATTTTAAGAAGTCTTCTGTCTCCAAATTTGTGTTTTCCACCCTAAAAGGAATAATATTATTAAATATAATCAATACAGACTGTCTTTTAGGAAACTTCTAATGCTTTTTCTTCAAAGGTATATGAAGACTAAAGAAGGCTCAAGCATCTGTGTGGTGAATCTAGAGCCTATATAGCTGAGGGGGATGCAGTAATCAGTGAAAGTATAATTCCCTCTTTCAACAAATTTGACTCTGCCTGAAGTGATGTGACATATATGGGCACAACGCAGCTGTTGTATGGTTTCAGGCAGAATGCAAGGGAGAGTCAAGTCGTATGGGTGCTAATATGATGTCACTAAACATAGCTGTCATTAAATTATTTTTAAAGTTTTAACACGGAAACATGATACTACTAGCCAACGTTACTGGACAGGCCAGCTGGGGGGATCTACTAGAAGCATAATTCAGGACATAGACATTCAAGACATTGCATACGAATCTTAAAATAAGCAAAAAGCAGGGTAGAATTCCAGAATTATTTTTAAAAACAATTTCATAACAACATTCTTCACCATGCCAGCAACTCAGTGCTTCAGGATACTCCCTGGTAACTGCTGTGGTCTTGCTATCATGATTTCATCTTGAATTGTCATTACATAATGAGCTTAAAAAAAGTATCTTGTTAGTAGTGCAGAAATCCCCTTATATTCTAAACAGAAAATGCACTCATAATTTATAGATATTAGTCACTGTGTTTTCTTCCATCAACTTCCTAAAAATCAACTCGCTATTGACCTCATGTGATTTAAATGCTCTTCTTTGCCTGTTGACAGCTGCTGGGTGGCATAGAGACTAGAATGGGTCAGAATGGAGTAAATGGCAGAGCAGGAATTTCTACAGCAGCACCACACGTGGCATATTTAGCAAGGAAATTCAGAGCAGAGACTGTACTGTGCCAGCATGTAGTATGAGTGTTAGTAGGTGACAGGACTCCAGAGCAGAAGGGTTTCCTTGCAACATCTATCATTACCTGGAGCTGCTATGATGTTGTATGGTGAGAACACTACTTAAGAAATACTGCCTTTTTGTTTTTCTTTTTTTAATGATAGTAATCATGTTTACCCACTCTCACACTACAGACTTCTAGTTAATGAGCTAAAATACTCCTCAAGTTATGCAACACTCCCCTAAGATTTTTCAGATTACAAATGGATTTTTTCCTAGGCACTATATTGCCATGTAGCCCCAAATTATCAACTGACCTGCATTAATTCAGAACTTCTGAAAAGTCATTATGCAACATAGCAACAGAGATACAGGAGCAGAGGTTAGTCATTACCGTGCCCCTAATTGAAGTGACAGCACTAAAAGCGCATTAGGGAAGAATTTCAAAAGGCTACACCTACAGTGTCTAAGTAAAGAACCTAAATGAAGTGTTAATTGAAAAGTCAGAGAGGTAGAAAGTTATGAAAATAGGATAGGAAGAGTTACAGAGGAAAGAGAGACTCTCCTGATTGAAGAGAAATTATTTATAAGGCCAGCTGTAATTTTGGATAAAAAAACACTCCAGGAGGGTTATCAAATCAGACAATTTGATATTACCTTATCTATGTTGAATTGACCACCATGAGAGATAATTCCTAAAGATGCTAAATCCATACACTGGGGAACTCACCAGGGAAGGCTGACCATGCCTGACATTTAGGATAAAATGCCATGAGGTTGCACTGTTCTTTTCATTTGCCCTCTGTAGTCCTCCATTACTGCCTGCTGGTGATATGCTCAGAAGGAAACCTGAGCTGCCCTCAATAGTAATGAAGTGCCATTGTGTTTTAACAGCATGCTTAACTTACATGTTTCAGTGTTATTTTTGGCAGCCATATGATAAAACCCAAAAACTCTGTGTGTGTGCGTGTACAAGTACGTTAAATTCAATTCACATGAGCAGCAGGCATAATTCTGTCCCAGAAATGAATGTAGTATCAAGGCTCAGGTTTTCAAAAAGTGTTTTATCTTATCTGATGCTTATTTGGGCAAAGAGAAATCTGCTTGTCCTGCTGGTAGACACAGCAGCAATTTGCAGTAGTACATCTGCCTTCCCTCCCACCCCAGCCTTTAGCATTTTCCCAGTACTGCTGCACTCCCATATACAAATTAACCATAGTAGTGGAAGGAAATCTAGTCTTTGCCTCATGCCTTCTCTACCCCAGGACCCAGAACAGTCTACAATGTATCACTGGGCTTCAGTGATGCAGCAGGACAGAGGCACTCTCTGTAGGTAAAGGTAATGCCATTTCTAATGCAAATATAAGGTGTTTGCAAACCCATCTCTATTAATGCTGAGAAACCCAAGCTGTCGATAAGCTTTCATCCAGACAGGGTGGCATCTGAAGAAAAAACATGGAGTGTCTCCCATGATTACTCCTCCCCATGGTCTCAGAGTGCCCTTCACATGATGGATAGGTCAGGAAAGAAGAGCAGAAAGAAAAAGCATCAACTATCAGCTGCCATATCTAAGGCAGGTAAACAGAGCAGGATACTATGGACAAACCCAAATTACCTTCAAACAAAGCCAACTCAGGTAGCAAGCTGCTTTGGTCCATACCACCTGGACCTCTCTGCAGGCTACTTTGCAATCCTTCAGCAGCATGGCCTCATTTCTGGCAAAACCAAAGCAACTAGTGGCATTTGGAAGATGTTTTCCTTGTCACAGCAATACATACAACAGCCTTTGTGGATGGCAAGAGATTGCTGGGCTTGAACAGGCAAGGCTCTCCTCTTGCAATAGTAACAGATGAAAATTTAAGGGCCCAAAGAGCAACATAAAAAGCCGGAATGGGGAGCAGTGATGAGGTTGAGAGCCTTGAGAAACGAGAATATTTGGCATGACTAGACATATGGTGAGTGAATATTTGTGTAAGCTGCTGGCCACATTGGCCTGGACCAGGGCAGTGATTGTCCTCTTGTACTCAGCACTGATGAGGCCACACCTTGATTCCTGTGTTCAGTTTTGGAACACTCACTACAAGAAGAACATTGAGATGCTGAAGATTGTCCAGAAGGACAACTGAGTTGGTGAAGGGTCTGGAGCACAAGTCCTGTGAGCTGAGAGAGCTCTGTTGTTTAGCCAGGAGAAAAGGAAACTCAAGGGAGACTTTATGCTGTCTAATCTGCCTAAAAGGAGGTGGTGGCAAGGTGGGAGTTGGCCTTTTTTCATAGATTTTAAGTGGCAGGTTGAGAGGAAATAGCTTCAACTTGCACCTCAGTTTGGGGAGGGATTGGATATGGGAAAAAATGTCTACAGCAGAAGGGCTATCAAAGTTGGAGCTGGCTGTCCAGGAAGTGGTTAAATCACCACCATCCCTGCAGGTATTTAAAAGATGTATAGATGTGGTGCTTAGGGGTACGATCTACTGGTGGGCTTAGCAGTGTTAGGGTTATATGATCTTGATGGGTTATATGGGCTTGATGATCTTAAGGGTGTTTTCCAACCTAGATGATTAAACAAGTCTAAGCTACCTAAACGTCTGTATGCTGTACCTGGTTGCTGCTGAGTCGTCTGGAGCCTTTGTTCAAGGCTGTGAAGAACGTGTCTCAGATTATTCCCTTTGAAAGCAGCATAATGTTTACTTAGCAAAGTAAACCTCAGAAACACCAAGACTGTCCTGCACTTTGAAGCTCCAGATACCATTCTACAACAGAGTCATTCCCTTTTCTCCAGTTGCTGTTTTCCATATGAAAATGAAATGATTCTACAAACACTGAAATGAAACCTGGTTACTAATGCAGGTCAAACCTTTGTCCTTTCAGATCTCTTTCCCCAATCACCTGTGCCCAAACCTGCCTTATTCAGTCCTCACTGTGTTCCTTTATGCAAATAACTGTGTGTATTGTTCCCCGGAGCCCCATGTCGCCTGCTGACAATTTCTTTATCTGCCTTCCCTTCTGCAGAGGTACTGCCTCTCTTCTTCTAGACAGAAAGCAGTTTCCACAAATCTAGTCAAAATATAATTATTGCAAACACTCTTCAAATTCAGCTGAAGGCTGAACAAGCTCAGAAGCTGCTTGCGAGGCCTAATAGCAGACAGACAGACTGATTATAAAGAAAGATTGCAGAAGCATAATTTTCTTATGAAACCAAGCTACGGTAGAATTAGGAGATTCAACATGATGTTCCACAAGGACTGTAATTCATCCACCTTATTCAATTTATTATACACTAACATTTTTCATTTCACAGAGCAACACAAAATATTACAAAGGAAAAAGAAGAGCTGATCCCTCATTATAGTTGTTCTAGGGGTCATGAACCTCATTATGGGTTTTGCAAGCAAATATAAAAAGATAACTCCTGCATTGAAAAATTTCACTTAGAGTTAAAACCTACAGAAAGGTGAATAAACAGAACTGGGATTTGGATTTATCATCAACTCACCATAAGGCTAGGCTACACTATTTTAACTAACTAAAATATCAATGAATCACAGGCACCTACAGGAATACTGGTCACCCTTCTAAATTTCAGTAGATACAGCACAGTCTTCCTCACAGTCTATATAACTAAATACAGTTCCCACAGCTGAGCTCCATTCTGTGGCTGTTTTGCAGTGGCATACGTGCTTTACATTTTAGTATTATGCACACTTCACTCTATAATGTGTGAGCTTTCTGTTTAATTTAAGTTCCTCATTCCATTTGTGGTTGCCATCAAAGTATTTAACCTTGTTTAAAACTCACAGAACTGAAGAGTCACCTCAACAATATTGAAGTCTATGCCTTCCTCATGACCTGCATCCAGCCATTTTAAATCAACAAACAATGTCTTTTCCCTGACCCTTTTGAGCTTTTGTTCAAAAGTTTGAAGGCTGCTTACTGACAAGTGATTTGTTTCCATTAGAACATGCCTCATTCCAGCCATCCGTGACCATTTTGTACTTAGGGCTTTATAACCAGCACGTCTCAACATTCCTAAAATCCCAGAGAGGATCTGAAAATAGAATAAGAAATGAGCATTTAAATTAAAAGCAACAGCACTTGCATGAAGCTGCCAGGTTTTTATGGTAGATAGTGTCTTTTTGCCCACCCCCACTCTTTCTACTCCCCCTTTTTCTCAGGGTTGTAAGCCATATTTTCCATAATATTTTGCAATGCCACCTAGGGTTACATTCACTCTATTTATAGGGGCCTGTTTAAAGTGAAACAGGTGTCAGATTGAATGAGGCTGTTGTCAGCATACAAGTCCTCTTGGGGAGGGGATGGGACATTTACTACTTTCTGTACTTGGGGAATTTACAGTCTGATCACTAATCTCTCTGCAGGGCTCAGTAGGAGGAGGGGGAAAGGCAGAAGAACTGTGGAAGGAAAGGTTAGCTTTCTGCTGGAGCTATGCACTGCTGCCTCTCCCCCAGATCCATGCAACCAGATCTTTGCTTTTTTCATGTGCTGAAACTGATCTGAGTGTTTGTAAAAGGGGCCAGACAGACAGCCTGTCCTGGGGAATGAAATCCTTCCAACAGACATGAAACAGACAGAGCTCAGCTGAGAACAGGGCAACTGAAGACCCCTGTCCTACCCACCCTTTTCTGTTGATTACACCAGGCACCAGTTCCAGAGAAAAAAAGATCAGCATAATGCTTCCAAGCCTCTCCATTTCATGCCACCTTTGTCATTATTATTTCCTGAACAGCAATCCATTAACATCACAATCAGGAACGCTGCAAGGACACAAGCTGCAGAATACTGTCAGAATACTGTGCTAATAGAGTGTAGCAGTAAATACCAGCATGAAGAGTCCCTGGGACACTCTGAGCTCAGAGTCAGACTGAGAAGGCAATGAGTATGTGAATACATGAAGGGGGTGGCATGGGAAGATGAGGTAACACTTTAAAAATAGTTTCAAGAAAAGAAGTCACAGCTCATTGCTCACCTTCACTTTGTTTGCAGGATGACCATGCTTATTGCCAAGCTAGTGATTTGTAGGACTTAAATAGAGACCACTAAGACATCTGACACAGACCAGCAGCAGTTCATGAATTGTTGAAACTATTAATCAGTATCTATATCAAAACTAAGACTCCAGAACATGCCAGACATGCTACAGTGGCAAGGAAAAGAGTTGCTACTTATTCATCCAAACTGCAGAAGTCAACTTGACACATAGAGGGAGGACAAAGGAAATGTGATAAAAGCCAGCTGACATGAGGAAAGAGAATGGAACAAGACAAAGCATGACTGGCTTTTCTTGCTGAGAACATTTAATGCAGCAATGGGTGTCTTTTCAGCACAGTGTAGAAAGCAGGTCTTTAGGAAGTGTAGGAATGAGAATCTCACAAATGGCATCAATGTGTAGGGAGAACCTGACAGATATGCCGTATCAATGCCAGAGGCAAGGTGCGCACCATGAAGACTGGATGCAGAGCTGTGAGGGTGAAGATAGTGTGGAAAGGCAACAACAGAGACTATTTGATAAGCAAGATGACACTGGTGACAATGATTTAGAGGTATCTTGGATTTATCTGGCATCACCAGCATAGCAGTCTGGCCATATGATGTACCTTTTTTTCAAGTATTCACAGGTATTCATCAGTAATTGGAAGCTAAGAGCTTCCATAACACCTGAAACTGAGAGGATCTTTAAATATTCCTCTCTTCAAGATTTTTCTTGAATGTGAGTTAGGCCACCATACTGATTTCCATTGCAAGATTTATGTGACTTGGAAAGATGTAAGTCACATAAAACTGCCATATTTATCCAAGGAACAAGGCGTTAAGGCAAATGGATTTACACGTGCAAAAATCCCAGTTCAGCATGTGTTTGTGGATTTACTGTGATTCATCAGTCATTCATGTTAATTGGCTACACAAATAACAACTTACATTTTAAATTTAGTATTTGTACTTGGAGTTATCACTACTGTATAACTCATCATGGTAATTGTGGTTTCTTTTGTGTACTTCTTTATGAATATGTGGGGTTTAAATATCATGAAAATCACAAAAATATGAACAAGTAATCACAAAAATATGAAAATCCCATTGCACAGAAATGCAATGGGACTCTTGCAGAACTATTTAGTTTTGTTTATTAAGCAAGGGAAAAAACTCTGAAAATAACAAAGAAAAAATATCACATAGCTTCATGGAAAATGGGATTGGGAGAAAACACACAAATAAGTACAAAAGGTTACATTTTCAGAAGAGCTCACCAGCTTCCATTCCTGAAAATGAACACCAGACTCACTGGATGCTGAGTGCTGTCAAAAATCTAACCACTTACTAAAGAGCCTAACTGGGAGCTGAACTGTCTTTGTAATCTGATCCTATTGGGAGATGTGGCATACCAAATTCTTTGGAAAGAACTAGATCTTATCACTGCCATTCCTGAATTAATAGAATGCAGTTGATAGAGCCCTTTGTGCAATATAAAAAAATTCAGTAACAAATTTGCATACAGCAAAAACAAACAAGCAAAAAAAAATCTCTGAAGAATCGAAGAGGTTTTAGCAGGTTGCTCTTACATTTGATAGGCAACTTCAAAAAAGGCAGCTGGATAAATCCCCATGTCTCAGAGACCCTGTGAACACAACTTCACTGGACTTTGCCCTTCCCTAACCTCCAGGGCCTCTGTTTTTTCTTATGCACAAGAGCAGTGGGATAGTACTGGGGACTATAAAAACTGCCATGGCTCTCTTGCCTGCTGCACTATCTTCCAAAGGATGGTGCAAGCATTTCTTCCATTCCACCATCTCTAAAGCTCTTGTGCCCAACCCGTCCCTCACAGCAGGGTTCAGGTGTGCAGCATGTCCATATGCATACATGTTTACGTATATATACAGATGAAAATACAAAAGTTGAGACTTTGCAGACAGGTTATCCAAAGGGAATTACAAAACCATTGCTTCCACTCCCTGAAAAGTGTTTGGGTCTTGAATTCAGCTACACCAATGGAAATGCTTTCCTGGCAAGGTCTGCTACCAGTCCCCTGCACCCCTCAGCTTTTGTCAGACCTCATACCTCTAAGGAAATGCTTGTATCTTGAGTTACAGGAAACAGAGATGACAATCACTGTAGTCTTTCTTGTCATTCTTAGGTTCTTATGCCTAATATTCTTGGCAACTGATCATTTCAAAATTATCACTATCTTTATCAATCTCAGTAAATCTGCTACCTGCTAGCTATAGTTCTTTGTTTTGCTCGACTCTCTCACAGATTCAGTTTGTTTTGCATTTTTTCTCAGATCACAGTTCTTTCAATTATTTCTGCAAAACATCCTTCCTGTCTACAGCATCACACGATTCTGCGTTATATTTTCATTGTGTGACAGGCCTGCATTCTTGAGGGTCACCAAATCTGCATTTGAAAATTCCTTGATGGCTAGAGCAGAAGCTTGTACACCAGTCCTTGTACTGTAAAAGTAACAAAATAATAAAAGCATCACTGTGCAGCAGGAACATCACATTCACCTTTCAAAGGGTTTGCCACGCTTATGGAGTTAATTTACATTAACATAAATATTCCATTAGTAGAAATGTTTATAACATACTTCTCTCTCAAGAGCATTCTGCAACAAGATTCTTCAACCACTTATGTTTAACTAATGTGTATCATATTTGAATAATATAAAAAGACAACTGAGCTAAGTGATTGAATGCCTGGAGAAAACCAATGTTAATTTCCACTAAAAGCAAAGCATATTCCTTCATTTTGCTGCTTAATTACTGCAGCATTTGGCCCACAAATAAAAATAAATTGTTCAAGAACTCTCCAATAATAGCCTGCTGAAGCTTATTTTTGCACTCACACATACCTCTAAAAAGGATTTTCCATATGCATTATTTCAAGCCTATTCCTGTGACCCAGAGCAAGGCTGGTAAGGTTGAATACCTGCTTTCCAATAAGCTGTTGATCTCATCTGATAACCTTGCAGGAGCTTGGCATGGGGTGGCTTCTGCATCCCAGGCTATATTAGTGACAAAAGTCCACCCAAAGAATATGGAAAACAATCCTCTTTTCCTCAATTCTGAGAGGATATTCTTCATGGTTCTCTGGAATTTTTCCACAGAAGCTTTATAAGTAAACTTTAATAATGAACTGATCCCCATGCTATTGTGCTATTGTGACTTGTTAGTAATGTACTTTTAAAAACAGTACCAATAACTTCTCAAGGTAGTTGGTTAAGATGAAGGACACAATGTTTCATATAAATTTCAACTCACTGATATCCAAAATAGATTGGGTTAGTTTTCCAGTCATATAAAAGGCAATATTAAAAAAATTCCATTAAGATGAAGAGAAAGCAAAGGCAAGTCATTAAGTAAAGAATGTATTAAAAAGCTTAACCAGCCTTCTAGCTTATGCAGAGAAAACATATCACTGAACAAAGTTCAGACAAGCTCAGAACAAAATCATGGCCATGAGCAAGATCACTCCTTTGACTTGAGTAGGATGAGGGCAATTTACTTTATCCGGAATAAAGCAGTGTACGGATGGCTTACATCATTGCTCAGTGAAGTTGTAACCCAGATTTCTACTCCAGGCATCTGGAAATTTAATATAAGAGTCACTTAAAGTGTAATTATTGCTACTTTATCATGGTTACAGAAAGTTAACTTGTTTTGTATGAACTTCTGTGAAATTTCTAAAACCCAGTTGCTAAAAATTTAGTTCTAGAGACTGGTTTTCAAGCAGTCAGATGAGCATGCAAGAGAAAAACTGAGAAAGATTAATTTGAGCCTTGTAAAGCTTTAATTCTTTCCTTTAATGCTCTGGCTGTTAATTATTTCTTTCTGTAAGTAATAAAATATTTGATTCTTCACTAAAGTATGCAAAAAAATCTGCAAAATGGTATTAGCAGGAAGCAAATGTTTAATTTCAACTCAAGGTTCAATGACTTTTAAGAAAGAGGATATATTTCCCTGAATAGATCATATGATCTTGTGTGCTCAGCCCACCCCAATTCTCTAGTCTCTTATCTTTGTGTTTAGAGTGCACACAAGTGCACTCTACAAAGAATTTACAGGACCACCCTTTAATGCAAGTGGACATTCACCTTCTGGCAAGACTTTTTAAATTCCTGGTACTGTATGTGGTACATTGAGATGGCTGGCTTAGATTATTAACTTCTGTGGACAATATATCTTGAGAAACAGCTGAATGGCAGTTCTCAGATGGTTGTAGTCACTGTCACAAGGTCTAGCTGAAGGCCTGCCATTAGTGGTGTCCTCCAAGGTTCCATACTGGGCCCAGTATTATTTAGTCATCAATGACTTGGATGAAGGGGCAGATGCCTCCTCAGCAAGTTCCCTGATGTCACTGAGCTGGGAGCAGTGGCTGATAATCCAGAGGGATGTGCAGTCCTTCAGAAGGACCTTGACAGGCTGGAGGGATGGGAGGAGAAGAAATTTCTGAAATTCAACAAAGGTAAATGCAGGGTCCTGCACTGGGGAGGAACAACACCAGGCACCAGCACAGGCTGGGGGTAACCTGCTGGGAAGCAGCTCTGTGGAGAAGGACCTGGGGGTCCTGGTGGACAACAAGCTGTCCATGAGCCAGCAGTGTGCCCTGGGGGCCAAGAAGGCCAATGGCATCCTGGAGGGCATCAGGATGATCTTTGCCAGCAGGTCAAGAGAGGTGATTCTGGCCCTCTGATGTGCCCTGGTGAGGCACATCTGGAGTGCTGTGTCCAGTTCTGGGCTCCTCAGTACAAGAGAGACAAGGAGGTCCTGGAGGGGGTTCAGTGCAAGGCTAGGAGGATAAATTATTGGACTCGGGAGCATCTCTCTTATGAAGAAAGACTGAGGCAGCTGTTCAGCCTTGAGAAGAGATGACTGAGAGGGGAGCTGATCAGTGTCTGTGAGTATCTGAAAGAAAAGTGTTGGAGGATGGATCCAGGCTCTTCTCAATGGTGCCCAGTAACAGAACAAGGGACAGAAACTGATGCATGGGAAGTTCCACCTGAACTTGGGGAAGAACTTCTTTACTGTGCAGTTGACCAATCACTGGTATAGTTTGCACAGAGAGGGTGTGAAGTCTTCCTTACTGAAGATATTCAAGAACTGCCATGTGCTCTAGGATGGCCCTGCTTGAGCAGGGAGGTTGGACCAGAAGGTTGGAAGGGACCCACTGTGGTCCCTTCCAACCTGACCCATTCTGTGACTCTGTAACTGACTGAATGCAGCATGGGTAAAAAAATGCACAAGGATAACATCCATTAGGGACAAAGGATTGATGAGAAACAAAGGAATAAATGTTCAAAAAATAGATGTAATTTATTTTAAGAGCCTCCCATTTCTCAGATCTAACATTTGAGGTCAGTTTAATACAAAGGCACAGGCAATTTAGTTATTTCCCTGCTCATACAGGGGGTTATTTGAAGCAATCAAGCAGTGCTGAGAATAACGACAACGGCCATGTAGAGATTGTCCACAACCATGTGCAAAAGTGTATTTATGCAGTTACTTTCAATTATAGCTTTTGTGCGTGTGAGTAAGATTTTTTTCTAATTTGTAGAGGGTTCCACAAGTTCAGAGATCCTTCTTATTTCCAGATTTCATGCCAATTATTATTTGCTGATTGAAGCAGAGGCCTTATTTTCAAGAGCTGTTGAAGGAAACAGAAGTTATATCTATATGACTCCTACCCAGTATTTTTGTCTTTGGGCATGGTAATTAGATTAAAGACCAAACTAGTTTTGCTGTTCTTCTGAACATCAATCAAACAAGGAATCTAAGTATATGGCTGATTTTACACATATAAGTATATTGATGAAATCTGCTCATATTCTTGAAGCTAGACAGTTACTACAATTCTTTACATGAAACCAATTTCTTAATGATGGTGGACTGAGACTAGATCTTGGAAGAAAAACATTGGGGTGTTTGGATGAAAAGCTCAGTGTGATTCAGCACTCACAGCCCAGAAAACTATCTGCATCCTGGGCTGCACCCAAAGCAGAGTGGCTAGAAAGAGAAGGGTCTTAGAAAGAGTGGCTAGAAAGACAAGGGTTCTGCCCCTCTTTTTTACCCTGGTGAGACCCCGCCTGGAACTCTGCACCCAGCTCTGGGGTCCCCTACAGAAAAAAAAAGACATGAATAGATCTAGACAAGAGCCACTAATTTGTCCAGAGGTCTGGAGCACCTCTCCTATCATAGAGAACACTCTGGGAAGACCTTAGAGCAGCCTTCAAGTACCTAAAGGGGGCCTACAGGAAGGCTGGAGAGGCACTTTTCACAAAGACATTTAGGAAAAGGACAATAGGGAATGACAGCCTAAAGGTGAAGGAGGGTTGGCTGAGATTAGATATTAGGAAGAAATTCTTTACTGTGAAAGTGGTGAGGTACTAGAACAGGTTACCCAGACAAGTTGTGGGTTATCCATCCCTAGAAATATTCGAGATCAGGCTGGGCTTTAAGCAACCTAGTCTAGTGGAGAGGGTCCTTGCCCTTGGAAAGTGGAATTGGAACCAGATGATCTTATCATCCCTTTCAACTCTAACCATTCTATGATTCTAATTAAATTTTTATTCTTGTGTATAATGCTCATTTAAGTACACTACCAAAGACCTTTCAAAAGAGTAGCCGCATGTTTCATGGCACTTCTGCAGACCCCAGATAGTTCTTATCTGCCAGCTAGGTAGTAGAAGAATACTTATTTTGTGACTCTCTTATTTTGCAGCTGCAAACTTCTCTGCATTGGACAGCACACACAGTTTCTCTGTTTTAGTGATTACTGGAATCATTAAAATGTTGCCAATGAGAATGAACAATGCTACTTGCATCAAATGTTGCATAGCACTGAAATCAAATAAAAACTGTGATGAGTGTTAATGGAAATAAGAATCGGGTTATAGAAGGAAAGAAGTCCTCAATCTGATTTGGTAAAACACAGGGCAATAGAGAAGAGTAGAGGGATTTCTGAGTGTGCATGGAATTAAACAGCATGAAGCTGTTGTGGAGAACTTTCGATGCCAGCAGGGCTTTCTAGCATGGACGGAGAGGATGCATATCAGATCAGGAAAAATGATGGTATGGCAGAGAGCTGGGGAGAAATGTGGCAAGACTCAGAAGAGCCAAGGGGCAAGAAGACCTATGCATCCACCTCTGCACCACGAACCACATTCTTCCTTTTGGGGAAAACAAACAGTGAGCTCCATGCCACAGTCACAGCATCATCCATCAGACATGAAAGAAAAATACAACTGAAACATATAACGACAAAATAAAATAAAACAGCAATTCTAGCACTTCAAGAGTACTAACATTTAATACCTGTAACTGCCTTCCAAACAATAGACTCTGTGCAGCCAGATGTTCACAGTACACTTGATCATAAAGAGCAGAGAAGCAATGTCAAAAAGGGTGAAGCCTTCCAGCTCCTTTGTAAGCAAGCCTGATGAAGGATACCTGTCTGATAGCTATGTGAAGGATTTAAGCCTCAAATTTATTCCAGCAATGCACAGATGTACACTGCTCTGGAAGCTCCACTCTTCCCTAGGTGGTGGGAAGCAGAAGCTACAGTTGTTGAAAGGACTACACATACTTGAAACTCACATATATATATTTTTGTGTGTGTGTGTGTGTGCGTGTGTGTGTGTATACACACGCATATAAGTACATACATGTAAAACCACCATTATCATGTGAAGTTACTCTCAGCTCTGCTCACAAAAAGGGAAGCACAGAGCTACCTGGCCTTCTCTTTACACATAAACTTTGCCACTGGAGAACCACAGCTTTAGGAAGAATCACAAAGTGCCCTCCTGGAGAAAAGTATCTATGAGGAGATATCACCAAGAAGAAGCTACCTTCCTAACAGGCATATTTCTTTTTTTATATTATAGGAGAAATATATTCTTAGTATTCACAGTAGTACTTTCTCAAAGACAGGTTATATAAAGCGATACAACACACACACACACAGAAGCACGCAAAAATAAAATATGAATGACTCACTGCACTTATGCAAACTAAGTTGCGTAAGCCTGTTTTTCTCAACTCTTAAAAAAACCCAAAACAGCACATACACAACCGTACAAAATGAACTGAAATGCTCAGTTATGAAAGCTAAAATTGTTGAATAAAAGCAGAACTCCCTCAGCTTCTCTGGGTCCTTCACACCCACATCTGGTACAGTGTTTACTAATAGATAAAAATAGAAAGTTGAAACTTAACAGACCCTAACATTTATCACAGTATTTAGGAACCAAAACAGAAAACATCTGAGAAGTGGCATTCACTTCTCAGGCAAAAGAAACCTGAAGAGGGAAAGATCAACAGCTGCATTTTGAAAGGTATCCAGTTAACTCTCACTGAAATACTCATCTCTAGGTACTTAGCAAGGACAAACTAGAAAGAAAATAATCAACTGTACTTCTTCATTTCAACAGGTAAGTAATTTTAATGTAACCTGAAAATAATTTAATCTTTTTTAAAAATGGTGCAGAATTTCCTCTAAACCATTACATTTGATCCATTGTTGGCAGATGACATCACAAGACCTGATTTCTTTAGACATGCACAAAATGCTTTTTTCTTGGAAAAGAGCAAGTTATTTTCTTATCTGCCAGAACCAGCAGATCACAGCATGAATGGTAGAGATGGGACATGAGCACATGGGTCACTGTTCAGGGGTTCAATAACCATTATCTGTCCCATGAGCAAGGCATCCCTGATCAGGTCATAAAGCAATAGCTCTTCAATTGCAGATTTGGAAAAGTTTAGCACACCAACTTTGAGAACTGCCAAATCATGCTTTTGAACAGATAGGCCACAACATTTAGATGAAATAAGCCCTGAACTAAGGAAGGTGTAGCATGAAATGAAACTTCTAACCTATTCTCAGAACTGTGATCCAAAATAATTGGAGAGCTTTTGCAAATAATCCTTTTAAATTGCAGTAGTAGTGTTACTTTGGTGAATTATTCAAACCTACTGCTGATGAGAAGATGTCAGGCTCGAAATTGTATGAGTCAGCTAACTTACTCACAGGATCCTGCTCTCTCTGTCTCCCAGACACAGTACACAGACACATAGCACAGAGGTGGAGCATGCCATTGATTAGCCATTGGATCATATGAGCACCTGAATGCCATAGAATCACAGAATGGCTTGGGTTGGAAGGGACCTTAAAGAACATCTTGTTACATCTTTCTGATATGAGCAGGGTTGACTCTTATTAGACCAGGTTGCTCAACCTGGCTGTGAACACTTCTAGGGATGGGGCATCCCCAGCTTCCCTGGACAACCACCCTCACAGTAAAGACTTTTTTCCTAACATCTAATCTAAACCAACTTTCTTTCAGTTAGAAATCACTCCACCTTGTCCTGTCACCACCGTTCCTGAAGAAGGATCCCTCACTGTCTTTCTTCAGTAGGCCCCTTTCAGATACTGGAATGTTGCTATGATGTCTCCATGTGACCTTCTCTTGTCCAAGGGGAACAGCCCCAGCTTCCTCAGCCTGTCTTCATATAGAAGGTGCCATTATCAACTTTGTGGCCTCCACCAGACTTGCTCCAGCAGTTCCATGTCCTTCGTATCTTGGTGGCACCAGAACTGCATAGGTGAGGTCTCACCAGAGCAGAGGGGAAGAATCACCTCCCTTGACCAGCTCTCTTTTGACACAGTCCAGAGTGTAGTTGGCTTCATCAATCAACACCCGCAAGTCCTTCTCCTCCAAGCTGCTCTCTATCACTTTGTCCAACCTGAAGCTGTGCCTGGTTACTGCAACAACCCAGGCATAGGACCTTGCGCTTTGCTTTGTTAAACTTCATGAGGTTCAGGCAGGTCCAGCTCTGAAGCATGTCCAGGTCCTTGTGGGTGACATTCCTTCCCTCCCATGTGACTGCATCACACGGCTTGGTGTCCAACTGGAAAACTAGCTGAGGGAGCACTCAATGCCTCAAAGTGTGTGTGAGTGCTCAGAGGCTGAAGCGCTGCTCAGACAAAGGGCAGGCGGCAGACCTGAGTGCAGCAATGTCCATGCTAGTGCTGAGAAGAGCTGTAGTGTCAGGACAGGCAGACCAGGAGGAGCCTGGACATGATGGGAAAGAATGCTGGTCAACGACAGCAAAGAAGGGAACAGAGAAGGGAGACTGTAGGATGGCTCAGGAGGAACCTGAGGCAGCGCAGCAAGAATTTTTAAAGGTGAGGCTGCTTTACAGAGAATACTGAGCAGGCACTAGAATAGTACATATTATATGTAGGAAGAAAACTCTTAGCACATCTTGTGTTAGGAGTTGCAGCTCTGTCTCAGAATTCCAACATCTCCATTCCAGTTCTGTGACTGCAGAAAAAGCTCCTGATGGCATCTTAGCCTCACAATTGAAAGAGCTGCCTCTTTTGTTTCACATGATACATGGTACACAAGGCCTGGTTCTGTGCCCACTGCCTGTTACTTATTCAACATGACAGACACATAGAAAACAGAACAGAGTATATTTAGAGGAAATAAAAGCCTAGACTTTATGGCCACAAGCCACAGCTCATTGGTTTTGTAAGATATCTTTAGAAAAATACAATTTTCTGTGTTGTGGCAAATTAAGAGTTTCTACTTGAGGAAAATTTTGAATTTTTGAACTACAGAGTTGGCAACAAAAAAAAAAATCTTGCTCTCTGTCACAAGAGCAATCAAAGCTACCCTGATTTTTCAGAGAGCTCATAGATGACCAGACTTCAGTTTTAAACTGTTGCCAGTACATCAGCTTTGAAGTACAGGTTTCCAGCACACTGGTAACCCAAAAATCTGCCTGCACTACTGCCTCAGCCACCGAGACAGACAGCATTCAGGAACCAGTTCTGTCTGCTCTGTAAGATAGCCTAAGGCAGAATCAGGCAGTTCCTCTACCTTCAAATTAATCTCATATAGCACAAGGAAGGCAAAGAATAACTACATTCATGGACTCCACTCTTTCCAAGATGCTCCTGGTGCTAGAGCAAAATGTCCATCAAAACTGAAAACTAGCCTAGCTTTGGTTTCAGAAAAGAGTCCCAGGTATCATGCAGTGTCAGCCACTGCATGACTCTGCCTTCCACTTCAAGACACTTTGGGTCACTTCAGGGTCAGGTGGAGCCAGAGGGAGTACACCATGCTAGGCAGCAGCAACACCAAGACAGTGTCTTGCTAAAGATCTATCAGTAAAACCCTGATGAACCATAATTCAATAATAAAACCACTGCAAAATGGTTTTATTATTGAAATATGGTTCATCAGGGGGAACCAGATGAAGGCCAGTTTGTACGGCTGACTGCTTTAACATGTTTTAAGGAAGTTGTTACATGTATCAGAAACTTCTAGCACTGCAACACAGAGTTTTGCATGGGTCATTTATGATACACTGTGCCACAGAGACCAGGTCCAGAAATGATATAATCTTGCCAGCTACAACAAACAACCAAACAAAAAATCCTTCTATTAATGGAACTTAGGTGCATAATCACAGATAAATCCAATTTGACTGATATGAACAATACTATGGTTGAGAAAGACTCAAGGAGGAGCTGAAAGAAATAAGGTGACACAAATCTAAGACCTATCCTCTAATCTTAACTCTACCCCTTCTGTCCTGTCAGAAATCATATTAATTAACTTTCAGATCTTAGGATGCTTTTTAATTCTGGGGAATTAAACAAAGCAGAAGAAAATTCTAGTCCTACCAAGTGGGTGGTTAATTTTGTTTCCACAGTTTGTCAAGTCACAAAAAGTCAAATCATGCATAAGTTTTTGCAAATCACAAATTTTTCAGTGTTAGCTTTTTCAGAGAAGGAAACATTTTGAATAACCAACACAAGCTAGAATATTGTGCATGTATAATTAATACTATTTCAGTATATTTGGATTTCCATTCAACTTTTGTCTTTCAATAGTGACACAAATAATCAAACCAGTTTATTTCCTTCATTCTGTCTTTCAAACAACATGATAGAGGACAAAGATAAAATGCCCTGTCAGATAGGGCAAAATTCAGTTTTATAAGAATCTATTTTACTGAAATCTGCTAAAAATACCCACTTGGGTTTCACAAGTTCATCCTGTCCAATGACAAGGAGTTCTGAATTCCAGTGGAGATTGAGAAGATTACATGCCGGTACTCCACAGTGCTTACACTGATAAATTAACTTTATTTTTAGGAAGTACAGACTCTACTTTCAGAAAGTATCACCACCACTACCCCCAGGTTCTATTTTTGGGGACAGGCAAGAATCTATAAATTCAAGTCAGATAGTCACTGATTCAAACCAAAGGTAGGGATTTTTCCCTGTGTTCTTTACCAGTTCTTCTCAACTTCCTGATCTTCCTTCCTTCTGAGCAGAAGGATAAAGGAGTATAATTTTATTCATTGCGAGACTACATGAGTGCAAAGAAGCAATGATGACTGAAAAAGGAAATTGACAACTCAGAAATTTTGTATTTCGTATTTACTGTGGACAAAAGGATGCTTTCTCTGAAAATGACAGTCCAACTTCCAGATTATGCACTGGGGTTTTGCTGAGGCTGTAATTTGAGTAAAAATAGGCTGACATCACAATTACGAATGCTAAATGATTGGCCCAAGTCAGAAGGCAGACATCCTAACCCTGAGAAATGTCAGACTAAGTAAAGCCCAATAGCTGGAACTTAGTAACTCACACGCACAAGGTCTCTGCTGTTTCCATTCCAGTCAAATTAGGTAAATCAGTTCCTGACCGAAAAGCATCACTGCTGGGCACTCTTCTCAAGCAGACAAGCCCAGAAGAATAATGACGAGAATTAAACTGTTCTTCTAGCCCCAGAGGCAGGGCTGTGCCACACTGGCAGAGCTGCTCTTCAAAGCTAGAATGACTCTGGTATTGCCAGTCTTGGTGTTGATGGAAGATGTTTGGCTCAGCAATTACACTAAACATGTCACACATGATATCCAAATTCACTTCCTGCTCCTAAAGAGATGGTTGTAAAGTCTGATACAGAGGCTGTTTTCTTTTCATAAAAAACATTTATAGCATGCTCCACACATGAGGGTATGATAAGCACACAGGTATATATGTGACTACATTAATTACACACTAGTGTCTATATATGACACATTTTAAACATATGGAAGTGTTGTAGGTTTTGTACATATATTTCATGGAATTACACATCATTCCTTTCTGTAATCATCACCTCAGTACACACTCAGTTGATGCTCATCTAAAGAATGCTTGTTCATTATAATCAACCTGTTCTTTTGAAAATTTTAGTGCTAAATTTAAGATATACTTAATTTTTAATGTTAATGAAGCCATTGCAGATATTAAAGTCACTTATATCTGCTGAAACTATCAAGCACTACGTCCCACATAGCATTTATACTGTTTAAACAGATTCTTTATCTAAGAGGAAGAGATACAAATGAGACCCATGTACCTAAGCACCCAAGTGCACTGCACAGGATCCTCTTCTTCAGAGTACTGGTAGCAGCTTAAGCAATGCCACACAGAACATTTCTTGTGGCATTGGCGAGTTGTGCAGAGAGGCTGCAACTGAGGAACAATGACAACAGAGAACCCATCTATAGTTTAATAAAATTTTTTGTGAAACAGTGTTTGCTTAGCACATGAGCACAGATGGGTCTATTTTTTGCTGTGCTACCCTAAACTAGTAATAGAAGCCTAGTAACATACAGCCACAAATTGGCACAAGAACTATTTTCACCCTTTTTATTATCTGGGCAGTAAATGTTAGCTGTGAGTTCATCGTAATTCCAATATAAAAGGACTGGGGTAACAAAGGAACAGTAACAGTTTGTGTGAATTCTGAGTTTACAGCTACTAAATAGACAGAGGCATTGCCCCACAGACAACCAATATATTATGTGACGTTTTTAATATACACACCTATTATATTCTCATTTTCAGGGATGAAAACTGATAATATTATCAACTGTATGAAAAGGTGTCATCTATTTGAATATTGAAACAGTTGACAAGTGCAGCCCTACAAGTCAGTTCAAATATTGTAAGGGAAGCCTACTCAGAGGAATGGTAATGAAGTGGGTATGTGCTGGCACATCATATGTGCTATGCAAGCAAGACCCCCCTCTCAGCTGCTGCATCTCTAGCTCTCTTCAATCACTTACAAAGTAAGTCCAGCTGACTACCAGCTGCAGTTGCAATAGCAAGTTCTTTATAAAGACTTCTCAGTTAGTAGCTCTGGGTGACTTGACCAATCCTGGAGTTTAATCTTCTCTCGTATCTGCAGAGGTATGCTTGTGTTTAGGGAAAGCAAAGAAAGAAAGATGTGATAGACCAGGTTTGAATGACAAACAGGTAAGACATGGTACACCAAGGTACAACTTTGATCCACCTCTACCAAGTGAAAATATGTCTTCCATGGTCAGACAGATGGAAGTCTTCTGAGTGGACAGTCAGTCAAATATTGTCTTGCAGCTAGCTGAGACATGAGCTCCTGGAAGGAGCTTTGGGAGGAAGGGTATATGGGGACCCACAAGGTAACAATCGTTTTAAGATATACATCAGAGGTGTGGGAAATATTCAGACAATGCTAGCTGCCACAAAATCATGCAGAACTTTTAGCTGTGCATTTCTATAATAACATCTTCTGATGTGTTTCACAAGAAGCCTGTGTTATGTGGAAACAGGTACATGAGCACAAGCACAAACTATTTCCCAGCACAGCCCTGCTAAAGCAGTACTTACTACTTTTCTTTGAATTAGAAAGCCTTACAATGGCACACAGGAATTAAGTCCTGATATCCTGGGGTGACGTATTACTCTTTTTTTTGAATATGCAACGCAACAGCAAGCTCGGAAACATCTTGTGTCTCCTGACTGCTAGTGTCAGTCGTTAAGCTCTAGGCCGAATCCACATACCATAAAGACCCCTCTCTCAATAGATAATTCAGCTGGAGGAGAAAGATGGCAGCAGAGCACACATTTGCTCCCAAGTTGCCTTATGACACTTGACCAAGAAGGGACTTCCTGACCTGTGAGGGGAATTCCTCTGACTAACAGTAAACTTTCCACTCCATCAAGCTAACTCCCCCGTTCCAGCTCAGCAGGTGAGAATTTAAGGCAGTGGAACCATGAAAAGGAGATTGCGGACAGTGTTCTCTTGGCTGCAATCCAGAGCCTGGTTTGCCCTCTGAGAACACTCCCTCATGCTGGTGTTCCATGAAAGGGATAGAAGGTCCCAAGAATGGCAGAGGATAAAGGTTCTCAAGGACAGAGGGATAGAAGATCCAAATATCATTTGTAGGGGTTACTTAGTTTGGTTTTTGGGGGTTTATGCTTTAGTTTCACTTGTATTAATGTAGAATTCTGGAGAGAAGAATAAAAAGCCCTAAAAGGCACTTAAAAAAAATATTTACCAGATAAGATGCATGTTTCAACATAAAAATCTTGAGAGTCCATTGCCACAATGTGCTGTATCTCCCACCGCTACACCAGCCATCACTATCATCTTCTAGCAGAGTTCCTTGCACTTTGCATAGTCTTTTGTATCTCATATTTCATCCCATTAGGATCACAGAATCACAAAACATGCTGAGTTGGAAGAGACCCATCAGGACCATTGAGTCCAACTCCTGCCGCTGTGTAGGACAACCCAAGAATATATCACACCGATCACACACTGAAAGCATTGTCCAAAAACTTTCTGAACTCAGACAGTCTTGATGCTGTGACCACTTCTCTGGGGAAACAGGAAATTGAGAAATAAGCCCTATTCTATAAAAGAATTGGGCCTAAGTGTGTATAAAACCCAGTATTTTGCAAATCCTATTTGTTCAAGCAAAGTCTGACTCAGAGACAACAAAAGAACCATGTATCCATGCTACAATCCTCAGAACTAAAAACCCCAAAATGCTTCATCAACCCCCAGTCCATGAAAACACCTGAAGCCTTACTGGATTGTGTTGGATTCTGCAATCCAGAGTAACTTCAAACTGTCTCGATCAAGCTGATTAGACACCTCATTCATGCTCAAGCCCTTATCTTAATACGTAGAACCCAGATGTTCCTCCTGTCAACCCCTGAAGAGGTTGAGTCTGACACATGTCAGTGTACATCTACTCCACTTATTGGGTCAGGCTGATGTAAAAAAAATTATAGTCACCACTTTCTTCACTTTCTTTTTCAGCACAGCTGCAAGTGATATATGTTTTACCCTGGATATGGGATAAGTCACTGCCTCTTTTCCTGAAGTGCTATAGGTCTTCATTTCACAGGAAAGCATCCTGAGTGGTGCCTCAGCCTAGAGGGCCGAATTTTCAAAGCCACTAAAGTTGCATTAGTGACTAGCAAATCACTGGTGTGGTTATGGGATATGCATGAACGCATGTGGAAAAAGATAAGTAGATGGGTAGCACACCCACCTGAGGGTGATGAGTACTCCATTTTGGTCACTAAATGAAGTATGGAAGCAATCATATGAGCAGGAACAAGAACACAGGTCTTCTTCTCACCAGTCATGAAAAAAAAAAAAAAAACACCAAAATTCTCTACACTGAAGAAAATCTCCAACAAGGAAAGGAAGAGGCAGTAGCCAAGTAATTGTACTATTGCCATATAACACGAAAAATATATGGATTTGAACAGAGGAGACTGAATTCATTTGTATCAGAAGCCAGCAATCTACTTGCAGTTCAGAGAACACATGTTTAACATCAGTGTCTGGATTCCACTTGGAGACCCAAATATCTGCTCTTCACCAAAGTCTGACTATGACTATGATGAACTTTCACACAGCTGCTTTCCTTCCAAAAGAGCTGCTTTCCCCTCAACCAAAGTGGCCAACATCACCCCAATAATCTCATTATAATCAACCATGCTGGTACTTCCTGCATGGCTTCTGACATTCTTGTCTGTTGAAACTCCTCTGACCTTGAGGCTGTATCCCATGGATCCTGCTTTAATCCACCCCTATGGTTTTCCATAATAAGGTTCATATAGCCCCACACAAATACAAGCACACATACAGACAATGTTTTAAATAATTAATAGTTTTCCCTTAAGGGTAAAAATGTTCTGTAATAGTATTTCTTTTTGTTATGAAATATTGTAAATGACCTTGGTGTGGTAATATTTTGTAATATGTCTGTGTTATGCAATTAAGGCTGTAGGATTTAGATGACTTACATTCACCTGGAGATACTGACAGATAGTGGAGACTAGGAGCTGTTGAAGAGCACTTACATATCCTTGTGCTTATATAGATACACAGATGAACACACAAAACAACATACCCATCATCAGTCTACATCCTTTTACAAAAAGATACTTGGTTCATGTAGTTTAATTTCTACTCATTTCCCATTTTCTTCAAATTAAGACCCCTTTGCAAATCTAAAAACCCGATATCTGTGCCTCTTTTTTAGGGAGGCAGATCTCTTGCCTTCTCTTCTGCTAAGACATGTAAATCTTGTTGACTTCACCTAGGCCATCGCAACTCAATATCTTCAACTTAGATTTTGATTCTTCCTCTCAGCTTTCAAATCAGCTTGAAGAGAAAATGTAGAAACTTGCCAAATGTTCATGTTTGCAAAGCAAATTGTACTGGCCAAGAACATAATGGTTGTTTGTTTAGTGACTTCTTTCCTTCCAAGACCAGTTAAGGTGATCTGAATGACAATATTCGCATGAAAAACAGTTTCACACTTCATCTTCCTCTTTTCTTTAATTCCAGCAAAGACAGTGGCTGACTGCCTAACCAAAAGTTTATCTCAAAAATCATCACAGACCATGTGGTCGTGCCTAGGGAAGTTAACCCTTAATCACCAGTCTGCTTCTCCTCAACACTAGCATCACAGTTAATCACATGCCTGTTGTGGCAGCATCAGGCATTTTTTCACACTTTCCATCCTCCCACGGATTCTCTCATCTCAGGATTGTGGAATAGCAAATCTGTGTAGGAAAGGTAGGCTTTTAATACTCACCAAAGGGTTGGTGTGAGAAAGGAATTAATTTGTTACTGCAGGGAAAGGCAATAGAAATATCAGTGTTTGGAGGATAAGAAAGATGGTAAGAAGGTTCAGGAACAGTTTTAGTAGATAAAACTGAGACAATGATAATTGTGGTTGAAAAGTGTCAAGCCTGTGCAGATTAGAAGGTAGAGAAGGGTCTTCTTAGAACAAAATTCTACTAGTTCACCACTCTAAAAAGAAATCAGACTGTTTCCATGTGGTTTGTGTTTTCTTCCTCTAACTCACAATCTGTCCCAATCAGTCCCAGGGTTTTGCGCAGGGCCAGATCCAGGTCAGGCCACAGTGTGATTCCACAGCATAAACAAACACACAGATGTGTGTGGCACCAATTACTGCACAGTTATCAATCTGAAACACAGAGCAACAAACTGACACCAGAGTATTTATATATGTGTACCTCACCAGATATGACCATTCCTTAAAATGGTCTGTAATCTAGAGCACTTCCATGACCCTAACACACTTTGCTGATGTCATGCACATAGAATCTACCTGTAGCAAGGAGCATCAGGCTCCTCTGGGTAAGATCTCATACTGCACTGTACTCTCAGTGCTGGGTAGTGTGAGATGGATCTGAAAGCTGAAGACATGGGTCAGGGCACAGTTCAGGGTCTTCAGCACAGCACCTACACAGGAGTGTACTCTTCAGTGCACTACAACAGAGTGCTCCAAGTGTATCAAAGGGTCTTCTCCCACCTTTCCTTTACATGACAGCCTGCATGCTCTAGAGCTTCTTCCCAGGAGTACTTCAGTCAATTTGGTTTCCAGGCCCATGGATTCCACCTTGCAGTGCCACGGATGCCAACATTACTGATAATATACCTACAGAGAGAGCTTTTCCAACTGAAACATTGCAGCTGAAGTTCAGGAGCTTTGAGGAAAGGCCTGTGACAGAGCACATGCTGAACTCTGACAAGATGTGCCACACTGCTAGCTGTAAGCATGTAACTTATGTGTGAATGAGGACCAAACTATGGGGGCTCCTCAGGAGTCAATGGAAAGGAGTTGATACTGTCAGCAGGGATGATGCATGAGTGCATCTATCTGAGCACCTCCAGATAGGAAGTGAATATTCACAGCACTGAATTAATAAGAGAAAGTATTGACCTGGGCAATTATTGATATTGCCAATGTCCAAAAGATAATAAGAATGCTTAATTCTTCACAGAATTTGGCTCTAAGGAGCTGTACCTCAGAAACAAATGCTGCCAGCCAAAATATTTTGCACTGAGATCACTAAAATGAAATACCTACCTTAGAGAGCTGGCTTTGGTTTTCTGCATCCATCTTTTTAGAATACATTAATGTGATCTAGAGAAAGCAGAAACCACATTTTTGTACCTGTACCCTTATATTTCATCCTTATGCCAAGAGTTATGCCAAAATCATCTAATCATCTATCTGAAAATACTTCTGAAAATACTGTACTGTCAGTCCCTTGTTATGTCAATCACCTGCACTGGTAATCCAAAAGTCTTACTCATTTCCCATTCAGTAACTTTGTCAAACCACACTTTTAATACAAGAAATGTATTAAATTATAAGGTAAACATAAGAGCCCTATTTGACTCAGATGCATTACTAGTGGCCTTTTTTTTCTGCATGAATAACTGTCACTCTCATTTTCATTTTGGTAATTACAGAAAATGGGCTGATTGTAATGTCTGTTCCAGCAGAGCTGAAGATGTTGATTTCAGACTGATTCAGACTTTAAAGTCTAATTCATGCAGTTGATCCACAAAATTAAGCGGAGTATAGGTTTCATCAATTTCGTAGAGTGTCTTTTATAACAACAGATGGTAATTTTTTGATATGTAAAGCATTAAATGTACCCTGTTACAAAACCACTTTAAATTATTTCTTTTTAAAAAACCACCAACCAACCAAACCAAAACCCACCAGGAAACTACAAGAATTGCTCCCCCCACAGTGCTCAGATACTTTAACCTAAAGAAATTGCTGACAGATTTGTTTGCAGCACAGCAGAGTAAAGAGCTGACAACAGGGGTTTTTTTGCTGGATATGGTAACCTAGGTCTATTTTTAAGGCTTCTTTTCTTTTTTTAAAGTATACCAAAATAGCAGTGGGCTTAAAAATCACCATCTGCTTCTAGGAATTAAATAATTCTCTGAAGAATAGATAATAGGCATAAAGAGCCTACTCCCAACTCTCAGATCTTTCACAGCAGGACTGAAAGTCACATGTTACTTGTAAACATAATTTATTTCATCAAACAATACTGCAGGGTCACAACACCCCTGTAAGTGTTCAATATACCTATTTATCAGTTATCACCAGCATAAACTGTTTACATTCTAGTCATGAATGACTGACTAGCAAGTGCTATTGCTATGGGTTTTATGACTTAGAATAAAGCTGCTGATATTTACAGCACAATAAAGATTCTCCACATTTCTTTCTTTAACTTTGATTTAGTTAAGGAGGGAAAGATTCTAATTTGTAGGGAGATTTTTTGGTGTAATGCTCATTAGAGCTATTCTCCAATTAGCATGTTAGCATTATTTGCAAATGTATGTAAAGAAATCCGAGTTTGTTTGCATCCAGCTAGTTTGGATCCTGCTAACAGTGAATCACTATGTCAGTTCAAGATGGCTCAGGACCTGGACACTCGCTCGCTGGCTGAAGCCTGTCAGCAGTTTCCCCATCCTCAGCATTTGTGCCTCTGACAGCTTGGATGGCTTACTGCTCAACAAGAGAAAACCTGGCCCCTATCTCTTATGCTCTACCCATGCATCAAGAGTCTTAGAAAATACCATGGTACCATCGCTATCTGTCAGTCCTGACCCTTGCATCTTTTGAACCTTACCCTATGTAAACTGAGCTTGGAAAAGGTGGAAAAGGAGGATCCATTAGTTTTCCATGAAAAGTGGTTTGATGAAAGAAAAAAGGCTCATGCTAAAGCCCCTGTTCCACTTCCTTTGTGAATTAAAACTCTAGCAACTTGGTCATCACACTTTCTGTGAGGGCTCCAGACACAAACAGCACATACCCAAGATTACATACCACATATTCCCTCTCTTTAGCAGGGAATACTGGGGAAGTGGGAGCAGGGATTTTATGAAAGAACGGTCAGAAGGTGGCAAAGGCTAAAGAGGAGGAGAAACCAGTTTCATTAGTATGTGTGCTGGTGGGATGGTTTTCCCTAGTTCTGTGATTTCAGTAAAGATGACAAATTTTCAATTGCAGTAATTTCAGTTTAAAACACTTTCATGTTTTGAACCACAGAAGAGCATTTATCTTTTTAGTATCATTTTCAAGAAATGTAGTTTGGTTTGGTTTTTTTTCCCCATGATATTCCGTTAAAAAAACAATGTCTTTTTCAGAGAATAAGACTAAATCTTCTAAAATAGAAAACGAGATAAGACACTGCAAGATACTTTAAGTGACACATAGGATGAGTAATAAACAAGTTTACAAAATGAAGACATTTTGGAAGTAGTAGTATTTAGCATAATTTTTTAACTGGTTTGTCTTATTGTAGTTATTTAAAATAAAAGTTCACAACAGAAACAGTTCAAAAAAGGAGATGTCCATTATCTATATTTATACTTGGCGGATTAGAATTTTTGTGAAATGAGTTGTCTAACATTTAAAAGACCTCCTAGTAACCACTGTAGCAAACAGTATTTAGACTAACACTTTGACAAAAAGAGAGCAGAAAAAATAATGGAGAAACATATGTTTTGTTGGTATACCCTGCTTTGGCAAGGACAGGAAGTCTTCGAAGTAGTGTGCAAGAATCATCTATTTCTAGTAAACAATTAAGAAATATGTTATTTGTGAGGGAAATTCATTCTTATTTTTTTCTGAGTCATTAGTAACTAACTAAAGAAAGGAAATTTTCCAAAAAAGGGAAGAAGAAAGTAATTGAGGCAAGCAGTGGGTTTGAAAACTTTAGTGTTCTCGGACATTTTCAAAGGGGACCCTCTTTATTGAAGAATAGTTGCAGAAAAAAAAGAAAGAACAGATTACGAATAGCCAAGATTCCTAGTGATCTCACTGGGAATTACACATTTATTTGGAAAGCATTAAAGGAATAAGATTACAGAAGCAAAACCTGTTCCAAATTCCATTATGTAAATGGAAAAAGAAAATTTTGTTGTCTTTAAAGGAAATTGAATTGAGCCTTCAGTTCCCAGTTAATGAGATACTAGTAAATGTTGAGAATTGCAGGGGAAGTGATTAACAGAGAGATGCCATTTTGGGTTGGGTTAGTTTTTTTTCATATTAAATACTTATTTAGGTTGCAAGCTACACAAGACTTAACATCATAAGACTCTTCCTCCTGCTGACTATATCTATCTAAAGTGCTATTCAGATACAATGGAAATGGGGCATACCACAGATTCTAAATGTTTCATTAGAGTCTATGGGTGAGCAAAGAAAGCTATTTAACCTGTATAGGATCCATTCCTTATTCTAGACAATTTATTTCTTTCTTCAACTGCACACAGTTATTGCTGATTCTAATGGTATTACCTGGTTTGAAACAAACACTGCAGAGATTCCTCCTTCTTTTACAGTTGAGACAATTTTGTGATTTGTTTGATTCCACTAAAGTTGCTTTTGTTAGTGCATGGAATCACCGAAATGAGTGCCAAGGCTGTAAGATCTCACAAACAGGTTTTCCCACCACTGCTAAGTAACGCTTAGGCCAACTGGGTTCATACTCTGCACACATGTCCTAGAATCTGAACGCAACTCCAGGAGAAAGGATTAACCTTTTGTGCTGCAAGGTTCTCAAAACTCTCAGCTTTTGCTGGACCTAGAGTAAGTTCAAGGCACTCAGCAACTGAGTCTGCACAGCAGGATTGTTCTAGCAGCATATCAGAGGCATGAGACTTTTTGTTTCTTCTCTGAAGTTATAGGTTCACATAGGGGACTACAAATAATGTGAATTTCAAGAGAGAAACAGAGACATTTTGATAGATTTTTCTTTAAAATTAATAAATTCAGGCCATGTATAAACTATCCAGTCATATCCTGTAAAAGTTTAAACAGTGAAACCACAAGGGAAAATAAACTAACATCTCTTCCCTTTTTATCTTAAAAGTGTCTGAAATGAACTGGTTGCTAAAGAAACCTGATATAATTGTGACAGAGTGTTTTGAAACCCTTAGTGGAGTTCATCTGAAACCTCAGCATAACAAGTGGCCTCTTATCTGCGTACTATTCCAGGAAGAAATGCATGGCATTTCGTCATCACAGCTGAAAGAGTAGCTGGCTCTGCACGTAGGCTAAGTGAGAATAAGAGCCCTCAGCTATAATGAGGGCACGCTGGTAGCTAATGCTTAGTCAGAGGCCATTTCCTTTAGCCTTTGCTACTGCTTGCAGGAGTTGGAATGCAGGAAAAGGCAAAAACTAAAGTGAACATACTGAAGGTCAATGTTTACCTTCTGTACTTTTTCTCAATGAAGATTAATTCTGACGACATGGCACATATGCATTAATGTGGTGACATCCTAAACCATCCCGCCCATTACAAGAACTTTAACTAGCTTTATTTAATGTGGCAGTTCATGAGCAGAATTACTTAAAGGAAAGAGAATAATAAAAAAGCATATGTCTCTTTTTTTTAGTCTGACATTTAAAGGCAAATTAGTAAGTGGGAGTTTAATATAGATATTTCCTTGTGAACACTGATCTTGAATTTCCAAGCAGGCAAACTGACTTTCTCCTTAATAAAGCTCTTGAAACATAGATAACTTGTAGCAATTACTTCAAAATCAGGGATGAATCTTCATATGTGAGGGAATATGGTATGGAACATTTCTTTTTATAGGCTTTTCCTCTCCTGTACATCCTGAAGATGATAATATGAGTGATGTACTGTCATGATGCTTTTTAACACAGAAATCTGCATAATTTGAACATGGGATGATTAACCATTAGAATATGAAAACGCTAAATATGAATGTGTAGCAATGTTCAGGCTGTAAGTTTGCAAGACACTTCATTCGGGACCACATTTTATTTTCTTACTCTGCCTGCAGGAACATCAGCAATTATTGTGAATTTAATGAGCTATCACTATGCTGATTTAAGCACACAACTGTATGTACTGTACTACTGAACACAGTGGACTGAGTCATTTTACATACATGCAGTTGCTGGTCTAAATAAGGGCTAGATTCAACTTGTTCTGTTTAACTCACTGGCTGAACTGAAAATACTTGGCACAGATTTTTCTCAGGAAATTCAAACTTACACAAGCAGAAGAAAAACATTGCAAATGAGATGCTGCTGTGTGCAAAAAATTCATCTTGGGTAAAACTTTAAACCCTAGAAATAAATCTTGTTTTCAGTTCTCACAAATAGGCTTTTCTATTCAACTCTGAAGGTTTAAAGCAGTTGTTAATCAAATACTGTACACAGTAATAAGCAGCAAAGTGTTCGGTTATTTCTGAAACACATTCTTTTGAGGCTATGTTTGAATCTTCCATATTTATGTGATGAGAGTTATGTCACAAAGTTAATCATTCCCAGGATGCTAGCATTTGGGGTAATGAAAAACTTCTTGTGCAAGCAGTCATTAATCAGTGAGTCTAACATTGCATAATGCTTTCTGAAGCATGTGTTATGTGATCAGAGTACAAGGCTGCATAATACAGCAAAGTGTTTATGCCATATGCTGACCTTTTCTAAAGTAGAAATGGAGCCATGTGATGTGCTGCTCCTGCCAGCATTTGCTTATTGCCAATAATTAAGTTTGATGATATGAAGAAACACAAACTTGTATTGCTTTAGAGTTCTAAAAGGAAGAAGCTTTGAAGTTTTTGGCACTGTAAAGCACAAAGATAGCCAACTTGGCTTGGATACACTACCGTTGTCCATTACAGGCACCACCCATCAAAACTGGAATCAAGTGCCCTGCTCAAGTGGTTACTGGCATTTGTGTAAAGGAAAACATGTGCATCGTTACAGGACTGCTGTACTAACCAGAAGAGCATAAAGGTCACAGGAGCAAAGCAGCCAAAAGCATGCTTGGTACCTCAAATCTCAGAACATCATTATTGCATTTGATGTTCTTGTGCAATAGCGCTAGTAAGCAGCTATTACTTAATCTCCTACCAGTATTACACAAAACTATACTTGCGAAATACTTCAGATAAATATGCTGTAATTATACGAAATACAAAAACATGTATAGGGCAAAATGTTTTTGTAACTCTCAGCACACATACCTGTGGGGATGTGGTTTGAGTGAACTATTTTAAAAATTGAATCCATGCTTTAAAAGCTTCTATGAATAACCTTAAAACTATGTGCTGGAAGGAGAGTGGACACATGGACATATATTTTATATCCTAGGCATACACACATGCACACACGCACACACACAGAGTGTGATCAAAAGCTCTGTCCTGTATACAGCTACTTTGTGTCTGTTGGCAGAATCAGGCTACTCAGCTGGAAAAACCAGCTTCACGCAACTATTTTAGCACAGCCAATGTAGCTATACCACTGTTGCTCCAACATCACTTCTCCTTTCACTTGTCAGTGTTTCCTTCTCTCTCACTGACGACTGTCTTTTCTACTTAGGAGAGCTGGTAGACAGAGGTAGTCAGTATCTGTGAGTATTACTTGCTAACAGCAACTTGGTTCCACCATGTAATCTATGATATGGCACTAATGTCTGAAAAGTGATTTCTTATATCCCTTGCTTACACTAAGGAAGTATTTTAAAGCTTAACTAAGAATTCTGAATAGTAAAGCACAATCACAAAACTAATACATCTCTATACAGAGACATAGGTGTCCTAGTCCAAAATTCAGATTCTCAAAATTCCTGCTGAGATTTTGCATTAGGAAGTGATGATATTAGGCAACTGCACTTAAAAAGTATTGTATCCAAGGCCTTTTGGGATTATTGAATTAAACCTTCCACATCTAAGGGGTCTGACTCATTAAGGGTCTTTATGTTTAGCAGACAGGAGTCTGTACAAAGAAGATGCTGGGAACAAGAGCAAAGGGAGCAGGTCTCCCATTGTTGCTACAGCATCTATTATAAAACCAGTGGGGTACTTGCTGCATGAGGGAACTGCAAGACAGGCCTTACCTCTATAAACTATTAGATGGGTGCCATTATCTTTACAATAAATTAACTTGTAGAATAAATAATGAAAGCAGAGAAATTTCTTCATGCGTAAAGAATCCAGTGAACAGGTCACTACTGTAGGAAATGCTGGCTCAGGTCAGTTAAGTGAAAGTAGAGAGCAGAAACTGAGTTCATTCAGTGTTTCATGAGTCCTTCAACTACTCAGCAGCTATACAGATGCAACCACGATATATATTCTCTTCATTTTTTCAAAAAAGGACTGATGTCAGCTAAGATTTGTAAAATCTAAAATGGAGGCAGGAATTTCATTCCTCCCAAAGTGGAAAAAACTCATGTCCTTGTGTTATTTATGAACTAGTAACTTAAACAGAATCCTTCTTGTTATGCTGGTTTTGTGGCTCCTGTCTCCTTTCATACTTACACAGACACTCTAGGAATCATGTCTGCAGGTTACAATCTCTGCTAGTCTTTTGGGTACAGAACTTGGGAACTGTAACCAACCAATACAGAAAGATCTACTTTGTAGCACTCTTCATGAAGATACTAGAAATTACTGCATTGAAATTAACTGTGACCTAAGAATGCAGCCTGAACCCACCCTGCAAAACCTCTTTCATATACACTCTTCCAAGACCCACTGCTTCTTAGAAGCATGCTCCCTGGCTCTCTTCTCGTCACACCTCTACTTGGACGGAGTGGCCAAAAGATGATAACTATGGGACAACATGAACCATTCCCTTGAGGGGTCACTAGCTGGGGATACTCACATGCATTTATAAAAATATTTCAGCTTTGAAGACAACAGTCCCAGCAGTAAAGACTTACTACACAAAAGATGGAGAGTCAGACTCTTTTCACAAGCCTACAGATGTATTATTAACATTTATAAGTTGTGAAAACACAACCTTCACAACTCCATCCTCACAATTATATTTTTTAACTGTCTTTCTAAGCTGCATGGAAGAGACACATTTTAAAAATTTGTACAACTGGCATCAGAATTTTTAACATACTAAAAAGAATTGAGCCAAAGATGATATCACAAAGTCCCTTATGCTTAAGGGAAAATGTTAAATCAATTAGCAGTTGCCAGAATAAAGAAGCAACAATTTGATGTATAAGTTCCTTACAAAAATAACAAACTTTCCATGTTCTTCTGAAAGTGGTTATATTATGCAACAAGAAAACTTCACCATATTCTCAGTTCTTTAATGTTACAAAAGCTTTATTAGCATATGCTTCAGAAATTATAATCAAAGGATTGTACTCACTAGCCAGAACTTTGTATAAACATAAATATACAGACTATGCCTTAGAGGGTTAATGTACTATTCTGAACTCAAGTATTGCAAATGGAAGTTAGCTTTGACACAGAATGTTCACACCCTCTGTAATAAATTCTTTTAACATACTTCATATTTCTTCCCATGTGAATGAGTGTCCTTGGAAGAATTATCTACTAGATAAAAGCTGAAGATGAAATCTAAGTCTAGACTTACTTAAAGGGGGTAGACACTGATCTTATAATCTGTGACAGTGGCTGATTAATGAGCTGCTCATGATTGCTGCAGGCCTCTCCAAACTGCAGAAGCAAATGATATTATAGCACTGGGAGGAATGTGCTATCTGGGTGCCACACCTTTGTTGAAACTTAAGAACTCATGCTGGCTCCTACTGCATTTATTCTAGCCTTGAACTACCATAAGTACACGACCAGATACACGGTAACACACGTGCATTTCCTCACTCCTTGCCTGCTGCAGAAGCAGTAGAACTGCTGTGCCACAGAACACAAGGTAAGCATGCCCATTTGTAGCAGTCATGGTACGTGCTCTGTGGGGCCCACTGTTCTGCTGGTTGTGCTCTTGCATAAACAAATTCAAAACTTCTGAAGCAGAATAGTAGTATCACATCCTGAGGGCTTGATTTGGTCTTGCCTGACAGTCTGGATAATTTTATTTACATGTACACACATACATAGGCACATACACATACACATGCATGCATAAGACACTCCAGTATACACACACATATATTATAAAGAATAACGAACACACTGTGTAAACATAACACATTCTGCATAACTAGAGAAACTTCAATTCAACTGTGTTCCAAGGTTAAAACAGAGCATGATTTAAATCTATAATATAAAAGGCATATCACCTAATCTTTAGTGATAACACAGTAATTTCTGATTACATCTTTCAAACAACTTCCAGGAAAATTTTTTAACCTCTACTAACTTTGTTTATAAAATACCAATGCTCATAATGTGAAAAAAACCCATACAAATTTTTAAAACTGTTCCCTGCACATTCATGTCTGAGACTTAGAGGAAAGAAAAGCCAACAGCAGAAAAGGGCAGAAATAGAAAAAAAAGTCATTGTAATCCCACAAAGTAGACAAGAGAAATTTTATTACCTTTAGCTGAAAACAACTCTTCCTTTGGTTTATCTGCTTGCCATTTTTCTTTTTCTCATTTTTGGAGACAGCTCTCTTTCTAGAAGTGTGCAGAAAATAACATCTTAACCACATCATCATGACCTTTATCACACCTTGAGTATACAGACTGTATCAGCCTCAGAAGACAATGAAGCCCTACAGCTTTTCAGCAGTGCCATTACGTTCAAGAACAAGGCTAAAATTCCACAAGTGAGACATGAAAGCACATTGAAAGCTCAATGCACACCACTCAGATAAACAATGATTTTTTTAAAGTACATTTTTAAAAATTGTAAATAAATCCCCTCTCTAATCTCAGCAGATAACTGGGCACCAATGACTGCAAACGTCATAAAAAGGTTCCATAGAAAACACCTCCAAAAGCACTTAACTGTATCAATACATAATATTAGAATAAATAAAACACATCTTTTTTTCATTACAGGTGATCTACTCAAAAACATTGAACTGACTACAGGCATGCAGACAATCATGAAAACTTTATCCAGAAATTCAATAGAACAACTAAGAACGTGAGTTACTTCAGCAATGTTGAAAATATAGACAGTTTGCTACATTAAAGGCTAAAATTGTATGTGTTATATAAAGTCACACATTAATTTCTGCATGAAACTGAGAATTTCTAGGCAATTCAGCAAATTGACTTACAAATGCTGAGAAGTTATTAACTGATAACTACTAATGGGTAATGGACCTACCTGTGTTATAACTTTTCAATGTCCAACTCAGTGAAGTGTAGAAGAACTCACTATCCACTTGAACTCAGCAGAAGGAGGAGAAAAAGTTGCTTATGTCTAGGGACCATGAGATAACTTTTCAGAACACCAGTGGAGACTAGGGCTCACTCCTCCATGAGGTATTATAGAGAAAAGCATGGCTTTACCAGGAACTGGAAGAGTTGAGCCTAAGTGCTTGAAGGAGGATTTGCCAGATTACACCTTTCATAAGGAAAAGTCAGTCTTTATATGAGCGTTTTTGTTACAAATAACCCTCTCATGGAAGCAAAGTTCTAATACTACTATTAATTATAAGCACTGCACCCTTCATAACATGACACTTAATAAATGAGATAGTAAGTGATTAACACATCTTTTGCTAAAATATTGTTCCTGCAGAACTACTTCAACATCACTCCAAAGTACCTTTAAAAACTGTTGTACTGATACTCACTTTGTAATAATATTCAAACTGTTCACTTCAAAGAAGGAACTCAAATTGCTGTGATATGGCACTGTCTTCTCTTGAGAAAAGGAATGCAGAGACCACTGTGATGCTAAAATTATTTTCTGAGATCAAAACTCCTAGTTAAAGGCATGAATCTATATAGTCATATGCCACACTATGTAAAGTTATTAGATGCTTTTAAATAGACATTCACAGAAGCTACTTAATCAGTGCTTGGTAGAAACAGAGGCAGCTCAATAAGCAGAATGAATATCAAAGTTATACAACAGAAACTCACCAGCAAATGCTTAGTATTTTTTTTCCTATTAACATAATTATTTTGTAGTCAGTAAAAATGAAAATGACATGTTAGCATTTCAAAAACATGAGAAAATGACCCTCTAGGCTTTATATAACTATCAAAACAAGTATTAATACTTTATTTGCAAATTATTGTGCAAGAAATGATCGAGTCAGCAAGTTTACCAGTCAACAAAGTGTGAGCTCTACCAGTTATAATCAATTTACATGTAATGATATGTCTAAATATGAATTTAAATGAGTTCTTGTCATTTCATGTTGATGAGCTGCTTTATCATCATAGATATGGACAGTGACCATAGCTAATGTTGCAGAAACAGCAAAGCATGCACAAGTTCCACGAGCCAATGGTAACCCAGCAGGAATAAATTTGTTTTCATATAAAAAGACAGCCTTGGACTGCTAAGCCATGTTTATTTTCCAGTCAAATTAACAAAAATACTTTCTACGAGGTTATTTCCAGACATTTGCTATATATGCTGCATCCACTGCAAATACACAGTATGAATCACAAGTTTTCTTACCTTGAAACCTACTGCATTTCTCTTGCAATGCATGAAAAGAACTCTGAGGCCAACACAAAATAAAGAACCTTTCACCATCATTTCTGTTGTATATAAATATACATTCATAAAACTTGCAAAAGAAATATTCTGGAGATTAAGATAATTCTAGGTTCTTTTACAGCACATTGGTTATATCCCCGCACAACCATCTTTAATACAATCATCAAAAATTTAAAACAACTGGGGTAAATGAAATAAAGTTCCATTGCAGTGTTGATCAGATGATATGTTGGAAAACCGCAAGACAAAGACAGGTTTAACATACAAGAATGTGTAATTAAAAGCTGGCCTCAAAAATGTCTTCATTTAATATAATTAAATTAATATAATGGCACCAACTTTATCAAAAGGACACCATTAAGTCCTAAGGTGATTTTCATTTTGCTTATGATAGAGGAAATAAGATAAACAAAGCTTAACATTTTCTAAATTATAATCCTTTTCATTTCCCCTAGCTTTATTAATAATATAGATATTCCGATAGAATACTCAAATATAATTTTTACTGACATACAGAATCATTTAAACGCATATTTGGTAAAATTTCTTATTTTTGGTGTTCAGTAGTTGCTTTTGTTTTGATGAAATGATATAGCAGATTTATGCTTAACATCACAGATACATTTTTTCTATGTAAAGAATTACAGAGCTTTTTCAGTTGTGGAATGGTATGTTTCTACACGTGAAATTTTAAAAATGCTGCATGAACCTGTGACTTTGTCATTACACAGATCAACCATCAGAAATTGTAATGAGCATGAGGTGACACTCATTTCTATCTTGGCTTCGTACAAGTATGGACATATTCAAAATGTTGTAATATCTGTATGATTTGCTGTTACTTTGGTGATTGTGATATTCCAGGTGCAGATGCAAAGTGCACCTTAATGGTCCTCATAGAAGTACTTTTATCCCCCTGTATTTTAAAGGCATCAGATTCTTTTATTCTCCCTTGTAGCGAGGAGGTCTCTTCTCCTTAAATGCAAGAAGGCCTTCAATTCTATCTTTTGTTGGGATAGTCTGCAATGAGCAGAGTAACAATTCATTATTGACAACAAAAACAATACCAAGAAAAATATTTTCATACAAATCCTAGTTCTTCAATGCATCCAAGATATAGGAATGTATCAGACACTTCAAGGGCATGACAAAAGGCTGATGAACAATTTGGGTGGAGAAAGGAGTACCTTTTCTCCAAACAGATGAGTTTAAAAAATTCTGTAGGATTTGAGGTTTGTTGTGGTTTTGTTTTTCTTTTGGGGGTGGGAGGTGGGGCGAAGAAAGGAAAGTGGGGTTTGGGTTTCTTGGAGGTTTCATGGTTGGGTTAATTTTGGGTTTTTGGGAGGGGGGAGAAGGTTAATAATCTGATTACCACATCTTAAATAAGCATATAATGCTGATGCTTCTATTTCCATCATAAAGATCTTGTCTCAAAGTCTAAGAACATATAATCTCAAAGACATCATTCCCATGTTTCACTGGCAAAAAGGTTTGTCTCAAATTTTTATTGGTTAGCACATATGCCACTAGTGCATGTGTTAGTGAAGCGTCCTTTGTATTCTTTCATGTTAAACCAAAACAAAGCAAAAGCAAGGCAGTTCTTGGACTGGCATGGTAGTGTATGACTGGCTAGGTGTATGGCTGGTATGCTTCACTACCTTCACCCTAACAGTACTGGTACTGATGTGTCCTGAACTACACCTCCTCCCTTAAATTCCTTACAAAATCAGACCAAGTAGAAGGAGATTTAAATAAAATGCCTAAAAGTTTGCAGAAGAAATCACAAAGCAATATCTAGTTACATTTCTGCAAGTTTCACAAAAGGCATCACAAAGCCTGTTTTCTGTGTTTTCTTCATGTAATCATATTTACATACCTGAGCATAACAAGCTTCTTCAATTGCTAAACCTGTTACTAAGTCGACCTGAGGAAAAGAATACAATGGTTTTTACAAGAATTTTTATTTATTATATATTATTCATAATATCTAAATTACAACTCACAGCTAACATAAATATTGTGTTTTTATATGCCATATACTAAAATACTTGTGCAAAGTTCTACTATTACTTTAAATGCTACACTGACATGTGGTAAGAGTGGTTAGTATTTCTGTAAAAGACTCCTGATTTAGCCACACAACTAGCATGCACTACACTCAAAAAAATGTCTGCTCTTTACTATAAGTCATCTGGTTAGGTAAAAATGATTACCTGTACATTTATAATAATTTAATTTACTACAGAGGAAAAGATGCACTGTATGATTACATAATTTTTTTTCTGAAACAATGTACCTTCAAAATGTCATGTAAGAATAGGATAGCATGCCACAAAATAAACACAAATTCAAGTTCAAAAGGATTTAAAACAGAAAAATAAAGAGGACTATGTCTGTCCTGCATCATCACCATAATCATCTATGTTTAATACATTTCTTTTCTTTGTGAGATGTCCTGAACAGTTGAAAAGGCTGAATTTTAGCCTCGTGATTTCTCCATCTGTCTTAAGCACCAGATGCTACAGAATTCACTAGCTCTCCCCTTGACCACTGGAAGGACTAGGGCTATGCACCACAATCAGTCTTCAAGGGGAGATAAGCTATAGCATAAGTTATCAAATGAAGCCATGAAATCTGTACCATGGTAGTTTTGTAACAACAGCTTGGACAACCATTTGGCTTGATTGATTTTGATACAGTAGATCTTGTCTTGGGCCTCAAGATTGAACTAGAGATGATCATTCAGAGTCCATCTAACCCTATCATCCCTAATTCTCTAAACACCATTATTTTGACCTTTCAATCCACTGTATCTGGCAGTCAGATAACTTAGCTTGTAGCATTTTGAACCATGGGTATTGAAATCAATCTCAAATTCCACCATTACTTGCTGTGGAAAACTAACATACTCTGTTCAATGGCATCTGAGTTTGATTCTCAGGCCACCACTTACTGGTACTATGCTTTGCTGAGCTCACTGGTTGTTTTTGTGACTTTTAAGAAAAAAGGACAAATTCATCTTCTTGGACTCATATGCTGCACATGGTATGATCCTCTTTCCCTTGTAACACGTTGAGCTACAAAGTGTTTTGGTGCAGAGCCTAACTTCAAAAATGAACAGACCTGCTGAACTCAGCATTAGATTATGTAAAACTAAAGTAAAACACATGTCCAGATGGGAATTTAAATGAGCTTTAGAGCTAGGTCAATAGTGTGGCAATGGAGTGGTAATCAGAATCAAACATGAAATCAGGTTCCAGGTACAATTTTAACACTAACTGCTATTAAACTATTTTTAAAAAATAATATGCCCTTCAGCCTTTGACTTTATTAGTTACTAAACACTGAGAGCTTGACAGACTTAACAGAGTATGACTTGATCAGTTTTCCCACCTGAGATTTGAAACACAATTTGTTCACAGTAGTTTATGTTTACTTTCTACTATTAATAATTAGCAGATTACACTACTCTTGAGGTTACTGAGCCTTGTTACAGAAATCAGCATCTCAGCAGCCTGAGATTTAAAAAATTACATTTCATTCTTTAGAAAGTTTTGACCAAACTGACTTTGAAAGACTACACAACAATAAAATAAAAACAGTTCTAGATAAAGAATTTCACCTCAGTACAACTGTTGTCAACCTGACTTCCAGCCTACTCTCATTGAAAGTACAGATCCTTACCTCCATTCCCTGATTGATAGCCAGTTTTGCAACTCTCATTGCTACTGGTCCCTAAAATGAGAGAAAAAGTTTATTTACATGTTATCAAAACCTGCAATATTTATAACAGAAGAGTCTGCACATAATCCTAATTTTATATTAGGATCATCTAGACTTTGGACTTTTGTTAAATTTACAGTATATAAGTCATATATCGTAGATTTTATCATTGTAGTAGACACTTGCTTCTAAACTGATAGTTTGAATATTAAGAAAAAGTAAAAATATTCTATTTTCAAAAGAACCTAATTATTGTGTTTGGTTTATGCTTCAAAGGTGCTGAGTGTGTCCACATTTGTCAAGCTTTATCAATTTCCTTCAAAACAAGGCTCAGAGTGGCCACTTTAAGGTACATCATTATGGGTTTTTGCAAGGTCAGTCCTATATCCCTATTACTGCACAATGGAGACATGTGAAAATATGTAATCATGAAATAAAATTCACTGATGCAAGCTTCAAACCTACAGTATGCTATTGCAAAGCCTGCTCTGGTCAAGTGATGACACTCTCCCATGAGCAGCTGAGATCCCCAGTAAGCAGAGGGATTCTCACATTTGCCTCCAATGTGCTGCAGAACTGCAAGACATCTTTGGAATCATCTTAGTCCTGTGCATATCCATCAGCATCAGGTTCTGGATATTCAGGCCTGTTGATTTGGGAAAAGCCAAATGCTTATGAGACAGTACTAATAAAAAATTATAACCGTCAATCAACTTTCCAGAACCACTGTATGTTAAAATTTTTACTGTATTTTTATTCTATCAAGGTGCTTAAGACACAAATAACCACCAATAAATGCCATACCTAAGCTGTAACATTTTACATTTCAATGAAGAATTTTAGCTGTTACACTTGTGATCCAATAAAGTCGTTCACTAATTATTTTCTTTTTCTGCCTTCTATGAATTTTCTAATGAGGATGTTTTGCCTCTCTTCTGAGGAGCTCCACAGCAATAAAGTAATCCATTAAAATAACTGCTATACTAAAAATTAAATCTGTGGTTTTTTTTTTCTTGTTTAAAAGTTGAAAACCAGAATATTTCATTAAAACACCAACCAGATCATGGCAAGATGAGGACTGATGGAGGTTTTTTGTTTCACTATGAAATAATTACCAAATAACACCATTCAATACAAGAGAGAAAACTTTGGATTACTTGTTACATAATTAGCACAGTTTTTGATACATAATTCTGTGACAGCTCTCTTTAATAAAGCTGTTTCTTTTTCAGTGTTATTATTTTATAAAGACTAAAAACCAAAATAAAAATAATTTGTAATACCTGAGGTAAGAATTCTCTCGCCAGAGCTAATGCTCTTCTGTATGCAGCATCCCCTGCTTCATTCTGTTCTACCACATGGCTAATCAATCCTATCGATTTTGCTTCCTCACCATCTACAATGCGTGCAGAGAAGATTAGTTCTTTTGCCAATGACACTCCAATTGTGCGAGGTAATCTTTGTGTCCCCCCTAGAGTTTGTAAAAAGACAAAATGCAACTATTAGTCTCCCATGTATCTATACCACAAATGTAGATGCCTTGCTCATCTCAAATATTTTTACTTTAAATTCCATAAACAATTACACAGACATACAGAAATTCAACTAGTACAATGGCAATATTAAGTACCTTCTTCAGTTTTTCAGACTACATCTAAATTAAAATCAATTGCCCTGTTTCTTAGAAAGACATGTAAATAACTGAAAATAGGTACTATTACTAGAGATTCTGTTCTATTACAGACAAGTTATCTTACTTGTATCAGCCAAAAGCCAAAGAAAAACTACTTGACAGTAATTAACATATCCAAACCCTCTGTTTCTTTCGAACACTACATATTTTTATGATATAAATCACCACTTTCAAAGAACTATACTTAAAAAGAAAATATACCTCAAAAAATCCATTCTAGAATTTGCACCTTAGGGACAATATTTACAGGTAAATGAAACTAAAAGTATTACTAGACAAGGTCTCTAAGAAGCCATGGTTTTGCCTCATCTTACTCCTGCATAATTGTTACAAACTTGAAGTGTGATTACAATAACTAGGGAAGAACAATGACAGGTGCAGATCAGTGGAAAAAAGCATCCAACTTTACAAGAGTTAGCATTTCCTAGCACGTTTAAAACTTCTTTGACTTATCAGCATTTTCAGAAAGTCAATAAGCAGTAACTACCTTAACCAGAAATGAAGATTGCTTAGCTGGACTAACAATTAACTTCTGAGAACTAACAAACAGAGAGAATGTGGGAATAACCATCATCAAAATGGAAGACGTAGATTCAAATCACTGAAGCACATGTTTATGAATTAAGACAGCAGAAACAGCCTTTATCCAGGAAAACGGATTTTGAAAATCACAAGGTCTACCATTTTGACATGGATCTGAAACAAATACTCAAATTACAAAAACAATCTGTAAGCAAAAATTTCTTTCCAAAAACTTATTTCTGCAAGATCATGCTAATATATTTAAATGTAAATATATGTATATATGCAAGAGGAATATTTATAGGAGTTGTTCAAAGCTGGGCAGTATAAAACTGTGCAAATGTGTGTTCAACTAACAAAGTATTTTAATTTCTACTACATAATGTGGACTAAGCCACCAGTATTTTATAAGCCATTCAGTTCTCAGTGATGTTTCCTGAAAATACTTGCAATACATTATGAGATAAATAAACTGAATGGAAACAAACTAAATTTTTTGTGATTTAATAATTCAGCTTTCAACTACTATTATTCTGAACCACAAGCTTCAGTACTACTGTATTTTGTTCCATAAAATCAGATCTGCCTTTGAACATCTTACAAAATACAAAATTGTACATAGCTTGGAGGATTTCTGTCTTTCTCGAATAGTAAGATGATGGTCTATAACAAAAACTGAGTTACATTTTCCAGTCAAAAACTGGAGGAATGAAAAAAATTATTATAACTATTAAAATAAAATTTGTAGAACAAAAGCATTAGTAAATACAAATAATGTGATATTCTCTATGATCCTGCAGTGCTTGAGAGGATTTTAGCAAGTCAGTCCTAATGGTCAAGGGCAAGAGATATTCAATAAATTCTGCTAATTCTGCTAATTTCTAAAGCTAAGTCATAGTGCTAGGGTAAAATTTTGCTACCAGCACAATATAGGGACATCTTTAAGAAAGGGGCAAGGGATGCACATACACGAAAGTAATCCCACACTGGATCCCAAAAAACACTACAAACCCTGAAGCATAAGCCTTCCCTTCGGCCTTGGCCTGCCTCACTGGTGTCATTCATGGAGAATGACTAAAGTGGTATCTATCAAATTATACCAGACCTACATGCCAGAAAAATGTGATCTGTATTTTCAAGAAACTCACCGCTTCTGATACTGAGCTGTTCCACCACTACCATCCCCACCAAACATTTACTGGGTTTTTTATTTAAACATTGAATGTCTTTTAATTTCTTACCCAAATAAACTGTCAACTAATCAACATCTATTCTTATACACATTTTAAGCACACATTGGAACATAGCAAATGTCTACCTTATTCTCCTTAAGAATATTTTAGTCACAAATTATTCCTTTCATGGCAGCCATGGAATCTAGAAAAGCATCCAGTTTGGCTTTTGATTAAAGAAAATTATTTGTCCAAATCATAAGACCTGAAACCATATGAGGCTGTATTTACTGACTCTGCATCTTCTGCCTCTTTCTTGCACGTATTCCTAGTATTTTTCTCTACTTAATTATCTGCCCCTTCCTTTACTGTTTTATCTCTTGTATTACTGCTTTACCAGGAAATGCTGGAAACAAAGTTTCATTGAGCAACAATATTTCATAACTTTGACCAAACAATGGATATGTTGAAGCATGAAAGAGTGTTTATAGATTTAAAAAAAAAACTGTTCTTGCCAGTGTCTTACACAATAACGATTAAAGAGCAAAAAAAAAAGCAGACTATAGTTGTTTGGCTGCCTCCTACACTGAAAAGCCATTTAGCAGAGGAGCATACTCTTTGATTAATATTTACAGAACAGGAACCAACAATTCACTGCATCAATCATACATATTCAGTAGTAGGGGTAACAAACTTGCACACACAAAAGCTGTAAGACCAAATTAATCAAATGCAAACAACACACTATAATACATCCACCACACTGAAGCTGCATCCATTTATGAAGAAAAGATGGAGTATGCCACAGATAGATGTTCTGTTTTGGTAATACACAAAGAACACACAGTGTCTGCCAGCTATAATCAGAGCTAAAGGAAGTAACACCCAGTCTTCAAAGACATTACTTAACCAAGGCATTTCATCTAAATGCAGTGCAGAATTTGATGGGAGAATAGTTGTTTCATCTTCACAAATTTAATGACATGTTATTTGAAGGACTAGTGATCTGGTACTACTCACTATGCTGATAAAAGTATTTAACATACAGTTGCAATGTAAATGTGTTCTTACCTGAAATGGTATAGAGTCAATGTTGCAATAATTGCAACTAGCATTTTTAGATACATTATTTCATATTTAAAGTTTGTTTACTGTGAAAAGACACAGTAAACAAAAGACTGCTAATTTCTAGTACAAAAACTATTAAACAGTATTTTTAAAAATTTAACAAATAGTTGATTTTGTATGAATATTTATTTACTGTGAGTAATTCATCATTTACAAAATATTTACACAACTGGTTTGAATTAAGGGAATTACGTGATAAATGCCCAAGAGTATATCCAACAAGATGAAGCAACCAGCTTACTGGAAACAGATTCATCATTCTGGCAGAGAATATCTACAGTCAGTAGTTTCTCATAGCTGACGGCACTGTCAAAACATATTGGAAAAAATCGTGTTCTGACAAAAAAAAAATCCAAAATTTAATTCAGTAATAATCATGTTTACTAAATCAAGTAAAAACCAGTCTTCCTATCCTATCCTATCCTATCCTATCCTATCCTATCCTATCCTATCCTATCCGTTGTTTGATTCACAGCAGATGAATTAAACTGACAGGTTTCTAGCTTTCTTCTTTTAAAGAGTGCACATCTTATTTATTAATAATCAGTGGTAATAATCAGTGGTGAAACCAAAACAAGTAATCCATAACCTTCTAATCAGAAGTAAAATGTATCCTTGTGATTTCTTTTGCAAAAAACTCTAAGCTGATTTTTACTCTTCCATTGAAGCTCATAAAAATATGGAAAGCAGAAAACTACTATTTATAATAGTTAATCCTCAACAATGTAAATCCACAAAAAAACCTAATATGGATAAAGTTATTATTTTAAATAATATATTTATATTTAAAAGTATAACACTTTTCAGTCATGTTATGTCCTATCTTAAAAGTCTGTAAGAAAAAAATATGTAACAAACACAGGGTCCACTTTTAAAGTACCTGCCATCTGTTGCTAAGTTAAGAAGTTTTCAAAATACAAAACATGCTAAACTCTAAACACTGTACCTAGATTAACATTTAACACCAATTTTCCAACAGACTATTTCCAAGATTAGGTCTCAATCCTGAGAAGTTGTGTATGTTTTAGTTAATTTAAATCCAGGTATCAATCTTTATGGGCTCAGGCATTCCCAGTTTTGTCGCAGAAGAAAACATCAAGAAACCTCCTCCAGCACAAACCAGAGAACCAACTAACAACCAAAACCAGTTTAGACTGGGAAAGACACCCATAAAGACACAAAAAGATGACAGGGTGAAAACGTGATGGAGAAGAAAAGAATCAAAACACTATTTCTGTAAGAGGAAGAAAAGCACTGAGATGACAAAGAGCAGGCGGTAGGTAAGGCCAGTCTTATACACGGCCGCTCAAGTTATTTGGAAAAAGACTGGAGATCTGAGGAAAGACTGAGACAGTGGCCTGAGGCTGACTCAGAGGTTGCTCCAGGGTCTGTAGTGACTGAGGAAAGAAGCTTTTTTAGCAAAATTTCATAGTAGGTTGCCCAAAGGGCTCACACAAGTCTGGCTTGTCAGTCAAGCCAAAGAAAGCCCCACAGGCATGCCAGACACAATCTCCTTAGTCGAGCAAGAGGCAGGACAACTTGCTGTATATGCCAGCCTGGCTGTGGCAAACCCCATCTCGAAAACAGCCCACTTAATTTGCAAATCAGTCCTTAACTTTCACAATCCATTCTATTCATCTGCATCTGTGGATTGGTTTATTTAAAAACTGATCTGAAAAATACCTACACTGAACTGCCATGTGTGGGTGGCTTGAAGATGACAGCCTAAATCAGAAGAATGCAGTACTTGGCTGGAAGATGTATGAATGCTTAAGATGCATGAGAGGAAGTGTAAATACACTTTAAGAATTCACTAGCAGTTAAATAATTACAGCTTTTGTACTGAAAGATGAAATGGTCATGTAAATTAGAAAAACTAATTTATTTTCAAAATAAGTAATTGTCTTGTAGATTGAGAAAATAGAAGATGGTTTCCTAGCAGATGGCTGCGTACATGAAATGGATGGAACCAAAGAAATGCATCTGGAACCCAAAGTTTATAAAATGGACTCCACTTCAAAAGGGATTCTGCACCTGTTATAAGGAGCTCACTTCACATTTCACTCACAAACATGGTACAAACAACTCCACTGTCAGACAAAATACTGTTTGAGAAGCACATATCTGTTATTCCCCATAGACACCCAGGACTTGCAACTCCAGGCAAAGCTAATGCACACACTGACAATATTATTTCGTTTTAAACTGAAATTATTTGAGGGAAAAAAAGAACAAAACAAACCAGAAATGCCAAAGACTGTTCACCTACTTATTAACTTCTACTTGAGTGTACACAAGTGCAACAAGCATGAGCACACAGAGATACTCAGTAAGACCATGTGCCTTCCTGTTACTCCATATAGGAGCTTGGTATTTTATTTGATGATGCAATCAGTCACCTTAAACAAAATTCAGAAGTAGATACACATTAAAACATAAGTCTTCTTGCTGCAGATAGATATTAATGGCCCACAAGAAGGCATTTTCTAGTTTCAAAATTACACCCACAGATTTATGAAGTCATTACTCAGCTGTAACAACAGGTAGGAGGTTTAGATCAGTGCTGCACTGTATGATCATACTTCACAAATCATGTGGGATTCATGTGTAATATTAAGTAAGAACTTCTATTTAACTTGAATTTTAAACAAATAATTTTTCTAGTCCATATTCTTATACTTTTCAATCGACTATGAAAGCTAAACTTCATTTAATATGAAAATCAAGACAAGAAAGAAACAGACATGAGAAAAACTTTTATCATTACCTACGGCAAGTGAAAGAGAAAAATTAATTACCATGGTAGTATCCTATTTTACTTATATTTTTAATGAGATCACAGTCTGAAATTGGATCAATTACTATAGTTTTCAATGGATGGAACTGAAATGAATAAACAATAAGCACAGCAAAAAACAGACTAATAAATCTGTAGTCTTCACTGCTTAAAAGCAAGTGACTTGAATGTTTTCCTCACTTGAGTGCTCTTCTTACAGAAATGTACCATTTTATTCTTCCTCATAGCAAAGAAATCTGCTAAACCCCCCAACCAATTCCTATTCCTTAACTCTATTCTTTCTCCCATCCTGACTACTATCAAATTAATCTGCTTTCAACTCTTCCAGAGTAATGAGTTTTTAAGAATTGATGTCTGAAATTATTCATCCCTGAAATTCTGTGACTTGAGCAGCACTAAAGAAAGGAGAATTGGTAGTTAATACGATGGAAGCTCAGGGAAAACGGCAAAGTCAATGTGACAGCAGGAGGACACAATCTCACCTGGTTCAGCTACCAAATCCCAAGAAGGCAGAGCACTCTCTCTACTGATAAATATATGCCAAATTAAGTTGTACATGCCAAGCACATTTTTCATCTTAAGTAAAACATACTCCCAGCAGAAGATGCATACACTACAGCTACACTGCAGCTTACCTAGTACTTAGGCTATAACATAACATCTACAACCATTTGGGGGGGACTTTGAAAACACAGATTCTACAAAAAACCTGGCCAAATCTTTCAATACTGGCATGCATTAATATAGCAATATGCAATGCAAAAAGGAAACTGTTCCATAAATTGGAACATGAAATATATTAGTATCAACATTTCAGTTTAAAGCCAGTTTCTGTGCAACAGTGGACCTACTCCAATAAGCACAAACTGGTATTTTAACACTTTATTGTCTGGGACTCCTCAAACATTTTTCCTTAACTTCAGCTCTTCCATCTCCTTCTTCCTATTTTTTAATTCTTGAAAAAAAAACCCAGAAATCAATATGTGAGAGGAAATCAAGAAAGAGACTAAATAAGCAATTATTCCCAGTAGTCATTTGACAGATGGTTACAACACTACAGGAATAAAATACATTAAGAAAATACCTTTTATGTTCCTCTTGCCTGCTGCTGTGACATAGCAATACAGGACAGAAGTCACTGTTTTTAGCATGCAATGCAACATATATTGTATGCAATGGCAAGTCTTTCCCCCACAAATGAAGAAACTAGTGCTAATTATGTTCTTCTGTCACCTAATCAAGCATACATGAGTTGGATTTAATGGACCTTTACAGTTTTAAGGATCAAGAAATTAGACACTAATTTTGTTTTCCTTACATCCTCCATCCAAATTCCAGAAAGAAAGACATTAGGGGCTATATAGGCATGAGGTAATGAAGAAATGAACCCTTATCAACAGCAAGAGCTAGAACAGCTGCCCTGCATCTGTGGGGGCCTTCACTGCACTTATTAAAAAACTTACAAATATATTTTAATTAACGTAAGTCATTAAGAATAGTTTGTATAAAAGCCACTAAGCCTCAACAAGATAGGGAACACCACTCATTTCTGACTAGCTGGCTTCATCCTGCTCTTCAGGCAGGACTATTCTGAAGTGAGCAGAGCCCACCACTGAACACTTTGTGCTTCTACTTGTGGCTACAGCCCAGCTGCTGGCTTCTAGTTTCTATCAGGGCACTCCTACATGCAGATCCTTTGACCCTTCTCTGGCAGCAACCCATCTGGCTTCACTAAAGATTCAGTGCTTGAGCTCTCCCAAATCCTCAGTAGGTTAGAAACATTTTATTGGAGCCTGGAGACATCAAAAGTTCTATTACTGCCTAACTACTTCAGAGAACACATGGCATTTGAGCAAGAAACTAAAATTTAAACAGAAAATCTTTAAATAAAGGAAACTTTTCTCTTGAAATCTGAAGAGAATAATGGAATCTTTAAGGAAAAAAATGTTAAATAACAAGCCTTGTAAGAATCCATTAGCCTGCACAGCCAGAAATTTGATGAGCAAGCAGGAACCTACATCACCTTCTTGGCCTCACTCTCTTTTTTTTCTCAGATAAAATGGTACTTTTAAAAAGACTGACTACTTTTGTTTCATTTTAAGGCTGTGATGGGTTTCACCCTAGTTACTGCCAGCCTTCTTCCCTATCCAGGTTCAGTTGTAACATTTATTCTTCTTGGAAGTACACCACTGAAACATCTCAGAAATTGAAAGCATTTATCACACCTCCATTTTTAATCCTAGTCAAACAGGGCTGTATCTTACCATGCACATGTAATTGAAGGTCACACAGAGAGCTGTAGCTGTTCTGGGGAGCTATCTGGTGAAATACCAAAAGTAAAATAAGCTTGCAATGTATTGGCATGGCCCTTATGCCTTATTATGTTACAAAACATAAACATGATTTTGAGACAGTCTACTTTGTTCTCTCAGTCTCTCTCATCTATTTCCTTGTCATACAACTTTATTTCTTTAGGTGTTTTTAAGATTCTAAACCAACATTTTTGGTGAAGCAAAGAAAACAAAGTAAAAAAAATTCTGAAATAAAACAAACATTATAGTTTTACAACTTTTTTTTAGTTGATAATTAAGTCCAGGTATTAAACTGAACCCCCCGAATGTTAATAGTCCTACTTACACCTGGAAAAAACTTATTAAAGCGAATTTATCCCTCCCTTCTAATCTGGTGCTTGTAGTTAAGCCACGTACTAATTCTTACCAGTGAGATTTGTGTGAAAGGAAACCCTGGTAGTTTGAACAGACAAAAATAAAATATAACTAATATAAATTACACCATTAATGCGACAGTGATCATACATGGTAGTCACACCGAATGTGTGGAGTATCCTTGAACAGAGCAATTGTTTAATTGTTTTGCATGGATAATTCCTCAGTCCTAGTAATAAGTACAACCTTATTGGTTCATAACAGAACAGAGGGCTAGGTGCAGCTGTGAGGTCAGGCTGCTATGTTTGAATCCCACAATCTCAACCTCCTTTGAATAAAGACAGTCACGATCCCCTACATGGCTCTGGCTTGGGTCCCTAAATATGAGACCAATGGTGTTTTCTTGCAAACATGCTGAATGGGAAAGAAACAACTACTTCCCCCTCAAAAATGAAGAAATGTTTTCTGCAAATATAAACTATTGACAGCTGATGCTCAAGGCACACAGAAAGGAAGGCAGGATATGGGGAGAAAAACATTTTTAAAGTAAAAAACACTGGGAAATTGGGGGTAGGGAGTAAGCCTGAAATTGTAGGGAGTTAGAACAGATTACTCTAATTGGAAGAAAAAATTTCAGTGACTCTGTACAGAGCTTCTAAATGTCTCCTTTTTGTGCAAGATCATCACTCTACTTCCTAGAAACTGAGCAAATAAGGGCTTCCTTTAGCTTTGTTGTTTTCTAGAAATGTCCAGAAAAAAAATCTTAGGACCATCCAAATTTCCTCTGGCCAATAAATATATTTCATCATTCTGCACAGTCAAGGAAGCCAAGAAGCTATGAGGACCACATAAGGCCCAAGATAAGAGGATAATTTCAATCTATCCATAGTAAACTACAGAATTCCTTCTATCAGGAATTCTTCATATTAGCATATTAAACTAAAAAGTCAAAATTAAACTACTTTCTTCTTCCTTTTTATTTAGATAAATCAAGTTTCAATGTAGTTATTCATATTTCTTGATGCTCAAATGCAAAATAATGTCGAAATATGCACCATTCTTAAAACTATGTCAAGTACATTGCACTCTGTTCCAGTTTTCTTTACAGTTTCACAAAACTGCCAGAGCAAGAATTAGCCTAGAATTACTCAAGAGAAAACTTAGATTAACTCAGTCATCTGATTAACACATCTTCCCAAATCTAAATTTCTTATTAAAATATAAATAATATTAATATAGAGTTATTAGCATAAAGTTACAAAGGATCAACAGCTTTTGTTTTCATGATGAAAAATGGAGATAAAAAAGGAAGACAGGAATCCACTATTTCTGGAATGCAGAGATTTGCAATAGTTGGCTCAAACAAATCTCCAGAGCCAGAAAGGTTCTCTGAAATAATTAAGGAAACAGTACTCCATAAATCATTTTGTTCTGCTTGTTTTGTGGTGAACTAACTTGTGCAGCTGCTCTTCTGAGACAGACTACACAACTGCCATTTCATTTGTTGAATTTTCTGTAGGCTGAAGAAAAATGCCAGACATAAGAGCGAATTCATTAGGAGTTTGGAAACTATTTTTCTTTCTCATATAATACAGTCATAAATGAATATGAAATGGAAATAATTAGATTCTGTATGCTTATTCAGTAATGACAGATCTCCAAATAAGTAAACTACTCAATTAAAACAGAGCTAGACAATTCCTACTGATATAAAAGATATATTTTTAATTTCCTTCAGATTTAACATTGACCATAAGTAGACCAAATTTAGCACTCTGTTTTATGTTTGCCTGACACATTGATGTGACTTACTTCACAATTGTCAATCCCTTGGCAGCTGAAAATGAGGCCAAAACAAACTACCAAGCTGTACTCCAATATCAGAGATGTCAGATGTTCCATATATATTTACATTTCCTAGCTGAGAGATCAAGAGATGGCTTAGCTGTGTTTTCCAAGTACCCGTCAGTGTTCTATAATGTCATAATGCCATGACAGCAACAATACAATATGATTCAAATATTTTTGAACAATTGCATTTTATCTATTACAGGATAAATGACACATAACTGTATTTTGTATGAGTATCCTACTGTACCTCTGGAACAAGTAAGTTTGACTATCTTTTAAGCTTAATCAGGTGGTTTTGGTTTTGTTTATCCTTTCTAGTAGAAACAAAAGATTATAACTTTTGATCTTCTGTTCCTCTAAACCCTTAAGTACTTTATAATGTAGTAAAACCAAAAGTTTAGGCTAATATTTTCTATCTTCTATGCCTCAAAACTCTTTAGTAGGAATGGTTCTTAAACATAGAAAATGTCCGCTTGTAATATTCATAAATGAATAGTTGAGAGGGATACTATTTTTAGGTATTAATTGACACCAAAAACTGCTAAAACTTGTATGCTGACAAAAGCTTTTTTCCTCCCTGTTTCCTCCCTCTCAGGAACAGCTCATACTCTTACAGCTCCCTACATGCAAAGACATGGATTCCTTTTGCTTGAAGGCTAAATTTTCGAATTCAAACCAACTGCTCTAGAAGTATAAAATAGGTTTAATATTTTCAGTTTACTCTAACACATTATATACATATCTCTGAACAAGGGAAGTGAGACACATCAGAATCTGTTTTGCAGCCTCTGTGATCATGACTAATCCAAGTCCGGTAATCACTGTGTAAAGGCTAAACTGGCTTTTCTAAAAGCAAAGGGGTGGAATCTAATATGATATGTTACAGCAGATGTGGAAGTTTCAAGCTTAGAAATCTGATTACACCTGTTGTGGGGTGTTGTTTAATTTCCCCAATTATTTCCCCATTTTATGTATTCTCCCCCCAATTTTCTGTAAAATGGTTCCTCCCTCCCCTGATTTTCCCGCCACTGCCTCCCCTGACTGTTGGTCTCCTTGGTTACCCCCTTCCCCCTCAACTGCCAGTCTCCCCTTGTTATGTAATCACCCCTCCCTTACACTCCTTATAAGTAAGTTTTTCCTCCTCCCTGGGCCCAGTCAATCACCCCCCACTCCTCCCAGGTTTCCAGAATCTTCTCCTCTCTGGGGGCTGTGGTTGGCTGTGGTCCCGGGGCCCCTCCTTTATGTTGTATTTATTGGTTCGTCTCCTTTGCCAATTATGTTTGTACCCTTCCCCGATTGGCTAGTTGGGCTCCCCTCCTCTCTCCACCCCTTGTTTTTAAAACTGTACCTCCCGCCTCTTTCCTCGCCACTTGCTGGTTGGCACCCTCCCTACCTGTTCCTGTCACCGAACCTTCAATAAATCGGAGTTAGCCCCCAGCTTGTGGTCACCTCTGACTTCGTTCCGTCGCGCTTCTGCCCGCTCCGCGTAGCCAGCTCAGCCCGAGGCCAAGACGCCAAGGGGGGCTGGGAGTATATGCGCCGGGGGTGTCGGCCACCTCCCTCGTAACAGCGGCTAGCCGGACACTCGGGCCAAATACGCCCTCGCGCAGGTTGGCGCCCAACGTGGGGCCTGTGAAGTGGACAACTGGACAGCTGACCACGGACCGGACCCCTCGGAGTGGGACTTACAAATCCTATTGGCCGTCAGTCTACCCCAAGGTAGTAGCAGGCCCGTTTTAGGGCAGCGCTCCCTGGGGATTGGAGTCGGGACTCCGAGGCACCCTTCGGGACGACTCCTGGAACGAAGACCCCCTCGCCTCGGTTTGTGTTTCCGCCCCAACGAGTTTGGTAAGTCCGGGCCCCTTCTCCCTGGGGACTTCCCGGGCTTCCCCCTTCGCCTTTTTAAACGCTTCCCTAGGGGTACGGGCCCTGCTCTGGGGACCTGCCTCCCACCCTTTTCCCCATCACCCAGATTTTGTTGTTTTAACTTTCCCGTGGGAGCCGGACTCTCCCCGGACGCGGGGGCCGGACCCACCACCCTAATTCCCTGTTCCTCACACCTTTCCCCCGGACTTCGGGGCGGTGGGAGGGCGAAGGCTTGTTGGTGGCGGTTTGTTGTTTTTGTTTGCGTTTTCCCCGGGCGAGAGGGGAGTGCCATCGGTTTCCTTTCCCCCTTTCTAGTAGTAAAATTTTTTTGCTGCTAGAAAGGTGCCATGGGTGCAGGCTTGGGAAAGGAACAAAAAGAGGTTTATTATTATGTTAAGGGTTTACTGTTGACTGGTGGGCACAAGGCGCCCAAACCAGAATTAAAGTTGTTAGTTAGATGGGTCTTTTCGAAGTTCCCCAATGCCTCCTCGGAAGTTGTTAAGCAGCCACGTTTTTGGACAGCCGTTGTAGCAAAATTGAACGAAGCAGTGAAGTCCGGGGAGGCAAAGTTGGTTAACGTGGCGTACTGGGCTGGAGTTGTGCTTGCCACTCTCCGCCCAGTAGGGGAGCCGAAGAAAGGTCCCACAAGTTCTGTTTTGTCCCCCCGTTCCCCTCGTTCGCTTGCCCTTGTCCCTCATTCCGCTCCCTCATCCCTTAGGCAGGAGCCCTCGAGGGGGATTTTAAAGGCCGAAAAGAAGCAGGGGGTTCCACCTGCCCCTGCTCCCCCTCGACCTGCTCGGCCTTCCCTTTCGAGGAGCCCTGGCCAGGCTTCTCCTCTTCCCGACCCCTCTGTTCCTACCCCCAATTCCCCAGTTGTTAGACCCAAAGTTCGGTTTATTGAAAGTTATGAAGATGGCTCCCAGGGTGCCCAAAATGGCGCCGGCCACATGGCCGTTCCCGCCAGGGCCCCTTCTCTTCCCCAGAACCCCTTTCTCCCTAATCCCAACCCCTTTGTCCCTCCTGACCACACCTCATTTCCGGCTGCCCCTCCCTCATATTCAGCTCCTCCCTCTACCCCCTATGTTCCCCCGCCCACGGTCCAACCCTCTGCTGATCCCGCCCCTGTCCCTCCCATTTCGTTGGCTCCCCCCTCTGCTCCTCCTGTAACTCCTCCCCCAGTCCAGCCCCCCTCAGACCCCTCCTCTGTCACGCCCTCATGTTTCGCTCCGCCCCCATGTTCCACCCAGGGGGCGGAAAGGGGTGGTGTGCTGTGCCCGCCCCCTCGTCCCGCCTCACTGTCTGGCCCCGCCTCAACCTCTTCCACTTCCGGTTCCCACGCCCTCCCTTCCGGTTCCCACGCTTTGTGTTCCGGGGGGGGGGGGAGTGGATGACCGGAGGCTGGGACAAGCGCCCTTGTTGGAAGCTGCCCCGGTTTCGTACACCCTCAGCGGAGAGGGGAGTTCTTTGGCTCAGTGGGTGCCTTTAGCACCGGCCAGGATCAAAGAACTGTGCAAGGCGCAGAAGGACTACTCCCGGGAGTCTGAATACTTCCGGGGGTTGCTCCGAGATGCCCTTGCACGGGGAGATCTTGTGCCCGCTGACCTTAGGGCTCTCTTCTCCAGCTTGACCGGCCCTATGGAATTCCGGATATGGGTGGCGGAGTGGAAGAGGGAGATTCTGGAGGTTCTCCCAAACCTTTGGGGGAATCCTGCCACATCTCACGATGCGGATGGCCAGATAGTGCAGGAGGAACACCTGCTGGGCGAGGGGCAATGGGCAAATGGGGCAGCCCAGGCTCGGGCTCTTTTCCCCCAACACCTAGTGGAGACGGCTCAGGCTGCGGAGCGAGCCTTCTTTAGGCTGGCAGTAGTCACCTCCCAATGGGAGGAGGACGAAGTGCGGCAGGGCGCGCAGGAGCCCTACTTAGCCTTCATCGAACGCCTCTACCGTTTCGTGGAAGCGCAGGTGTCTGGGGACCGGGAGAGAGAGTGCATGTTAAGAAAAATGGCATATTACAACGCCAATGCGGAGTGCCGAAAGGCAATTCGCACTCTCCCCCGGACCCCCCAGCCCACGGTGGAGGCAGTGATGGAGGCGGTAAGGGCTCACGTTCCACTCTCTGCGCGCCCACGCCGAAGCTCCGTAGCCTTTGCCGACCTCCCAGAGCCCGAGCCGTTCGACCTGGAGGCTGCCCCCGCTGCTGGGCCACCGACACCTGGGCCCAGCAGAAGAACGACAGACACCCACCCCTGCCATTTATGTGGCGAGATGGGGCACTGGATGCCCCAGTGTCCCATGAGGGCGGACTACCTAAACTTCAGGAGGCAGAGGGAGAAAGAGAAGCAGGGACAAAAAAACTAGGCCCTGAGCGCAGCCCCTCCCTGCGCGCGGACAGAAATACGGCGGGCAATACAACATCAAGCGGGGAGGGAGGAGAGGAGAGACCGCCGTCAACTTTCGCTTTGCCGGACTTGACGCAACTATCGGATGTGACAAATACCTGTGGTGCAGTTCCTGCGCTTAACACCTTGTCCTCTGCTTCCCCTTACAGGCTGCAGCTAACTAGGGATTTCTACATCCCTAATAGTAACATCCAGCTGGTGTCTGTCGACCTCCATCATCCGGGTCGCTGGAGGAAACTAGGACGTTGCAGGTGGACTGTCATCGGTGACACAAAGCACACGCCGCGAGACGTGCACATTATCCCCGGGCTGGTCACTACCGACCGGGATCGTTTCGCGGTAGGGCTGTACTGTGTCCGACCCCCACTTCTCCTTCCCAAGGGACAGGTCATCGCCCAGGCCATCCCCGTTCCTGACCAAGACCACTGGGATAGCGGCGCGGAGAAGACATCGCCTCCGTCGGTGGCCTGGGCACAACTCGTAGGGAGGGAGAAGCCCCGCCTGACATGCCAGCTTTCGTTAGGCGGGGATCGTAAGATCATCAGGGGTCTCTTGGACACGGGTGCAGATGTGACGATCATTCCCTCTCGGGAGTGGCCGTCACATTGGGATTTGCAAAGTGCAGCGGGCACGATTTCTGGTGTCGGGGGTCTACAATTGGCCAAGCAATCAAGGAGCACTGTACAAATTAAGGGGCCTGACGGGCAATTGGCTTCAGTACGCCCGTTTGTTTTGGATTACAGCGAGCCTCTCTGGGGGAGAGATCTGCTAGCCCAGTGGGGGGCCAGAATTGACCTGCCAAAGGCTCCCCAGGTTTTTCGGGCAGTGGCCACTGAGGAGCGCCGGACTTGGAAGCTGGATTGGCTTTCGGATAAACCAGTACAAGTCCAACAGTGGCCACTTAACAAGCAGAAATTAAAGGCGCTCCACGAGCTCGTGCAGGAGCAGCTACTGAAGGGCAACATCGAGGAGTCCATGTCTCCATGGAACTCCCCGGTCTTCGTTATCAAAAAGCCTAATAAGGATAAGTGGCGGCTCCTGACCGACCTCTGCCAAATTAATGATATAATCGTTGACATGGGATCTCTCCAACCAGGGATGCCATCCCCAGCAATGCTCCCCCAAAATTGGAATCTGGCCGTCATTGATATAAAGGACTGTTTCTTCCAAATTCCCCTTCACCCGGACGATGCCCCGCGCTTTGCTTTCACGGTGCCGTCAATCAACCGTGAGTCCCTGGCCAAGCGCTATCATTGGCGGGTATTACCACAGGGCATGAAGAACAGCCCTGTGATCTGCCAATGGTACGTCGCTTCGCTGCTGTCACCTTTACGTACAGCCCTCGGGGATGCCGTCATCATCCATCATTACATGGACGACATCCTCGTGTGTGCGGCCGACCACAGTCTACTCGCCCATGCGCTTGACCTGACAACCAATGCGTCGGTTGCTGCAGGGTTCGAGCTCCAGCAGGATAAGATTCAGCGGATGCCACCTTGGAAATACCTGGGCCTCGAAATCACAAAGCGGACCATTGTTCCGCAAAAATTGGGTATTCGGACGAAAGTCCAGACCCTAGCGGATGTCCATCAACTGTGTGGGTCTTTAAATTGGGTGAGACCCTGGCTAGGCATCCCCACCGAAGACCTAGCCCCCCTTTTCAATTTGTTGAAAGGGGGAGAGGGGCTTAGTTCCCCTAGGACTCTCACCCCAGAGGCAGAGGTGGCTCTGGAGAAGGTACAAAAGACTATTTCGGCCAGGCAGGCCCATCGGTACCATCCGGGCCTGCCATTCAAATTTATTGTACTGGGAAAGCTGCCACACCTCCATGGCATAATACACCAGTGGGACCAAGACCTAAAGGACCAGGGCCTGGGTGACCCCCTCTTAATTATAGAGTGGGTGTTCCTCAGCCACAACAGGTCCAAAAGGATGACACGGCCACAGGAGTTGGTAGCCGAACTGATCCTCAAGGCAAGATCGAGGATCAGGGAGTTGGCAGGGTGTGATTTTTCATGCATACACATCCCAATTAAATTGGAATCGGGCCAATTAAAATTGAGAACCTTCGAAGAATTGCTGCAAACAAATGAATACCTTCAGTTTGCACTCGACAGCTACACTGGGCGCATCGCGGTTGATCGGCCGGCCCACAAATTATTTAATTCGGAGTTCAAATTGTCTCTCAAAAAGGTCCAAAGTAGGGAACCATTGGATGCCGTGACAGTTTTTACTGACGCGTCTGGAGCATCCCACAAGTCAGTGATGACTTGGAAGGATCCTCAGACTCAGCAGTGGGAGACCGATGTTGTTGTTGTGGAGGGTTCTCCACAGATTGCTGAGTTAGACGCAGTCGTCAGGGCATTCCAGAGATTCCCAGGACCTTTTAATTTGGTAACAGATTCTGCGTATGTAGCCGGTGTAGTGTCAAGAGCTGAGTGTGCAGTTCTTCAGGAGGTTTCTAACAAAAATTTATTTAATTTACTGAATAGGCTCGTCGAGTTGGTCTCCCACCGCGAGCATCCGTTCTTCGTTATGCATGTTAGATCACACACAGATCTGCCTGGGTTTATTGCAGAAGGCAACCGTCATGCCGATTCTTTGGCCGCGGCTGCTGTGACGCAGGGCCCTCTCCCGGATGTGTTCGGTCAGGCTAAGATCAGCCACCAACTCTTCCATCAGAATGCGCCCGGCCTGGTTCGGCAATTCAATCTGACGCAGGACCAGGCCAAGGCGACTGTGGCCACATGTCCCCAATGCCAGCGAGATCAAATGCCCACCGTGGTCTCGGGGGCTAATCCTCGAGGCCTGGCGAGCTGTGAGGTGTGGCAGACGGACGTAACACATGTTCCATCTTTTGGCCGGTTGTGTTACGTCCACGTCTCAGTGGATACCTTCTCCGGTGCCATCTACGCTTCTGCCCACACAGGGGAGAAGGCAGCGGATGTTCAGAAGCATCTGCTTCAGGCATTCGCTGTCTTGGGCATCCCTAGGGCCCTAAAAACCGATAATGGCCCTGCGTATGTTTCTAAGGAGCTGCGGAGCTTCCTGCAGCAATGGGGAATAGTCCATAAGACCGGCATCCCCTATTCCCCGACAGGCCAAGCCATGGTGGAAAGGGCCCACCAGAGCCTTAAGAAGACCCTGTCCCGACAACAACCGGCGATGAAGGTGGAGACCCCCCACGTCCGGCTGTCGAGAGCATTGTATACCCTGAACTTCCTTAATTGCTCTTTCGACAGCCAAAATCCTCCAGTGGTTCGGCACTTCGGCAGCCACCAGCAGCTGCAGCCCAAAGTCAGGCCTCCGGTTCTAGTTAAGGATCCGGAGACCTGGCGGACGGAGGGTCCCTTTGACTTGGTGACCTGGGGGAGGGGATACGCTTGTGTGTCTACTCCCTCAGGTCCCAAGTGGGTTCCATCCAAGTGGGTAAGGCCCTTCGTCCCGAAGCAGGGGACAAAAGCAGGAACTGTACCGCAAGTTCGGCAGGCGTGTTGGCGGCGACGGAGGAGACCCCACCATCTGTCATCTGCTCCTCCAGATCTCCCCTCTGTAGAGGAAGAGCCTTCCCCTCCGGCCTCTCCTCCACCGTTGGACCTTCTCCTCCATGTTTCCACCTGTTCTCCCCCTCCCCCTGATTTATCCCCTCGTATGTTTTATTTAAGTTGGCTTTTCGGGGAGGAACCATATTTATAGTTTTGATATACTCTCACCTTTCTTTGTCGTTTCAGTTCCATCTCCCTAATGGCCCCCGCTTTGCCACCGCTGGCCCCAAGCCCTGGAGTAATCGTCTACTGGCTCCTGACACCATCCGTGGAGCCGTGGGTCGTCCCCCAGCCCAAGGTCAACGTCTGGCGTGCCTTGGCTCAATACTTGTCCACCCGAGCCGAGGACGCCAGACAATACTGGCTGGGGGACCTTTTCAAGGGTTGGGGCCTGAGCGGGTGGGCCACATCTATTTTAGAATCTGTTATTAAGGTTGTTTTGAGTTTGGTTGCTTTTTCAGTTTTCATCATGGTGATCCGCGGTCTGGTCCAAAGACTGATATCAAAAGCCACTTTGCCCAGTGTCAACCATGCCACAATGCCCGCAGAGGAGCACATCGAGCTGGGGGACCTCTCCTCGGAGGCCGAAGTAGCTGCGGATGAGGAGGGGTCAATCGTGCCGCCCGCTGACCACCTATGGGCGGACGAGCCCCAGCTCGAAGAAAGCGAAGAATGGCCGGACCAGCCGCGGGTCCTCGAAGTTTAAGTTTATATGGACTCTTTTGTTTCTTTTCTTTATTTGTTAAGAAACGGGGAGATGTTGTGGGGTGTTGTTTAATTTCCCCAATTATTTCCCCATTTTATGTATTCTCCCCCCAATTTTCTGTAAAATGGTTCCTCCCTCCCCTGATTTTCCCGCCACTGCCTCCCCTGACTGTTGGTCTCCTTGGTTACCCCCTTCCCCCTCAACTGCCAGTCTCCCCTTGTTATGTAATCACCCCTCCCTTACACTCCTTATAAGTAAGTTTTTCCTCCTCCCTGGGCCCAGTCAATCACCCCGCACTCCTCCCAGGTTTCCAGAATCTTCTCCTCTCTGGGGGCTGTGGTTGGCTGTGGTCCCGGGGCCCCTCCTTTATGTTGTATTTATTGGTTCGTCTCCTTTGCCAATTATGTTTGTACCCTTCCCCGATTGGCTAGTTGGGCTCCCCTCCTCTCTCCACCCCTTGTTTTTAAAACTGTACCTCCCGCCTCTTTCCTCGCCACTTGCTGGTTGGCACCCTCCCTACCTGTTCCTGTCACCGAACCTTCAATAAATCGGAGTTAGCCCCCAGCTTGTGGTCACCTCTGACTTCGTTCCGTCGCGCTTCTGCCCGCTCCGCGTAGCCAGCTCAGCCCGAGGCCAAGACGCCAAGGGGGGCTGGGAGTATATGCGCCGGGGGTGTCGGCCACCTCCCTCGTAACAGCGGCTAGCCGGACACTCGGGCCAAATACGCCCTCGCGCATACACCTGTTAAAATTCACGAACTATCCAGGAGAATACCTCAGTGTATCACAAATGGAACTAATGTGAGTTTATTTAGAAAAAGTAGAGATTAGTATTTCTGTTGCCCACTGAAAATTCTGTCTAAAAAGTCAGGACAATTAGGGGATGAAGGAAGTTGTTTGCTGGATTTTCATCTTGTTAACAAAACAAAGCTGTTTATATCTCTTCACTACACAGAATTTTTGAAAAAGCAAACTACTTATCATCACCACAACACAGTTTCCTCATAGATACTACTGAAATCTATTTCCATAACATTTCTGTAGGATGAGGCATTATCACCTTCATGTACTTTTTATATGGAGAAATGAATAATTGTTTTCCCAGGCCTAGGCTAAAACATGCAAAGGAAAGAGGGAATGATGTTAATTTTACATAAGCAGAAAACAAAATATACAAAATATTGAGTATTAGATAATCAAAGGAGAAAGATCTACTTTATGAAGGAGGGGGTCAGTGAAAAAATGTATCATGTTTCATAATGCTTATGCACAAAGGAGATAATTTCAGTCAAAAGGCACTATAGTGACAGCTGAACTTGTTAGTTTCACTGACTATCATTAGAAAATGTGAATTTACCAGTAAGTGGAGTATTCAGGCATACTTTTCTTAGAGCAGAACACAGGTGCATTTTCTGTAAAAGCAGCTCTACTTTCTATCAGTTAACCTATGTAACTCATTTAAGTTCACCAGACTCTTCACTCTGAGGAAGCTTAGCCAAGATGATGGTCCCATCCCACACTGAAGTATTGGCAAGATTATAGCTCTGCAGTGGACTGACCAAGATAAAAATGTTAGGTTTAAGAAGAAAGAAGTACTAGGCTACCTGGACAGTTGACTGCAGTACACCAAGCTCTGGCCAAAGTGAGTGCCCAAGGCCATTAGCCAAAGGAGAAAGTTGGCCAAGAAGCCTGGCAGCTCTTCAAGGTTCTCCCAGTGGAGGGCCCAGGATCAATGGCTGCTACATCAGCAGCTCCAAAGCCCCATTTAAGATAATTATCAGGCTTTAGATGTGGCATGGAAAATCTATGTTTGAGACAGAAAGGTTGCATAAACAGCTAGCCAAAAGTCTAGAAACCTGCAGACCTCATACAATTAATTTCTTACCTTTTTATTTCATTTGTGTCTTACTAATTCCTGTCTTAGCTTAATGTATCAAAAATTTTCCTACTTCCTTCTGCCATACCAACTATCATTCTTAGGCTCTTCAGTTGTCTTTATCATTCACCACAAAAAAAAAAAAAAGTTTCAGTGCATTATACACAGCTTTGTTTCCCTGCTGGAATTACTGTCAATTTTGTCTCATCAATCTGATTTAATTATGAGATTAGGTTTCCCTTGTAAGTTTAGCAGGTTAAAGTTGAAGGTTAACACCTTTCCTGAGTTCTGCCGATTTGTAAGAAATGGGCTGAGGCAGCATTTCACACCCTACTGCTCAAACTGTGGAAGTGAATCCGAAACCTGTATATGGGGATCAGGTAACAGTAAGAGAGTCTGCAAAAGAGTAGATGTTAATTATCTCTGGCAGGAGGAGAAACAGCTAAATGCTACTTGGTTCAATTTTCTAGTACCCCCCGCAGGTTAATACAAAGGAATAGCATTTGGCTTCAAAGTGAATGGCATATATATCCTGCCTAATTAAAATGAAAATAAGACCAAAGGTCTTTTATGTTGTTATTAATATTTAATAAAATATTTCTAGGCTTCTGTGTGAAGAGAATACCAAAAGGAGTTGTGACTGTATTTCACCCATCTCCTCAATTTCAGGAAATGATAGTATCTTTTGCACAATACCATAGTACCTACTATTATTGTTGGGATTATACTTAATAGTCTTCCTTGTTTTCAGTTTCCTTGCATATATATCAAGTTATCCAGACAACTCACACTCCTCTGGTCAAAGAGATAACATTGACAGTTCATTTAATTTAGCTACTTTAAGTGCAAACTAATCTTCCTAAGATAAATTCGGGTTTCAAAAATAAATATGGAATTTTGTGAGCTCTCTGAATTAAGGTGCTATATTTTTCATTTCTTATTGTATCGTCTAACAATTTTGAGCTTTCTACTATTGTGCAGTTTTCATTTCACACCCATATTAATTTCCTTTGTATGAAACAATAGTGTAAGCAGATTATTACAGAACTCATTTTTCTTAAGTGCTAAAAAAGTTAAAATCCATTTAAAAGTTAACAGTTAATATAAAGAACCTTAGCAATATGATGCATTTATATTTCTATTTCGGGCAGTGCTTGTAGCATCATCTTTATTATTATAATATAAAATTTCCCAATACAAAATGTTATTTTTATTTGAGCATAGTCTCTCAAGTTTTTAAAAAGTTCTTCCCTTTATAAGTATTACAAAGAGTCCAGCAATCAGTTCATATTGCTAGACTAGTCATACATTTTCCTAATTCAGCCAAAAAAGTTCAGCTGTACCTAAGAATGAAGCTCATAGGAAAATGTGACTTGCTCAAAAAAGGAAAGTAAAGAAAAGGAAAGGGAAGGAAAAGAAAAGGGAGGGGAAGGGGAGAGGAAGAAAAATAAAGCCTTGCTTTGAGTCACTCTAACATTTTGACATTGGAATACAGAGTTAAATTTGGCCTGATTCTGGCAGCAGTGTCATTTGCAAGTGGCACAACACATTTGGGGAACTTTCAGTCTTAAAAAAATTCTCATTATAAACTGCACCAGTATATATGCCCATGAAATGAAAGAATATACAGAATAAAGAATGAATAGCTGGCTTAAAACTTTACAAGCTATATTGTTTGTGCAAAATTGCATCTAAGTAGCTAATTTCTGGGTGCTTCAATTTTCAGTCTTCGCCAAAACGCATTTTACATATGTCTGTATAATCTTCAAGGCATTGTCCCTGTTTCTGTTTTTTCCGAATCTGTATGAGGAACAATATAAAGTAGACTTTCTGAGGAACCATATAAAGCACATTATCTTCAGCTGCAAGGTCCTGGATTTCTCTGCTGCTAAAAGAGAACAGTAAAATTTTCCTACTGCAATACTGAATGCCATGTAGAGCACAGTACATACTGCAGTTGGGACTGCTGATGACAGAGGAGTAATATAACCTGCAGGATGACTGTATGGGAGGATTCAAAAATATCGGACTGATTTATATTGAACTAAGAAAACTCAAAGTTAATTAAATAAAGCAAGTTAAGTACATTCTAACTGAGAATCATTTGTGTCCACTCCACACAGCTTAAGTAATACTTTAAAAAAGTAGATTTTGAAGTGACTCCTCTATTCCAGCACAGTGTCTTCAAAAAAAACTAGCTCCATTCCCAGCTCCGTAAGGGACTGTGTTTTAGCAGGCACAATCATCTCTGGTATGTTCCCATTCAAATGTTTTTGATGGACCATCTGTCCATCTGGACACTCTGTGTCCTGCCCTTTTTCTCATTTCCTTGCTGAGTTATCAGCCCCAATCCCCTCCTCAGTGCTGTGGTGTTTAACTCCCTCAGTTTTTCTCTCCCTCAGCTACTAGTTCCTTAAAACCTTATCCTTCAAGTTCTAGGATCACCTACCTATTTCCTCCTAAAAAAGCTAATGTAACTCCTCCCAAAACCTCATTTCTTCTCCAATTTTGCTTTCTGTTGAAGTACAGTTTCCTGCTAAAAAGGTCCTGAGCTGTGTGTTCCTTCCATACAGTCCCTATGAGCTGTGAATATCCATCCACCAGGGTGTTCTGCATCCATCCATACACTGTAATATGGTGTGCATTGCAAAAGGGTAACCAAGAGCACAGGAAAACGCCTAAGATTTCTGCCCTGGCACCTGGCTTCAGCCTCTAAATACAAGGAGAATAATGCTCAGGCCTGGACAGAAGCAAATAAATGTCATTGGGAAGCAGCAGACAAATAAATAGTACATGAAGACTCAATTGCTTTGCTTCAGTCTTCGGTGGCAGCCTCTCTTACAACAGCTCTGAAGTGGTCACACCACAAGACAAGGATGGAGGACCAAAGTTCCCTCACTGTAAGAGATCGGTTCATCACCACCTGAGGAACCTGAACATGCATATAAGTCTGTGGGACCTTATGAAATGCTTTACAGACTCCTGAAGCAATTGGCTGATGAGACCCTGAGATGAGATCAGTTGGTCAGAGCGTGGTGCTAGTAACACCGAGATTGTGGGTTCAATTCTTATATGGGCTATTTCACTTAAGCGGTCTTGACGATCCTAGTGGGTCCTTCCAACTCAGAATATTCTGTAATTCTCTAATTATGTAGTTGCCAAACCACTCGCCATGATATTCAAAAAGTCACGTCATTCAGGTGAAGTCCCAGGCGGGTGAGAAAAGGGGAACTAGTGACCCAATAGCCTCACTTCTACTTCTGGGAAGGTCATAGAATGGATCCTTCTAAAAACTCTGAAGTACATGTGGAACAGGGAGTTAATTCAAGGGAGCCAGTACAGCTTCATCAAAGGTAAGTCCTGCCTGACCAACCCAGTAACCTTGAATGATGGAATTACTCCATCAGTGGACAAAGAAAGTTATCACTTACCTGGACTTCTGTAAAGAATTTGACACACTCCCCTTTAACATCCTTCTACCTAAACTGAAGAGATGGATTTGATGGGTGGACTGTTTGGTGGATGAGGAATTTGTTGGACAGTAACATTCTGAGGACACTGGTTTACAGTTCAATGTCCAGATGGACATTGGTGATGAGTGATCTCCCTCAGGGGGTCTGTACTGGGACCTGTGCTGTTTATCATCTTCAGCAATGACACAGGCACCAGGATCAAGTGCACCCTCAGCAAATATGCAGATGACACCAAGCTGAGTGGTGCTGTTGACACACCTGAAGGATGGGATAGGGACCTAAACAAGCTCAAGAATTGGACTCATGCGAATTTCATGAGGTTTAACAAGACCAAGTGTAAGGTGCTGTACCTGGGCTATGGAGACTCCCAGTATCAATACAGGCTGGGACAGATGGAGAGCAGCCCTGCCCAGAAGGACTTGGGGTTGCTGGTGGGTGAGCGGCTGGGCATGAGCCAGCCATGGGCACTCCCAGCCCAGAGAGCCAAACGTGTCCTGGGCTGCATCCAGAGCAGCGTGGGCAGCAGGGGAGGGAGGGGATTCTGCCCCTCTGCTCTGCTCTGGGGAGAGCCCACCTGGAACCTGCATCCAGCTCTGGGCTCCCAGCACAGGGAGGATATAGACATGTTGGACTGAGACCAGAGGAGAGACACAGGAATGATCCAAGGGTTGGAGTATCCCTCTTATGAGAAAAGGCTGAGAGAGTTGGGGTTGGAAGGCTCCAGGCGGATTTTACTGTGGCCTTTAAATACTTCAAGGGAGCGTATCAGAAAGAGAGAATTAGTAGGGCCTTCCTACTGTAGGGCAGTGGAACATTATTTAATGGTTTTAAACAAAAAGAGGGTAGATTTATACTAGATAAAAGGAAGAATTTTTTTTTTTTACAGTGAGGGTGGTGAGGTACCGGAACAGGTTGCCCAAAGAAGCTGTCAATACCCTACCACTGAAAGTGTCCAAAGCCAGGGGGGATGAAGCTTTGAGCTCCCTGTTTTAGTGGAAGGTGTCCTTGCAACCCTTCCAAGGAATCTCATGTTGTCTTCTGAATATCTTAAAGCTTTCAGAGAGAGGTAACATCCACTAAAGCTATTCTTTGTGGGTTTTTTTCCTTATAGCGTAGTTCTCTATCACATACCCAGTGTTGTTCCTTGTAATAATCTGACTTCTTTAGAGATGAAACTGAACTACACAGCAATCTCTCTTCATCACACACAGCACTACAACCAGAATCAGTGTCACAGACATTCTGTCAAACAACTCAACTCATATTATATTTATTTCATTGTACCCTTTTAATAGTTTCAGATAGAAAAAGTCAAAACAGAGAAAATAATAACTATCTTTTATTTATTTATTTTAAATAGATTAGTCAACTTGTAGTGTACTTTTCAAAATCAATTTTGAAACACTAATGCCATTGAAACATTAGAAAATCAACTTTGTTTTCTAACTGCATGTGTCTGTCTTTCCAATTCTAGAAAATCACAGCTGCAATAAATATATAATATATACACATTATGTATATACACACATTTGAGTCACTTTGAGATAGTATTACCAATTAGGTTTGTACAGAGCTCCTTCTGGCTTTCGGAAACTTTTTGTGCCAAGAAGAAATTATAATTTTTATTGACATTCATAAAAAAAACAATGGCTTGTGTTTAAAGCAAATTAGTGAACACTACACAGAGAAATGTAACATCATATTTGCACTTGTTAAGAGCGATTACCCTTTGCATTTGCAAAGTACACCAGTGTTTGACATGAGATGTTGGAGATGCATAGATCTACATCTCCAGGAAATCAGCTGGTACCTTATATTCGAAACAATCACTTGCCTTCGCAATTTGTTGAGTTGAAGCTTTACAACTTTTCACCCCCAAGAGCACCACAGTGAAAGCGATGAACTCCTTCAAAATATGAACCTTTTAGATCACAAAAGTTCTCAGATGCAAAATGAGGAAATTCCAACTGGAAAACTAAAAATATGGCATGAAATCCTGAATATAATGAGCAATTCCTTTTCCCTCCTGAGCAGTCACTCAGACAGTTTCCTCAAAAACCTTACTTGAGAAAGGTTCGCTCTTCACCACATAAAGATTTGTATCCACCAAAGTGTTTCACTTTCATTTCTGAAGCTGAGATATAGCAATATTCTCCAAAGTTTTGCTCTCTCAGTCAGGACAAAAATAACACATGCTAACGTCATACTTAAATATATCATGTCCCTAGTACAATCTTGACATATATTTATGTAAAAAAAACATGTACCTACTGGTATGATAACCTTTCATGCTTGCATTCTGTATGTGTCACAGAATTTGTCAGCACTGGGGGCTTTCCAGTTATTTTCTTATTAAAGTGAATGGAAACGGAAACTTAAAAGGGCAAGCTCGACATAACTGTGGGCATAGTGATGCATACGTTAACAGGAGATACTAAATATCTTCCAGAACAAGCTATACAAAGTGCATTTTCCTATTCAGTACAATCTGCAGCAACACAGTTTGATGATAAAATGTCATCCATCTGCATGCTTCTCTAAATGCTCCAATACCCTCCTGCATGTCAAACACCTTCTCTTCAAACTTTTAGCTTCTGTTGACACTTCATTAGGGAACATTTTGAAAATCCTCTTGATTTTAAATAGATGCATTTTGAAACAGAGAGTCTCTGGAAGGCTTTTAGCAATTCTCTCTTGGTTTTGGATATGAAGCTAATTTTGCTTCTTTTAACTCTAGTTTTTGTACACTCGAATAACACAAAAGCCCTCAAATGGCAACTCAAGCAGCACTCTAGAACCCTCCTAGTCTCCTAGCAATTCATATATTGATGACAAGACTGAACTAAGGACCTTAAGGCCTCCAAAATTCATTCCTCTGCAAAGCCTTGGCATATGATTTTTAAGCTGAGACATCAAATTCATTCAAACTCTCTGCTGCAGAGCTAATAAATTTTACAGACTCTACTATGAATTTAAAAACCATGTAGACTTCAGAAGAAAAAGATCTTAATCAAGCAGGTAGGACACCTAAACATATAATGCTGTGTATAAGCTCGGACCAGAAAAAAAGAAAAAGAAAAAATTTTAAAAAGAACCAGCATCTTTGATGGTCTGCTACGTTTCAATCCAATTCTGATTAGGATTTTATTATTTTTACTCATATCAGCTTTGCATGTAATTGCTCATCTCAGAGCTCAGTGAAGTTGTACAGGAGTGCTCCCCTAGCAGCATAGTGTAGGTCAGGATGCTCACGCTACACAACCGAGACCCTGTTTGCCCTGATGTTCAGGTCAGGAATTGTCAGAATCCGGAAGTCAGAGTTGTGCTAAGGTGTCTAAAATTTTGATGCATCTGGTCCAGTACTAGTTTTCAATTCTCTGATAAATTTGCTGCAGTTTTTTCAAATGCCACAGATAATTTGTGAAATTCTAATTTTAGTTCTGACACATCATTACTTTCCTCACAATCATTTAAGATTTTTAACAGACACACTGCACATATTCATCTACTGCCAACATAAAGGTAGTTCCTATAGAAAATCAACAACTGAAAGGATATTTTAGATAGCTGTATAATATTTGCATTTCTGTCTGTCCAAGATTTTTCTTCTGGTCATTACTATCCTAGCTGTAATGTATTTTATATGGCTGAATATAACTTCTAAAACTACTCCTATAATTCACAGATGAAACTGAAATGAAAAAGGATACACTTTTCAAAAGTGACAGGACTAAAAGTATACAAACACCAATTGGAATTCCATAGCAGCAGATGTCAGCATTTTTCATTCATTTACTTCTAATTCAGAAGTCCCTGACCAGGTGACTGAACAGTAATATTTTCGTCATCAGTTTCTTTCTTATTTCGTCTCTAAAATTAACTTTCCAAAAAGAGATTTTTGTAGTACTTAAAAAAACCTAGTAGATGAGGCTTTTGACCTACATACAAGTAATTACACCTTAGGATCAACTAAAGGCTGAAGAATGAAACAACATACTGAAATTCTTTCTTTGCTCTTGTTACAGGTCAAATGCAATTTTTTACAATAGTAACACTCAGACGGTATTTTGTTCCTCTATCACTTAAAGATCATCAGGAAGGGATTTTGATAATTAGGCTAACACACCTGTGCTTTAAGTAGATTACAGAAGGAACAAGAATTTTAAAAGCCTTGAAATATAATATATCTGCTTCTTAATTAAAAAAAATATTTTTCAATTTTGGCTGATTATGAGGGTAAGGTTAACCATTAAAACACTAATTATTTGAACTGCGAATACAGTACTAAAGTTGTTTCACTTATTCCTACAGACTTCCCTACATGTAGCACCATTCAACAAGTTACTAAAACCATCATATTGTGAACCACAAGTGAGTCATCATACACATTCCATCCCGGAGGATCAAAGCTGAAATTTTACTTTGTTCAACATGAAGTCACCAGAGTTTAAAACTCATTTTAATTCTCCACATAAAGCTTGAAGCTGTCACTGAACATCCTACATGTCTGTAAACTATTAAATGAAACCATTTGACAAATATGACCTGTGCCTTCTAAACTGCTTTACACCAACAGTGAAATTTGCCTTTCCAGACAAGTCATCATCTCCTAAGACAATATTAGAAAACATTTTCTTTTTAGGAAGAGCATGATTAAATGGCTTGGGATGCAGTTAAACTCCTAGTTTAAAAACCAGTAGAGTTTCCAATTTAAGACATTGACAAAAAACGCTCTGTACTTCTTCATACATCATACAAAATGTAAATACACAATTACTGTACATGATAAGTGCTGCAAACACAATAACATTACAAGAAAATTATGATGAGCCCATTAAACTGGTTAGTGAGCTCTGAACTCTGTTAAACACATATCCATTACATCTACAGATTGCAGTAATTAAGCGTTCTGCATTTTATTGCCATAACTCTTCATGAACAGTACAAAATTTTATAAATTTCTTTCAGCGAAGTAAAATTAAATATACATTTGCCAATAAAGCCACTATAATAAAGATATTATAAGCTATCTTTCTAATTCTCTGAATTGCTGTTAAAAATAAATTTACTCATCACAGAATGACTGACTGATTCTTTAAAAAAAAAAGCTATCAAGCTAGTATTCAGGGCTGCTTATTTTTTAAAGGAATAAAGGAATGTCTCAAATACTGAAAAAAAGCAAAGAGACAGGAAAGTGCTTAAATACACACTTGAAACACCTGAATGCCAGTCCTAAGGTTTGAGCAATAAGACTTAGCTTACAATCGCCTTTGCCCATTTTATGAGCAGACTAAACAGAAACAACCACTCTAACAACCAGATTTTACTCTTCTATGTAAATTGATAATTATTATATGGTTTTGGACTGCACCCTAGCTCTCATATTTCAGAACATCTAGCATCACATTCCCACATGAGTTTGCAGGAGCTGCAATTCAATTAGGGAACACAGACAATTACTCATGAGAAGAGACTTCAGGTTATTGAACTATTTGTTCAAAGATAAGTATTTCGCCAACTGAAGTAATGAAATTTCAGCAGCAGTCATCAAGTAGAAAAACTGGTCATGCAAAAAGCCTCATGATAAATTCACTCTGCAAATATAAATGCAGCAAATACAACAACTCAAAGGAAAATGAGAAAAACTCCAGAATGTCAGAAAGTGTATGTAAAGTGAAAGTGGGAACAATACAGAAACACCAACCATATGAGCACAAGTGGAAGTAAGAGTTGGAGCTAGAGGGAAACAAGATCTTCTCTAAGCCTGTTAGCGCCTTAAAAAGTTTAACAAAGTAAATACGTGTGTCTCTGGTAAATAAGATATGAGATCAAGCGAAAAATAACAGGGAAAAAGTACAGCAAAGGTCACAGAAAGGCTTCTCTATTATTCAATGCTTTTTTGCCTTGTTTTTCATTGATCTGCTCCCTGGCTGATCAGAGTTCCTCCTGAGCATCACAGTCTGTGGGACTGAAGTAGTGCACACAGTAGCAGATGACTGGACCATGAACAGACGCAGGAATTGGGCATTTCCAAGTCTCCAGGGACAAGAGGGAATGCACCCAAGGGTGCTAAGGAAGTTGACTAATGTCACTGTGATATGAATCTCTTCTTCCAAAGACCACAGCAGTCAAGCAAAGTATCCTGGAAGTCATTTGTTTTTCACAGGAGAGGAAGTGTCTAACCAACCTGACAGTGAGATGGTTGACTCAAAAGATGAGGGGAGAGCAAAGACTGTAATTTGCCACAAATTTAGGGAGTTTTTGGCAATCTATCACAGTGTCCTTGTTATCCTCAGCCACCTAAATGATAATTATAGAAAAAGAGAGATCATCTCATCTCAGCGATACATAGCAAAATGAGATGGAAAAAGCACAAATTGCAAAAATTAAATTCTAATAAAATAGAAGAAAAAAGGTCTTCATAAGAGGGGGATTAAACCATTAGACCACTGGTTGGCCAGAGAGGCTGAGAAATTGCCTATCTTTATGATTTACTAAATGGCAACACAAGGCCCTGACTAACCTGATTTAACTTCAGGGAACTGATCTAACAGGGAACTGAAGCATATGCCCTCAAAAGTACCTGCCCAACCGAAGTTACTCTATCATTCTAAAATACACAAGAGAAATTTATCTCACATGGCATCAACCTTAGTCAATCTGACAGGTCCAGCTGTTCCAATAAAAGAGTTTCTTGCTTCTCTAAATGCCCATGAGGTTGCTTCTACAACTGATCCCTGGACTCAGAATCAGATTCTCCAAGTCTGCTGCAGTCAAAATTAGCCTGGACATCTTAAAATGTAGCTCTTTTGCAGACCTTTTTTTTCTTACTATCATAAAGAAGAATTTGAACAAGCTGTTCTACAAGTAGATCTAAATGGGTGATGACTTCTGGCAGAAGGGCAAGACACGCAGCTGAGGGTATGACAGCAAGCAGTAATCTCTAGACACAGCTGCTTGTAATATGCTGACACCCTTCCAAGTAACTATTCAAATTGTTTAACCAACCACATAAGGAAAAAGTGCATCATGACTAGGTCACCAGAGCTAGCATTCAACAAAGCAACTGTTCTTTGTCAGGTAACGCAGAGACTCAAATAAGCAAGTATGAGTGAGGTAAGGTGCAAGGACTAAGAGCAGAAAATCAAAAAAATGCATGAGTTTTGTCAGCACTTTCCTTACTGTTCAGAGAATCCACAGTTGCAGGCACTGGCAATGATGTAATGGTCATTTTGAAAAACGTGGTACTTAGATCATTCAATCGCTTAACTATCAGGTCACTGTTACATTAGAATCTAGAGATCCCTCTGTGCAAAATCAGCTCAGTGGTACAAGTTCTGAACAAAGCTTGTAACAAAGCAGAGGCTTAAGGGGAAGAAAGATCAGACAAATTCATGGAAGCAAAATCCCACAAGAGTTATTAAATATATATAAAACTCATCCAGTTCAGAAAACCCTGAATCAAAAAAACAGAGACTGAGAAAGTACTAAAGTGAAGTTTCATTTATAGACACTTGTCCTGTGGGAGACAAGACATAAGACTAGTCAGACCTTTGGGTATGCAATACAAGCTCTTTGGTTCTAAGGTCTCACTTGCTCAAATATGCCCCATCCATAAGTGGAGAATCATAAGAGGAAAACTATAACCTCTATTCATCCTTGTACTTGAAAGTTTAAATCTGAGGTTATAGACTTCAACTAGCTCTTAAACTTCTCTGTGGACCAATCAACTGTTGAGGAATGTTAGACTGTGCGTACATCAGGAGACAAAATAATTAACTCAAAAACATTTAGTCTACTGCAGTTCCTTTAGCAATGCATTTTAAATTCTGTTTGATTTTAAATTTTATTCTTTTTGCAATATAAAGAAAACAAGAAAAGTGTACAGAATTGTAAATCTGTGTCAGAAACGAAAGTTCTAATATCATCTTCATCTGTGCCCTAAGGGACTCATTAAGGGATCAGACAGAAAAAGGAGGCCATGAAATGGTTTGCACAATCACAACCACAGCCAATGGAAATTCATAGCTCAAGCTGTATTTACTCAATTAAATGTACTCTAATTTCCTTCAGTAGTTTCCTGGAAGTCCTTTGTCAGTTCAGAACCTTTTTTCCCTACTACCACTGAGCTTCATTTGCAGCATCAAAAAACTATTCTTCAGGTCAAAAAAGTTTGTCATAAAGTAATGTATTGTAAAGTTTGTCATTGTAAGTAATGTATTGAAAACGGTATATTTTTTCTCCACCTAGAATATCTTGGGAGTGTCAGAGGCATTCTTTCCTGGTCCCATTGAAAGATACAATGGGTTTAGATTACAGTACATACAATTATCTTTAACACCTTTGCTGATCAGTGTAGGAGTACGAAACTTCAGCAAATTCTTCATTCTCTAAATGTCAAAGACAGTCTGTCTCTGCTCTGTTTTTGGTCCCAACATTCCTCTCTTTGCACTCCTTGTTGACTCTACACTGCTTCTATTCAGTAAAAATACCAGCGTAAGGCTCTTGGGTTTTTGTTTTATCTATCCATGAAGTCTCACTCTGTACTGTGAGCTTTAATCTGCTCTTTGAACTACAGGAGTAATTCCAGCCTCCACCATTCACTTCTTGTGTTGTGAAACAAGCACCATTGTACCTTTTTCCTTCACATCCCTTATGCTGGAGAGTAGTCTTGTGGACATAGTAACTATCCTTTTCAACTTGGGCCTTAAATTTTCTTTACTCCAATGTCTAAAGAAAGCTGAAGACTGAAGAGACTCAAAACATTACCTATCACACATATTACAATCTCATGGTTTCCTTATATTTTGATACAATATATTGCATTTTTTCTACATTTATACTCATAAATATTTCTGTCAGGAGCAACCTCCTTCCTCCACTTTGCAGCTTGCCTTAAAATACAGGTTTCTCATCTTTAACCAGGGTATTATTGTGCTACAATAGTAAAAATTAACGATACCAAGTAATTCTAAAAGTATTCTTTGATATTGTAGATTGTTGAAAATATTCAAAATTATTTAGTTCTATTCTTAGTGTGTTGGATTTACATTTATCAGAAGAAAATCTATATTTTTTTTATATAAAACCAATTGGAAAGTTCATTTAAATCCCTCATCTAAATACCATAGAGATAAAGTAGGACATAAAAATGATTTGGGTTTGAGTAGGATCAAGTTTTTAAAAAATCACATTAAAAATCATAATTAAAAATCATATTAAATCATATTGAAGTAGTTTAATAAACTTAAAAGTAAATGGCAAATTAAAAGACTGCTGCCATTACATCATTGCAGAACAATTGTCCAGGTACAAATACATAATATTTTTCCAACATGTAACACAACAGCCTAATTCTACTGCACTGGCTTCATGCTACGAATAATATAATATCCAAACACTGATTCATATGACTATAAAACAAGAGTCTGCTGTGGATCACAGTTCAATGAGCTTTTATTCCACTGAGACAAAATGATTCATATAATAGACATTTTCTAAACTTCTGAGAAACTATGCCACATTAACTCTTCCATAAAAGAAGGATCAAAGTATGATACAAAGCCTTAACTGTGCAGAAGATTTGATATACAGACATTTACTAGGGTTGAAGAAGCACTCTAACACAAAAGGTATTTAGTAAAATCTAAACACTATCACTTTTCATTCTGCCAGTCAGATTTTTTTTTTTTTTAATGGGAACATAAAAAGAAACTGGGATTGTAGTAATAACAGCTATTTGGGTTACACAGTCACACTGGCTATGTTTCACTGATGGCCACATCACTGACAAGGTTTCACTTTTCACAAGTTTTACAGAAGTTTTTCAGCTCCTCTGTTTCAATATACAAGGTTCCATCTATAAGGTCTACTCAAATATGAGAAAAAATTTCTGTTGTTTATGAGATTACTATAAATCCCTTTGAGCCTATTCCTTGATGGTTTTCAAAAATTCATGGTTTATCTTTCAAGTGTGATAACAGTAGAAAGGAAACTGCTCCCCCTTATAAAACCAAACATTGAATAAAATGTCTCAATCCTGAAGCTAGTGCAAAAATGTAACATCACTGGCTTAGAATGGTCAGTAATCACGGATCACATTTATTACAGCTCAAAAGAAAACAAACAAGATACATGTCATAATAACGGAAATACCACTACTAACATCCTGCATTCAATGAAAGCAAATACTTCTACTATGATTAGTAGTCTAAAAAATGTAGAAAAAAAGAAAAAACCCCAATGTTTAACAAACACCACTATCACTTTTGCACCTATTTTAGGTTTAAAATTTTCACAGGTAAACTTTTAAAGAAATACAAATATCACATAGCACTAGTCAAAACCAGACACTTTTCTAGTATTTTTGAATGTTTAATGGTCAAGAATTTAACAGAGCCATTATTAATACTTCTTCAATGTCAGCAGAAGTTGATAATGCTCCCTACAAGCCTCTGCTGCATAAATCCATTTTCTTTCCTAGAAAACAGATACTTTGGTAGCTTACTCTTTGCCAAAGCACTTCAAAGAATTTTGGAATCATTGTCATTTAGATTTTTCAAAATAGTTCCACAAACTGTTTCTAAAACAAAAAATTCAAGCTGGAATTATGTTAAATTCATCTACAAAAATAACAGTTAAGAAAGAAAAAGAAAATCATAGGTAGTGAATTAACTAGCTAAATTCACCAAAAAACATGACTCTATGGATGCATGCATGGGTGTACAACAAGGTGAAAACAAATTATTTTACTGTGAATTCTTCTATTTACAATTAATTAAAATGTTTTGGATATAGTACCAATCCCTTCAACAGGATCTTTTCTTCACATTTAGAAAATTGCATGAGCTGTTGCAGAATACTAAGTGCAAGGGACTAGCAAGACATAATTTTATTCAGAGGCATTACAATTTAAATTCCATATTAAAAAAAATATTTTTTATACACTCTGTCCCTCAAAGTGAGTACTATTTCTAACTAAATCACAATATATTACACTTTCTTTTCTGTGCATATCACTTTCATATGTGTTTTTATATGTCTTTATATGTGTTTTTATGTCTTTACTAAAATATATGTATTTTATATGTCTTTACTAAAGTAAATCACTCAATAGTAAATAACCACTAGACTTGATCTTAAAAATCTTTTCAAACCTGAAGGATTCTATATTGCAGCATTCACCAAGCATTCACTGAACTACTTTTCATCACCTCTACTTAAAGTAATTTAAAAGAGCAAGTACAATAAGCAGTAGTCTGTAAAATAAGCTAGGCATCCTACAGCATAACCCTAAAACAGGGAACACTTGAAGTTAGAGTAAACTTCAGTATCCAACAACTAAAATCACTTAGATACAGTGTAATATTATGTATATATATATCTTCTTTAGTAAATTATCTTGTACATCTTCATTTAGTTAGACTCGTGAAAATACAACAACTATAGTTTTAGCTTCTACAATATTAACCCTGGTTGAATAGTTCATTAGAACCTCAGCTCCAGGTAAATTATTGAGTCCTTAGTTATGTGAAATTCCATTCTAACTACTTGGAATCATTTGCATTTGCCCAGCATCACAAGGCAAGGCCAGTGATACCAAGCACAGATAAACTTTATGGACTTTATAGTGGATATATATTTTCTTGTTTATCCTAACTGCAAAGTTCTATTGACAAGTTTTAATGAGGCTTCAGATGTCTGGTTTCTAAGCAGAATGGAAGTAAAAGACCAAAAGTTCATTGAAGACTAAAAGTATATTTTTACTGTTGTAAATATAAACTGGAGCAAGAATAATTAAATAAGTAGATGACTTCTAGCAAGCTTCTCTATTTTCTGCAAGTTGTAGGATTTTCCAACTGATTAACTATTTCACTGGTTATTTTCTGCTTCTGCAGTATTAAATTACAAGATGGCAAGGAAAGAAAGCCTTTGCAACAACAAAACATTACCTACTGTTAGAAGCCAGATTCCATCTAGTTTCATATTCAGTATCATATTTTTTCCCCAGAAAGACACAAAAAGGAGTGTGGTGCATTATTGAATCAACGTGGATTTTCCTTAATCACAAATTGTAAAAGACTGACTTAGTTAGGCAGAGAGGTTTGTAACATTTTCTAAGTATTTGGGAGTCTACAATAAAACAACTACTTTTTAAAAAATCTTCCTAACATTTTAAGAAAATAATTTTGTAGAAGTAAGTACCTTGCTTAATTCTGATTGTGTATAGAAGTGGTAAATTTTAAGATTTTGACTAAATCAGACAAATTCTTGATTATGAGTCTAAGAAATGTGCGAATCAGCCCTTTTTACCAACCATTAAAAGAACTCAGTAAATCACAGTGAAAGACAGCAGAGAAAACTGCCAGACTGACCATGGAAATAACTAACAAGCAAGTGCTAAAAATATTTCACTCATCACATGATGCAATGAAAATCAGAATAAGGCTTTTTCTTTTTTCTTTTTTTTTTTTTTTTAGTGTAGAGGCTAATACTCAAGATATGGAATCAAAAGCAACTTCTAACAAAGAATGTCAATGATTACTAGAAATGAGAGTATCAGTCATATGGTGGTGTGTTCTATTTAGATTAAATGATATTCAAATGCAGTTAATTCTTGGGAAAAAATTTCCTTCCACACACATTCTTAAAGCTGACTTTTTCATTGTGGAAATGATTACAGCTACTATATCACTTCCATAGTTCTACATTGCCATCTCAGTGATTGATGTACTTTACTTCAATAAGCTACACCGTGAGTAGTTCATGTTCCAATATCCCAATTCTGTAGCAGTGCTGGTTAGTCTGGAGTTATTTTACATTTTCAAGAATAGGCAAAAAAATTCCTACTTATACTTTACTTCACACATATCTGAAGATCAAAAATGAATCAGTAACATTTTTTGATGCAAAAAAAATTTCAAGTTATTTAAAGATACAATATTTTTCATTACTACATTAAGTTAAAACAAAATAGCTATGTCATTATACTTTGCTAAAGCTGACCTGTCATGGCCTAAATTCTTCAAAGATATTATTTTCACCTGCTTAAATCTCTACACAGAAGGGAAGTACCAGAAAGAAAAATCAACACCATCTAAACTTTTCCCCCGGAATTACTTCCATTTTAGCACCATATTGCAGAGGAAAGGGACAGTAAAGACCATGTATACAGCTGCAGAAACTGCCAGACCTGTCTCAGTAAATGTCAAGTCATGTTTGATAATGCAGAATCAGCCAACCCAACTCCACACTTGGTCTGTGCTTACGATATTATTCCATAGTCTATTAAAAATGATTCACTAATGTAACCTTACCATCTATTCAGCTGTACACTAAAGATTAACTGTAAAATATTATCTACATTCATCCTTTCAGAAACCTGTGACCTGATAATAATGTTACTGGAATAACAGAAATATTCATTATATTATTAAGCATTCATTTCTCTGAGTGACAAAAAATCTACATCATCGCACAGAGAAATGATTGATCTAAGATTTTGAACATGCACTTCCCCTAAGCTAAGTGCTTATTGATCTGTTTATGTAAATGCCTCACAGTAACACTGTCCCTGACAGAATTAGACTATGTACAAATAAATAAGAGATTATTCCTTTAAGCAAGGAAAATTTGACACTTGCATTAGTTGTAGGTTTCTTCATATGTTTACTTTGGCATTCTTGATGGATTTCAGTCACAATTCTTTAGCAATGCAGAACCTTACCTCTATCAATGGCTACTTCTGAGAATGATGAAAATTGCAACAGCTAAACTGCATCCCTGATAAGAATAAACAAATAAAACCAAAAAACCTCTCATTTTTCTCCTGAATATCAAAACAAAGCAATTATCTCAGTATTATTTTCAAAAGATAACCTTTTAGTTAAGATCATTCCATATACTCTTTGCATCTGCAGAGGCACTAGACATATGCTAAAAGAAAGATTCTTACTTGGTGTTTGGTCTTTCTTAGAAACAAACGCTAGAACAACCAACCCAACATGACCAAGCAAAACCTGGAACAAACACTCCAAGGCAACTCAGTCAATAATGTCAGACATGCTAGAGTACAATAATAAGTTCAGATAAACCCTTTTTCAGCCACATAAAAGATCTATTACTCCAGAAATTCACCACCAATCTCAGAGTCCTTCTTAGCAGGCTCTCTACAGTCTCATCATATACTTTGAAATCAACTACTACAGTTTAATCCTCACATCTATATCCTCAGAGACACTCAAATCAGAATTGGATAAGGTACTGTACCAGGGTGTCTCCCCATTCCTTTTTATATCTTCTGTCCTGCAATCCTCTGGGTCAAGAATCACTGGACCTTGTGGATCTCTTGTTCCTTAAATGTGACTGGTCACAATAATCACATTTTCAGTAAGATACAGACATTCTCAGGATAATCTCAGACATATATTACTTCTAGAGCAGGAAAAGATCTTCAGCTAAACAGCCAAATGCAACCCAACCTTAGCTGTAGCAGTACTATTACTTCACTACTCTGAATTTATTTGTAAGGATAACTTCATTTTCCTTCCTCTTACTCAAGCTGGCTTCCTGATGTGACAGCATACGCCAAACTCCCTTTGGCAGCAACTCAGTAACTGCACTCATCTTACATATCTTATCCTTGGTAACATAGGAGTACACTAAAGATCTGCAGCAAGCCTATTACAATCAATAGAAGAACATGAAAGTGAGTTTATTGTCCACACCACACAGAGTAAGAAGAAAGAAGGCAGAAATCAAAAAACACCATTGTTTCAAAGACTAAAACTCCCTTCTTTTAAAGACTAAAGTATGAATCATACATGCAATAAAACCTTTGGATTAGGGTTTTTATCAGAAGCGATAATATTAAGTTCTATTACATCAGGAAGCAAGAGAATTAAAAAATAACAAATCAGAAAAATAGCATGAGACTGCAATAATATTTTGTTCTTTGAATGATGTTTTCAGGAAATTCAATGATTTTTCCATTGACACATCATACTTCACCACTGTGAAGCACTACTTCCCTTTTCTATGCAAGGAGCAGGGGAAAGGAAAAAAAAAACAACCAGATTTAGACTCACATACATATTTAACATGTTACTTTATGTTGTGCTGAGAAGGAAAGATGTTTCTGAGAAATAAAAAAATCAAAACCCAAAAGAACATGTTTTTCACTGTCTTTTGATACTTCATTGAACTGCTAAACTCACAGAATCACTGAATGCTAAGTTGGAAGGAATATCTGGTGATCACCTTGTCCAATATTCATGAAAGGTCACCTAGAAAAGGTTCAGGACTATGTCCAGATAAAGGAATTCGGAAGATCTATTTTGTCTAATGCAGTAACTAGCTCCTGGATGACAGGATAAGCTAATAGACATCTACATAAATCTGCTAAAATATATAGCACATGGAAAACCTGAAACATATACTAGGGTGTACTAGTCTAACAGTTATTTTATTTGGGCCACCAGGACAAAAAATGCAAAAAATAGCTTTCACTGATTTTTTTGTCCTTGTTTTTTTAAACAAGGAATAAACACTGGGGCTTGGGGGGCTTTTTTTTTTCAGGCGAGTTGGGGTGGGTTTTTCCAAAAGAAAACAATTGAAAAATTTTGTCACTATCATTGGTTCCATTATGTACAATCACTTCTTCTCAAGGAATAGAAAAGTATGTGTCTTTGTAAATATTCAACTATACCAAAATAAATTCAGGTTTTAAAAATTTTAAAAAAAAAGGTATTGTAAAGATAAACATTTAGTAAAGACCAAAGTAGAACAGACCTCTCTGACCTGGAAAAAAGATGCTGTCTAGAGAAATTACACATGTATTGCAGGGAATTCCACAGTATCAGAAAATCTTTAGCTACAATACAATCTGTAGTTAACACTCCACACTTTAATTTAGGACACCACTTTCATGGAACATGGAAACAATTTACTTGGGGTTTAACCCCTTTTAAAATGGAGAAGCAACAGAACTGACAACATACCAGCTTTTTTCACTATTTGGAACTTTGACATTTCCAAGACTACCTTAAATCCCTCTTAATTCACAGAGGCTTATTTTTTTCATATGAACAATGCGTAAGGACAACAATAGCTGCTTCCTATGCTGCATGTGCTATTATTTTTGTACTCCCAGTGTTTCTTTCTTCCTCTGCATTTCTCACTTCAAGATTGAAGAAAAGAAAGCTTTTTAATGGCAATAGTGTTATGCTCTGGGTGACCTCCTATTCTGTTGAAGAGACGGATATCCAGAAATCTGGCACCTCTAAAGTGTTCAGCATGAAGACTTTTGATCATCTGTAGTAGTTATAAAGCCAACTAGGCATAACATCCTTTTGAGCAACTTAACTATCAAAATTCAGACACTCATTTCTGCCTCTAATCTTAGAGAAGCATTAAGAAATCTTTCACTGCTATGGGTTCAGTCCTGTAGGAAGTGATGGCCCAATATAACTGGGTTAAAATGTCTATTAATTTCCTAAGGTGAAAGAACTTTAAAGTACATGCTATATATTGCCTTGCTCAAACTCATGGCAATTACTACACAAACCTAGCATCACACTTAGGAATTTCAATAAAAGATCAATGGCTACTTTTCAGGCAGCTAATTTTCAGGCAGAATTATCATAGCAGAGAGCATTTGGTCTTCAAATGATCGCATTTCTCTTCCATATTGGAAGCAGTAAATTCTGTATCAACTCTTTTCTTTCTGACCCTTTTTAAATTTTATGTAAAATGAAGACTGAAATGGAAAACAAAATAATAAAAACATGAACATTTAGTCTATTTTTATGGCTTATTACTTATAAAAGAGTTGTTGAAATCTTTTATGTGAGCTTTTATATACCAAAATTCAAAGGAAGTAACTGGCCATGGCCATGCAACATACACTTACTAAATATTTATTCTGAAGCGCGCTTTTTCCTCTCAGATTTTATCTGGCATATTTACAGTAGCTATGTGCAGACCTATGGTATACTTCTGTAACTACACGAGTTTGTCATAAGAACAAATCATACACACAAAATTGTATACTGCCTATCCCTTTTATAGATAGAAAGAAATTTAAAAAAAATAAAATCCAAACACAGACACATCCGTTTGAAAAAACATAAAATCAATTTGCTCTTACGTTCTGTATTTTACAAGAAACTCCCCTTTTAAAAGAAGCCTTCTAACACTGAGACCATGCATGGGATTCAACTTAATACACCTAGAAGTGCTTTAAAAAGTGCTTTTGGATGTCACACCATCTGTAAGCTGACTGCAAGACCACAGAAATAACCAGAGGCCCAACCAGACACTCCAAGGCATAGAGACTACATGTTAAGGGAACTGAGTTCCACATGCTATTTTCTGTTGGTGAGAACAACCTTTGAGGAACTGCCTGAAAGGAAAGGCTGGCTTCTGCTTCAAGGCATGAAAACTCAGAAACACTTAGGTCCTTTTGCAATTGTGTACCTTTCAATCTCAATTGTCCTGACAATTTAGATTTGACCTAGTTACCGGATGTCTGAATTGAGAATTGTCCAACCAGGTAGTAGGGTACACAGAAAGAAGCTTTAACTTTGGCTTGCCTATGTTTGACTCCAGGTGTGGTAACACTAATATTCATCCAGAAAGAAGAAATTATACAGAAAATATCAGCTTCCCAATCAAAGTAGCAATTGTTCATTGATCTTTTCTAAAAGGACAACTTCTCCAATGTATATTGCTACACTGAGACAGACTACCACTACAGGAAAATGGTGGGGCAGTCTGTGATCTAAGATGAATTTACCATAATTTTTTTTCTTCTAATTCTGCTAATATCCACCTAGCATCTCACTAATTCATATAGGCTAGAAGAAGAGACTTGAAATATGTTCTATTTTTTCCTTCTGTTTAGAAGACGTGAATTCACTGAAATTTTAGATGCAGGGCTACTGAGAATGGCTTGATGATTTTGAAGGCAGGGTAACAACAATAAAGTCTTATAGCATACAGTGAAAATTCAACACATAAAACCCATGAAAACTTCCAGTGTTTTTAATAGGTTCTAATTCATCTGCTTTCTGCAAGACTTACCTTTACTCCAGCTTTGCTGGAAGAAGTATCACTTGCTGACTTTACAAGAAAACAGAGTTAAGAGAGAGATTTTCCAGAGAACTTTCCCCATTAAAAAAAGGTGAAAAAAGTGACTTCATGACAGAAGAGGGAAAACTCCATTTAGCTTATAGTCTTAGTAAAAGCAGACATTTGGCAAAAGTGTCATAGAAACACATTAGAAACAGTCAATAAAGCAGATGCCAAGCTCAACAAAATAAAAAAAGTTCCATCACAATAATAACAAAAAAAACACCAAACCCTTAGCATACTGATATTTTCAAGAACAACATTCAGGCATATGTTTAGATGATTAAAATGTTCCATTTTATGTGTCTTACAATAGAGGTGGACTAATAATTCAGGCTGAGGGATTTTCCAAACATACCAGTTTCAACATGCCAAAACAACTGTGAGTTTAGAAACATTAACGTATTTCTCTAGTTCTTGCTGAAACATAAAACTAAACAACCCCTCCCCCCAAAAAACAATCATGTGAATCATGACCACACTATGTATTAATAATGTCATAGTATATGAACATTATAAACTACCAAAAGAATTTTCCTAAAAGTAATTTAAAAATTAATACAACTAAAAAGATTTCAATAGTATGTTTTCAATAAAAACACAGGTCTCAAACACGATGATGCATCCAAATCATTTTCATTTGATCTACTTAGCATAAAAAAACAAGTAAGTATGTTCTGCATCTATGTGATTTACTAGATCAGAATGTTCTTTCACACTGTTCATCTCCAGTTTTTGTTTTATGTTTTATCACATTAGAAAATGAATCACTTATAATTTACTTTGCTTTTATTATTTTTTTTTTTTACAAAGGCTTTGGGGAGCAGTCAGCAGATGCAGGGAATAGAGAACAGCTTAATTTACTGTCACTTGAAAGAATCTGAAAACAAAGGAGACATCAATAGATGCATTGGACCAAGTCATCAAAATTTGCTAGTATTCCATACACTAAAAGACTGGATATTATGCAAAGCAGCCAGACCTTTCTTTGTTCCATTCAAGGAAATCATATAGCTAGCAGTCTGATAAGATAAAGATCACAAAACAGAGGAGTATGCAATAGCTACTGCCCTTTATACATTCTCCAGTGAAAATACTGGCTTCAGCAGGAGTCAGGGAGAAAGCTATTTTTTCCCCCATTTTGTCATCTTTTTAAATTAAAAAATACATTTCCTATTAAATTACAGAAAAATAACTAGCCTTCAAATTTGATTTCATAAATTCTCTTCCAGCACTACAGAGGTGTAGGGTAATACTTCAATGGATATAACAACAAGATGTTTAGCCCCTCAACAGAGCTCGAGTACACCCTATAAAGTTGGAATTTTAAAAGGTACTCCATTTTAATATAAAATTACTGTTCAAAAAGACCTCTAGTATTTTTCTGTCCTCAAATATGCTAAGACATTTGAGCAAGACTTGGAGAAAATCAGATTAGAAATAAAAATAGCTATTCACTTACACTACCTTTCCAAGGCACTATGAAGAAGGGACATATTTTCAACTGTCATTGGTCAGCCATGGAAGTTCAGGCCACAAGTTTCATCTGAAAGTAAAACTTCAGAAGAAAACCACTACTGATTATGAAACCCAGGACCAAAACAATGGCCACTCTTTTCATGCTTGCAATGGCAGTGATAGCAGATCAGCACTATGCTCTGCTATATGCTCCATCAGAAATTTAATATCTCAAATATCACTAGAAGTACTCTGAGAAGCTCCTCAGCTGTATTAAACTACACCTCAAAATCCCTCAAAACCACAACTCTCCCATAACAAAATAGACCAAAGAAACAAAAAATAAAAAAAATCCTATAAAAACTTTCTTCATTATTAAGCTTTAATCTGTGCCCAAAGATCAGTTTTGCACAAGTCTAGAAAAGCCTCTCCCCAAGAGCAGGGTTTACTACTTGTACTACTTGCAGTGATGATGCCTGATACTTTAATCAGAGCCATCTTACTGCTATAGGCAAAATTTAATTTTTCAAGATGGTGGATTAAGGGTCAGGATGCTGTGCAGCTTGTACCATGGGGAATGGTAAATGAGGAATAGGAGAAATACTCAGATCTAAAGTAAGGTAAAAGGCTCAGAGCTAGGATGCAGACAGCGGGGCGGGTGGGGGGAGAGGGAGATCCCTGTAGAACTAGGTTTGATGCTTCTCTACAGCAGAAACAGAAAAATTGAGGATAGCAGCAGCATTGCTAGGAATTGCTAGCCAGCTGTGTCACTGCACAGTAAGAACTGTTTTCTGACCATTGAACCCTTCTCCCTCACTGGCAGCATCAAGCTTCTCTCTCCAGGGCTCTGGCTCATGCGAGGTAGAAAAGGGCTAACAGCTATTTTGCCCTGCAGAGTAATCCACTGCCACAAGCGACCGCCTGCCATGCCTGCGGCAAAAGACAACCCTGATTTCAACAAAAACATTGTAGAGATGGGGATGAGAACAAACCTAAAACAGCAGCAAACTCAAATTACTAAACTTCTTTTTATTTGGCAACACTGCTACAATGTACTTTTCCAAAGAATTATATATCCTATACAGATGCTAAATTTCTGTACTTTTTCAAATGTAATCAGTATCGTTCTCAGATACACTGTAGTTTAATGCAGGGTAAACCCACTACTTCAATCTCTCTCCCATATTTACTAATTACTTGTATTTTCCTTTTGATTAAGTTGCTGGTTTGTTTTCATTAACAGTCAGACTCTTCTGCATGATCAAACCCAAAAAATGTTACATTGAACAGCAGTCCTGTAACAGATCACCTGGTAGGGTGACCATGACTATTTCCAGACCCTTCCTCAGCCTCTGTTAAGCCAGTGACAGATTGCATTTATTAACAGGTCAGTGAATAAATTAATTCCAGGGCACTGAAAATGATGTTCACAAAATGAAAAGCGGCCTTGCTGACATTGCTTCACTATTTCTAGACAGTGTGCTTGAACACCAAATAAATCTCACAACTTGGATGAGTGCCAAAAACTAGTGACCTAGTTTCATTAGTGTGGGAAAAGACTAGCAATTGGTCCTAAGAGAGCAGATTACCAAAATAACTTCACACAAAAGCATTCCATAAAGAATTTTCTTTAAATCAGACATTTTCCAATCTAACAAATCACTGAAAATCCTGTCTCCCTTGAAATGTCAGTCTGAGATCCATTAAATTCTAAAGTTAAAATGCATTTATACTACTCATGCTGACATTCCTATACAACACTTCGATTAAACAGAATAAATATTATCTTCTTTCCATCTCATTATCTCTTTCCATCTCATTCATAATAATTTAATACTGCTTTAAATCAAAACAGCTTTTGCATTTTCAGTGAAAAATGTAACACTTCAGGCTTAAACAAAAAGTTTTACTAATAAAAGTAAGTCTATTTTTAAGCAACAGTAATCTGCTCAGTAATCTTCCTTGATTAAAAATTCCTTGGCTCCTCTTCAAAAAACACACTGAGCATAGATGAGCTCAACAGCTGTCAACATAATTTTTAGGAACTTACCAAGTATTGTTGCGTCTATACTAGCCCCCATTTATACACTCCAGCTGGTCCACCAGAGCCCCACTCCCAATCCTTCGCCTCCAGTAACATCTATATTGAGATGAAGACATTTTGAAGAGGGGAATCTTAATAACAACACAAAGTAAAAAGATATTTTCTCTCTTTTCATCTTTCCAAAGCCTGTTTCTTTCTGTAAATTGCCTTCCATTCACTAATACAGCGAAGTGCAGAAGATAAACTGAAATACTGTAAGAAAACTATTACAGCACTGGTAAAAATCCCAGAACATTCTTTCCTAAGTCAGACTTGAACATGACATAAGCAATGCAATTCAATTAATTTCACCCAGCAATCCCTGCTTACAAGTTCTTACTAACGCATGCCAACGACAAAACCGCAACTGTTCTCTGCGTGCCACGCGCAGTGAGGGTCACTTGTGCAATGACTTACACAAGAGGTCTAGAATTTATAAAAAGGCTGAAAAAAAATCCATGATCATTTAATCCCCTCAAAACGTTGGGTTTTCTTTTATCCTCCGGATTCCCTCTGGATTCATGGCTACTGAAAAAATCCTAAAGGATGATCATAGCTTTTGCAAGCTTTACTGTGGCAAGCACTCATGTCAATGGAAACTTTGAGCAAATAATGTCATGAAGACTGGTGACTAAGTTTTGGAAGGACATACCCATCACTTAAAAATGCTGCAGCAGCATCTGAGCAAAAAATAAGCATAATGAAACCCGATACTAACAACTTTCTTGTTAATAAACCATTTATGTACGAGTATCAATGGGAAAATTTCAGCATCTTACTTCTTTCTCCTCAGTTATTAAAACCTTTCAAAATCCTCGTGTTTGTATCTCCAACTCATTTTGTTTTTCTGCCATTGACTTCCTGATCAGTGTGCATATTTTTTTACTGCTTTTTCTCTACTACACCTTCTGTCTCTGTGAACAATATCTTTGTAGGCTATGATCCCAGCAATGCGGACAGGCTTTGGCAGTATCATAACTAGGTGCTGTCAGCTGTAGACTTAAAAATAATAAAGGGAAGGCATGGGGACAGGAGGATGCACCACGGGAGCTGAGTCACTTTAAAACACTTAGAAGTGGGTAATAAGCTGTTTGATGACAATTTATGGAGCTTCTTTATCTCAGCCATAAAAATCATGCAAGTCTTCTACACATACTTTTTTTCTCATAACTAAAATGCACATTTGGTCACAGAATACTGAAAATGACCAAGCGATATGTAATACGATAAGCTACACAGTTTGCATCCAATGTCCCATCTTCAGCATCTTGTACTAAATTGTGTCTATCATGGTACAGATTAACCAGCTTCTTAACACTACAAGGAGTATTTTCATCACCACTTTTACACATCTCATCTAGTGACACACCAAGAACTAAAATTAAGAGTCTGTTTCTAGGGTTGTCAATGCAGAGAGATGGGATAGGCACTAAGCCTCCCAAAATTACCTAGATGAATAATCTTCTTTACTCCTTTTTTTTTGCTGTATTCTACTGCCCTGGTATGTTTTTCATGCATATATACTGGTAATTTGGTAATAATATATATCTGCTTGATTCTATACTAAAAAGAATCTGCTTGATTCTATACTAAAAGATGAAATTAGGATTTTCCCCCACCATCTCAAGTTTTTAGAAAACTAATTCCAAACCCAAACTGAGTTGCTTATGCATTTTCATCTTCATTCCTCATTGATTCTTTAAGGTTAATAATTTTCTTTACTTCACTTACCGATTTCCTCTATCTCTTTTTAAACTCCTAAGGAGTTTCTTTCTCCTTACCACTTTTGCTACTGTAGAGACAGGAAAAATCGAGCAAAAGCTGCCTGAGTTTGTAAAATAGAGTGAGTTAGTGCAGCTGCAGGAAGAAAGGACACTATTGAGACAATATTTAATCTCTGACAATAAGCTGAAGCACCAATAAGACTCTTTATACAGGAACTTAGAAATGCAGTCAGAAAAGATACAGAACCTTAAAATTCAGAAAGGCTGACCATAGAAGAGGCTGAGCCTAAAAATCTAAGCTGAAGATTTTTGGTTTAGCCTCTAGGCCACCAGAAGGAGTCAAGTCCTTAATTTGGCCAATATTTACTTCCAAAATGCAATATTTTTTTTTATTTAAAAAGAGACCAAACAACCAAACCATCAATTTTTAATAGAAAATTTCATGCAATTCTGTTTTCCATATCCAGCAAATTTTAATTTTTCCCATGCCCCATTTTTCCCGAGAAACACCAGCTAGTAGTACTTGGTCTTCCTTTTGTTTTTGCATAAGCTTAGAAATGAGATATTGAAAGAAAATAATAAATAAAACTTCACATGAAAGTGTGCCATTGGAAGTTTCTATTATGATTTTCAGTGGACAAGAGAGCTTGAGACAGACACTAGGTTCTGGTTTTAGGACATGTTTGGAGAACAAAAGGGTGGTCTTGTACAAAGGCTTTGTACAACTTTTAAAATTAAGTCCAAACTTAATGCAAGGGGCAAATTATTTCATCAAATGCATTCATGAACTCTGATAGATTTATATGAGTCAATAGGAAACTCATTTAACTGATTACATGCAAGTCTGTACACAGGTAATTTTTATATTTTAACTCTCTTTGAAAAAATATTAAGTTCCTTAACTAGCAGCATTTTAGATAATTCTTTTCTCTATTTATTTTATTCTTTCTATGTCCTCTTCATATAAGTGCCCCAAGAGAATATAACCTACTTTGCACCTATGTTATGAAACCTAGTGTGAATTTCATACATATTGTTACAGTCTGCCCAGACCATAATTTCTATTCTGTGTCATACTATTTTAATATATGTGGTGAGAAAAATCAAGCTGCAAAAGCAAAGTTTGGGTTTGCTTTGTTTTCAAAGCTTTACTGTGTAGTTCCCTGCAGAACAGAGATGGTCTGGAAAAGATACAAATGTGACAGTACAACCCATGCTCAGTGAAAGAGTACCTGAATGGGGCTTCAGTCTACATTACTTAAGGAGGACAGAAGAAAACAAATAACTTGTTTCACTTTTTCATTTCTCTGGCTGTCATTCAAAAATGCGCAATCCATGAATCTCATAAAACAATATTCCAACTCATGAAAGCTTTCTTATATACCCATGATAATTAGGAAAGTAATTGACAACATTGCTCAGGTTGTAACAACAAATTTTAGTAAAAACAGTACTCCAAAATTCCATCTTGATACACCAAAAATAGTAACACTTTAATTTTTCAGCATTTATCCAATGCTATTCCTATTATTGATGAAACTGAAATAGAAATCTAAAGAATATCTTAGCAGTTCATTGTAAGGTTTTGAATTGGATTTCAACTTGAAATTGACATTCAATTTAACCTTTACACTTGGCTGAATTGGACAACTACTTCAGTTAGCAAGAACATGTTCTGTGTGAGTTTTTTCCATGCAGAAATTCCCTTGACATCTTTCTCATCCAAAACAGAATTTTTTTTTTAGCTTTCAAGTAAGCACTGCAACAGAGAAAAAAAAGATGTTTTTGAATGCAAAGAATTAAGGAAAATATACTATGATTACCTAAATTTACTTTTCATTCTTACACTGGTTTTCTTCCTATGCAAAAAAGCCTAACATTTCAGTGCTCCTATCTCTTATTTTATAGTCTTATAATCTGCAACCTCTGTAAGCCTCCAAATACAATTTGAAGTCTAGAAAAATGGCCCAAACAATATTGTTACCAAAGTAAGGGGAGAATAGATAAATTCTGTAATTACATCTCCTTTGTTCTATATTTTAAAGACAAAACCAGTCCCATGCCCTACAGTTTGAAGTTTCAGTTTCACCTTTGGAAAATAAGGTTTAAAGCAACTTTTAGATAGAACATATGGTTTATTTACAAAGACCTTCTTAGACAGTTAGTAGAGGGTTTTTTTTGTTTCCTCCCTTTTTTTAAAAAAAGTCTTCTAAATAAAATATGCTTTTCATCTGAATGCTCTCAAGGAAAGGATGATCCCGGGGCTATGTGCTTGGTTTTTATTTTAATATTAAAGAGTGGAAGACAGCTTGGTAATGAAATAGTGAGATTTCTGGGAGGAGCATGGAAGAATAAAAGCAAAATTATGATTAAATGAACAAAGCCTTGCTAATTAAAATGCCTTTATAAACACAACAAAAAAAAAAAGAGTGACAGCTGCAAGTATGCAGGCCTATACCCAGTTTTTATCTAGCAATGTCAAATTATCTACTTCCACAAGTGTATTAATTTCAATTAAGGTACTTTTTTTTTTCTTGATGGAAACATAATTGTTGATGTATGCCAATACATCATTTGGCTTACACCAAAATCTTCTGTGTAAATAAACTGCAGAAAGAAAATACAAATTATATTTTATATATATGACTGTCTTTTCTACTTCTTGCTATCACAGATTACTTCCCCTTGTGAAACCAATGTATCTTGTTCTATTACTAGAGTAGGAAGTTTATGTATGTTCTTTGCAAGTACTTTTATCTTCACCATAACAGATCTAATACTGAGTGGTATATAAATACAATTCTAATAAACAAAAGCAGACCTGCCTGAAAGGCATCATCTATCAATTGCAGGCTTAGTATGACATCCACCATGAGAATTTAAAGATAACCAAATTACATCACAAATTGAGACAGTTTTAAAAAGTAACAAAGCAGAAAAACAAAGGACTTCAACAAAAAAATGCTCCAAAAGAAAATTTTTGGCTGAGGAGAAAGTTGTCACAGAAAAATACTTCCTTTGCAAGCTGAGAGACATCAAAAACTATATTCAATTAATGACAAATATTTGCACTTTTTTAAATGTCAGTTTGGGAAACAAAACAAAGAGAATGAACACAATTTTCTTGTGTAAAAAGATTCTGCCCACACTACTTTGAGTTCTGTACAGACACAGGATTACACAGAAAATAAGTTGTTTAAACAGCTTTTAACTAAAAGACCAAAAAATAGTAACTCCTTTTAGCAATGAATAGCTTTGAGAAAAGTCACTCTGACTGATAACAAGCATCTCCTTAAACTGCAAAGCTAATGGAGTGTGGTTTCTCATGAAATTCTGTCTCACACAAACTACTTGCTGTCCACTGCAATGCATATTCTGGGTGAAACATTATCCACAGCTAAGATACACAACAACTTCCTCCTGTGCCCTTTCTTGCATGCCAAAGAACAGGTTAGTTCATGCTGAAACCTTTCCTGAGGCCAGTACAATTCTCCCTTCATCTGTCCACCTATTTTTAATAAAATTCTGGGGAATGTTTGTTTTTGCAACCTCTACCCTGTAAACCACAAATTCTACCACAACAGGCTAACAGACACTGAGTTCACAGTGAAGAAATCTGAGGAATAGAAGGGATGAACAAACCCATACATACTCTGAAATACAATACAGCACAGAAAAAACAGTCTAAGAGGTCTTGGACTACATGGAAGATAATTTTCTGACACAGTTGGTGAGTGAGCCAAGAGGCCAGGTGCCCTACTGCTATTTATGAACAGAGAAAGATGATTTGCTGCTCGGAGGCCATCTAGGGCACAGGCAACTATGGAATGATAGTTTTCAGTTCTCAGAGCAGTAAGGAATTGAGTCAGCAGACTCGCCACCTCAGACTTACAGAAGACAGACTTTTGCTTGTTTAGGAGACTATTTGATAGGGTCCTTTGGGAGGCAGTCCAGAAGGGCTAAGGCTTTCAGGAAGGCTGGACATTCTTCAAGAAGAAAATCCTAAAGCCAGAGGAGCAGATCATCCCTATGTGGCAAAATAAGAGTAAGTGGGAAGGAAGACGAGCCTGACTGAACAGAAAGTTTTGCTGGAACTCCATAAAAAAAGAAAAGTCACTAGGGAGACAACCCCTTGCAATGCTTCAAGTTTGAGTCAGAGTGGCTAGAAAGCTGCCTAACAGAAAAGGAACTGGGCTGCTGGTTGTCAGCAGCTGAACATGAGCCAGTTGTGCCCAGGTGGCCAAGAAGACAATGGCATCCTGGCCTGTGCCAGCAAAAGTGTGGCCAGTAGTACCAAGGCAATGATTGTCACTCTGAACTTGGCACTGGTGAGGTCACCCCTTGAATCATATGTCCAGTTCTGGATCCCTACAGGAAAAATATTAAGGCGCTGGAGCATGTCAAGAGAAGGGCAAAAGAGCCAGTGAAGGGAGCACAAGTCTCATGAGGAAGTGCTGAGGATTGTTAAGCCTGGAGAAAATGAGGCTTAAGGGAGACCTTATTGCTGTCTCGAATGATCTGAAAGGAGGTTGGGGTCAATCTCTTTTACCAAGTAACAAATGCTTCAAGTTGTACCAAGGGAGGTTTACACAGGATATCAGGAAAAATTTAGTCTCTGAAGGGTTGTCAAGCACTGGACAGGCTGTCCAGGGAAGTGGCTGAATCACTTGAGTGGTGTAGATGTGGCACTTAGCAACATGGTGTAGTGGTGAATTTGGCAATGCTTATTTGACAGTTGGACTTCATAGGCTTAAAGATCTTTTCCAACCTAAATGATTCTATGACATGTTTTTTTGTGTTGGCATAAGACCACTTTTACAATGATGATTGGCAGACTCTCCTTAGAAAACAAAAACCTTCAATACTCATTTTCAGGTAAGTTTCCCATCACCAAGTTACTAAGCTTTTCTCTCTGTTACGTATTTCAACTAGTTTCAAGATTCTTTGAATCTTTCCTTCCTTACTAGAAAGTGAGCTGTACTCAAGAGGAAAAACAGAAAGGTTTTCTACTTTTCCTAGTTCATTTTCTGGAAGTTTAAGCTTTTCCCACAGTGCAGAAAAACTGAGTTTAGATTTCCAAATTAAAAAGGATAATCCTGTTCCCTCACAATGTGAACAGCAGGTCTGTGAACATAGCTATTGTATAAAAGAAGGCACTGCTGTCATCCCACTTGGTCTTGCTATGTCATCTGTCATGGATGAATTTTCTGAGGAGATTCAACCTGCTATAATACAGCATACTCTATAAATGCCTACTTGGTCAACACCCTCAGCAGACTTAGAAGGAACAATTCATTTTGGTTAACTCAACCAACTCCTGCTCAAACTTAGCCTTTAGAAAGTTGCAGTACATCTCTGCATATTCAAAAGAAAAATTTCTTGCACCTGGGAAATCTGTGTTTGTCAATAGACAGCACCTTACTGTGTCTTTTGACAACCACATTTTATTAAGAATGGAATAAACTATAATATACAACAAGGTCCAAACCTTAACAGCTGATATGCCCTGGATCTATATTTTAATTCTACTGAATTCTAGTAACAATCTTCTAACACAGCTCTTTCATTATAAATTACTGGAGTATTAAAAAAGCAAACCCTCACAGTATAAACATGTTTTCCACATAGCTTCAAACACCCATATTAATTATCACCCTACTTAAAGTTACATCTATCACACAGCTGGCAGCTGACAGACAAGAATAAAAACAGTAGCTTGCCACGGTACAGGGACCTAGCTCAAAGAAGTAACTCAGTTTGCCAGCAGATTTCAGGTGTACTAGATGGCAGCAGAAATCTATGTAGGCCTCTTAAGCCTTCAGCTCACTCTTCAGCTCCACTCTGCAGTTCTGTTTTGGCTCAGAGCAGCTTGAAATAAACACTCTCAGAAAATACTCCATTAACCCATGATACCTACGGTTCAAGTGTGTATATCTGGCATCTCTACCTAAATGAGATGTCCAAAATTCCTTCACTCATTCTTCACTTTCTTTCTGGTGCCTTTTACAAAAGGCACAATCAGTTACTATTAGGATGATAAGAAGCAAAAAGGACTGAAACGCTGTCATTGCTCAACAGGACTGGTGTAAGCACAGGCTGATCAGGAAAAAGTTGTGATTACCTCAAATATATTCAACAAAAATAGTTGTCAGAAAGGCTGATAGGAATAGGAGAAAAAAATTCATCACTGAAAGTACCCCAAAATGTTGTAAGTTGGAAAGTCAATGTAACAAGATTAAATCTGTGACATTTTGAAGGACATACACCTGAAGACATACACCTGAATCATTATTTTAGGATGAGGGAAAAAATATTTCAAGCCTCAGTCTTTATAAATAACAGTAAAATATTCTGAATGAAACTTAAAATGAATCAGTTAACTAGCATTTTAAGGTAAGAGCACAGAAGTTTGAAACATCTATAATTAACTGAAGACAAAGAAATGAGACAACCTCAAAAAGTTGAATACAGAGAATATATGGAGAATTTGAGCTGAATTTCTTGAGATCGAGAGTATGTTTTCAAAACTGGCCTACAGAATTACTTAGGGAAGGAGGGAGTGGGAGGACAAAGAGCAAAAACCGACAACAAAGATAAACAACATAAACTTCTGTCTTTTTATTCACTAGGACTTATTTCCAAGGCATATTAATTCATGACAACACCACTATCAGTAAATACATCTTTAAAATCATCTGCATTATTATCTTTATCCTTCACAAAAAAGAAACCAGACAACAATCATAACTGTTTTCCTTATGTAAAATGCAGCTCTGACCACAGAAAGTGTTGACTGAAATCACATCTCAACAATAACCAAAAGAATACAGCGATTGAAATCATACAATAATTGTCTAGATTAATCATAGGATGGGACAGTTTTATATACAAAGTTCATACCACTACTGCCATTATGGTTGATTTTACTGGGTTTTTTATGTGACCTGCAATGGTGTCCACTAGAACTGAATATAGCGTTTTCAAAATAGGTTCCACCAATTAGAAAGAAAACAAGAGCAAACAAACAGTATAAAGTTCCCAAGAACTCCCAGAAATGAAGGTAAAAAATCACAGGGATGCACTTTTTTCCCAGCTACTACCCTTTTCCCAGAGCAGCAAATATCTTAATTCAAGTAGCAACAATTGATACATAAATTTAAAATATAAGGTTTTGTAACAAGTCCTTGAAAATTATTTATTACATAACGTTCATTCACCTTGAGTATGTGAAAAGCAGGTCAACTGGCCTTCAAAATAAAAAGAAGGTTTTGACTCAAAAAATCTTGGCAAGGTAACAGATTTATCCAGAACTATACTTCTAATTCTTAAACTCTTTACAACCAATATACAAGCAGCTTGAAAACCGAATGTGAATCTAAAGTACCAAATGTTATGTGAAAGTGGATCTTAATTCAAATAATTGGTTTTGTACACTGACAGCTAATCCTTCTTCCTTGCTTGATCCTTCGTAAAATTATGCAGCCTTCAGATCAAGACATTAAATGTCATTTAAAGAATCACTCAATGTTGACTTAGTTAATGAAGACTTTGCTTAAAAACACAGTATACAGGTGACTGTCTCTGAAGATAAGAAATACACTTTTTAATTAATTTTGGTAAATATTACAAGCAGTAAGGCATAACACATGCTATAATACTTAAAAGAAATATAAGAATAAGCAACATAAACAATTCAAAATCTAACACTAAGTATGTATGTTATTTAGTTATCTGTGGTAGCAAAAGCAAAACATTCATACCTGCACCTGGAATGATCGCCAACTTTGTTTCAACTAGGCCCATTTTAGCAGAAGACGCTAAAAAACAGAATGTAAAGAAGTTCTTATTCTAATGTAGAAGGAAAAAAAATCTATGAAAATACATCATGATGACCCAGAAGTTTGCTAATATATTAAGTTTTCTTTAAAAAGAAAAATAAATCACTTTTTAAAGAATTTGTTTATTAAAAAAAAACCTTCAAATAGATTCAACTGATCTGCTTTTAGTGAAAGATCCAACCACTTCCATCAAGGCAAATTCAGTACTTAAGTCATTTTCACATAGCAAGTAAGCAATAACACTGAGTAATGAGACTTACATTCAAATGGAAAGTACTAAAAGAAAATGGATGTTATTGCTTAACATCTTAGAATGCGGTAGAATTCTGTATCTGATTATTTGAATTCTTTAGGTGACAGAATATTCTCTAAAGCCAAACAACATTATAAATCCTAACTTACTGGCTCAGAATGAAGTATCCATTTACTTTCCATCAATAGGCTTTACAGTTCTGACAGCTCATTAGCTCAAGGTTCCTCTTTTCAAGAGTGGTTGTCACTTTTAGAATTTAATTTCTTATGTAATAATACACTTACTAGCAACTTTTGTTTCTTCTCTGCACTCTGTTTAGATAAAATCAAGTCTCCATCTAGAGCACTTCAAACGCACAAGAATTAAAAAAAAAAAAAAAGAAGAAAAAAAAAAAAGAAAATAGTTGCATGACCCTTTTGGCAAGACTGATAAAATTAGTGTCAGAAGAATCACATAAATGTTTAAAAAAACCAATCCAGCTAACAGAGTTAAGTCGTTATAAATGAAACATTTGCAAGTACTTAGACAGGTTTCTGCTAAAGCCCTTTCAAATAATGGGTTATAAACAATGTCAAATATCAAGTAAGTTTTATAAGACTGTTGCCACAGACAGATTAGTCAAGCCAGCTGTAACACTAATAACCCTACATTCCATAGCAGTATTCAGACCTACCTGCCACCCGTATATCACAGGCTAACGCAAGTTCTAGGCCACCACCTAAGGCAGTTCCATCTATTGCAGCAATAGTAGGTACAGGCAGATTAGCTGAAAAAGAAAGTACCAATTAACACCCACTTCATAAAGAACACCTCTGAAAAGTAATTTCATTAGTTTTGCTCATTCTACAGTCATACATTTCAAAGCTAGAAATTGTGTCTTGACAGTCTCAGACCACCACTGGCAATAATGGTCATTACCATTGCCCCTTTTCTCCTGTAGAGCAGCAGCTAACAGCTTAATAGAGGTGGGAAACTCTTCAGTTTGACAAACAAATGCACATACTGCCAGCACACATGACAGGTAGCAGGGCTCTAGAGGCCTGTCAACCATGGTATGGTCTGTATGTAATTTATCACCAGTGTTCTGACACAAAAAAGTCATTTAAACAATCAGCCTAAAGTACTGCTTTTCACCTTCTGCAAATTCAAGTTCTCTTCATCCCTATTCACCACAAGCTCAAAGTTTGATGAAAAATGCATTTTAATTTTAGAAATACATTTATATATTACAGCTTTAATTATATTTAATGTAAGAGCTAGCCATTTTAAAATATACTCAAACAGTAGTCCAGTAGTACATTGTTGCTACTAAAGTTTCAAAGATAGCCAAAAGCAATTCATTAGCCAGACACTTGGGTGTACAGCTTTTTGAAATGTTAAATCAGGTCTTGACAACAGCTTTTTTTGCAGATGTTAAAAAACATTTTCTTTGTTTTTAATGTTTCAGCTAATTTAATTCAATGACCAGTTCATTCAGTTTCATTAGCCACAAATAGAAGAGGAAAAAACTATTCTACCAAGACATAAATGAAAATGATGCATGAAAGACTTTAAAAGACTTATTTCCTTTTAAAATCTAGAAGGGTAATATGAAAAAATATTAATTTAAAATTAATTAAAAATATGAAGAGTGAGATCTAGAAGGGTAATAAAAATTATTACTTCAATGTATTAATTAGAACTTTTCCTAGTGGACTAGCTAGTTCTAAATTTATAAATTGTGCTACCTAGCTTACCTTTTTCTTGTCTGACAAATAAATTTCAGATAACTTCATTCAACAAAAGAATCAATTAAATATTGGTATACATCAGCATGAGAATTATCATACAAGCCAGCAGTCTCTCACTGGGTAACAAACAAAGCACATAATTAAACAAAAGTTATTTTAGCTGCAAATTGACCTGCTTTTATGATTAACAGCTACTGAAAACCCAATTGTCTTTAAAAAAAGGAACAAAAACTTAGCAATGCTTTTCAAGATTCTATTAGATGCTTTAAAACAAAGTCCTGGGTTACTGGTTTAGATTATTATTATTATTATTAGTGACTATCTGAATCTATTTCAGTGCCAAAAGAGGCTACTGATTACTGTTTGCAAGAGCTCTTTCAGTGACTTAAAAGAGCTCAAGGTATCCATTATACCTGCCATCTGCCACAGAAGGCATAGGAGACAGGGGAATAGTAGAAAAATCCGCTCTTCCTCTATTTACTTCTTCTTAGTTATATGGAAAGGCAACTCTCATTTCCAACAGGGCACGGCTCCTGACAGAAACTTATAACCCTGTCAACACAACCAATTTACCAAACAGTCTTGCAATTTTGCTAGCTGACACAGCTAGCCTTTCTCCTAAAGAAATATGCCTTTGCCTTGGGTAAATAAAAATAGTTTGCCTGAACATGAAGGTGGGGTCATTGTTAACTGCAGTTTCCAGCAGTTACTGCCTATATGAATGTTCCATTTATCAGAGACTAGCAAACACTATCTTGAGAACTGTTTGCATGGCTTTTGCAGTACTCCAAGGCAGAATACTTTCCTAAGATAAGCAACTTCTGGAATTAGCTATGGTGCAATTCAAGTAGACTATTACATATGGAAATGGAAGTTACAAAATGAGCATTATAAAACACCTTGGTTTCAAGAATTACAGCCAGCTCCTATCACAAAATAATAAAAAAATCATAATTCAAGGGGATAAAAAGCAGTTTGACCATGTTAGAATCATCACTTCTCAAGGACATTAATTTGAAAGGATCACCTGATATAAGAGTTGACAATGAATGAAAGGCAAAAGACAAATCCCCTGTAACAGCCTTGTGTGTATCTATTAAATGAATTTAAGAAATTAATCCTTTTAACAGGTTCTTGTGAAGCATCAGAAAAACTAGCATAGAAAAAAGTTAGTAATCACTTGGGATTGTAAACTGAGTTTCCAGGCCACACGAACTTTTTAGCAAGGGTGAAGTTTCCTGGAGTATTAGTATTTTGTAGCATAAGAAACATGTGATCACATTTATCTCCATGATTTTAATGTACAGCTGCCAAAACTGTTGAGCCCATAACAAAAGCAGAGATATGTTTGACAAATAATGCCCCGTAGGCTTAATTGAGTTGTATGCACTCAAACTTTAGGAACATTAAATTACACATATAGACAGGTCAATCTCCACATGATTCTACATGATAAGGCTCATTTGCTATGAGTGATAAAAAAATATTTAAAGCTTTGCCAAGAGGCTTAGTGGTTTTATGCTTTAACATTCCACATTTTTGTCACAGTTCAAATAACAAGATACAAATTTTAGGCAATTGTTGTACTACTACTCATTAATTCTAAATTCTAGACGTGATTCAGGTTTATCAGGGTGCCATCATGAGCTGCATAGTGAAAAAAAAAAAGGAGTTTAAGATATATATAAAAGAAACAGATTAGCTAAAGTAAATGAGTACAACACAGAGACAATGTATATATAAAGATTAAAGTTGTTAGAAGTAATTAAAAAGACTAAGTAATGAGCAGCATTAAACTTTAGTTAGAGAATTCCACTGAGTTACCATAGCACATCAAAGTGTGGACTGTGAGCTACTAAATAATAAGGTAGTTCATAAAATTAATTCAAAAAGGATCACTTCATACTTCTAATGTAAAACATGCTGCTTATTCTGTAAATACAGGTTTGTTCTGCACATAAAACACGTCCCAAGCAAATGCCAAAAGTCACATCCTAATGTAACATCAATGCTTAATTATATTACAGAAAAGTAAAGTTCTATGTACAGTAAAGAAATAGAAGGGTCCAATTCATTTTATGTTATGTCAGCACAGAGCCAGACATAAGACAAAACCACATCCTTATATTTGAGATCACAAAAGCAGAGACTTCTAGCTGGAGAAGACAAATGTGAACAAGCTCATTAAAATAAATTTCTTGCATAAGTTGTTTAAAGAATAATCTCTTAGCACAGAAGCTGACAAAGCCTGTACAAAAGGATGTTTACTGGTCGTTCAAGACATGACACAGGTAGAGTGACCATCAGGTAAACTGAAGAACTTCAGTAAGAGAAAATAAACTTAGTAACATTAGGTACCTCAACTAAACCCATAAACAGCTCAAACAAAACAGAAAATATGGCAGACAGCAATATAAAGAAATGAACCTGCTTCCTATTCTGCAGTAAATGTGAACTTTCAGCTAAACTTCAGAAATACATCCCTGATAAGCATACATGTCACATGTAGTTTTAGATTAGGTGGGCTGGCAGCATCTTGTAGTCTTGGGATATTCCCAGCTTTCCTGTGACTCTTCACTACTGAAAGGTATAGAATAGAGTAAGTAAACTCACCCATGGTTTTGCCATGAGTACAGAATGTCACAGGAGGAGCACTTTGCAATTAAGCATATAAAAACACATGTAATGTGTTGGAAGTAATTTCAAAGAATCACAGTTGTTCTGAGGCAGGTAATTGTTATTTCACCTTCAAGTGACTTCCCACATGTCTACTGCTGCTGACTAACAAGAGATTTCCTTCCTGCTTAGAGACCATGATATGACAAACAACAGGCCAGCATATAAATACAGGCACCTGGTCTGGAGGATTTGACCACTAAATAGTTTCTCAGATGTGTGCCGTAACACCCACACAGCTGAGTCATACTACTGCAGATACTGACATTCCCCAAATAGAAAGTAGAAAATGCCTGGATTCTACTGACCTGAATCATAAATGACTGTTTAGACTTTGCACTAATTTTTAAGGAAGTTCTTATAAAATTACAGATATGTAAGATAATAGCTGGGAGGAAACAGGATTACATGTGACACTTTCTTAGTAACTGTCATGTAGCCTTTTTTTATTCCTACACATCATTATTTTCTCTTTAATGACAAGAAAATAAATGGTCTGATCAACAAGGAAAACCTGTGTTCCAAGTTAGTAAGGATGAAGGAAGCATGAAGAATGAATACATACAGTAAAAACAAAATGGCAACAATTCACATATGAAAGTAGCCTTGTTTTTATGAAACATTATATACACAGATTTCATATAAAAGGCAAGAAACCACATTCTTTAGCTGGTGTCCCATTACTCAAAGGAAGACCTACTGCTAATGCTGATCCCTTACTATGAGTTCCTGAAACAGGTAGAGGAAGAATAATATGGTTATTCAGAATTCCAGACTTTATGATTTGTGTTCCTAGTCAACCTGCATAAACTTGCCCCAGCTGATTAACTTAAAATATTTAACACGCAGGAAAAATAAATTACAAATTCAGAATATATCAAGTTCAAAAAGACCAACCTCCTAGGAATGTCCTCCTTGCTTGCTAAAGAAATTCATATATGTAAGATTTTCAGTAAGCAACTGTACCACATACTCATATAAATGGAAAAAAACCCCATTCCTGAGCTAGAAACAGGATTTTGAGATTTAGACTATTCACGTGCCAATGAAGTACATGAGAATCACCCAATTGTAGCCTGGCAGCTGTTGCAATTAACCTGAAGAATATCTGCAGTACTCCCTTCATTCAGCTAAGATGTAGGAGTCATCATTAAAGAAATAAGCTCTAATAGACATAGATTACTGCTTCTCTAAAAGTAAAAGTTCTGCACTGTTACTGCAGTACCACTTGCAGTAACAGAATCAGAAAATTCCATGAAAGTCCACTCAAGCCCTAAAAATGCAAAAATTCTATTATAATTAGATACAATTAGATGTAATGAGATATATAGATATATAGATATAGATATAAAATTAACTTCTTATTTCTTAGTTAACTTAGATATAATTAATTTCTATTTTTGAAGTACTTTTTACAGATTAGGGGAAATATTTTCAACTCAACTAATTATAGCAGTCAGAATTTAGTATCTACAAACATTCAAATGAAGCCCAAGTTTAAAGCTTGCCTTTTTATGCATTTGATACAAAATATTAATGAAACGAAAGACAGTCACCTTAACTTCCCTTGCTATTATTCCTGTGTTGTCCTGTAGCTGGAAAATGTTAAAAAAAGGTCCTTATTGTGCCTTTCTCATCTTTATTCAGTGACCTCATGCAACCAACCTTCAGAAAGAACAGCTATCCAGATATAAACCAGAAGCTTGTCACTACCTCTAGTACCTACCGAACCAGATTCAAAACCCTGACTTGTCTTTAATTATGAGCAGAAGAATTCTTGTTACCCAGAATGAAACTGGAAGTAGTGAACATACTTTACTTGCCTCAAAAACTGTGGGTATCCATCTAAGACAGAAGTAGCTACAAAATTCAATTTTAAATAAGAACACAACTGAATTGCCACAGAACAAAGAAAAAGATTGTCCAAGCTATTTATTCCACAGGTCCATTTCTGATTATTTGACAAATAAGGTTGATTAGTGAACAGCTTACTAAGACAACTTCAGGGGGCATTTCCAGCAAGTAACTTTTCCTTTTGCATAATGAATTTTATAACTCATAAAGCCAAGAGGATGAATTGTACAAAAGTATCTTGCATACTGTCAGTATTAGATGGAATACTAGAGGAAAGTATGCTATAAATTGAGGGAGATTAACAGTTCCAAAATTTGTTATTTAACTCTAGCAAATTAAGAAAGTGTGACAAACATGTGCCTATGTATGTCTGCAGCACGTGGGAAACCCTTAAATCACAGAAAAGCCAAGGCTGAAACAGAGTTCTGGAGCTTACCCTTGTCCAGCCTGTCTACTCAACCAGCATCACCTTAAACAGGTTGCTCAAGCTCATGTCCAGGTGATTTTGGAAGATCTCTAAAGAGGGAGACTTCAGAACCACCTGAGTAACCTGTATCAATGTTCAGTCCCTTCACAGTGAATAAGGACTTCCTGATCTCAGGGAGAATCTTTTCTGTTCTGGTTTGTGCCCATTGCCTCTGGTTGTGTCAATAGACACCGTCAGAGACAGCCCAGCTCCATCTTCTAACACTCTCATACATCACTGAGATCACCTCATGAGCCATCTCTTCCCTGGTCTGACCTTGCTCAGCCTTTTCTCACGCAAGAGAAAAGGCCCCTTCAGGGCCCTTCACTGGACTTTCCAGTAGCTCTGCCTTTTACTTAGAAAGGAGCCTAGAACTGGTCATAGAACTCCAGCAGTGGCCTCACCTGTGCTGATGAAAGAAATAGGATCACCTCCCTCAACTCTTGGTAACACTGATCCTAATACAGCCCACCATACCACCATCCTTCCTGGCCACAATGGCACAGCACCATCTCACATTCAACTTGCTGTCCCACCCAGACCTGCAGGGCTTTTTGTGCTGCTGCTTTTCCTGTCATTATCCCCATAATGTACCTGGTGCATGAGATTGTCTGCATTTTGATTTGTAGAAACTATTGAGGTTCCTGTTAGTCTGTTTATCCAGCTTGCTGAGTTCCCTCTGAATGGTAGCACAATCCACTCCTTACGATTTTACATCATCAGCAAACTTGCTGAGTCTACATTCTGTCCCATCATCCAGACCATACAAGATGTTGAACAGGACTGAATCTGGCGCTGCCTCTGGGATACAGACTGGCTAGGGGCCTCCAAGCAGACTTCATGCTGCAGATGCACTGTCTGTACCCATTCATTTAGCCAATTTTCAATAAATTTCACTGCATTTTCATCAAGTCCATACTCACCAGTTACTCAGCAAAAATTTTACAAGAGGTACTGTCAAAAGCCTTACTGAAGTCAAGGTAGACAATATCCATGTTTCTCAATCTAACAAACAATGAGAAACAATGTTTCTCATCGAACAAACTCTCGCTTCATCATAGGTTGTGAGACTGGTTAAGCAACATTTCCCTCCTGTGACTCCACCTTATGACTTCACCTTATGACTTTCTTGTCCCTTGTGTGCCCAGTAGTAGTTTAGTTTCCACATTTACTTGTTCCAGAACCTCTCCAAGGACAAATTTTAATCTACAGATAAGAAAGCTCCCTCTTAGTACATTTCTTAGTACATTTATTTAAATGTAGTAACAATGGAGACTTCAAATTAATAAAAAGAATGGTCACATGCTCCCTAAATGTTTAAATACCAGTAAGTGCATATGTGTAGATAGATTCTATGATTGAAGGTCACCCATTAGGAAAGCAAGAAAGAGGGAAAAAGAGTCATATCTTAAGAGTGAGAATGTCAAATAAAGAATTACAAATTTTAGTCTTGCTATTACAAAGCAATGCACTTTTTAACATACCATTTATCTTTAGTGTATATTTCAACCAAAAATAGCTTAAACTCCTATAATACTGCAAGTCTATGGGGTGATTCCTACAGTAGCATTGAAAGGTTTGAGATCTGTTACTTTACAGAGTTTCTTTATGAAACCAAAATCACCAAGTCGTCTGGTTATAAGTCATATAAGAATTTTCAAAAGGTCACAGACATAAATAGGAATTTTGAACTAGCAGTAATGATTATTTGAAACTAAATCCTAGCTTGCATAATAACTGGGAATGGATCTTTACTTTGTTTTTTAAATAATTAAGTTTATACCTAAATATTCTTATTTTGTAACTCAAAATAAATTTCTCTTCCATCTCTTCACTACCCAGATTCATGATGTCTCTTGGTAATGTGGCTCTTCATTATAAAAACTAATATCTTTTAACTTAAAAAAAATAAAGGGGAAGGGGGGGCATAAAGGCCACAGGCTGTGCCCCTTGACTGGCAACTAGAGGCGGTCCATGTGCAGTCCTGATAACTGGAAAATTCTTTATACTAGGAACATTAGGATGACAAAATTACATTTAATATACTAAATAATTTATGTCACAGGAAATCAGAAAAAAAATTACAACACAGCTCAGTATCTTGATTTCATTTTGAGGACCTTTTCCTGAAGAACAATATTGTGATGGCATATAACTTTTGCAATGAGTTTTGTTTCAAGCAGTTACGTAGCTCTGCAAAATCTGTAATCTAGTCAGTGGCTACAAGAGTTTCCTTTCATTTTCAGTTGCAAGCACTACTGTCAAAAAAAGATTCTTCTATGAGGAAAAAAGCTAACAGAAACAAAATACATCAACAAGTACTTTCATCCGTTCTGTAACACTAAGAAATCCAGCCAGCGTATTCAGCAACATTTGAAAGTGGCTGAGAGAGACTGTCAGGGTAAAGAAGATTGGTAAAATCATTCTTGCACAAGGCAAGTAATCAAATGTTACAAATCTTTACCTCTCATAAGTGCAAAAACAATGATAAAGTGATTATTCAATTTATTTCTGTATCTCTGTATGTTTCAAAAATATATTCATCTGCAAAAACAACCACACTTTAAAGTCTGAATACAGAATTCTGTGCCATACATTTGCTTGTCACAACTGTGAAAGGCTTTTAGGTACCCTTTAATTCCTGCGCTTTTGATAAGAAGCTTAATAAACTACAATTGTTGATAGACTTGCACATTACTGTCTTTCCTTTAATATCTTCAAAGTTCAGGCAGACAATCAACAACAGTAAAGAGCTGCACAAGAAAACCCCATTTTTTTAGTATTTGTAAAGAAATTTTGCTTTTTAATGAAAATGGTTACTGCACATTACAGCTGATTATTAAGCAAAAGATATTAATAAAGCTTTTCTTCCATTTATTTTGACAGAGGCTAAGGCACCTCACTCAGTCCTATTAATTTCCTAGTCTCCTCCATTAATCACTCACTCTCATATATGACATAGAAACACTGGTTTTTTGAACTGAAAAAAGTTTCAACTTCAATAGAGGAACATTATATTCTTTATTTTAAAATTTTCTATTTGGTATTTTATTTTGTCAGGTAAGAGAGACAGTGTGTTCTACATTCTTGATAAAAGAAACAGAAACTGGGAAACTAATGGGAATGAAAAAGGGGGTTAAATTAAGCCCCTGAGCTGTTTTCTGTATCCAATTCTTCTATGAATTTTTGTACTATAAAAAATCATTTGGGTATTTTAATCATCTCTCAGTCTGATAAACAGATTCTTCAGTTTCTTCATATTTACCAACATTTCATCTTGTAGTCTCATTCTGCCCTCAGTAAGACAATAATGAAGTACAACCTAGATAGCAGAATTCACTTTCTGTAAAAAAAAGTGAAAGCTTTGGATAAAAGAAAAATGAAAACTATTTCTTTTATTTTTACTCTTACTAAATAAATTTAAGAACTTATTACTCACACAAAAACAGCACAGCATATAATCAAGCAGCGGATTTATGAAACACAGAGAAGATACATGATTTCAGTTAATTTATACATTCTACTTCTATGCAAGTTTTTTTTCTTAAAAAGCACACAAAATAAAAATCCAAACTATTGTCTATATAATATACACACACAGCTATAGTCTCTAATATAGTCTCTGGCTGTTAGGAGAATCAAATTAGATAGTTTTTGGTTTTTTTTTTTTAATTGTCCATTTGTCTGATTTACAGTATGAAGAAAACACATACTTTATTATTACTACTATTCTTGTTTGACACAATACATTCCCTAGTCTAGTGCTAAAATATTTTATTTCTATATTAACATAATTTACCAAGTAATAGTTTCAAGCCAGTTCATTTACAGAACACTGCAGAAGAAACACTTCCTAACATTTCACAGTAAGCGTTTTTTGGTTGTTTTTTTTTTAACAAGCTAGCTTAGTAATATCATCAAGTCAGAGCCTACCCAGGCGAAAGTTTTATTCATTACAAGACTTGACAATTCTGAAGTGAAAGCCTCATGCTTGGCCCTACCAGTGAGCTCAGGATTTCTTCAATAGAAGAGCAACATTATGCTTTCAGTACCATGTCAGGAGTTGCTACCCTTTGAATATCAATTAGTTCAAGGAACAGAGCCACAGACCAAGACAGGCAAAGCAAAGCACTAACAAACTTTTCTTTCTCATTCAGCAATTGAAATATGCAATTTCAAACCTGAACGGGGTGAAGAAAGGATAGTGTTACCAACACATCAAACATGCAAAGTGTGGCTCCTGGGCGAGGGAATGGAATCCCTGGACAGCAAGTGATACTGGGGCCTGTTTTAACGCAGTGCAAACTGTCTATGCTGATCTCAATAAATCATCTGAGTGAGTAGCATCCTACTTTTGGTATATTTACCTTTGTGGAAGAAAACTTAAAGAGCCATGTCCAGTCCATGTTCTCTTGTCCTCCAGAACCCTGGGAATTACTAGCAGAAGAAAAACTAAACTACTGCTGAGGTTATGCTGATTTTTGTCATGGCTATACAGCAGCACCAGGATCAGACAACACTTAGTCAAAGGCTATCTTAAACTAATTCAATATCAAGAGAAGAAATAAATCTACCATTGGAAAACAAGCAAGAGCCTAGCAACACACTCAGAATGCTGGCACTCAAGGACTGTAGTAGTTATGCTGTACACTTAATCAAACAGGCAACATCATAGCACAGCAAGCAAAATACTGTGCTAAAATCTATATTTCACAGTGTCAGCAACACAGAAAGAGCATGATGCCTGAGGTCAGCTGTTCAGCATGGCTCTGAATGGCAGCACAACCCACCTGTAATTTGTCCTTTTTGAAATTTGATAGCTATCTGAAATTTCATTCAGCTTTCCTGTAAACACAACTCATAGCCTGCACCTCTCTTCCCTAAGAGAGAAATCCACAGCTCTTATTACAGGATTTCCAAACTAGAGTACTACGTTTTTGATGGCCAGATCTACTTCCAGCAAACACAGATGGATTTGGTGAATTTGGTAAATTTTGAGTGTTCACTCCTAAACCAGGATTTAAAATGCTAACCAAACCTCCACAGAAGCTTCACAGATTCAAACAGTAAAACAAGACACAGCATCAACCTCATCAATGATAATTCTTGATAATTTTTAAGCCTTCACAATGGGAAGGTGGGGTAACAGCAGACCAGCAATCAAGAGAAATTTTTTATAATCTTGATACCATTCTTGGAACCTCTGAAATAATTTTTTGACAGCCTGCATACAAAACCAAAATGTAGCATATAACGTGGCATAAAAAAATGCATGTTTGCACAATCTTCAATAGTCAAACTAGGAACTTTTTCGAAAAGAGGATGCTTGTCCAAAGGATGAACAAGTGCTTTCTTTTAGGTAAATTAAAACTTGGCAATGACTGAAAGGCAGAAGGACAGAAGAAATGCTAAAGAAGGGGAAAAATCTGTCAATGTAGAACTGTATCGGCTCTGAATAAAATCAAAAGCACATAATAAAAAACACAAATGCAAGTAATTGACCACAAGGTGCTTTCATTCCAGATATCTCATTCAAAGTGGACTATGTTAAAACTAACCATATTTGATAGAACTATGTATAAATAAAGTTATTATATATCACCATTTATTAAATTGTATCACAGTTTATGCATAAAAACTAATCAAATGTTTCCAACAAAGACCCATAAGATTTGTTATAATTCAACAAAACCAATAGAAAACCAGTAACCTTAGTATTGTATTAAAAAATTCACTCTTAACTTAGCTCAGATCTAAGTTCCATCAGGCCACAAGTAAGGTGTTTTGTCTCTAAATGTGAAAAAAAAAAACAAGTCTAACCACATGCTAATTTTAAGAAGCAAGCAAGAAAGTCAGTTTGCAATTTTTATTTCCTGTTTATGGGATTTGGGAACTTACATCTACATTCTTTGGAAAAGCTTTGCTACTCAATGATGTTTCTCAATTAACAGAAATTGGAGCTAGATGTCAATTTGAGTAATTGCATGTATTTGCCGAATTAAAATTCTTTCTACAGCTTCAGTTTTTATTTTTATTAAATATGGTGTTTTTATTGAGGAGTGTGTTTATTGCATTCAGCTCCATACATAGCCTCAGTCTGTTTTGGGACTGAAACCCCGGAAGACAACATATACACACTATCGCAGTTCTGACTCCACAGCCAGTATAAAGAACAACATGGATTTAACAACAGGCATACCATAAAACACATATTGAAGATCTGACCCACAATGATGGGGTTTTTGTCGTCCCCAAAGCCTCAAAAACAATGTTTCTGGAAATCACTGTCATTTGATTTAATTTACCCAGGCTGTCTTATTGTGCATAGTTACAAGAGATCTATTAAGGCTTTTCTCTCCCAATTTCTTTAGGGTAAAGACAGCTTACATCAGTAACAATGCGCTTCAAGGCAGAATATAGTAATGGGCAAGTAATCTTATAATTCTTACTATTAAAAGAAACAACAACAAAGAAAAAAGTAGAAAAAACCCCAGACACACACACACACAAACCCAAACCCCAAACAAACCTCCACAATTCTGGTATAATTTTAGCAATAGCAACCACTGCTAAAAATAGAGGCTGTTTTCATTTCCCCCTCCCCAGCTTAAAGCTCCAAGTGCTGCAACTAATGGGGCTCTGTTCAATTTTTTCAGCTCATTTTTAAGCATTTATTTATAAACAAAATCACATTTAGTACATCCTCACTTCTTCACCCAAATTTAGTAAGAAGTTACAAATTATTCCCATATAAATAAGTGCAGTATGCTTTTAATTTTCAGAAAATTCCCTTCTGCAGCTGTATTCCAAAATGATACTACAGCTTTTTACAGAATAACCGGTGTAAGGATTTAAAATGTAATGGCATCGACAGAAACTAAGGAAAGTCAAAGGATGTCAATTCTAAAAAGTTAAGTTTATCTAGTTGTTCAAGACATAATTAACCTTTACTGTAATTTGTCTATAAAGGTAACTTAATAGTCTTCTTTCTGAAAATATAGCTAAAAAGATATAACTCTTTACTAGGTCACACATCTGAAAACAAATGCAATTATCATAACATGACCTAGTTCTGAAAAGCAATAAGCAGAATACATTTTAAATGAGATTATAGTATTAAACTTGGATAGAAAAAAGAACAAAATAGGAGATTGGAAATATTGTTCCCTAGCTACATAACATTCTGTAGTGGTAAATATTAATTTGAAAATTGTTTCCCCTCTTTAACTATCTCACAGCATCCTAGTTGTTGCTGGACAAGAAAAATACCATTATTATTTTCAACTTACAGATTAACTGCAGTGACCAAATGCAAATACTATGTCCCTATATTTTGTTACAACTTGATATAAAATTAATATTCACTTCTGTTCATCAGGGCATGACACATGGGACATCATATGCACTCAACCATCTATCTAACCTCCTGTACATATTTTTCTGATACTGTCTATCATTTCCATGTAAAGAATGGCATAATAAGACCCCATCTGGGGTAATGCATTCAGCTCTGGGGTCCTCATCATAGGAGGGACATTGACCTGCTGGTGTGAGTGAATTCTGGAATGAGCCCAGAGGAGGGACACCAAGTTGATCAGAGGGATGGAGCATCTCTCCGATGAAGGCTGAGAGAATTGGGATTGCTCAGCCTGGAAAAGAGAAGGCTTTGGAGTGACACAAATGCAGCCTTCCAGTACCTGAAGGGAGCCTAGAAGAAAGATAGAGAGGGACTTTTTACAAGAGTCTGTAGCAACAGGACAAGATGAACAGATTCAAACCGGAATAGAGCACGTTTTAAGAAAAACTCTTCTCTGTGAGGGTGGTGAGCTGCTGGAACAGGTTGCCCAGAGAAGCTGTGGATACTCCATCCCTGAAAGATTCAAGGCCAGGTGGGATGGGGCTCTGAGAGTGGTCTAGTGGAACTGACTGAGGCATGTAATTCACTGCAAGCCTTTAACATAACACTGAAAATTTGCTTACATATTCAGCAGTTAAATACTCTCACACGAACTTTAATGAAGATGAAAACAATCAAACATTTTTCTCAGGGATTTTTCAATCCTGAGGCAAAACAATGCATCAAACAACTGAACATTTTCAGTCATTCAGTGAAGAATGCCAAATCCAAATATTTCTTCAGACTTTAGAAATATTCTCACTTAAAAATTTGAAAATAATTGATTAAAAAAAACCTATTTACTAATTATAGGAAAAAGCTTGAAACCAGCTCATATTTAAATACTAATAGCAGCTTAAAGTATTTCCAGTAACTTCAAGCCAAGGAAGGCTTAAAAATTACTAGTTAATGATAAGCAAGCCTCCCAAAATTCTTACGAAGAGAATGAAAGGAACAACTTGTTGCCACTTGCTTGGCATTCCCAATAAAAGGACAAGTACTAGCATGACATATAATATCAGCTGCAGAAAATTAATGATCTGCTCATGTCATCTAGGTATTTTATAGATTTCACTTATTTAAACAGCCTTGAGTGTCTACTTCACTTCAAAGACATGACAGTCATTTCAGCACATAAGTATCTGCATGAATTACCTAATCAAAGTCTCATTCTTCAGCAGGTCATCATTACCTAAAAAAACCCCACTATCCATTCATAACATTCTGCCAAATCAAAATGTTACATCATTCTTTAGGAAATGCATCTAAATAAATTTTAGAAGTTAAATGTAGAAAATTAATTCCTTAAAACATGGAACACTTCACTTCTCTTTTCAACAGATCATATTGCCAATAACCTGTTGAAAAGTAATTATATTTAAACTGATCGGCAGAGATGTAGAAATATAATTATTTTTCGGTGAATTCCTAAACTAAAATGTACAGAGCAAATATTATCCTTAAGAATTGGCACAAGTTGATTAAAATACAAAACTATTAACAGGTTTTACTACACCAAAATATATTAAACAAAATTTTTAAAGACCTTAGTACCTAAATTTGTATTAGTAGCTGATGTTTAACATATATTAGACTGTACTAATTATAGAAACCACAAGAATGCAACAGTAAAAATGGATTTCTAAAGTACTTTAAAGTCACTGAACAATCTGTCCTTTATGGAAACAGCAGGGCAAATCACCTCTATTTCAGCTGAGATTTAGCTTCTCTAGCATTCTTTCAAAAAGTCTAACTCAACTTGGAACATTTTAAAGGAATAAATGCACCATGATTCATATTTACCAATATACTCCATAATCCTTATGGATTCTTTCCAATTCAAGATCTGTGATGTGACACTACACAGTTAGGGACCACTAACTATGCATCATTATGTCATTTTTCTAATCTAACATTCTCAGGTTAAAGTTACAATAACATTTTTCAAGGGAGAGGTTACTTACCCAATTCATTAATAGTTGCTCTTGCTCTTGAAACAAAAGAACTAACTTCACTTGAATGCATTTTTGCCCTTTCCTTAAGGTCAGCACCTGTAAGTGATATTTCATACATATTTAGCAAACTATAAACAGGATTGTGTATGCATTTTAAAAAGTAAAATATTTCTTCACTTATAAAAAAAATTAAGTCTACTTCTAAACAAGGAGTTTAAATTGGTCATATAATTTTTCCACAGATTTCAAGGAAAATATGAACTATTTATCAAGGAAAGACAAAAACAAAACCAAAAAGCCCAAAACAAACAAAAAAAAATTATCAAACAAACAAAAATTAAATTATTATAAAAATATTTTCAGAATGTACATTCTTCCCAGTGCCATTTCTTTTTCTTTTATTAAAATAGTTTATGAACAGTAGCATTTATGTTTACAGTTCATCTGTTATACTACTTATTTTCCCAACTATGTCTCAAAGTCTGATAAATACATGTTTTTCATATTGCACTCTTGTTATTCTCTTATTGGTAGATTATGCGGTACATAAATTGCATGGTTTTACATTAACAGACTATATATCTAAATAAAAATGCTATAGTGGACCAATTTTTCAGTTCACTTTCCACTCATTTACTTATATTTATTTTGGAATAAGTTACATACCATCATTTCTTGTCAAAAAAAAGCTGCATCTTGAAAATTTTTACCTATTTTTTCAGGAGTATATAAAAATCAAGTTTGTTTAATAAGCATAGATATGGACACAAATGTGTTTTTAAAATCCCACTTATAGAAAAAGCTGACATTTTCCCTCATGAGTGTGTAAAAAAAAAGAAAACTAACAGTAATAGTAATAATAATAGCTAAATATAAAAGTCTATCTTTCTTATAGATGAACAATATATTAAAAAGGCAAAACCTGCATAGACACATTTATTCTCTAAAAAAGTGAAACAGACACAAGGCAACTTAGTGTGCATTAGTTCCATTTGGTAAAAAATAACCTATTCAGCTGGCCTCTTTGCATGCCTGAAAAGGCTAAAAAAAGACAATTTAAAAAAAAAAGGTTTATGTTTCTCTACCCTGAGAATACTATCCATTTAGGAAAATGCACTGAACCCAGATTAAGTGAAGACTGGGGCTCAGAATTTTAAATTATGCAGTCATAGGTTTCATTTCACCTTCTAACTTTCTGGACTCAACTCATGAGAGGCCATCCTGACCCTCTTCATCAAACATAGTCTTAGACACACTTTTGTTGACAGCATTAGTTTTAATGCCAAAAACCTTAGGCGAGTTCTACGAAAATCAGTATCTCAATCTGACATTTTCTGATGGACATTCAGTTGTCACTTTAAAGTACCATGTCTAATAATGCAGCTCTACATCCTTCTTCTTCTGCCATAGCAAAGCTTCTCATTTAACTGTGACTTTTGCTCTCCTTCTACATATGTCAATATAAAAACAATGGAGCATCAGTCCTGGCTGCATTTGCATATTTCCTGCTAAGTAATGTTAAGCCTAATTTACAGTACCAGGCACTTTGTCAAAAACTTCCAAACAATGTTCTAGAATGTACCCCAAACGAGTCAGTAGGACAGGCCAGTTAACCAGACAGTACAAAACAGGAATTATTACAGTCAAGCCTGCACTGCAGAAAAATTGCACCTGCTAACTTAGTAATTCACAATCAATGCATACAGAAATCTTGCCAGGAAGCCAAAAAGCAAAATTTTCACCCACAAATCTGGAAAGAACTCCAAATCAAATAAAACTGCAAGCAACTTTCACAAATCCATTTACATATAGAGTTCTGGAGCTAAAAGAAATTTTTGAAATGTTGTGTTTAAGAAGCTAAGTGGTAAATTGCTTTAGAAGTCGCATCAGCAAGGATGCAAATGAAGAAGTATCATTTACTTGATATCAGTTAAAGTCTGGATCTAGCTTCTTCAACTTTCATCAAATCACTGCCTATGTAAGAAACTGTATGCTTTATGTACAAAAACCTCTTTGGCTGTGCAATCTGACTCAAAACTTCCATACACTGAACTCCTACTCACTGGGCATTCCCTTGAAAAATATATTAAAGAAAATATCTAGCATTACTGCAAAGAAAGTCTTCTGTCAATATATGATTAAAGCCATTTTTAGGGTTTGATTTATTCAGACTAGAATATATGCATAGAAAAATGGACTCAACCAAAAGAGACCAAATCTTCTAAAACAAAAAATACACTCTAGACTTCTTCCGCCAGTTAGAATATACATTTCCCTGAAAACATTTACATAAATTGATTAAATATTTAACAAAAAACTTGTTCAGGAATGGATTAAAATATAGCTGCTAATTTAAAATTAACAGTATGGACTACCGTAAAGAAATTTCAAGTACATATCTGATCTTAGTGCCTTAATCAACTTTTGTAAACTAACATTTCCTTTTTTTGTATGTTTCTCCCTCACAAATGTCAAGGAAATGGAAAGTGCCCTTTTGGTAGCCCTTTTTCTATTTTAGCTCTCCAAAGAATAGTAATAGCAACTGAAGCTTTTTCAGAGGGAAGAATTTTAGTCAGAAACCATTCACTGCACTCCAAAAGAACATATGCCTTGGCATCCTCTGGGTCACAGGAGATGGAACTGCCACCAACTTAACACTTTTGTTCCTGTTATAAGATTTGACTGCTCAAAGAATTATTGATGAATTCTGACCCACATAGCAAAGAACTGTTCACATATTTCTTCAAAATCTGTTTTTAAGTCAGTAGAAAGTGTTTTGTTTCTGAAGCTAGCCATGAAGGAGAACGCAAGTTGAACCAGAGAGTTCTTCTCTCTTAGCTACTAAAACCAAAGACCCTCTCTCACCCCAGGTTTTCTACTTCAAAGTAGCTGAAAATAGTCTTTGCTTAACTGCTGAGAGCAACAAAGTAGCTAAGGTTTTCAAACCACAAAAAGTCTGACACAACAAAACTGTGATTTTTCTAAGGGCCACAGCTGAAAGCTGTGGACAGTATGACCTATCCACTCCCCCACATCCACTCCCAACAGACTCCTGCAACTCTACTGTGGGTCCATTCCTTCCTGCCACACTGAACACAGAGCCCTCAAAGACCTCCTACCCGAGAAGGAAAAGAGCAAACCCAAGCTATCAGGGAGCGGAGGCATATAACTTGCAGTTTTGATGGTACACTGTAATTATGTCTCCACATCCATCCGGTTTGTACTGGAGCATGAATCATTGTTTTCCCCATATTAAGCTTCCTGGTATCTCGATGCTTTGTCCCACTAATTGATTTTCATCCACTCAGAACAATAACAGAAGCTGTGATTTTAGGAGTTATGCTCCCCAGTTCTCACCTCACTGCTCACAACATTTTATGAACTGCATTTTAAAGATTGTGAAATGCCATTTTCAAATTACAAGCTGCTATTGCAGGACAAAAGAGAAGTGCCACAGCGAAAGGCTACATTGACAGTACCATCAACCATTCCCTTCTACAGCTATATTAGCATTCGTTCAGGTACTTGCCACTTGTGAATAAACACTTGAATCAATTTAATTCACAGAAGTACCACTTCAAAATTTACACAGCAAACTGGACCTTCCTGATAACCTCCAATGAAAAGCTATGATTGAAAACTACCAGTACAAACAGCAGTTCTTTAGTGGTCAGCTGTGATTTGGTCTTTCCAGATCAATTCTTGAAACCGGTGTAAGGAAGATGCATACTGTTTTAAATACTACCTACACTTGTATTAAGGTTGGTCAATTCCAAAAGAAAATCTCTCTGGAATTTGATCCATCACTTTCTCACTTTCCTCCTCCTATATTGGAAGAAAATAGGAAGGTTAGTTTGTTTGCCTTTTTTACCTTACTTTCCCTAAATATGAAAACCCTGTCATAGCAACTCTCTTTTGCATAGTTTCAAATATTTGGCTATTCAATGGTTGGCTTGTATAATATACTGTCAGTTGAGAGAATTATTGCAGCATGTGCCTGACTTCCACTTCACAATGATGCCAGAGAAAATGTTTCTTTGAGAAAGCCAAGGGCAGTCCAACTAGATAGGGATATTGTTGTTGTTCACCAGAATTTTCCACGTACACATATGTATGACAAGGATGGCTTTTAACTCAGAAAACACACCAAAGGAAACCAACTTTTATAGTGATTACACTGACCCCATTCGTCCTGCCTTATATGGTTATTTTTACAAAGTTACTAATCAGAATTTATATACTGTTGAAAAGCTATATGTTATGTTTGTAAAATACATTCCAACTATAAGTCTCACTTTCCAAATACAAATGCCTAGAAATCTTCCTGTACAGACTATTCTATGCAACTTACAAAACACACCCCAAAATCTCTAAATGAAAATGGCATAAAATGTAATGGTTTATATGTGAAACTTACAGAATTTACCTTTATTCAATAAATAATTTGTATTAAAGTAGGTCTTTTAGAAAGCTGGCACACCAAAATTAAACAGTGAAGTTATTCTATCAAGTGTCTAAAGGTGCTTGAATTGTCTTTTGTCTGGGAAGAGGAAAGGAAGTGACACATACACAGGCATTTTTGGTAGAATAAAGCATTAAATTCTTAGCGCAGCAGTGTTATTGTGAGTTTGCCCTTTGATCTTAGTAAAGACAGATCGACTAGCTCTGTCAATACATCAAAATTTAAATAAGGAGGTGACACTGGGGAGTATCAAAAGATACCGTCTTGCATACTATAACCTATTATTCTGTATCTTGTCAGCAAGAGCTAAGAACACTGCAAACAGCAAAACACAAAGGCATCACAATCCACTCAAACAAGTTAAGGAATTTATGAAGGGAACTTACAATGCTTTCAGCTAGAAGTACAATACATGCACTACCTCACCAATTAAAATGCTGTGAATTCCTATGAACCCACATCTTATTCCCACACAATGTATTTAAGCAGACTGTGAATAAATATTCATCCTTCTCCACACATACTGAACTAAATAAAATACTGAGGGCAAAGGGCCAACTTTGACATACATTATAGATTAACTTTAAACCACAAAAAACAAACCCATTAAGGTACATGGAAATATCTTTATTTAAAAGCAGATGTGTTCAACTTCCAGAGAAGCCATTCCAAGAAATCCAAGAAATCATTAGCAGAACACCAATAAATTTCTATGAGGTTAAAAACACCTCAAGAGGAAGCTCAAGAGGACAACATTATAGTCAACTTACATGCAAAGCCAGAAAGAATTATCCACATTTCTTTTTCTCCAAATTTCAAAGAACTTCAGAAATAAAGGTTTTAAGCCCTGAAGTCTATTTAGGACAACTTAGCTCCCAATTTTAAAACTACAGTACCTCATGAAATGTCACAGTTGAGACGGACACACAACACAACACTCAAGGCTCACGCAACAACAGCCAACTTTTACTGAGCTCCCCTTATACAGTTTTTGTAAACGCGCACAGTTGCCCCTGATCGGCTGAATTTAGCTGCCACCTGGCTTATTGGCCAATAGCTGTCTGCATCCCCAATGGTCTAAACTGGCTCCCTAATGGGCTAGACTGGTCAAGTTATATAATTAGGGTTATCTGTGAGACCTCCAGGCCAGCTGCTAGCCACCACAGTTCCTCCTTTTTGTTTTTAAATACAAAGGCAGCACCTACCTTCCTCTGCAGGGCCCTTGCAGACTGGATGACAAATGTGGCACAATGTACAGAATAATGATGATGACACAAATGATAAGCCTAAGTCGAATGAAGATCTTTACCCAACACAACAAGTCTAACCTTACCAGCCACTGGTTTATGCCAGATACCTTCAAAGACTTTACAAGCATGTCCGGGAGCCATCAAGCACAGCTTTGCAGTGTAGTATGCCCCAGGCTATTTACATCTATGGCCTAATTACACACACTTAAGAAAGCTACAAACAAGTCAATTCAAACAACTGTCGGAGAAAATATTCAAAAAACTGTTAGGGGTAATGCACTGCTGTCTTGTTTCCACCATAAAATACATATCCTTCTACAGAGTCCTGTCTTTTAAATGTCCGATTCTTGAAGTCATAGGAAGTTAAAGGCAAATTGTTGTATCAAGGTTATATATCCTTCTTCTTAGTCTTGTCCTTAAACAGTTTGACTTTTCAGGTTCGAGTGAAGCAATAGGCAAACTTTTCCACAATTGCTGACAACATCCTGCACCTGACAACAGTCAGTTTGTTAGGCCATGACTGAGAATTTTAAGAACATGCAAGGCTTTCATGGGAGTATATACCATCCCCACACATCCCCTTTTTTGTCTTTTAAACATGCATTTTGAACTGCCATGGGCATGCTCAACAATGTCTTCCTTTTAGCTACTACTGTAATTACATTTTCTTGTATTCTTTCCAGCAGCTCATACAAGAAATCACTACATGTTTTCATCCTACTCCATTTTTTATATAAACAATTCCACAGCTGCTGTTTAGTAAAGCCTGGTTTCTTTTAAACATGCATTGTGACATTGTTCAGCTGTCTAGCACTCATTTGTGGTACATAAATCTGGTTGGACTGAATTAAGTTCAGGTAAAAGACCCTATCTGTAGTGGTAAGACACATTAATTTACTGGCATATTTTTTCCAATAAAATTTGTAGCTCCCACAAAAAAAAAAGGGGAGCTATATGTTAAAAACATTAGGGCAGACACTGAAATGAATTTAAATTCAGTGACAATTTTGTTACTTTCTCAATTACCTTTTGCAGATGCATTTAATAGATGCTCTGCAATTGCACATCTGATACATGCAGACCATTAGTGCATGTTCAAATTTAACCAGAATTATTATAATTTAATGGTTTTCAGTGAACCTCCTCTAACTGAGTTTGAGGAGCTGCCCACTGTAAACTTTGCTAATTAATTTATCTGACATTTTCTTACTGATCTGAACTTGCTGAGGCTGAGAGATTCACTGCTGATGGCAGGGATTTGATGGACAGTCTACCAAAGACAAGAAATAGTTAATGCTGTCCATTGCAATCAAGGAGAAAATAGTTCACATATCAGAACTCCACTGATGTTTTAGTTCTTTGACAATTCAGGCAATTACTGTAAAAATTCAGTTCAGCTTTAGCATTATAGGTAAGGAGATTCTCCTCGCAGGTAACAGTGTCAAGGCAGCTGTTTCATGCATGTTCAGCTGCACAGTCTGGTCCAGCTGAGTTAATGATAGCAGCTTACAATAAATAGTTTGGGCTACCAAGATTAATACCTGTGACTTTTGGGTAAAATTTTGTTAGTCAGCCTCACTGATAAAAAAATTAACTGGATTATGGTATATTTTGCCAATCCTTTAAGAAGTCTTAGACTTACATCCAGGACGAATGCTGGTTGCCAGGCTGGAGTACAATAGGTTTTTTAATAGAGTCATTTAGAAGGTGTCAATGCCCATGCAGGCCTTGACCTGGTGAGTACTAGTCAATAATAATACATATTTGTATATAGTGCCACTTAAATGCTTTCAGGTTATAAGTATCCACTTTTGTTCTCAGCCTTATTAATTTAATATTACTAATAATTATAATATAATGATTATAATATTGTTGATAATTATGTTATTAATAATAAATATTAATAATATCAACATAATTCAACCTATGAAATTCAGAAGGTTGTTCAGGACAATAGGCACCTATCCCATTATGAATCGTAAAACTAACCTTCAGCAAAATAATAAGCACCACTGAACAAAAATACCTACAACTGCCTAAATCCTTATCATCACCCAGGGTCTGCCATAGCTCAGGAGCCCCTTTTCCTAGCAAGGACTTAGAAAGCCCCTCCTGGGAAAGGTCTCCAAGCCTACCTTGAAAAAGTTTTTATAAGACCAAATTTACAATTCAAAATCATTTCATTTCATTTTTAGGACAGAAACTCCTGGGTTTGATGGCATACTTCCCCTGCCAGCCAGAGCCAAGACGTTGGCTGGGAGGTTTTCCCTAACATATCTTAAAACAAACCTCTATTAATATCTAGTGAAAAGTTTCTTAACATAAATAACTTATGAATAATCAAAGGAATGCATACAATTAATATTAAATAATATGCTCTGGCTGGATCCCTGTGTGTGGCAGGCATTGAGCTTAAAGCTTAATAAGAATACACACTTAAGAGACAAGGTGATAGATTTTAATTTCAATTTTGTCAGATGTTACTAAATTTTGCTAATGCATCATCAGTATAATTAACAACATCCATCTCTGGAATCTGTAGCTGATGTGTTCTCATAACAGTTCCAAAAAGGCACCCTTAAAAACCTTTAGCTTATTTCTAAGTGGGTAAATATTGAAACTAGTTAGTAGAATGAAACATCAGAATCTTCAAAAGTTATTCCCGTGCATAGTTAAATACTGCAAGATAATTGCACATTTAATAAAGTAGATTTTCATTAGAGTTTTGTAGGTCATAATCAAATCTAGGTAGTTTTTGTAATTCAAACTTTATACAAATATCAAAGAAGATTTGGCAAATGTCAATAGTATCTAACAACTCATAGGCAGGGTCCTTAAATTCCGTAATGGCAGGCATTTCAAAATTTAGCTAAGCAAGCTGTTGGTTGTTGCTGTGTGTTTCTAATGCTGGAAACTTCCTGGCTATGAATTTTCATGGTAATCACTTGCCTTGCCACATCCGATTATCAATTCTTTGGAAGACCTCGCCAAATGAGCCTTCCTCAATGCATCCCAAATCGGTAAATAACTCCAGGCTCACCCTGCGCGTCGGGCACCTGCACCACCACAGGCGAGCAGGCCACTGCGGGCAGCAGAGCCCAGGAAGACACTGCCTGCAGCTCCCACAGCTTGGCTAGGCCCCACTCCCCCGTCCCAGCGCGGGGCTGGCTGCTTAAGCCGTCCCAGGATGGTGGCTCTCAGCACAGCCATGGTTGGTTCAGAGCTCTGTGTTGGGCTCCAGCTGTAGACAGTGTTTGCTAGGCAATTTGACTCATTGCCTGCTCAGGAGTGGCTCTTGGTGCCACATGGCTCCACTCCAGGGTGACTCTTGGTGGCATGCGGCTCCACTCTGTTGGTCCCTGGGGCTGCCTGCAGCCGGCAGCGTCCCCCAGCCCCTCGGGCACTGACAGCAGTGCTGACTGCCTCGGTGTTCTCCAGGCTTCCCGAGCCCCAACTGTGGACACGGCAGAATGTGGTGTTCCATGGTTCTGGGTGCCAGCAACCTCCCGCTGGCACTTCAGTGTTTGGGCACATGTAGCTCCACGTCAGCACTTTCAGCACTTAGCATCACTTCATTTCCAGGTCCCACCTGCACGCCAAAGCTGCAGGTGGGTGCACCAAGCGGCGGCTGGGTGCCCAATCTGCGGCAGGCAGGGGCATGCCGAGCAGATTGACAGTGACGTGGGGTGTAAAACAAGGCTCATGTGGCTCCAGCGGCCACATCACAGGTGAGCTTGGGCACTGTGCCTGCACGCTTGATGCCAATGGCAGCAGTCGGGCAGTCACAGCATGGGCGAACCCGTGCCCAATGCAGACGTTGCTGATAGCAGCACTGGTGGGAGAGCTTCAGCGGCACACAAAGCAGAGCCATAGGCAGATGGAGCTTGGATAACAGTAGCTTCCCCCTCGGCTTCTGGCCCTTCCTCTCTGCCTGCACACCCAAGATGGCATTCACTCCTGCCGCCATTCCACCCCACCCTCCATCCCCACTGGATATTCTGGCAGGCAGTGCCCGCAGCACCTCCACTGTGGCTCTCATCTGTTTTAAGGTGTCCAGCACCAGCCAACAGGCCATTAAAAAGTCTTTATCAGTTGTGTCCACTCCATGGCGCATGACAGCAAGGCTAGTAGAGCCTGTTCATATACATACTTTATCCCCCGTCCACATAAAAAGAGGGTCCATACCTGTACAATAGCATTTTCTTCAGTAGAAACTTGTGTCCCCATGTCCCCAGCGGCTTTTTCTGTTTACACGGTCTGGACCTTTGCTGCTGCTGGCAGCTCTCCCCGGCTGCCCTCCTCCGCCGGGCTTCCCTCTCCACCGCCATCCCCACAGCCTGGCTATTATTGATCATGTCAGGATCACCACTTGGTGCAGCAGAGATGGACACATGACACAACACTCGAGGTTCAGGCGACAACTTTGATTGAGTGTAGTTCCCTTTATATATTTTTCAAAAGCTCACACAAGTTATCCCTGATTGGCTGAGTTTAGTTGCCACTCAGCTTACTGGCCAATAGCTGTCTGCATCCCCATCAGCCTAAAATGGCTCCTAACGGCCTAGACTGGTCAAGTTATATAATTAAGGTTATCTATAACTGTGAGGCCTCCAGGCCAGCTGCTAGCCACCACAATGAGACAAATATACTTATTTAAATATAGTGTCAAGTCCAACACAAGTTGAACTTTGTTAACACAGCAGTAAGTTACGACTATTATTCTGTTGATATATACTTCCAATTTACATCCTTAAAATCCTTTTAAAAACACATAAATACATAATTTAAAATTTATCATAATAATGTTGCCATATAGATTAATGAATTTTACTTTGCTTTCAACTAACATTTTTCTACATGTAAAGCTACATGCTTGACAAATCACAGACAAAACAATGTCAGTTACTACTGAAATTTTTTGCCCACGTAAAAGTAAAACATTTTATGCTTTGCTGACAATATATGCAAGCATACCAGTAGTAATTCCACTGTACCTCCAGCTCAGCCAAACTCAGGATACTCAGACCATTAACCTTAAACTATTAGAGCTATTACAGACTGTAACCCTGAACACAAATGAGTTCAGGCTGCTCAATCAAGGACAGGCAGAATGTGTCATAACTGCTGACACTCTGGAACACATTCCACAAAATAACAAAAAAAATTCACCTATTTCACAGAATAATAAACAAGTCTTACCTGGAGAATTATTTTTATCTTCTCCCATAAAATCTCTAGAAGTGACCTGGCCTAAACTTCTATCAAATGCACAGCCCTAGACTAGGTTGTCCAGGGTCCTTCTAAGTCTTTAATACTCTTGGCAAGGGAGATTCCACCATTTTTCTGGGAAAGCTATTCATATGATTAACTCTTAATTAATCTTCTTAGATAGATTTTTTTTCTTTTTTATTTGCACAGTATTCCCCTAGAGCAACCTTGCCCACTGCATTTTCTGTCATTGTATAAACCCTTGTAAATACAGTATTTTTCTCTGAATCTACCTGGCACAGGAAGACAGTTATCTCTCCCCTCTCAGCAACCTCCAAGCCTCTAATCATGTTATGCTAGCCTATGAATTGCTGAGTAGAATAAGCACATGCCTTGATCCACTGATGACTGGACTTCCTGATGCAGTCCATGACACTGTTTGCCTTCTTTATGCCATATTATACTACTAGCTCATATTAGGTTTGCTGTCCCCTAGAACCCACGAGTGCTTTGCAGCAGAGCTATACCTCAGTCAGTATGTTCCCAGCCTGTTCTGCTACTTAAGCCTATTTCTTTCCAGACGCAGTTCCTATTTATTTTTGTTAAAATTCATGCAATTCTTGTTGGTCCAATTTTTTGGCCTCTTAAGGTTTCTCAGAATGCATGGTTCCTCTTCCTTCCCAGACATCTCCTCTCCTTCCACTCTGAAGTCATCTGCAAACTCAGGGATGGTTCAATACTATCATTAAAGTATTTACAAATAGCACTATGAGACCCAGCATCAATTTTCAAGGAACTCCACTCCAAAGACCACTAACAGTTTGACTTTGAGCCACTAACATCACATTGCCCTTTGATCTCTAGAGATGAGACACCTTTCACAGTCCATATATCTAAATTGTATCTTACCAACTTGTCTATAGGAACAGAAGGGACAAACATGTCAAGTGCCTTTTTAAAGTCAAGGTACAGAGCATCTGTAACTCTTCTTTCATCCACAGAATAAGTGGTTTCATCACAGAAAGCATCATGTTGGTAAAGCACAATTCACCCTTGGTAAATCTGAGCCGGGTTTTCCCCACCATTTTCTTTCTTGTCTTTCAAATTCTTGGAAAAAACTTCCATAAACACTTGTTCTACAACTTCCCCCAAAAATGTAGTGAGACTGACAGCTCTGTATTTTCCCAAATTTTCATGTCTGTAGATGGGTATAATATTTCACTTTTCAGTCACTTAAGCCTTCAATGACCCCTCAAATAAGATAGATGGTGGACAAATTCAGTTGCATCCCACCAAATCCTGTTCATGTGAATGTGTCCGACTGCTACAGCTGGATCTTAACTCAGTCCTACTCAAACAGCGTTTTGCTGTTAACTTCATTGCTGCTTCTTCTTGGCATAGAAGCTTGGGACCTGAACTTTCCCATGCAGACCAAGGTAAAGAGAAAATGGAATTACTTCTACCTTTACTGTGCTGTCCATAATTAAGCAGACCTACGTTTTCCTTAACCTTATGTTTGTTACTAATATACCTACAGGAATTCTTTTTGTTACTCTTGCCACGTGTTAGTAACATAGCTACAGGAGTTTTTTTGGTTACTCTTTGAACCGGCAACTGAAATTCTTCCATCCTAAACATATTTCTGGACAACTGAGCGCTTTGGAAGTCTGTCCCATTTTCCAAGGGATAAACAACTTCTCCAAAAATATAAAAAGGATATTCAAGAGATTAAAAGACAGGATTTTTTTCCCATTAAAAATGAATAGTTAAGTCTAAATGTTTAAACGGTAAAGAATACACAAAATAAACTTAGAGTGTACCAAATATTCTATATTGTATTTCTAAATATTTTCAAGATTTTAGATTCAAACTGACTCTACCAATACTCCTAAATCATAATGAGAACATTATGAAATCAAACATCATTTCAGAGACAGATCTGAAAGTTAAGGACGAAAAGTGAAAAAATATACCAAAATATCTATTAAACAAAGAACTGCTAGCAACTTGCTTCTGATGATCAGCTTCTTTTAGGAGTGCTACTGAAAAGGAAGATCTTACAAAGTAGTAAAACTTACTCTACATTTTCTTTGCTCTGAGATTTTATATTTAGATTTGAAATCAAATGTGCATGTAACAGGTAAAATTTATATAGAAAGATCATTTCCTCATAGAACAATCTGTAAAAGAATAATGTTAAGACCTGTCTTTGCACAACTTTTTGTTTGGTTTGGTTTGTTTTCTAATTCCTTAAGGATTGATAAAAAAATAAGATTCACATTAAGTTTGCCCATGCTGCAGAGTATCTTGAAACTTTGCAATGAGGAAAGAATCTCATAACATTTACTCTAAGTTTCTTCAAACTCTCACATGTTTTCATACTTAATTTTTGCTTTATATTTATTTCTTAATTTGAAGTTAAACAGACATGAACACCACTTCTATGTAGCAAAGATGACTTGGATCTCTACATTTTAGTGCATTTTCATTGTGGTTTAACTCAAGTTAGCACCTAAGTATACCACACAGCCACTCACTCACTCCCCCTCCCTTGCCAGTGGGATGGGAATGAGAACCAGGAAGAGTTGAGATAAGGACAATTAAATAATGAGAATAAAATAAGAATAATTGTGTTTATAATGATAACAACAATAACAACGGATATAACTAAAAAGAGAGAGAAAAATGAAGGCCAAGGAGAAAAGCCACATGATGTACAATGCTCACCACTCGCCCCGCCTGTCTCCCAAGAGCAATCAGCAGCTCTCAGCCAACTGCCCCCCGTTTATAAACTGGGCATGATTTCCCATGGTAGGAAATATCCCTTTGGCCAGTTTGGGTCAGCTGTCCCGGCTGTGATTCCCCTCAGCTTCTTGTGCACCTGCAAAGCCTTTGGCTTAGGGTAAGCACTACTTAGCAACAACCAAAACATCAGTGGGTTGTCAACATTATTCTCATACTGAATCCAAACAACAGCACTGCAACAGCTACTAGGAAGAAAATTAACTCTGTCCCATCCAAAATAAAAACCACATAATGGTTTCAACAAAGGTAGGAAACAAAACATACAAAGGTAAAAAAAATCAATAATATACCACAAAATATTAAGCAAGTGCTTAAAATCTCATATAATATGGAATGGAGAACTTCAAAAGTTACATAAATATATGTGGAACTAAATTTTTCACATGCACAAAATTCTTAGAAAGTCAGCAACTTGCAAAGATCCAAAATTATTTGAAACTAATATAAGAGGGCACACATGTTCATGGGTATTAGGAAGATATTTGAGTATGCCACACATAAGGACCCAAAAAAGTAAAACCATAGTGCTAACATGAAATTCAGCTTTAACAGTGAATTAATATACTAAGATCAGGCTCTGAAGTGCCAAAGAGCTATAAACAAACAGTCACTGGCAGAAAACATAGACCTTGGCCCTATGCCTATCTAACTGGGTTATCTATCAGCCTTTGGTACTGTTACACACACATACTATGGAGATTATAACATATTTTTCATAACTGCCCGTTAAATATCACTTTTTCTAAGAAATTAGTTCACAATATATAATTAAAGCATCTTTCATAACTTAAAGAGTAACCATCCACTTTCAGTTGTAGCCATTTGCATTACTTAACAGCTACCACCAATCCTGTTGCACACTTGTACAGACACAAATCTTTGCAAACACCACTTGAAATGAGTACAGAGGAAAATGCGTTTACATATAATGATAATAAAAAGCAAGCTGTATACTAAATTTCAAAACAAAATGGGAAAGATGCTCACTGCAGTATCTTAGTGGATGGAAAAACAGTTTGGCAGGAAGGCTGCCATATATATTTCCTACATAAGAAAGTAATTTCAATTAATAAAGCCAATTTTTTCATATGTATTCCTGAAGTTATCTAAATGCAGATATATGATTTTTAAGCCAAAATGGATATTGATATTCTTCCATGTAAGATTGGCTATCATAATTTATTAGCATGATTTGATATCTGCAGGTTTTGCACATATGCCCTCTGTGTCACAGAAACATTCCTGAGAACCATTCAACTGTGAAAAACAAACAAAATGTCTGCAATTCCTATATACTTAAGCCTGTGGCAAGATGCCAGTCCTAAACATTCCCTGTGGTAAAATGGCAGCACTATAGCTCCTACTATGTAAGTTATCTTATATATCTTGCAATAATTTACATGCAGATCAGCATATTTAAAGCACTATCTGCTATATCAGTTCTCCTAAATAGGATATTTCAAAGGTACAACTTCAGGGATAGAGGGGGAGGGGTTGCCAAATTTTTTTTTCCCTTAAGCTTTTGAATTTTGAGATTTTTGAAAGGCCCAGGTGCTATTTCACACAGGTTTCCACCTAAAATCCAGGAGTCCTTAATATAAACAACTAACTTCATATTTAAAGGGTTGACAATCTTCTTCCAACTATGAAAATTCAGACCAGCCTATAAAAATTCAGACCAGCCATAGATTAAAGTCAGATGTCTCTTTTTCCATCCTGTGTGTCCAGCTCTACATTTAGACACACAGCAATATTCCTTCTGCTAACCTCTTCAGCTGCAAAAATAAAAAACACAGTTTACACCTCACACGTGTTTCCTGAACTCATCTTCACTTGCAGAAGCAGGGGAAAAAAAAGAATCATTATAAAGATACAAACCTCATCTCTTAAAAATAAAGTCAATTTTTTCCCAAACACCAACTAGCTTTCTTTTGTGAAACTTCCAACATCCAGTCACTCCCCAGCCCCTATTCACTTACAGCTCCTTTTACAACAGGACTTCCTAAAGTTTCCTCCATGAAACATGAAATAGACCACTTGCTGGTTTTGGCTGGGGTAGAGTTGATTTTTTTTTCTTTTCAGCTGGAATGGGGCTGTGTTTCAGATTTGTGCTGAGCACAGAGTTGATAATATAGAGATTTTCTTGTTATTGCTGAGTAGGACTTACACAGACCCAAGGCCTTTTCTTACTGCTGGTGAGGAGACTGAGGGTGCATCAGGAATTGGGATGGGATACAGACAGGACAGGTGACTACAACTGACCAAGGTGATATTCCAGACCATATGACATAATGCTCAGGATATACGGTGTGGTGAAAGAAGGAGGAAAGGAAGAACATTTGCAGTGATGCCATTTTCTTTCCAAGTTACTGTCACACTTGATGTGGTCCTGTTCTCCAGTCGAAGGCTGAACGCCTGCCTGTCCATGGGAAGTGGAGAATGAATGCCTTGTTTTAGTTTTCTTGTGTTTCTTTTGATTTCCCACTTAAACTGTCTTTATTTCAATCCATAGGTTTTCTAGCTTTTACCCTTCCAAATCACTCTTTAATTCCACTGGTGAGGACATGAGCAAGCAGTTGTGTGTGCTTAGCTCACAGCTGGGGTTAAACCACAACACCAGTCCTGGTGGAAAAGTACAATTATACGACAGTTACATGTGTTCAAATAGTAAATTAAGACATTCTTTTTGATTCTGTATTATGTCTCAGTTCTACTGATTTCTGTCAGGCTAACAAATCAGGACTACCAGAAGACCAGCACAAAGGCTGCATAATTTTTGACTCTCATATGGATACAGAATCAATGGAGAAGATCCACAAAGAGAAAATGGTGGTAGCAGCAGTGAACATCAGCTGTTAAGTTGCTAGGACCCCCAACCATGGACCTTTAAAAGAACCAAATCATGATAAGCTTGTGTGCTCCAAGCTTAGAGTAATATCTTATAAAATATCCCAGCTACAGGACAAGATCGTGAGTTTACAACTCACCTCATAGTAAAGATAAATATCAGCATTTAATAAAAAACAATGCATGTGGCAATCATTATTCAACACAGAGCTTTTTCTTAAAAAAAAAAAAAGTAAAGCTTTTTCCTGTAACATTTGTATTTCTATGTTATTCCCACAACAAGCATTACAGAAGTACTGAGTACTTCTTTAGTCATTGTGGTTGTATGAAAAATCAACTTTAACTTCCCCAAAAAACTTTTCATTTTCAAATTCAGTCTTTACTAGGTGAACTTCTACCTGAAACATAACTGAATTCTTATACAGAACAGCAAAGTTCAAGCTACACAACCACAACAGCTGTATTTTTACTCTAGTATTTACCTCCAAACTAATGATGCAATTACTACTCATGATTTTTATTAATACTACATCTTCTAAAACAAAATCCTCTGAAGAGATCAGCATCAAAGTTGTTTTCCTAAACAAAAAATTTGAACTAATTTACTTAATAGAATAATTATATATGGCTATTCTGACAACACTACCGCTGAAAAAAATAGCGTTAATGTAGTACCACATCTCATTTGTATAAATTGCAACAGCTTTGCAGTAAAGTCTGCTAACATCTAATCCCTATAATAACAACTGACACACAGTCTTCTATCTTCTGATTCACAAGAAAACAATTCGAAAACTTGCAAATGGTGCGACTCTTCATCTTTCTTTTTAGACCTTAAATGAATATTCAGACCAAATATTCTTAGTAAATACTACTGAGCCTTTCAACTCAAAAACAAAACTACGAACACACCAAAAATTCTCAGCAACCTGTTTGCTCCTTTTCAACTTTGATTTCTAGTAAATTCAGTAATCAACAAAAAGACATTTCATCGCACTATCACAGATGACTGACTCAAATATTTTGCATATACATCGGTACATCTGAGCATGGCAGATATGGGGTTTTAACATTAAAAGGAATTGATACCGATAGGTTTATCTTTTTTTGATTAGCCATACTTACAAAAATAGTTTACTGACAGCACACCCAGTTTTATGAACTGTAAACAGAAAAGGAGGAAGTGTGCTGTGTGGAAGAGAAAGAATTTCTTCTAAAGAAGTCCTGAAGTCAGTATTCTAGCATAAATGCTGTTTAAGAAAGAAGGAATTTTTCCTGATAAAAACCATGGTTTGAACTGCCAGATC